>NW_025765891.1:1925000-2670000 GCF_003918875.1 Haliotis rubra
GGAGCTCCAGAGGTTGGAATATAGGTCCAAGTAAAGCTCTAGAGGGTGGAATATAGGTCCAAATGGAGCTCCAGAGGGTGGAATATAGGTCCAAGTAAAGCTCTAGAGGGTGGAATATAGGTCCAAATGGAGCTCCAGAGGGTGGAATATAGGTCCAAGTAAAGCTCTAGAGGGTGGAATATAGGTCCAAATGGAGCTCCAGAGGGTGGAATATAGGTCCAAGTAAAGCTCTAGAGGGTGGAATATAGGTCCAAATGGAGCTCCAGAGGGTGGAATATAGGTCCAAGTAAAGCTCTAGAGGGTGGAATATAGGTCCAAAATGGAGCTCCAGAGGGTGGAATACAGGTCCAAGTAAAGCTCTAGAGGGTGGAATATAGGTCCAAATGGAGCTCCAGAGGGTGGAATACAGGTCCAAGTAAAGCTCTAGAGGGTGGAATATAGGTCCAAATGGGCTCCAGAGGGTGGAATACAGGTCCAAAAGAGGGTGGAATATAGGTCCAAATGGAGCTCCAGAGGGTGGAATATAGGTCCAAGTAAAGCTCTAGAGAGGGTGGAATATAGGTCCAAATGGAGCTGCAGAGGGTGGAATACAGGTCCAAGTAAAGCTCTAGAGGGTGGAATAGGTCCAAATAGGTCCAAATACAGGTCCAAAAAGCTCTAGAGGGTGGAATATAGGCTCCAGAGGGTGGAATACAGGTCCAAGTAAAGCTCTAGAGGGTGGAATATAGGTCCAAATGGAGCTCCAGAGGGTGGAATATAGGTCCAAGTAAAGCTCCAGAGGGTGGAATATAGGTCCAAGTAAAGCTCTAGAGGGTGGAATATAGGTCCAAATGGAGCTGCAGAGGGTGGAATACAGGTCCAAGTAAAGCTCTAGAGGGTGGAATATATGTTCAAATGGAGCTCCAAAGGGTGGAATATAGGTCCAAGTGGAGCTCCAGAGGGTGGAATACAGGTCCAAGTGGAGCTCCAGAGGATGGAATACAGATATAAGTGTGGTTGAAACAGTGGGGCGTTAGAGGGGAAGGTTTTTGAAACATTAAAAAGTATAGAAAAATGAGAAACTAACAGTGGTAATCATCAATAAAAGTTTTGCTGTATTAAGAACTGGCCTTCTGACTTCATGATAAGCATTAATAGTGAATCAGAAATATTTGTTTTCCAGTCTAGTGATTGCCTTTTGATGGATAACCAGTACATCACAAGTACTATTACTTTCAGGAGCTGTTGAGCGTTGACGTGTTTACAGAAAAACCTGTTTCTCACGAGATTGTTATCATGATAAGCAGATCATCATTTATAGGTCATCCAACAATTAATTACAAATCACAGAGGCGTGCGGCCAGCTGATGACTACTAGCATCAATATGTACGCTGCTAAGTGTATCCTGGTATTGATTGCCAATTGAGGAACATTAATTGCTGCTCTGCGAAGCCAATGCATTGAAGTCCACTCATTGACCAGAACGCAACTCACAGAGGACTGTATCCGCTCTTCACCACAATCAACCATGCTACTTTAGAATTTTCAGTTCTTCTTGAAAATAACATTTTTCTTGATTTCCCTGACAGAAAACGTCCATCAATTTTCATACAGTAATATTTGCACTAATTCATGTTGCTATTTTGATTTGTTGCCTTAGTTCACTCAAAGTGTGTAATGGCAGTTTGTCCATAACAGATCTGAGCACATGAGAAGTCAAGCGACAGAGGAAACGTCTAACTTCAAAGAGTAACACCAGACAAAGCATCCACTGGCAATTGGTTAAAACAACGTGATATAGCAGCATTTATGTTCTCCATATAGACTGCAAATATCTCACTGTTGAGTTGGAGAAGACTGATTATTTGTTTTAGTTGTTGGTTTAACTGTTGAGGAAAACAGATCCCATTCATCTGTGGCAAGTTCCTGATGGACTTCATAGAACACTGGAAATAGTGACAGAAAGCTATGATCCATTTGTTCTCCATAGTGGGCCGATGAAAGACAAACTAAAATGTCCATGTTGTACATGTTCAGATACTGAAGCCAGGTTACTGTGTAAACTTGAGTGATGTTATTCACAATAGTAATGTAAGCTAAAGATAAATATACTCACATGTATGTATATCACATGTCTATAATTACAGTGCAGCGCCACTGCTTGTGTAAACTTGTGTATTGTTATTAATAATAATATACTGGGAAGTAAACTTGTATATTGGTTGTGGTAATGTATTAAAAATTGAAGATAATTTAAGTGTCAGTTTCTGCTGTGAAGAGAGCGGAAGGTAGTGGGTTCGATCCCTGACGCGTCATACCAAAAGACGTTAAAATATGGTACTTGCTGGTCCCTGCCTGGTGCTCGGCATTCATGGGTACAACAAGAACTGGTTGGCTCGGAGTCAGTGTAATGTGTCTGAGTGGGTATTCATGCTTAACTGCGGCATGGTATCTCAGTGAGCTAGCAATATCAAACCAGCTTACAGAGAAATATTCTTAAGTGCAACGTTAAACCCCATTTCAGCTCACCTCACCCCCTGTTGACAATTTTGATTTTCAGAAGGTATATGTAATAGTTCGGGGGCGTGGTGGGCGAACTGGCTAAAGCGCCAGGCTAGTGATCCAGCGAGCTTGAGGTGACGGGATCGAGCCCACCTGTGACCGGGTGTAAAAACCTTGGAGTCAACTTTGTGTGCAGACTCTTTCAGTGTTGTCACAACCCCTAGTGTACAGTACACAACCCTGTGCACTTAAAAGAACCCACGAATCCGTTGGTATATGATCAGATGGTGGCCACATGAATACGTGCAAACACCCAGTTGCGGGTACAGCAACGTGCAATAAACTTGGACAAAGTACTGTGACTATGTGTCCCAGTCCACCCAGCTGTGAATGGGTACCTCGTAAGGATGGGGATGCCACAATAACTCGGTGCGTCTAGTGTCTGCAAGAGTTGTATGATCCCCAGGGAGTTGAGATTGACAATACGATGTGCCGTTGAGATTGACATCCAGTGAACGAGGGAAAAACAAAGCGCCTTTGAGCAGCTCAGCTGAGCTGGATATCAGTATGTATATATAAATGTATGTATGTATGTATGTATGTATGTATGTATGTATGTATGTATGTATGTATGTATGTATGTATGTATGTATGTATGTATGTATGTATGTATGTATGTATGTATGTATGTATGTATGTATGTATGTATGTATGTATGTATGTATGTATGTATGTATGTATGTATGTATGTATGTATGTATGTATGTATGTATGTATGTATGTATGTATGTATGTATGTATGTATGTATGTATGTATGTATGTATGTATGTATGTATGTATGTATGTATGTATGTATGTATGTATGTATGTATGTATGTATGTATGTATGTATGTATGTATGTATGTATGTATGTATGTATGTATGTATGTATGTATGTATGTATGTATGTATAAGTTTGTTACCAATGTTTCCTGTGAGGATTCCAGGTCCAAATGGGTTCCTGAAGCACCCTTCGGTGTCACGAATGAATCATGGCTGAACATGTCAACATCACCTAACAGGGGCTGTCATTACTCCATGCATCAGTCTTCAGGTTGAATAGCACACATTGTCCACTGAGTGAACATACCGTGATTGTGTGGGTGGTTATTCAAATATCAACTATTGGTTTGATTAGAACTCACTCTGCCATATCTGTCAACCACTGTCCTATTGAGTGACCATAGCCTGATAGTGTGGCGGCTACTCAAATATCAATCATTGGTTTGCCTTGCTTTTGAGAGCCCACGTGCCAAGGTCGGAACACTGGTGACTGTTCAACTCATGTTGCCTGTATGTTGTGTTACAGGCTCTAGTGTTTCCATAACTGCAAGAAGGTTCACTGGGTGATTACAACCAGACCTTCCTGGTCGTACTGCTAAGTCTGACGCTAGGAGTGTCTGATACTTCACCATGGGCTGGTGGACACATGCAGGTTATATCACTTCAACTGGAAATGTCATGTAGCTCAAGTGCTCTGTTTTTCTCACCTCCGATTGTTTTTCTTATTTTCTCCCACCTGATACTGCTTTACAACTGCACTGACGAGATGATAGCACAATCTGTAGAATTTGGTTTCTGTAAATGCCTTGTGTCTTCACTGTTTTATAAAGATTGTTTAATGATGTCATCAAATTACACAATGGACTCTGATGATGATGGAGATGGTCTTGTCATTAACACCACTCTAGACCTTGTTAAGTTCTTATGTATTTCGGGGCGGTGGGGTAGTCTAGTGGTTAAAGTGTTTGCTCCTCATGCCGAAGGCCCGTGTTTGATTCCCCATTTGGGTACAATGTGTGAAGCCCATTTCTGGTGTCCCCGCCATGATATTGCTGTAAAATTGCTAAAACCAGCGTAAAAACATACTCAGTCAGTCAGTCTTATGTCTTTCATAATCTTCATCTAAAGTAATGTATCATCTGAAAAAGACATTTTAACGTTTTGTTTCAGTGATACACTTTGATCTCTATTAATCTATTGATGTTAAGAAATGTCTTTGTCTTTACTCTGTGTCAGAAAGGGATAACAGGTTCAATATCATCCAGACTTCAAATGTCTAGTATATTCTGTTCAGCTCATTGCTTGGGTGACACACTGGTGGCCAATTTGTCTCAGGTGCCACAATTCGCTATGCAGAGTTTTGTCGACTGGACATGCCAGAAACATTAGAAATCCCCTTAGTTGGACCCTATCATCTTTGCTCTGTGTTTCCCATGACCTGCAACACTTCTGGCTTTCTTCCTTCTCTGTGATATAACTGGACCACTGTTAAACCACACTCTGAAATTTTGAGTGAGTGAGTGAGTGAGTATGGTTTTACGCCACTTTTAGCAATATTCCCGCAACATCACGGTGGGGACACCAGAAATGGGCTTCACACATTGTACCTATGTGGGGTTATACCATACCATTTCATACCATTCCATACCATGTCATATCATGCGAAGCCAAGCCATGTTATACCATACCATTTTATACCATGTCTTACCATGCCATGCCAAGCCATGTTATACCATACCATTTCATACCATGCCATGTTATACCAGACCATTTCATACCATGCCATGTTATACCTTACCATTTCATACCATACCATGTTATACCATACCATTTCATACCATGTCCTGTCATACCATGTCTTACCATACCATGCCATACCATGTCATGCCATGCCATGCCAAGACATACCATTTCATACCATGTTGTACCATAGCATACCATGCCATACCATCCCATAACCATGCCACACCATGCCATATGATGCCACACCATATCATGTCATGCCATGCCAAGCCATACCATACCATGTCATTCCTGTCATTCTCATGTCATATCATGTCATACCAAAAGACATCAACAGTAGTTGTTACACTGCCTGGCCTGGTACTAAGGAGAAAAAACTGGAACTGGAGTCAACACTCACCTGGATTTTCATGTTAACCTGCAGCATGTTACCTTTGTGGACATGTCACGGCACACACACATGCAGATCTAATTAAGTGCTCTATCTTGACTGCAACATTAAAGCCCACTTCACCTGAGCTACCCTATTGTTTCCTCCTCCACTTGTTGATCCCCACTTACGTGGTGTCATCCAGCCTCCCCAGCCTCACCTCACCCACTGTAAATGTCAATGGTTCCTGCTACACCTGCCTTATCTTGTCATGAGAAAAAGAACTGATCCGTTTTAGAACAAAGTGCATAATCGTGTTGCCCTGTCCTAAAATACCATTTCTGTGTTGCCTCCAGCTCGACCGACACAACAGCCGAGTAAATAAATACATGTGGTCCGCTCCGTCTGACGAGTTGATCGCAGCTTGAGCATTATGTGGATGTTGTGGTAATCTCTCGTGAGACCATCACGCAGGGGTCAAGGTCAGCTTGGGCCACTTCAGTCGTTATGGTGCAGCGTATCTGGGGGTATGAATCATTGGATGTACCCACCCTAATCACCTGTACCACTGTTGTATATCGCTCCGATGATGTGAGCAAACCAGCTTCTGTAAACAGAGGTGTCTTACTAAAAGCAATCTGCAAGACTTACTTATAAACAAATGCTACCACATGTGAGCTGAATTGTTTACCTGTACAATATAGGGTGAACATGATAATCATTCTGACGGACATTGTAACAGACCCTTATTAACCAGGATACACTTTTCTGGGGTAGATTTATTTCAATTAATTCATCACCATTTCATCATTAACTGGGGAAACAGGTGAGCGGGTGGCCTTAAACTTTGTAATTTGATGTAAAAACATTTGTTCCAAAGTCATACCAGTATCTGATGACTGTTTGAATCTCAAACTTGGTCTGATTAATAACCCTTGTTTGTCAGCACCCTACCTGTGGGCATGTTTGTCTTCCAAGTAGTACTATTCAAACACCTGCAATACTTTGCACTTTCCTCCAGTACTATGTGGACTTGTAATGTATTGCTCAAGTACTGGTACACTGGTGGCCATGTCACCTCCGGCACTCCACCGTGTTGAGTCCTGAAGGCATGCCAGACATCAATGGTTTAGATCCCGGTTTCCTGACTTTGGGTTTGGTACCCACAATTAACAATCTCACAGGTTTATCAAGTGTTTGTATCAGGGGTCTAATTAGGAAAATGAATTAACCTTGCACTCTCGTCAAGCGGCTTACATCACACCGAGGAGTCCAGGCATCCAGCTGTGGTGTTAGATAAACACACTTCTCTATCTTCCTAGTTAACAGCAACACATGCATCTAGAGTTTATAAAACACTGGCACTGAGCTGTCTTTATCACATTGCTTCCTACTCGTTGAAGAACTTGCGAAAGTAGCTTTAATTGTTAATTTCATCAGTAGAATGTTGCCAAACTTTTATGGCTCTTGTTATGAGCTGACAATTATGTCATTGTGCGAAACTTTCCAGATTTATTTTATATTACTGCTGGTTTGTGCACTGAATAGCTCTTCGTGATGTGAAAAATGTGGACACTTTGTTACTAGGAGACAACTAATAACGTGATAAACCTCCAACTTTGCGTCTCCCCAGTATGTAGTGAGTTAGATACAGATAGTTAGATTGTTGACGGTCCTCCTTTCACTAATGCCTTGGTAATGTCCTGATCTGGGGCAGTATTGATTGAATATGCTACAATGGGTAAATGTCTAAATGATGGTCTTAGCTAGTCTTTTCAGTATGCCGTCTTTGAGGCATGAAACAAAAAGCTTTCTGTGGAAATGTGGAAGAATAAAAGCATAATCTAAGTCTACATTCTCAGGTGAACGGATCTTGATGTGTGGTGTGTAAACAAACTGTAATGGAACACTCATCTTACACAATTTATCGGTGTGTTGATACGGATATATTTCCCACTTATTGTATATAAATATGGATCGTGGTGATGCACAAAGGAGGACTTCTGGTGAGTGGAGAACAATGGGTTGGTCACAAATGACCAATGTATTGATTCCAGCATGCTCTTTAGGCTCAGAGGACTGGTCATGCAGGAACAAGTTTGGTCCATTGTGGTCTCAGTTGATGTTAATGTGGACCCACTTCCTTAATGCGACTTATAATGAGGAGTATCCAAAAGGAGCGGCCAAAAAAACATCAGGAAAATGAATCTGGAGCAGATTAAATCTTCAGCATTCCCTCAAGGACAATGATGGTTGTCCAGAGTTGCATCACTTCCATGTGCCGGCATCTTTGAATAGCAGACTAATTCCTGGTTTGTCGTACCATACACATGCTTGTGGTTTTCACCAGAGCAGAAAACATCAATGACCGATAACAGTTAATGCTTTCCTACATCATTATGGTGACATGCAGTGATATGTGTGACACACTGGTCACTTAGTGAGGTATGAAGGTCAAAACGACAGACTGGTGTCACAACCCAGTCAGAGTGAGAAGATGGATGCACTCCAGCCGTGATAAGGTTGAAATATATCTACAGAATCTGACAGCAACATTCTCTCACACCCACACCCCTGAAGATCCGGGTTGGAATTGGTCTTCAGTAACCCATGCTTGTCGTAAGACAGGATCACGTGGTCAGGCTCACTGACTTGGTTGACACATGCCATTGGTTTCCAATTGTGTAGATCAATGCTCATGCTGTTGATCACTGGATTGTCTGGTCCAGTTTCGATTATTTACAGACCGCCGCCATATAGCTGGAATATTGCTGAGTGCGGCACACTCAACAAACCCACCAACTACTCACACCCACAATTGCCATATTTGGATCTGATGAAACATTACTGCAATCTAGCTGTATGACCTTCCACCATGTCATAAAACACTATTCACTCTCTCACTGTTAATCTAATCTAACTGACACTTTGTACACACTGAATGCATCTCTCACAATTACACTGCTAAAAGAACAAAATGAATGAAGTTAGTTTGGTCATGTAATGCGGATCACTACCACGACCCATGTGTACACTACCATTACAGTAATGACCAGGATATGTGCCCAGTCTAGACTGTAGGGATTCCGGAGTTTCTTTGGGCAGAGTACGATCTTCGGAGCTTGTCTCAATCCCTGCTAATTGATTTTCACTTAGACGCTTCATAGGGTTTCTTTGTACAGCATTAGTCTACAAAAAGGTTGTTCTATCCTTATCAGGTGGTAATAAGATAATTGCCAAGATGAAAACTTTGTACGGGCTGCCTGCTCAACTTTCTATATTAACTAACCATGGTATAAATATGCAAATTGGTATTGACAATAATGTCCACTCCTGGAGAAGTTAGGTGGAATGTCAAGCAGACAATGACACAGTTTTGAGTCATAGTACATGTACATAGTTTGCATTAAGAAATGCAAGGCAGGGACAGCAAAAAATAAGGGAAGATTTTTATTGATAACAACCATTCGAGGATGATAATTGTTTTTAAGTACATAGGTGCATCAAAAATCTTATCAATTTCCCTCACCCTAAGTCATGTGATAAATTGACAGACCCTAAATGCTGACATGACATAAAAAGGAAATAAAGTTTGCAACACCTTTTTCTGTGTAATTAGTAATCAAAATTCTCATTACTAGTGCATATGATACTGTTTTTAAACTGATGACAGTATTCACGGCTTCTCTGACACAAAGGCTTTCTGCAAAAACATTTCACTGTATTTTGTCTGATGAAACTCTGCATTGAAATGCCCTATTCCTGTATATTTACTTTTAAAGCAATGTGGAGTACAAAGGCTGATAACGCTTGCACAATGAAAACATGTCACCAAGTTTGTCATGTTGTCCATTAGACAGATAATCATTGTGTTCTTTCCCTCTGATCGAGCGTCACACTTCCTGGTGAAACATACAACTCTGTGAAGGCAGACTTCAGGATTAATTTCTGTACCTTGAAGTCCTCATTGAATCTGTTTGAAGTACAAAACAACAGCTTTTATAATAATTTCTACACATTGGAATCAAACATAACAGATGAAAATTAAGTAAAATCGATATGGTAAGCTCTTTTGATTTTTACATCACACTTTGGCCTGAAGATAGACCAGCTAAATCTGAGATTATGAAACTGGTGTATTAACTATAGACCTAACACATTATGTGGTTTCAAACTTTTGGAAAAAAATATAAACATCGAGAAAAACTATTAAATATATAGTGTAAGTTTCAGTAAAGGCCTAGGTGTAGTGAAAAACTTGATTTTGTAACAGATATGAATTTTTCTGCATGCATGAAATATCTGAAAGAGAAAACTTAATAACATTCATAGGAGGAGTTAAAATGTCGAAGAGAAATTGATGAAATTGTAAAACAACTGCACAGTGATGTATAATATTGTGTTTTCATTGGTAGATATGCAAATTCGTTAGTAAGAGTATGTTGTCTGTTTCCACCTTGCTGAGAAGCCAAGAGCAGTTGAATCTGAAGAATGGACCTGTCACAGACAATAAAACAGCATTGCATACATTATTGAGTATTTAGACGACCTTTAATTTTGACGTTATGAATGACAAAAATTCAATCTGTGGCACACTGTGACAACTCTTCTGTATGTCAGCTCTTACAACAAGCAGAGTGATAGGTGAATATACTGTCCTAGAATCCTGAGGACCGTCGAGAGAATGGAGTACAAGACGCTGTTTCTGCCCTAGAATATTATGGACCATAGAGTGAAATGTGTTCAGAGCTGAGGCTGCCAGCCAGTGGTCTGTTCACTCTGCAGATTTGTCTCCCTTTGGGGTGCCAGAAACCGGTGATAATGGGTGTAGATCCTAGTTCAGTCTGATTATGTTTCTCTTTGTGCCAAGATGCTCGTGGGTTTCAGTGAAGAGTTTATCTGCTTCACTTCTGTACTTGACCTCCAATTTCAGCTGACATACTGTCGAAAGCAACATTTGTCCCAGCTCACCTCGTACAGTGAAGTCATGTCAGCCATTGGAACCCCACCATCTAGTATTGTTTTTTAGGGACGGTGGGGTAGCCTAGTGGTTAAAGCGTTCGCTCATCACGCCAAAGAGCCGGGTTCGATTCCCCACATGAGTACAATGTGTAAAGCCCATTTCTGGTGTTCCCCACCGTGATATTCCTGGAATATTGCTAAAAGCGGCGTAAAACTAAACTCGCTGACTTAAAGTTTTAGCTTGCATGTCAAGCATGTGGTGTTGGGGTCTATATTCTCTACAGGAAAGAAAACCAATTAATGTGTATTGGTACTGTAGAAGTACAGCTTCATTAACGCTGTCTGTCAGGGCCCCGTTTCACAAAGCTATCGTAGTGCTGCGACTTTCCTATGGTATACGAGTTACCATAGCTTTGTGAAACAGGGTCTTGGGATGTTGTGTGTCAACGTCCATCTTAACGTGGAATTCATCTCCAACTGGAATCTTGACGTGTCGGGAGACTTTAATTCCTTTAGGAGTCTTGTGCCAGACACAGTGACCACAGAATCACTTACATCACAACACTGACAACACGGTGGTCGTACTGCAGCTCTCAGACACAACACAGGAGGTGGAGCACAATACACAAACACTGCAATGATGTTTGTCATCTGATGTCAAATCCGATTACTGATGGCCTGTGACAGCTGAAAAGGCCACCATACTCTGGTGTGGTGTTACAGTGTACTTCGATTGATGGCGACAGGGGCACCATGGCAGTTTGTTGCATAATGGAACTTGATGAATGTGGGTCGGAGAGTCTAACAGAATGTGAGATATACGACCTTAGAATATGTTTGTTTGTTGTTTAACGTCACACTCATCAATATTCCGGTTGTATGGTAGTGGTCTGTAAATATCGAGTCTGGACCAGACAATCCAGTGATCAACATTATGAACATTGAACTAAGTAATTGGGATACAATGACATGTGTCAGCTAAGTAAGCAAGCATGACCACCCAATCTTAAGACAAGCATGGGTTGCTGAAGACCAAGTCTAACCCGAATCTTCACAGGTACCTTATTTCATGTTCTGACATTTAACCATTCTGCTTGATGTTTGCTCATCATCAGCTGACAAAGTTAATATGATAATTAGACTTTGAATCCAGGACTAGTTAATCCTGGTATGAATAAAGTTGACAACTCGGTAAGGTATATTGTGTTTCAAAACCCACTAGCCACTAGTATCCTGTGATTGACTGACTGACTGACTGACTGACTGAGTGAGTTTGGTTTTACGCTGCTTTTAGCAATATTCCAGCAACATCACGGCAGGGGACACCAGAAATAGACTTCACACATTGTACCCAAATGGGGATTCGAACCCGAGTCTTCGGTGTGACGAGCCAACGCTTTAATCACTAGGCTACCCCACCACCCCTCCTGTGATTGAAGTTCTAAAGAGATTTGAAAATCTGTTTGACAGATCAAACATCATCTTTGAGTGACAAGGTTGTAGATCTGAAGCAATCGCCAAATACAACCAAGACGGAGACCTGATTAACATTACTGCCTCACAACACACATGTAGTGTTCCACCTACAATTACACTACTCCAAATAAGTTAAAAACCACCTGTCTGTGCTTTGTCTTTGAATCTATCAAAGAAGGGTAGCCTTGAGATATAAATGTTTGCTGTAAATGCAAAAGTCCCAGTTTTGTTTCCAGCCCTGGGTACATAGTGGGACTCCCAGTTTTGTTTCCAGCCCTGGGTACATAGTGGGACTCCCAGTTTTGTTTCCAGCCCTGGGTACATAGTGGGACTCCCAGTTTTGTTTCCAGCCCTGGGTACATAGTGGGACTCCCAGTTTTGTTTCCAGCCCTGGGTACATAGTGGGACTCCCAGTTTTGTTTCCAGCCCTGGGTACATAGTGGGACTCCCAGTTTTGTTTCCAGTCCTGGGTACATAGTGGGAGCCCCAGTTTTGTTTCCAGCCCTGGGTACATAGTGGGAGTCCCAGTTTTGTTGTCCTCATTGTGATACTGCTGGAATAGAATTGATCTTCAGTAACCCATGCTTGTCTACCCATGAAGATCTGGGTTAGAATTGATCTTCAGTAACCCATGCTTGTCGTTAGAGGTGAGTAATGGGATCGGGTGGTCAGGCTCACTGACTTACTTGACACATTGTATCCAAATTGCGTAGATCGATGTTCATGCTGTTGATCACTGGATTGTCTGGCCAGACTCGATTATTTACAGACCGCCACCATATAGCTGGAATATTGCTGAGTGCGATGTAAATCTAAACTCAATCAGTCAATACTGCTGGAATATTGCTGAAAGTGGCATAAAACCATACTCACTCACTCCAGTTCAATAAAAAGTTGTTTCCATAAATCGTGTCTGTTTGTTCATCTGTTGACTTCAAAGGAATGCCTATCAAACAATTCACTCACTCACCTGTTGTAACTTTAAGGAACAGAGCACTAATTGCATTGAAAACGGTAATGGAATGACATGACTCCCGTCAGTGAGTGGAAACACAAGCACCTGCTGCAAATGTCTGTGTTAAAAGTTAGTTTAACCTTCAACCTTGGAGCAATTACAATAATTGAAGCTGGATCACAGGTATACCACGAGGGGTCTAGCAGGCTGCACACAGCTTAGCGATAACCATTAATGGTCTGCACTGATCAATGGCATATTGATGCCTTTATAAAAGCTTTGTCTTCCAGCACTGGATAATCATTACAATTAGACGCGTGCCACAGGAGAAGGCTGAGTTGAGGTTGACAATGTTGCAGGATGTAGCTGCGGGAAGCACGGGAAGTTAATATTGAAAGGTGTCAATTTAACTGGTTGTCTATAGATTGACAGAGGTAGATAGTCAGTGAGGAAGAAATAACTTTGAGAAGAGAGAAGGAATCACGAAGCCTATGCAAGACAAAAGTAGCTTCAGTCAAGATTGGTGGGAGACTGAAAGACGAAAGGATTTGTCGGAAATTTTGAGAGAGAAATGTATCTGCAAAAATTAAAAGGGACTGTCCTCGGCTAATGAAAGATACAGAGAAACTGTAATAAGTTTTGGGAAGGATGGCAGTCTTCTGAAAAGAGATTGGAAAGGGAAAAAGGAAATAATAAACTTGAGGAAAGAAAACATGTCAGGGTAAAATTGAGTGAAAAAGTTTTGACAAAGGTAAACACAAATTATGAGTCATTAGGTAGAAGCTTGTATAAATAGATGGAATAGTATGAGAATGTAATCTGTATCAAGCTCAAAAATTGAACATCATTATTTGAGAGAGAGACAGAGCAAAGAAGGAAGAACTTTCCCCTGATTGTTCAGAGAGATGGAAAGTATAAGGCAGGTAGCAAACGGTGGACAGAGCTTAGAGAGAGGTGTTTTTCTGTTGGGAGAGCTGGGTATTGTGGAGTTGTAGAAGAGCTTTCTCTGACAATGTGTATCTCCCTCACAACACCTACATCAAGAGGTGTGCCGGTGTTGATGGCCCTGGTCATGTGATCTGCTGATTGATCTGGAGTGTGTGAGAGAGAGGGAGCATGTCCAACGCGCCAGATTGTATGATACAGTGAAACGTGACAATCTTGTCTTTTACTCTGACATTCCGATCTTATAGCTGTATGCCAGCGAGTTACAACATCTCAAAGATGAATTAATCAATGTTACTTGCACTAACTTGATATGAAGGTGGTTTATTTTCTTCCCTCCGTGCCGGGATTCAGAAGCTGCGTGCTACCCTATTAGTGATGTGATAGGGATTAATGATTCCCACGTAATCCGGATTTTAGAAGTTTTAATCCTGACAGGTGTCAGCATAACCGTGCAGGCGGGAGGGAAACAGCCAGGTCTCTAGGCCACTTGTCACCTGCACGAGTTTACCATCTTGTTGAAGTTTAGAGGTGTGTCAAGCTCTATACACAGGATAATACTTTGTAGTTAATTGTAACAGTTACAAAGAGTAAAACCTGTGGGGTAAAATGGAAGGATTTTTTAATGGAATTAATCTATCATCAGATTTTAAAGTTTTCTTCTTGCTTAAACTTGTTTCACATGAAGTCGGGAGATGATGTGGTAAAGGTGATGTTACCCAGTTGTTAACACATGAAGCGTGAGGTTCACGGAGAGTTAGTCTGTGTTTACACTGTGTGATTAAGTGAACGGCACTACCTGAATGTGCTTCACTACTTTGGCCAGAAGAGGATTCTCTACTTGAAGACATACTGAAGAATATACCACTGAAATTGTGTTTCCAGTTCATTCAGGTAGTGGGATATGTGTTAAATTGTTTGTGTGTCATTCCTGTATTGAATCCATGGAAGTATTGATGTGTGGCAATTCGGAAGTCGCTGTTTGATGTGTGACCGTTCGGAAGTCGCTGTTTGATGTGTGGCAATTCAGAAGTACTGTTTAATGAGTGTGTGTAGTCACGGTGTTGGAGGATTCTGGTTGTAAGGTGCCACTGAGAGACTGGACACGGGTAGGTGGATGGCTAGCGGCAGTAGAGCCGAGGGTCACCTCATGGGTGTGGATGGGGAGGAAGAAGAAGAGGAGGAGGGGCCGGGGGAGAAGCTGACTTTCTTGGAGAAGCTACAGACAAAGTACAAGTGCTGTCTCATTGATTGGATTATACTTTTGTTCTGCACTAAAAGTAAGTGTCACATCTAACATGTACTGGTGTTTGTAGGTTTCACTGCTATTTTTGTAGGTTTCACTGCTATTTTGGCTTTTAAGCCAATTGCAAAGTTTTTCATCAGGAGTTTTAGATAGTTTGTGTCATAATGTTGCTAATGCAGATTGTGCATAGTTCCATATTATATTTCCATAAAAATTTGAGATATTATTCATTGCAGAATGATTTTAAACAGTTCTTGAGATAATGTAGTAACATGATACATTTGAATGCATGACTTTATTTGCAGTATCATAGAATAATTGTGTGGCAATATTTGCTGGTAAAGGTCTGTGATGATCTATGGTAGAGTATACCGGTAACTGCTTTGAGAGTGAAAATGTGACATGTGAATGTCAAACAATCATATAAAGATATTAATTTCATTAGTTAGAATGTGTATTGTTGTTATTAAATAACTGTTTAGTAACTGAAAAAACCATTTTGCTTGTTTATTAAGTTAGCTTTTGACACATTCCAGTGTTATGACCTAAGCCTTAGCCAGTTCTTGAAAAGCATTTAGAAGTTGGATGAAACATGAATACATGACACTTCTTTTTATTCTTTATACAATGTTACAGAGCTAATTCTTGCTTCTTCTTCAGGTGAATGATGGAGCAAGAATAAGCTCTGAAACGTTGTATAAAAAATATAAACACGTTGTCATACATAAAAAACGTGTCATGCATTTAAGCCATAACTAGGTATAGTTTGGCATAAAATGCATGTGGACCCGTTTTTTTGTAAATATCTCTTCATCCAATGACCTAATCGATCTCAAACTGTGCAAGTGGATGTTTTGTCAGACAACCTAATCACATTGTAAATCACTGATTTTATGCATTTGTATTAAAGAATCTGTCTATGTAACTGTCAACAAAATAAACAGCAGAACGCAGACGGCTTGCAAAGGGAGGGAGCCAATGACCTGTAACAGCGGCAGTGTTGGGTCATAAAGGTCAACGTTTGTCAATGTAGGTCAGCTATGCTGATGACCCTTATGTCAAAAGAATCTAACTTTGGATGCCTACCTTTTTGTACAAGGTTTTGTTTATTGGTTGTTGGTTTATTTTTCACAATTTTTAGCACGATGTTCTTTTTCATGCCAAGAGCAAAAGTTGTACGTTTCATGTAATTCGACATCTTATAAATCGGTTTGCTACGTTTGCTCTCTTTTTAAAAAAAATTCAACACATTTCTAATTAAACGTTTAGCATCATCTGAATAAGCTTTCATGATGACAGCTAGAAGTAGTCAATGTGAATGATCCAAACAGTCTATCACTGTGCAGTGCACAGGTAACTATCATGAACTGCACGTGCATTTACTTTTCTGACCCAACACAGCCAAACTATAGTATACATTTGTTGCAGGACATGACAAGGCTGAGGGTTATGGAGTGTTTGGTACCCCTACTTGGGATATATATTTGTTATGCCACTGTCTGACTTTTAAACCTCCCTGGCTTCTGTTCCTGAAAGTCTGTATCAGTTCTGTTCTCAGGGAGTTCACTGTACTTCATGAACCATTTTGAAACTGGAAAATACTGTTTAATGAAAAAATTATGTTTAGTCATTTTTTGTGTGTCGGTTCCTTCAGGAATTTAATGCCATTTTATAATTGATCCATACAAGTTTGTTTTGACATGGGTTCCACAATGGGATTTCAATGTACATTAAGGAAATCAGTAATCTGCAATATTACATTAGGACAGAAATGCATTAGAATTAATCCATTGAGGAAACTTGGTTGCATGTTGTGCCTGTCCACTAGATCAAAGGTGGAGTTGAAGTCTGATCATCCAGGGGTATTCCATGTTAGAACTGGTCCACGGGAAGCAAGGAAGCTGTTCTTGCTCCACAGGGCCACTAAATAGATCAAGTGATTGTGATTGGTGACTTGGTTGCTTCATTGTATCCTCATGACATACATCACTGAACATAATATCGATCACTGGATTGTCTGGTCCATCAGATAACTGACAAACAGATATGCTTGTCTGTAGTTTCATCAAATATGGAGCCTGTAATACGTCATATCCATCAAGGCCTGTGTTTTGGTTGTCTCCAGACAAAGTCTTTAGATATTTCAACAGATGATCTTCCCCACTGCCAGTTGTCTAGTAAGTCTTGTGGGAGATAGTATTCTGCTGCCAAAAGAATCTGTGCATGCATGAGATGGTTTCACTTCTGTCCTCTATGTGTTGAAGATAAAGAAAACAGCTGACAATCAGTTAGATAACAGTTCTTTGTATTTCAACATGTGAAATGAACCAAAATGAACATTTTGGAGGATGCATTGTAAGTATTAATATCTGAGATTGCAAGTGTCTAGGCCTGTAAATAATAAATTCATATCATATAATAGGTTTAATAAGGTCTATCTTTCACTACCACCTGAAGAAGTTGCAGTATGTTTTTGAAACAGAATCTAAACATCTTCCATTCAAATGTAGCATCTATTACTGATTAGCTTGGTCTGTGTCAACGAGTTGCTGAATGCCCTCAGGGCTTGCCATATTGGTTGGTTATTGTGGAACACTGTACTACAATGAATATTGTGTCCCTTGTTTATATCCCTGGTAAACTTTCCAGTGTGGAACCAGGAAATGAGGAACCATTAGAGATATAAGACAAACACAAATTATGTGCGTAAACAAAGCTGAGCGAGAGACGCAGCTGCAAATATTGAATGACATGCTGTATTATGAAGATAATCCTTGTATGAGGCTACTATGAAATGTTTCCTGAATCTAAACTGTTGTTTGTTATAAACAACCACTAAAATGGCTGTCTGGCTCTGATCTGGTTGAATGTGTGTTGTATGTTGATGGTGTGGAACACTGGTGCTAATGTCAACCATTGGTTTGTTTGGTCCAGACTCAAAGTCAGACTGCGAACATACTACTCTAACCAAGTTCCAGAACGTAGCTGAATGGCATTGGGTAAAACTACCTACTACCTGTGACTGTACCACTATAACAGGTTAACCGTAGCCATGTGGGAAAATATCAAGTGTTCTTTAAGTTCTTTTGAGAAGTGGGGCGGTGGGGTAGGCTAGTGGTTAAAGCGTTGGCTCGTCACGCCGAAGACCCGGGTTCAATTCCCCACATGGGTACAATGTGTGAAGCCCATTTCTGGTGTCCCCCACCCTGATATTGCTGGAATATTGCTAAAAGCGGCGTAAAACTAAACTCAGTCAGTCATTTTTTTTAGAAGTATATGTGGCTGGAAGAGTGTTGAACTGAAAGTCCTGGAATATGTCTTCAAACTGTCTCTTTTAGCTTCCTAATTTTGAATCCCAGTTCCATCCTGTTGTGATCATTGGTTTGTGGGGATCAGTCCTCGTCGGTTTTCTCCAACAAATGCCACTTTGGGTAATCCTCCATATTAAAACCTAACATGCTGTGATGTAACTGAGAAATGTTTGGTAGTACTTTCTCACTGTACAAACATTCATGGGAAAGTTAAAAGTGTAAAAAGCAATGTCTATTTGCAAACTGTCATGATCACTGCTAAAAGCATCGTGAAAAACAATGTTGACAAGATCAGCTTATTGAACACAGCACTAGTGGAAACATATTCCCTTTGAAGAGCAAGAATAGAAATCTGACAGGATTTGATGTTTTCCCACATAGACCTTTCTAAACTGTTAAACTGAAAAAACTAATGCACTGTGAAGCTGATTTCAAGGGAGGTAAAATCTGCATGCAACATTCATGATGGAAAATACAACACAAATATTTTTTATTTTTCTGGTGTCTCCCGCTGTGATATTGCTGGAATATTGCTAAAAGCGGGGTAAAACTGTACTCTTAAACCACACTCACACTCACTCACACTCACTCACTCACTCACTCACTCACTCACTCACTCACTCACTCACTCACTCACTCACTCACTCACTCACTCATGTAATGGCTTTTGATGGAGTTATATATTGTATAGTGTATGTAATATCAAGTCATTCTGGTAGACTGAGTGTTCAGGGCAATTGCATCTACGTCTAAGTCTACAGCACTATACTAATAATTAAATTAAATATCAATGTATTTACGCAAGCATAATTGTTGGTATTCTTTCCATTAACCTGCATGTATTTTTTGCTGAAAAAAATTGTATAAGATCTGTTGTATAATTCTGTAAAATCTCAAAGTAATTATTAAATTGCTTCATGAATCATATTCTTGTTGTAATAACTGTGGGCTGAGTAGTCTTTGATGTGAGAAAGTGCATTCGATTAATTGTTGAACAGTCTTCAATCTATGGATGTCTGTCATGGTAAATGTGCTTGATCATGCATAGGTAAAGTAAAGTAGGATTACCTGAGTGATAGAGCATCCATGTGCAACATTGTGTTCTTGTGATGTCCAGAGTAGCACTATATGGGATTCACTGGTATGGGATATTATCTGTTATACAACTCTCATGTGACTGATGCCTATATCTCCTGATGGGGAACATAGTTCTGATTGAACTAAGTACGTGTTACACATTATATACTTCCTACAGTGTACTTGTAGCGGGAGCTATCAGGTGTATGTTATCATGTTGAGGAGGAATGGGATATTATCAGTTATACAACTCTCATGTGACTGATGCCTATATCTCCTGATGGGGAACATAGTTCTGATTGAACTAAGTACGTGTTACACAGTATATATACTTCCTACAGTGTACTTGTAGCGGGAGCTATCAGGTGTATGTTATCATGTTGATGAGGAGGTATGGGAGATGTAATATTTTGACCCTCATAAATAATGTGTCAATTAAACGTTGTGGAATTGGCCGAGATGACATTATTGATCTCTGGGATTCATGTGGTTGGTTTGATTTTACCCATCAATGATCTCTTATGATTGTTTATTTATTTATTTGTGTTATGTCCTAAATCACATGCCAAAGAAGCTGTTTTCTTCATTATCTCAATTCAAAGTGTTTTTATGCTTGAAAGTTCCGATTGGTTACAGTATTGATAAGGGCAGTATGTTATTAAATATAGAAGCTGTGCAGTTGAATTAAACAGTGAAAGTAGACAGTCCAGTTATACAGAGACAAAGAAGAGAATTAAGAACTTGAGATCCTTTTAAATTGTCCTAAACTTGCAGATTTTGTTGTTGTTTGTTTGTTTGTTTGTTTGTTTGTTTGTTTGTTTGTTTGTTGTGTAACACCACACTCAGCAACATTCCAGCAACATTCCAGCTATATGATGGAATAATCGAATCTGGGCCAGACTATTCAGTGACAAACCTGTGAGATATATTTTGACATGTCTTTCCCTAAAGAGACTAGTCTCTCTTAAGCTACCTTGGTAAGGTGGAAAGCTGAAACATGTACTCCATTAAATGTAAAACCCTGTAGACTTTTAATGACTTGCAAGTGGAACCCCTTGACGAGCAACATGCTTAACTTGAGTGAAAATCAATGTAATGTCTGTCTGGGAAGTTACAGTGGAGAATTGGTGACCTAAAATCCGTTCTTTTGTGTGGTTAAACTGTGTGAATTGTATTTTGTGTGTGACAAACAATGTATGGTGAACTCGGAAAAAGGGGAGTCAGGCTAGGAGGAAACAGAAGGGTGCTTTTTTACTTGTCATTATATTGAACATGTTGTGTGTGACATCAAAGCACATATATAGTCTGTTTGCAGTGAAATCGTACCGATGAATTTCACTTTAAACAAAAAACTAAACCAAATAAAGTGAAATTAAGATTGCGAGTCCTCAAAAGTTTACATTGCCAATTGGAAATTTAAGTCCCAGAATTTTATTTAATTTAGGATAAAAGTTGTTTAACAAATGATCATAGATTGAAATCATTATTGTTGGTTTGTATTACAATGGGGTAAGCGCAGTAGTTGGAACAGTGAAACAAATGTACATGTGGTACGTGATGAGCGTTAACTTATACCAACCCTACTTGTTATCGGTGTTTCATTTAATGTGCATACCCCCTTGTAATACAAACAAATAAAGTGATTTGAAACTATGATCATTCGTTAAACAACTTTTATCCTAAGTTGAATAAAATTCTGAGATTTAAATGTTCAATTGGCAATGTAAAATTATGAGAATTCGCAATCTTAATTTCACTTTATTCGATTTATATTTTTGTTTAAAGTGAAATTCATCGGTACGTTTTCCCCTGCAAACAGACTATAGTAAGTGTTCTGCCTTGAGTGCATGGTCATGATGCAGTGTACTGGATATGATGAAAATTAGACACGTGCTACTTTTAGCATTGCCCTAACTAGGAAGATCAGTTGTCATCCATCATTAAAGATTTGGGGGTAATGGCAGATGATTGTTTCTGTCAACACAGACAGAATATTAGACAAATATCTCGTTCCATGTCTCAGAAACAGTCGTGTGTAGTTTTTTATCTTCAAACTTGCGCACTAAGATCTGATTGCAATACTATTCAAAGCAACTTCGAACCCAACTTGGGCAGTGGAGTAGCCTTGTGGTTTAAGCATTCGCTCGTCATGTCAAGGACCCGGGTTCGCTTCCCCACATGGGTACAATGTGTGAAGCCCATTTCTGGTGTCCCCCCGCCATGATATTGCTGGAATATTCCTAATGGGGGCGTAAACCCATACCCCTTCACTCACTCAAACCCAACTCACTCACTTATTCACCAATATCCTTGAGCATCAGCTTGTGTTGGTTCAAAAGTGGACTGTGGTATCAGCTTGTGTTGTTTAGCTATTGACGAGGACCTCAAGTTCCCTTGGACACTGTCACTTTGACAGATTAGCTTGTGACAGAGATGAATACAGAGAGGAAACACATCACCAGCCCTGCCATAAGGGATACCAAGAACATACTTTTTTGGAGACTTTTTTTTTCGCAATATGGATGTTCTTGTCAGGCCTGGAGAAAATAGACTGTTAGTCACTGGGAGATGTGGCACTGGCCAATGTGTGGAGTTGTACAACTGTACTTGCCCACAGTTACCACTAACCATACCATACCCTTCAACATTCTACATGGATTATCAGATGCATCATTCTATTGATTTATGCACTGGACAAATTATGAGAATCTTTATCATAGAAGATAAAAACAACCTTGATCAAACACAGATCAAAATGTGAAAAGATTAACAATAGTCCAGTGTGATTAATTACAACAATTACAATCAGGTGACAGTATGATTAGTTCTCCCCTGTGTTGTGGTTATCATTAACAGCAGTGACAACATTCTCAAGCACCTGCTCTTATCAGCATCTCAATGTTTATTATATACTGGACAAAATAAGTTAGGGGTATTGGTATTTTTATGATTGATATTTTTTCAGTGTGTCAGTGAATAAATAGATCATTATTCATAATTTCAAAATTTACATATATCCCTAACTATATTTGTCCAGTATAGTATGACACTGTATGAATAGTATGACTATGACATAATTAAGAGAATGTTACATTTTTTTTTAAATAAATATTTAGAAAATAATTATTTTTATGTGAGTAGAATTAGACTATTTGGAGTGTGGGTTTTGCAACACAGGCTTTTGATTTTAATGTTCTTTAACTTATTTTGTGTAGTATATGTTTCTTCATGTGAAATACAACTGCCTGATTGGCACTGAGGTACACCAACAGAATACCGGATACCTACCAGCCATATTGTTTAGCGTCACATCACCCTAACCCTGACCCTAGCCCTTGCCCTTGCCCTTGCCCTTGCCCTTGCCCTTGCCCTTGCCCTAGCCCTAGCCCTAGCCCTAGCCCTAGCCCTAGCCCTAGCCCTAGCCCTAGCCCTAGCCCTAGCCCTTGCCCTTGCCCTTGCCCTTGCCCTTGCCCTTGCCCTTGCCCTTGCCCTAGCCCTAGCCCTAGCCCTAGCCCTAACCAAAAGTAAACTCGTGTGCTATCAAAGATAACGGAAGGTATCTGGTATTCTGTAGTCTTACCGGCACAGACGATTTTGTCATAAGGTGTGAATGTTTATCAGTGTATCACCTTATTTATGTCCACAGTGTGCAGTTTCAGGAATTATACTTTTTAAGGATTAGTTTGGAGGACAAGTCCAGCCTCAACAAGACAATAAAGTTCACTATGTTCACTTATCTGATAATTTTATTCAGTTCCTGTTCAAATCAAACTTGAAGTATTGACAACTAGTGCCGAATATGCCATATATGTATGGATGCCAGGGATATGAGCCCTGTTACAAAGGAAGAGGACAACAGCACCGGTGCACACCAACCAGGCTTTAATCTTGAAATATTGATATATTCAACATTATTGGCAGTAACACTTCTACCTAATTAACCTGGATGATTATAGACCACTCCACACCTTTATTGTTTATAGATGTGTTTACCCTTAGCAATAATGTCACAGAATGTCAATACAAATTGTGTGCTGCCAATTAGGTGCCTTACTGTGAGAATCCCAAATGGAACTCAACCCCCAAAGTACTAAATCTGTACTTGACCAAGAAAATGTAATCCCCCAAATCGTATATGTTATGTTTAACAGCTTTCTAAAAACATTGTGTTTCCATAATGTTGGCCGTGGGAGTTGTTCCAATTTCCACTTGTACAGTGGGGTTTACAAGGGATGTGGTGGTTGAATCCCAGTCAGGACTCAACCCCAAACTGTACTAGATTCTGTACTTTCCCAAGTAAGTGTAATCCCGAATATATCATACGTCACATCTGACCACTTTCTAAATGGTATTGTGAATTCATATTAAAATCAGCAAATAGATGAGCATTTCACACATATCATTCTTCTTGTCTATTTTTTATATTTTTTTCAAGAGGTTTGCTTCATGAAATTAAAATAAGGAAACAGTTAAAACACAGTATATTTTCTCCTTGCAAGTTTTATACATCAGTTAAGCAAGAAAAGAAACAGGTCAATAATTCCCAACTGAGTAGAGTTTGGGATATACTACTCAAACAAGTTAAAGGGCACTGCAATCTTTCTCTTGGGCCAAGTCTGATATAACAGGGTAACATTTGAGATGTGAAAAATCTGTTGAGAAGTGTGTATGTGATTGTGTTGAAACCTAATCATGCTATGTATTATCACTTGTCCAAGCAAACCTGCATAGTCATCAGCCAGGCGATACAGACCCATAAACACCAGGTTCCTGCAGGCTGTGAAGTTGCCGTCATTTACATAGTCATTATGTCTATAACCGATATCCATTGATCTCCATCAACAATAGTTATCATAAACACACACAGAACTATAGCTTACTAATAACTGTTGAAGGGACAATCACCTCTGATATGACAGACCTCATTCTTATCTTGAACTTCGAGTAACCTTCCTCTCGACAGCTGGCAAAACAGTTGGTGTGTATGTTGATGTTAATGTTTGGTAGAAGAGTATGGGAGGTAACGTGAATCAAGGGGTTATTGAATCATATTGAATCTATACAACTAAAACAAAAATGTGAAGGGCCACCTGATACTTTCATGTTTCTATAGTTAATCTATGTTACATTTTAACTGTTGTTACTACAATAATATGAAGGAATGGGTATTTCCTTAATTTGTTTTGAGCAGTATGTGCTCTTTACATTGTTTGAAGTGTTTGTCCATTGGTTGTTTCTGGCCAGTGCTGTAGTAGATCTTAGTTTATCCACCTGTTTTGTGATTAGAAAACTGTGAGCTATTTTTGGCCAGTGCTGTAGTAGATCTTAGTTTATCCACCTGTTTTGTGATTAGAAAACTGTGAGCTATTTTTGGCCAGTGCTGTAGTAGATCTTAGTTTATCCACCTGTTTTGTGATTAGAAAACTGTGAGCTATTTTTGGCAAGTGCTGTAGTAGATCTTAGTTTATCCACCTGTTTTGTGATTAGAAAACTGTGAGCTATTTCTGGCCAGTGCTGTAGTAGATCTTAGTTTATCCACCTGTTTTGTGATTAGAAAACTGAGCTATTTCTGGCCAGTGCTGTAGTACATCTTAGTTTATCCACCTGTTTTGTGATTAAAAAACTGTGAGCTATTTCTGGCCAGTACTGTAGTATAACCAACTGTATCCCATATTTTTGAAATGAGTGAAGTGCATACTACTTGCTGTGACTCCTGTAGTCTCACTAAAGGAAGTGTGCAGCCATTCAAAGTGCTATGTAACACTACACAGACAAGTATACTCTGTTAATAAACCCTGTATCCTGCTTGAAATAGTGTGTTCCGTTCTGCCTGCCTGTCTCTGATTGAGGTTTCTATCTGTGATTGTGGATCAATGTCCCCGGAAAGCATGTGTGACAAGTCGTGTAGCTATTGTCATCTGACCATCACATGGTTGAACTTCCTCAGACCACAAGTCTGCTGGAAACAGTGTTCCTGTCTGGCCAGCAGACAACTTCCATTAGGCCACGAACTACTTGGTGTAGATTTTCACCAACCATTTTTATTTTGTTGCCAGACAGGTTATAGACTTTTCAGAACATTATTATGTCTCCACCAAAACAATTTCCGTCGGGAGATTGGGGTAAGAGGATTGTGATGGCTAGACATCAAATAAAAACTATTCAAATTAAAGTTGCAGGCAACATTGACGGCTCCTTGGCTTGGATCATTTCTAAACATTTGGTACCTGATGTCGAAAGCAGTAAAGGTTATAGCTGATATGGATCGTATCATTGTCAGTAATGAGAAATACTTCAGGAGCCGATTTTACTAGCGTTTACTTCAGCTAGACCAGAGTTACCCCCCTTAGACCACAGCTAGAACTTTTACCCTGACCCGAAACGCTCAATCACTGACAATCTTTAAAACTGCCTAAAGACCTCCACCGCAGTGTAGTTTAATTTTGTGTAGCTTAGCTCGCGCCATTGTCAACTGAAATCGACATCATCTCCCATATCTGCACGTGGACCACGCTTTGCAGTGGTAGTCTCTCTATAGGAGATATCGTCCCTTGCGCCTTCCTTCAGACTGTCGCATGCTTTGCACGGGTAATCTGCCGTGCTCGTGCTGTAAATGTCGATGAAACTTATGAACATTCGCAATGTATCCCTGGGCCGCCGGTGATATAAAGAAGTCCCTATTTCGTTAAATCTGCCCAAACTTTGGGTTTTGAATGTAAGCATTATTTATGATGACTGGTACGTTGCTGAAAGTCTGTTTGCGCCCTATTTAGCGTGTTCAGCCTGGAGTTGTGGGTGAGTTTGTTTGGTACTCTTTTCTTTCATTTGGGGCACGCCTCAAACAGTTTTTTCCTTTTCCCTGCATTTGTGCAATTTTCAATGCCATATGGCCGAATAAACGATCAAACTTTTGATATGCATGTAAGAACACGAAATGTTAAGCATCTTCTGTTGATGCATACTGCCAAGTTTTACTGCCTTCCGTGCAGAACTTGAGCAGCTGTGCTGTTTAGAATGTAGTATCATCAGAATCTGACAAAATCCAATATGGCCGCCAAGCAATGCACATTTTGACATGAACCCAAGAACAAAAAATGTTCAACACACTTAGTTACTACGCACTGCCAGATTCTAGCTGCATAGTTGCGAAAGTAATGATGCTGCGATTTTTGAAAATACATTTTAGTACAAAATAAACAACAGAAGCAAACATCTAGATATCCGTGAGCTAATCAAGATATCGCAACATAGCTTATGGGCATTAATATTTGAGGTATATGTTGTATATCTGCACATTTACAGCTGCTCTGCAGTTCATACATTCAGAGTTATGGCTTCATGAAAAATGCCTACCCAACAAACTCTGCACATTTCGAGAAACATCTTCAATCCAATATGGCCGCCGCATCACGCGTGACTTTGACATAGGACCAAGAACAGAAAATGTTTAACAACCAAAGGCCACTTCAGAACAAGCGCTTAAACTGTTGTATGTGCTAAGTTTAGTTTGGCACACAATGGCAAAGAAGCCCGTGAAAGTTTTGAAGACAACTTTTGCCCAAAAGTAGCGTCCAATATGGCGGCCATCATATAAACATAGGCACATTTGACGATGCTACTGTGTAGAAACATGCATAGACACAAAGTATGCAGCGTTTGAAAGCCGTGAGCCCTTGTAGTTTTAGTGCAGCACATTTTGGGAGGTATGCAGTCAGGATTTTGCTGAAAAACATCACCAAAAACTTCAATCCCAAATAGCGCCCAAACGGTGCATTTTAGCTTAATTTGAGCCGCCCAGGCTAAATTGTAGGCATTTTGATTAGCGATCTGCTCCAGAGCTTTGGCACACATTGGAGCATTAGGTTTGGAGATATCTGCATTTGCATTTGAAATTTTTGAATTAATTTTCAATTATCTGCCCTTTGCTATTGGGCCTACAGCCTAGAGATTTTAATGGGGAATATCTACACCTTGGTGGGCATCTGGGTGAATTTTTCAAGTTTAATCTGTCCAGCGGTGCTCTTTGTAGGGCTGGAACAAAATACGGCGGAAGAATAAATAATAATAATAATAATAAAAACACGAACGATTACAATAGGTCTCCTGCCTAAAGGCAAAGGAGCCCTAATAATAAAAACATTAACGATTACAATAGGTCTCCTGCCTAAAGGCAAAGGAGCCCTAATTAAAAATCGTTATTTTTGAGTTTTTCGGGGTTTTGACCCCGGATCTTGATAGTATGTCGAAAATGCTTTCTAATGGTCAAGGTCACCAAGGTCACGGGGGTCAAGGTCATTTGACCGGTCCGTCACAAGACAAAAACATGTTTTTTGGCGAGCTAAGACGACGTTGTTATTGCCTCTAGGGTGAAAGGAATTAGTGTTTCTGCTTTGCCCAGATCCGATGTATCATATGCGCTGGTCAGATTTGGTGACAAATATGTTCGCCGTCTGTCCGCATGTCTGTCCGCCAAATTACTGTATAGCCATTTTCTCCGGAACTATTGAACATACAGAGTTGAGATTTTGCACACATCATCCCATTGACTGTGCCTAATGATGTTGTAAAAATCAAGTCATTTGAATTTTAACTTCTGTTCTCATGGCAACCCTGTAAAACAAAAAACTTCAATCCAAGATGGCGGCCAAACGGCTAGAGATATCGAGCTGGGACTACCAGACAAAAATGATCGGCATCTCATGACCAAGTTACATACCAAATATGGAAGCGATTGGGGCAATAGTGGTGGAGTTATATGCTGTTTTATGCCGTTTTGGGCACATAATGCATTTGTGCAATTTTCAATGCCATATGGCCGCCAAACGATCAAACTTTGATATGTATGTAAGAACACGAAATGTTAAGCATCTTATGTTGATGCATACTGCCAAGTTTTACTGCCTTCTGTGCAAAATCTGAGCAGCTATGCTGTTTATAATGTAGTATCATCAGAATCTGACGAAATCCAATATGGCCGCCAAGCAATACACATTTTGACATGAACCCAAGAACAAAAAATGTTCAACATACCAAGTTGCTACGTACTGACAGATTCTAGCTGCATAGTTGAAATAGTAATGACGCTTGCTGCGATTTTTGAAAATACATTTTAGTACAAAATAAACAACAAAAGCAAACATCTAGATATCCGTGAACTAATGAAGATATCGCAACATAGCTTATAAGCATTAATATTTGAGGTATATAATGTATATCTGCACATTTACAGCGTTCTGCAGTTCATACATTCAGAGTTATGGATTGCGAAAAATGCCTACCCAACAAACTCTGCACATTTCCGATAAACATCTTCAATCCAATATGGACGCCGCATCAACGTGACTTTTGACATAGGACCAAGAACAGAAAATGTTCAGCAACCAAAGGCCACTTCAGAGAAAGCGTTTAAAGTGTTGTATGTGCTAAGTTTGGTTTGGCACACAATGGCAAAGAAGCCCGTGGAAGTTTTGAAGACAACATTTGCCCCAAAGTAGCGTCCAATATGGCGCCATCATATAAACATAGGCACATTTGACGATGCTACTGTGTAGGAACATGCTTAGACACAAAGTATGCAACGCTTGAAAGCCGTAGCTCTTGTAGTTTCAGTGCAGCACATTTTGGGAGGAAAGTAGTCAGCATTTTGCTTAAAAACATCACCAAAACTTCAATCCAACATAGCGCCCAAACGGTGCATTTTAGCGAATTTGAGCCGTCCAGGCGAAATTGTAGGCATTTTGATTAGCATCTGCTCAAGAACATTGGCACACATTAGAGCATTAGTTTTGGAGATATTTGCATTTGCATTTGAAATTTTTGAATTAATTTTCAATTATCTGCCCTTTGCTATTGGGCCTACAGCCTTGAGATTTTAATGGGGAATATCTACACCTGGATGGGCATCTGGGTGAATTTTTTCAAGCGAATCTGTCCAGCGGTGCTCTCTGTAGCTCTGTTACAAAATACGGCGGAATAATAAATAATAATAATAATAAAAACATTAACGATTACAATAGGTCTCCTGCCTAAAGGCAAAGGAGCCCTAATAAAAGTTTTGTGTATGAGATCCTATTCTAGGAAAATGTCACCAAGTTCCAAGTTCACGAAATGTCCATCACTTGAAAACAGCTGTGGGCTTAGGGAACTGTGGGTTCACATTCATTGTAGAAGGTTATTGATGATCGAGTGGAATGTATGAGCTTATTATCTGAAGGGCGGTGGGGTAGCATAGTGGTTAAAGCCTTGGCTCGTCATGCCGAAGATCCGGGTTTGATTCCCCACACGAGTACAAAGTGTGAAGCCCATTCATGGTGTCCCCAACCATATATATTGCTGGAATAAAACCATACTCACTCACTCACATAACTTGTCGTTGCATACGACAAGCATTTGCTGCTTGGCACCTATTCTGCTGCAGACTCCCAAATGCTGTTTAGTTCTTATTACGTCAATTTTCCCGCATCCATAAACACTAAACAACTGTTACAAAAGGTAGTTATTCATGACGGGATCGTGAAATAGCAACTTTTCAACTGTTTGTTGGTACAATAACAATTACTACATTCTAGTTGTGTCTGGACACTCTGATCATGGTGTTCACAATGGTAATTACCAGGGGCCGTGGGGTAGCCTAATGGTTAAAGCGTTGGCTCATTACGCCGAAGACCCGGGTTCGAATCCCCACATGGGTACAATGTGTGAAGCCCATTTCTGATGTCCCCTGCCGTGATGTAAAACCGCATAAACGGCGTAAAACCAAACTCAGTCAGTCAGTGGTAATTACCACTGTCTCACTCCGGTGGAGGTTTTACACCTGTGCTTCGTCTCCTGCCGAAAAAGTTGAATGCCATTTCCCCACACACTACCACAGATCATGATGTCAACTGGTTCAGGAGCATAAGGTAAGTCCTGCATGGCAGTATGAATATGTGCAGAGTTGCGTCCCTTGGGCATGCCAGTATTGTGTGATCACAGATTTGAATCCTTATTCCCATCAGATTATGTTTATATGTTTGTCAACTCATTGCTTGTGGGCTGCAAACACCTGAGGCCTCAATCCATATGGACATTCCTTCAGTTGCAGCTCTGTGAGGAGTGCATGGAGGTATTTCCTGTGAACATGGAGATCAGGAGGATATAACTTGTCATATTATGACAACATGGTGTGTTATAACTGGTATACTGTTCAAGGCAGAGTCCTTGTCCCACACTTGCCTGAGATAAAGAATTGTTCAGTTCAGTTTTGAATAATCAATCAGTCAAAAAAAGGATGAATTATTTTTATATATAAGTAATAAATCTGTCTATTTTCCCATTTTGTTTCAACAACATTAAAAGATGTTATGAAATGACATCAACAGTTTTCACTCTGATTTCATGCTTGTTCGTTACTGACATACAAAAAGCTGGATTTGACCGGAATGACATGGCGTAGCCTCGTCAACCTTCAACCATCCCAGCAGCAGCTTTTGAACTGTGCATCGATAAGGCAATAGAGACTATAGCAGTCGTTTACATATTTGATTATCAATTTTCTCAACGTGGCGTGTTGCTCCAGGCTGTTTACGAAGTACATGAAGTGGTCACTACTTTGGGAGCTTTCAGTGGTAATTACTCCAAAGCCCTTGCTTATAACTGACCCAGTGTAATCAATGTGCCAATACCACTCGATCTGCAAGATAAACACTGACTCTCCGGTGGTTTACCCATGTCTTGGGCAATGTGGTGTTGCCTGGTATGATGATGTTGTTGCTGATGCTGTGCCTGTTGTTGCTGTAAATGGCTCCCAATTGGCTGTGGAAGCTTTGGTAGCTGAATGGGTTAGGTCGTTGACTTTATATGTTGGGTTAGGTGCCTGCTTCACTTTGAGAGCGTGAATTTGAATCCCAGATGGGATAAGAATGTGTAATTCCAAATGTAGCACTACCAAGGCAATGTGTAGACATAAATATGTACTAAATACCTGAGTCACTCAACATGTACATGAGGAGGCAGGTCTGTGTTTGGCATTAACACATATTCCAGAATTTTCTGAATAAAGTGGACACTGGAGAAATATTGTTCTTACTGCATGTTTTTTAACATGAACTTTTACATATATGCAATGGACAAGCACATCACCAGAAAGAAGTTAAATAATTTTGCTTTGACTAGTTTGCAGTGTATTACAACAGATTGAACTGATTATGAATACTGATTGCATTTGAAACAATTTTGGTATTTCTTCATTAAAGCATTTAGTGTACATATAATTACTGAGCAATATATATGAGAACAAAATGAGTTGTTTACTGGAATCTTTACAATATTTGATAGAAGAAATAGGAAGTTAAAACCGGTTTAAAGCATCAGTATATCTGAACCCTTTATAGGATTTGGTGCCCCCAGACTGTATAGTTTCTCCTATTTTGGTTTTGAAGAGAATTCCTCTGTATTTTCTGATTTTCAACTTTAAACTCATCTTCAACTTTAATTTTCCCAATGTTGCAATATGGCCGATATATTGTTACTGAGGCTTTAAATCTTACTCGGTCATTCATTTCCCTGTCAGTTACTGGCATTTTAAGGAAACAAACAATTTTTAGTATTGTTTGTGACATGTTTATTTCATTTAGAAATAATTGAATAAGTTGGTTCAGAAAGGTCCCATTGGTTCAGAAAGGTCCCATTGATGACTGGTAAAACTGTAGTAAATTAGCCATTGCATCATTATCAGTATATCTCTATGTCTGGTATAAAGCTACGATAAGAGTTAGGGTTAAGAATGAATAAAGTGACAGCATTTTGTGATGTATTTTAAAGCTTTATTGTATTGATGACTGGAATATATATAGTACTTTGTACTCCATCGTTCACAATAGAAACTCTGACATTATTAACTAGATATGTTGGCAGTGTCACAATCAGGGAGGCCAATACAGAACTCCATCTCATTGTTCACTATATCACATGCAATGCTGGTAGATATAATGTTATATTGCCCCATTTGCTGGGCCAATCAATGAGTTCTCTACTGTGTAACAGTGAAGGTATAATGTCGGCATCAGTTCTGTGAAGAGTGTATTTCCTTTGAACATGGTGGTCAGGAGGCTATAACTTGTCAGGTCACTGTTGAAGGTGGCCGTTCACACACCCCATTTGCAAATGTTGAGATTATACAGATGCATCTGGATACAAAAGCCTTGTTACTCAAATTGAATTAACACAGCTTTCCATTGTGCAGAGGGACTTATTTATGTGCTTAGTAGGAATTGAACACCCACATAATATTATACCGTGAAAGTAATAAAAACTCTGTCCCATGTTGGTATGTATAAGCTGTAGAGCTCTCAGGGTGGCAAGTTTTTGCATTACAAAGATTCCAGTGCTCCCCTTCATTGATGCTCCTCATCGAGGAACTTTTGAGTTAAGAATGGCTTCTTTTACGTCTGTGACTCATCAGAGGATCGAAACAGGTCAGAGGTCAACCACAGTCAATGTGGTTGTACGTTTGTTATCATTCATATCAAAAATACTTTCTTTTTCATCTTTTAATATTACTGCAAGATACGTAGATATATGCCCAACAGTTGGTAGGTGATATATGGTATATCACTAACCAGTGAATCTAATACACTCAGCCTGCTGACTCCATATCTCCCCTGAATGTGTTAGGGTATTGGAAGCATGTTCTAGAATGTAGATCAGTATTACAATTATATTCAACTCTATCCATTGTGACGATTTGTTTATTGTTTTTGTTTTCACCCCAAACATTCAACTGTTTGATATTTGTTCAAGTGACCATCAGGTGGAACATATTGATACAACTTAGAAACCCAACCCACTGTTTTATGTTGGCAGTCGACAGAGGCAGCAGTTCATTAACATGCGTTATTCAGGGGATGGTACCGGTTAGGTGGGTCCTGGTTCTCCACTAGTGCTGCTCAGGTGCTTCAGATGGGCAGGCTAGCCGAACTGACTGGACAGAAAGAAGGTGTGGAGCTCATGCGCAATATTGGAATAATCGGAAAAATGTCCTCATAATGAACCAGACTGAAAAAGAGAGCAGCTCAGTCGATTGCTTCAGATTTACAGATTAAAAATGTAACAAACCAGTGTGAAACAATGCTGTGATTGTATGCTTCTTGCAAATGGTAAATTCATTATGTCTATTTTGTCAGGTTTGGAGTGATCAGGTCCATGAGGGTAGATTGAAAAGTTCGCAATCTCATGCAGAAGCTATTATAGTGCAGGCTTGTGCTGTGGACATTACAAGATGTCATGGAGGTATATCCTCAAGAGCAAGAGTCATTTGTGCAAATCTTTTCAGAAAGAATATTCCATTATCATAGTAATTTTGGCAGTAAAGAATGTGTCAATCAGTTGGGTTGCAAGTGTCTAACATCAAATATGTCTCATTATACTCTATCTCTGTTTGGAGCTGATCCTGAAAGGTTCTTACAATTTTGACCATTGCACAAACTTCCAGCCTGGCTCCAAACAACATTAGAAACAGAGTGAGCAGAGTGACTATCTCCATACAAAAGGGGCTTATCGTTTGAGGGAATTATGAGATGAGTTAAAATGAAGAGAGGTGGGAAGTTGAGTTCCCTTCCTATACAGGTCAAACCCACAAAAGTTCAGTCATTGCCATGACTACAAACCATGGGTTTTTCTCCCTCAGTGCCAATCCTATTCGCCTGGTCTGGGGCCATCAGCCCTCACCATCTGCTCCCAAACACGAAGAACAGATGAACCCATTTTGACTCAAATGATGATGTCAGCGTAGGTGTGGAGAACACTTCAGACAGCTGAAATAAGGATGTCTTTGAAAATGGGATGAAAACCCTCCAACATCATTGACAGAAAAGTGTCAGCGTGGAAGGGGATTATGTGTAAAATGAAATCATTTAATTATCTTTAGGTCAGGGATTGATGTGAGTTTCAGAACATATCACCATTGTTCAAAGTTCTAATTTGGTCTAAAACAATTTCAAATATGTTTTACTTGGTGTATCCTTGTTCTGTTTAGTTTATTGTTGCAAATCTTTCCTATATTTTCCTTGAAAACATACATCTGGTCAAATGTTTTCACAGATAAATGTTACAATCAAAGTAGCATTTCATCCAGCAAGCAGCCTTCTCTGTGGTCATGATGTCTGCTTTGTTTTGAAATGGCTGCCAAAAGACGTCTGCTATCTGATCAGATGCAGCCTTGCACTCAAGACTGCTGAAAGTACATGATGTTATTGGTCTATATCCGACTTGAGTTACACATCAGTCTGGTCCAGCTTCTGTAGGATGTGTTCCACGTGGCCAGACCTGTCTGTGCCAAACCTAGCAACAGATGGAGCTCAGAACTACATGAAACACACTACCTCAAGACCAGGACTCACACATATAACTGTTACATGTTGTACACCTAGCCGTCTGCTGACTATATCCCACATCAGTGTGTTTCTGGTATTAGTAGGCGTTATAAAATGTATCACCCCCCAGCAGTACTAGTATTCTCAACCCATTCACTCTACATCCCTCCTGTGTGTTGTAGTATTCAAAGGGTATCTGTGGTAACTTGCATTGTACTGAAGAAATTGATTATCATGGTTTTTCATTTAAAAATACCTGAGAACCCATGGAAAAAACGTTGGCAATGTTGATATACAGACCATTATATTACTGCTAGTTTTTTTAAATCTTGTGAATTCAAGCAGTCAAGTAAAAGAAGCTGTTTTACAAACTATTCTTAATGCTACATTCTTATATACCAAGCCATGTTTGTGACAGAAGTCTTTCCCTGAAACCATCACAGGGTTGTCTCCCCATTGTTGTGACAGAAGACTTTCCCTGAAACCATCATGTCTCCCCATTGTTGTGACAGAAGACTTTCCCTGAAACCATCACAGGGTTGTCTCCCCATTGTTGTGACAGAAGACTTTCCCTGAAACCATCATGTCTCCCCATTGTTGTGACAGAAGACTTTCCCTGAAACCATCACAGGGTTGTCTCCCCATTGTTGTGACAAGACTTTTCCTGAAACCATCACAGGGTTGTCTCCCCATGTTTGTGACAGAAGACTTTCCCTGAAACCATCATGTCTCCCCATTGTTGTGACAGAAGACTTTCCCTGAAACCATCACAGGGTTGTCTCCCCATTGTTGTGACAAGACTTTCCCTGAAACCATCACAGGGTTGTCTCCCCATGTTTGTGACAGAAGACTTTCCCTGAAACCATCCAACAAAAGGAAGGGACTCATACTGTTTTGGGCTGTGGTACGGGCATTGGCGTTCCTTTTCTGTAACTTGAAATCAATTTAGTGTTTTTCAACATTAACAATTCTCATAACTAGTGCTAAACTTTTTGAAATTTTTTCAAGGGTTTTCAATGAAATTTTGTATGTGCAATACTCATCAGCTTAACTGGTTCCTCTTACTATTTTAATTCTTTTCTACATTTTATTTTGAAACAATGCTAGGCTTCTTTTCCAAGCCATAACCTTCAACCAAGTGAATAGTTTTAGAATAAATGTGCAACACGATTAGTTATTGTATGGAACAAGTTTTTATGGATAACAACTTGTTCCATATTGTACGTCTCAACTTCTAAAATGCCACTCAAACAAGTTATCCGTTGATTAGTTATTGCTTTGTCATATTATAATATACAATTTTTAAATTTCTTGCACTTCCTCAGGAATTATTTGGATTTAGCCTCAAACACGTTGCATGTTACCCACCAACTGTCTTCTGCTAATGAACCCTTCCATTATCACGGCTGATTCTCCATCCGCTTGTCCACAGTAACAGACCATGGACTTATCCAATACCTGGCTCATAATTTGTGAGACAAATATTGAGCAAAGATACATTTATTGACCTGCCATTGGAGTTCCTGCTTTTATCTCTTGTTTTTGCCAGGTATATTCTTAAATGAAAGCTGTCTCGTGCTGGTCTGCCTGTAGCATCCAATTAGCCTTTGTGTCGTGAATTGGTGCCTAGTATGCGACTGTGTGTCGTAACCTTGTCACAGCCTTGACCTGCTGGGGAGTGTTGATTTAATACACCCATACATGGGGATTAATGGGAGTTGTAGATCAAAGAAAGGTTAGTTCAATTGTCCACAGATGACAAATGACATTTCTAAGATAAACAGCTTGATGAGAAATAAAAATAATGAAATCAATTACAAGATGAATGTCCGAAAGCGTTGTAGTCAACTTGCTATGTTTGGTAGTGCTAATCCATGTTTCCATGGGTCTTTTCCCGTGATGGAGGCAATGGGGTATCCTGGTGGTTAAAATATTCTCCCATTGGCTTTTATAGTGATGTTATATTTATTTATAAATAAGTTAAGGCTACATGTATGACATGTACAGGCCTGCATAGTATGGCCTTAAAAGAGCAAAACAATAAAAAATAAAGACTACCTTAGCCAGCCCCATTTCTGAGTACAATAAGCTAAACAGACCTTGAACACCAGTTCCGCACAAAATGTCAGCCACAGAAAATACCTGTGGTCACATTCAGTATAAGTAATCATGAAAAAACAAACAGGACTAAATATTTTTAATTACTGGTTGGATGTACATTTAAAAACACACAAATGTCTTACACAATATCACCCAATCACAGCTGTCAGATGATTCAGTCTTCACTGAAGGCTCCCTACAAACAGTGCTTGTCAAACTACGGATTCTGATTCGGTGTAGTACAACCTATATGTTGACCTAACTCAATGAAGGCTGAATTGAATGGCACTTGATAAGTGTAGATATAAACAATGGAGGGGTTTTAAGTAAATGGAGGCTACATTGTAAATTAATGACCATGAATTAGTTGCTATGACAATACCCTCTCTCAGTGGTGATCATCCTTACCTCCATTTGATGGACATACTGTCATGATATAGCTGTAGCTCACTGTAATGGTGTAATATCTATTATATTAACTGTATGCTTTGATATGAGCTGGTTAATAAATACCCAGACAAAGCAAAACTGACATCAGATTTTCAAGCTGTGTAGCATGTGATCATTATTGGATGATGTAACAATGTGATGTGTAATGACATCACAATAGGGATGACATCAGAGCCAATCATCATTGATCATGTAGCCACAGTCAACTTCATGGCAAGGTTCTCATATAACAATACCTGTATGCAGGTACCTGTAACAATTTTACACTCATTAAAAACACTACATGCACACACATGTTGTCATGGCAATCAGCTGTTACCTGGACAGCATGACTGAGTTGAGAGGTTCTTCATCATTTTGTCCTTCACCCAGATATCAGTTCTTGACATGTCTTCACAATCTGTTGTTACAGATTCCTTCCTGGCTGCTTTGAAAGACTTCCTGTATCTCACTGTCTTCTCTGCTGTTAAATAATTATCACAATCTTTTACCTTCTTAGGTTCTTGTGAAACCCACTTCTAATGCTAAAAGCAGTTAAAAACTCACTCACTCACTCTCACTCACTCACTCACTCACTCACCCACCCACCCATGCACTCATTCACTCACTCACCCACCCTTTTCCCTGTCAAATTAAACCATATTTAAGAAATGCCATGGTTTTTGATCTGTTACAAAGATTGAGTGATCCGTGTGACCATGTTTGATTCAGTGTGTGATGAGCATAAAACCAACACTTACTTTCCAGGTCTAGGGAGACCTAAAGGTATTTATGGCATTTATGTGCTCCATAGCCAAGCAATAGGGAAGTAATTAATAGAAAGCTTTTGGGGGTAAACCATTTAGCTCTCGTTGCCTGTGACATATAAATCGCCAGCAACCCTCAATGTGTTGATACAGTCCAGGGTCATTCTAAAGCCATCAGTGGGGAAATTAGGGTCATCATTTAAAAATTCTCTGAGGATTCTCGTGTAGTTAATTCTGAGAGAGGAGGTCATTCCAAACAAAATCGCATGTAACCAAACAAACATTCGTGCTTGTGAAGCATTCACCGATGGGATTATGAACCATAGCAAGAGCGAATATTGGTATAGATTTTTAAAAAATCATTTTTTTCTCTTGTTATAAAAAATAATTTCCCATTCTTGATTTTTCTTGTTTTGTGATCAGTAAACATCAAAGCATGAAAAAAAAAAAATTGGCCTGTTATCAGGAATGTCTAGGTTCAGTGCAGTTTCTACTGGCCTACAAGGGCAGTATTCTGTAAATACAGGTGTATAGCAATGTCACCCCAGTTGCTGCACATGTAGGAACAGTCGGCCAGTTAGAGTTGGGATAACATTGATGGGAGGTAACTCTAGCTGGATTATCTCTTTCCTCTTGATCACACTGTATCTGTCACCTCGGACTCGGAACAGAGTTGAGTGAAGAGGCTGTACAATCCCCAGTTCAGGCTGATGAACCTATGGTGTCATGCACACCAGCGTGAATGACCCTTTCCCAGTATAATGTTTGTGGTTTATCTGAAAATAATTAAATAAACAAGCATGGTAGATAAAACTGAACATAAAGGTACAATAATATTTGCATAGAAATAGGTTGGTCATTCAACTCCTGTACTTAATTATATTTTTTGAATAGTTATATATGTCTACTTAATATTTCCTGACGGCAAAGATTAGTTAAGCTATGACTGGTCATGAACTGATTCGATACACGTGTGTATGAAGGCCAGGTATCGATCAGCAACCCCAGTTCACCCTCTGCCACTCACAGGCGGGTTATATATATACGTATTCCAGCTGGGGCAGTATGACTTAGTAGGTGATGATATCACCTGTATTACCATAGATAGTCTACACACCAGATGGCTCTATTATCTGTTTTTCTTTCTAAATATAACACATGAATTTTTTAAAGCAGATTAGCATATTTGTCTGTATTCATATACAGCTGTTTTCTTTGATGTGCTACAGCATTATTGATTGGTTGTTGCAACTACATTTGACTACAAACTTTTGTATATATAATATACTGGTAATGTAGAACATTAGTGAGTGAATGGCTGTAATGTTCACTTTATTGTTTTGGTGTCTCTTTGTGTTAATTACCTGAAAAACATTCTGTAGCTACACAGCTCCAGAAGTGAAAAACAAGGCTGTATAATCAGATCAGTGATTGTTAGATATTCATATTTCCTGTTAACATTGTCCGCATTTGAAGTTCAGCTTTGTGGTCTGCTGCTTCTTGCTGTGAAGAGTTACCTCCCTTGGCAATACACTTGTCATGGGTTTATGTCCCAGTTTTAGTAATGTTTCAAAATTCGGTGTACTCACAACTACTGGTAGATTATTGGACTGTCCATGGAGGACAAGCCTCTGTTTTGGAAAATTAGACCTGTGTGTCATTTACCTATTGGCTGGTTAAAGCTCACGGTAAACATTGGTTGTTGAGGCAAGGGCTAGTAACCTACCACCTCCAGAACACAGATTCTTTCTTGTGAGGTTTTCGCAAGCAGGCACACAGGCACACATGCACACATGCACGCACACACATGCATGCACACACACACACATGCATGCATGCACACAGAGAGAGAGGGTAAAAGGGACATTGCTATTTTTTCTATTTAAATTGACTCTGCATAATGTTGGGTATTAGTGCTTGGTAGTTCATATTATTTCATCTGAGTTTTGATTATTTGAATAATCCCTCCTCCCTAACTGGAAACTGGTGTGGGAAATAGGTTTGGGCAGTGTCCTTCATCAATGAATTCTTGGATGAATACAACATTAGGAGTTTATATTTTGTCAGAGCTATGGCTGGACTATGTTTGTGTTGTTGTTTTTTCAGTGGGATGTTGGTTCCTTTCAAGAGTATTGCTTATGAACAGTTGAACACATCTTGAAACTATTCATGCATATCATGCAAGTGTCATACTGATGCTTTTCAATGTCAGATTTCTTTCCAAAGCTGTTAGTTCAAATTCCAGTTGAGCATGTATTCTAGTGTCCCACTTTTCCATGTTTCTCCATGGCATTTTGGCTGGTATTTGGCTAGTAAAGACCGGTGATATATTGAATGGATTAAAGGCATGGCTGGTGTTTTTGTTTTGTACTTTAACTCCACCATAGCTGACCATTGTACAACATCCTTTAAAATGGCATTTGCTGGCTGTCTTCCAATTCAAACAATTATAACCCAAATTTTTCATGTTTTTCATTTTGAAACATGATGTCTATATCGATTAGTTGCAACAGCAGTTCGTACTGTAATATCACCTATAAACGGTGTCCGTGTATTACTGGTTTCAGGGGCTTGTCTGCTGTAAACACACAACTGATTGATTTACTTGTAAAGGATAAATATCAGCCTGACATAATGGAGTTATATGAATCCATACATGACAACTGAGCATGACGTTTTGTACTTCCTCATAACTTGGCAACAGCTGGTGAATGGAGACCAGCACTAGTTTGTATCTAAAAATGTGAGTGAGTGAGTGAGTAAGTTTTACATGGCTTTTTGCAATACTCCAAGAATATCACAGTGACGGACACCGGAAATGTGCTTCACACATTGTACCCATGTGGGGAATCAAACCCGGTGTGCAGCGTGGTGATTGAACACTTTAACCACAAGGCTACCCACCATGCCCTCTGAATAAGTAACCATGAGCTGTTCTGTATAAGTTTGTAAAAAGTGTTATTAGAGACCACTTGTGAAGTTTATATAGGTAAGTGTTAGAGACATTATTTCTATATAATTGCTAAACAATGTTGTTTGCTTACATGATCCAATCCTACTGGAATGTACCCAGAATTCTAGTTTGTCATGAGAAATAATCAAACAAAAGGAATATATGATGAAATATCAAAGCAAAAGTCCAAATAAAAAGGATCCCTGTTGATGGGAATTCAGAACTGGAATTTATAGAAAATCTAAACTTTTCTAAAGGTTGGGCAGAAGAGAAAATGTTCATGCTCAGGGACTATGAGACAGACTTCTGAAACACTTTTACACATACATCACCTGCTGATCTGATGTTCCTGCAACATTAAAATTTTCCTCCAGTTGTAATTTCAGGACTATATATGGGGTGGTAGGGTAGCCTAGTGGTTAAAGTGTTCGCTTATCACGCCAAAGACCCAGGTTCGATTCCCCACATGAGTACAATGCATGAAGCCCATTTCTGCTGTCCCCCCACTATGATATTGCTGGAATATTGCTAAAAGTGGCGTAAAACTAAACTGACTCACTCACTCAGGACTAAATACAAGGCCATCATGAATCTTGTGGAAGACTAATCTCAACTCCTCTGAGGATCCACTAAAGGTGCGGGGATCCGATGAAGGTGAAGGTTATCATGCTTGTCATAACTGAGAGGTGATTTATAAGAATCTGAACATCATGGCGTCCCTAGTATGGTGATCCTCCTTCAGTTGTTGGTGACCTATAGCCTGTTTTTATATTGTATTGTCTTCGTAAATAAAATGGTTTTAGATTTAGACACCATCTGTGATAGTCTAGTTATCTTACAGTCCTTCGATGACTGATTATTTAATAATTAAAATTTATTGTGTATGCAAAACATTTCTCGTCACTATATGGCTCAACTCAACTCAACTCAACTCAACTCAACTCACTCACTCTCACTCACTCACTCACTCACTCACTCACTCACTCACTCACTGAAGATCATGGCTGCTCATATGGCTAATTGAGTGTCATCCTGCCCTAATTGCATAGTACACCAGTGTTCATGCAGTCGACCACTTGTTGACAGTCCACAACTCGAATATTTATAGGGATACAGCTCATATATGGCTGTATTTAATAGCATTCACTTGTCTGCCCACTAGCTGTCAACTTAATGGGAGGAGTTATTCCACTTGCTTTCTCCCAGAAGGGGTTTTAAGAATATTGATTGAATCATTACACTTCATTTCACGTGACGAATGATCCATCTCCTGGCATCTGTGGTTGACGTGTAAATTTGTTTCGAAAACAGTTATTGAATTTTTAATAACATGGGGATCAGGTGCTCACATATGTGATAATTCCTCTAAGAAAGACAGTAATAACCTTTTGTGTTTAAAATGCAGTTTAAATCCATGTTAGGATGAATTGAATTACCATGAAGTATTTTTCTGAAAATGGTATCACTTTTGAATAATACACACATCAAATGACCTGAAAAACGAGCATTGATTTTTTTCTGCCTTTCAAAACTAAGCCCAATTATGAATAATTGTTAGTAATTGCTTTCATTCTTGATGTCCAGCCCACATCACAGCATTAATGCTTTTAAGAAATTATTCACAATTTGTCTGCATATATTCCTGTTACTCCTTGTCGAAATAGAGCTTCCGGCTCAGGAGGGATCTTCTTGAAGAAGGATCTTGGTGCCTTGAGCAGTTTCCTCTCATGTGACCATTCAGGATTTGCGTACTTCCTACGGTGTATCTTAGCAATTACTTTAATTCCCTAGCAACACAAGACCTGTCCATCAGCTTCTGACTGTCCTGGGGTGTTCAACATTGGAAATCACACTTTAGAGTTTCACAAGAATAGTACTTTTTCATAAACTAATAGGCATACATTAGACAATTATACTTTTTGAGTTAAGTGTTTCTGATTTAAATTTTCAGTTCACTTTCAGCTCAGGCAGGGAGTGTCCTTTTGTCTGTTAATTTTAAACTTTTACATTATTTACCTCCCCTTTTACAGGCCGGTGTCTGTGAAACTTTCACCCCTTTTCCCACAAACAGGTTGGTGGGGTAGCCTAGTGGTTAAAGCGCTCGCTCATCACTCCGAAGACCCGGGTTCAATTCCCCACATGGGTACAATGTGTGAAGACCATTTCTTGTGTCCCCATTGCTGGTATATTGCTAAAAGGGGCGTAAAACTAAACTCACTCATTCAATCCCCCAAACAATAACGTGCACCCCCATCCACAGATGTCCCTTACACGCTTCCAAGTTGTGCCCTACAGACAGCCTATGGCTGTGAATTATACTTATCCATGCTGTTGGTACAACACTGACATTGACTGGTTATATGCAACACAATAACAACAATGTAGGTAGTTTTACACCATGAGGTTTGATGGTCATGGTTATTTAGAGGGTATCTTCTGTAGTGAAGGCAGCATCTCCTTTACACATCGAATGGATTATCTCCCTTGGGCAATGATGTCAATTTCCTGATTTATACCAGATAAGAATTCATGAGACATCAGCATTTTATGGCCAGCTATCAAATGAGCATCGGATCGGATCACACGTCATCATACATTATATAAACATGATCTTTTTTATTTTGAGCGAGTTTGGTTTTACGCTGCTTTCATCAATAATCCAGCAATATCACGGCAGGGGGCACCAGAAATAGGCCCTGTTTAATTTGGAAAATTTAGAAGTTGGTGAGTAAGAATAAAGGCAAAATGCTTTGTGGATGTCAAGTTCTTTATTATTGTGCAACTTTTCAATATCATATCCTTATATTGTTGTCAAACAAGACTGACTGCAGTACTTGACAACATTACAGGGATCCATACCAAAATGTCACTTCATCATAGCGTACAGAAGTTGTCATCCATAGGAGGCCATATACTGAAAATATATCCATAGCATTTGTCTGTATTATGTAAACAGTGTGAGACAAAGAGGTAGTCTAGATGTATCTGCCATGCCTACATGTTCTCAGAAAACACTGAAGTTTTCTTGGTGTTATCAGAAACCTTGTGGGGGATTTAATGTCTTACAGAACTTCACAAACAACACAGGCTGAAGGCCAGGCAGATTGTCACAAACAAGCTGTGAACTGATCACAAGTGATCACACTGTTGCATGTTAATTCCAAGGTGAACCAAGATATTGGTGTGTACAGAAATACATTGTGGAATCAGTAAATAATGACACAAGGTCAATGAATAATAAACAAATTACACTGAAACATCTTTTTGATGTATTTTTCTTTAAATGGCTGTTTTTTCTGTGTTGAAGTTCAAAAAATGGATACTTTTTCTTCAAACAAGAACAGTAATGGGATGTGATAAAAGCTTTGCTGCAGCCGAGAACAACCAGAAAAAAAGCTGCAAAACAGGAAATGAGAAACACATATATACTTTTTTGACTTTACCTAATGCCCACAAATAGACATTTGTTTCTTGTTCTATCAAAGACCTGTTTCCCCAACCACCTTACATACTTGGGTCACAGTGATTCTATATGTCAAGTGAGGTTCTGTTACAAAGCCTTTCACATTCACTCTCAGACGTCCTTGTCACAGGAATCATTATCCCCCACACACTGACACTGATATTTGGTTCGTTTCTTGAAGGTGGTGATAGCGCTAATGGAACGTCCATCCAGAAAACACCTGGGTCCGCGGTTAATGAAGCCAGTTTTGTGTTGCTATAATCCCTTCAGATATTCTACCTATATTACATCATAGCAATTATTATTGTGTAATGGCTGTCCTCACTCTAGAAGATATTCAGCAGACTTTTCTCTTTACTGTGAGCTGTCAACCAATCAGAATGCAGATAGAACATTCCTGCCAAAGCCTATTCTGGAAACATGCTAGGAGGGAAATATAACATGTCTTATACATGTATTTGTGAAAGTAGAAAGGGATTAAGTTTTCCTTTGTCAGAAATCAGTTCATATTCATACATTTACATTCTTAAAGGTTTTCATTTTTGCATGTCGTTTATTGGTTATATATATTTTGATTCTGAAAGATATATTTAAGTTGTGGTTGTTATTGTGTAGGGAATGGATCCCTCCCTAACATTGCTGTGACTGTCATCCATAATGTTAAATATGTAGAGAGGTATTGTTCTCAGGGTTCTAGATGTGATCCGTGTAAGTCACTATGGGATGTACAGTTCCAACAATTGATGTTGGTGAGGAATTCTACTTGACCAGGGTCATCACAGTCTAATTATTCATCTAAAATGATGAGGTCAAAATTTTTGTCCTGTACGTGTAAGCCATCTAAGGTGTCTCTTATGTCTCACCCGGGCAAGAAGAAAATGAACATGGTGATAACACCTTGGTCAACAAACATCACCCTTTGTTCACTTGCATGTTTAAAAGGAGACGGACAACATGCATGATTCAAATATGTGAGTAGCTTAGCACCCAGACTCGAACTCGGACCTGGACCAGGATCCGGACACACTGGATCAGGATGAAAGTCAAACTACTGACCTTGTCCCTGTGTATCGAGAAAAGTTTATGATTTCTCAGAATACACTTATTCAATCAGTAATTTACAGCATCAACCAAGAACTATCTTCTGTAGAGATGGATGTTTCTGCATTGCAACTTTCAGTCACCATGGATAAATCAGCATGTTTTGATTGGACATCCTGAGATTATGTGCAGGACAAGCCACCAGTAGGAACTTCTCTCTCTGCTGATGACAGCATGGATAACAATCAAGTTGGGTACAATGTTTTTATTCAGAGCTTGGCTCATGTCGAGTGACAAGCCTACCATTCCGGACAGGTCACCTTAGGAGAGTCAGGCGGTTTTACACTCACCCCTAGGCAAGGTTTAGTGTGTCAGATACCTCTCCACCTTATGCAGATTGTTATAAAAGTATCAGGATTTACTTAAACCGGATTTATCTTGAGATAAACAGTATAGCGTTGTACCCTGGTGTTGACCCCAAATGAATATGGACCTTGTCTAAGAGTGTTCCAAGTATCTAGTGTCAGCTCTCGGTTCTTGCTTTAACGCATTATTTGTGATTTGAATTAAGTGGGAATGTGTTATCTACAATGGGAATGTTGTGATCTGTGATTTGGGGAAGGTTTTCTGCAGATGCAAGATGTCTATGATTGGCCCTGGACCAGGCACTATAGGTCAGCAACACAATTCTGGGTTTGAATAATCAGGAAACAGTATTAAGAAATCCAGCCCAAACAGCCAATCAAATCACTGTTCACTTGCATTGGAGTTCAAGTTACCAGATGATTAGAAATCCTCTGTGATAACCTGTTATATAACCAGACACCATTGGTGTTTGGAGGGTAGAAACTGGATGGTCTTCAGATGCATTTATATTCAATCCAGATTTTCATGTGTGAAGGCATCTTAACTAAAGTCATCGTAAGGCAACATGATGATTAGTGGGTCTGTAATAATATGGGACAGAATCACTCACTGCAAAGTCATTAATCAATTTAGAGACCTAAAAACAACACTTTTCCTCACTTGCTAAGTCAGCAGAGACCTTGTGTCAGTGTAATTAGTTGTTCAGAAAGTAGTATATCCATTTTTTACCAAACTATCAGTTATTGTGACTGAGACAACACATTTTTTTCAAGAGATATTTTGCATATTGTCTGCAAAAACGAATATATGAATGCAAATTTTTACATTTCAACAATCAAAGCTATATTGATTGCAGTAGTGTACCAAGCCTACCAGACAATGCATCATCGTTTGAACTTTCAGCTATATATTGTTTCCCATCTCTAATACAATTACTCTGCATTACTGGAGTGCATATGTAAAAAGTCAGTTGGACAACAAAATGAACTACCATTGTGCCTTATTATTCATATGGGGCGATGGGGGTAGCCCAGTGGTTAAAGCGCTCGCTCGTCAAGCTCGAAGGCCTGAGTTCAAATCCCCACATGGGTACAACGTGTGAAGCCGATTTCTGGTGTACCTCGACGTAATATTGCTGGAATATTGCTAAAAGCGGCGTAAAACCCCTCCCCCCAACCCTTTCTCCTCTCTCTGTCCTGTCCAGCTCAGTCATCCACCTGATGGCAAGAGTGACCAATACCATCATTGACTCATTAGGAGGTAGATGGAGACAAGGAGAGGCCTGATGGTGGCTGTGAGTGGTGCGTGAGACAGCAGGAGCATCCTGTACTGTCCACTGATTTCTCTCTGTCTGACCACCTGTCTCGAGTCCCAGAACAGGAAGTCAGGCTTACGTGTTGATCAGCCTGTCATGTTCTGAGTGTTGGAGATACGTCTCACCAGGAGAGTGGTCACCACAACTCTTACTTCTTCATATAGACTTGCGCTTAGTCTCTGATTATATAGAATTTTGATAGAAACAAACAATGTTTTTTAAACTGAAAAGGAGCCCCGGTAATGAGGGAAATCCTAACCCTGAGGGATTCTAGACTTAATTAAGGCTTTAGTATTGCAGAAAGGGTCAGTTAGAAGGGAAAATAATGCATTTCAGGGACTGTTAGACCGACTATTCTTCATGATGTGCAACACACATGTAGTGTGTGTAAAATATATGTTCACTTGTCCTATTTTATTCTGATTTCAGTTGTTGACATTCTTGATGGTAAGGCTGCCTACAGGATGCCAAGTTACCTACTAGTCTGGTACCAAGGCCCTTTGGCCATGGGTTTGAATCTCCCATTCACTCTGACTGTAATCCATGGTCTGTAGTGCTGGCTTGTCAATTTAACCAAAGTAATGACAAGAGTACAGAGTTAACCAGTGACAATATGTACAGACAACATCTGGCTTACTGACGCTGTTCTGTTTCAGTGGTTATGTTTACACAAACATGTGAAATGTGTGCAGCAAGCATTGAGTGTGGCAGCATGTAATTACGAGTGGATCATGGAGAATGTTAATCACACTGTCCTGGGATATACAGACCTCGAACATGACTTGTGTCGAAAAGAACTACCTGTCTCTGTTTGTAATACTCCAGTCGGAACAGGTGGCAATTTTCCATCTGTCCAAATGTCTAAAAAGATATTTTCATTAAAGCAATTTTTAATCAATCTCCGACATGTGACTTACCTCATAGCAAGGGTGGTCAGATGTAGTCAGATTTAAACACACAGTGAGCTCAGGCAAGCCACCACCCACTTCTCTTGGCTCTATGTCCATGATAAAGAGACCATCAGAAATTGCTGCCAAGTTGTCGACCAAGAAAGTGCACATCACATGGCTTTCCAAAATACAAGCCATTGAGTTCATGACAGTATCATATGCCCACAATTCCAAGCTCTCGTGTTCAACGAACCATTCCAAATGACTAACAGGTTGTTAATCCCAAACTGTCAATCTTCTTCCAAGCTAAATCTGTGGAGATCTTTAAGTGGCATTTTGTATAGCTACTCCTGCTGAAGCATGGCCAGGAGAGTCATGTGTTACCTTGGTTAACATCAAACATTTGATCTATTCAGAGTGATATGTCTGTGTTCGTTGTCAACTGTTTAACACTGCACTCAGCAATATTTCAGTTATGTTATGGTGATGTGTAAATATAAATTGAATGTGGGTCAAACAATCCAGTGATTGATATCATGAGCAAGGTTCCAGGCATTTTGTCACCTTTTCCAACCAGCACAGTTAGCATGGGACAAACATTCAACTCTGAACAGCAATACACACAGCGGTCCACAATTAACACAATGACAGAGCTGACAGTACCAGTTGGTGGTATATCTCCTGGCTGGCTCTCCACCTCTTCTGAATGTATGGAACCCTGCACATGTCATCCTTATTCCGCATCCTGTCTTTAAGATGCAGCAAGAACTGATCACTTCAGATGCCATGGAAGGAGTGTCTTCCTCAGAATAGCTCGGGTTTTTGTTGGTTAAATTGGCTTTGGCCCTTTTGAGGGGTCGTCTGTGATGTGTGTTGTTCGGAGCTGTAAACATCCTCTGTATACTGTGAGCATCTTCATCAATTTTCTCTTCTGTTTATCACTGTAGTTTGGAAAGGTGCAAGAAGTCTGTGTTTGGAAAGCTGTTGTCAATCCAAGCTTCAGAATACAGTGTAATTGATATCGCTTATAGAGATTCTTTTGGGCAAGATGGCCCCCCTAATCTGTCTAACACTTATCAGACAGTACACAAAGTATCTTGGCTACCAGTTGCTTGACTTCCATTTTGTGGAAACAGTGGTGGCTGAGTGGGTTAGATCGCTGACTTTGTGTGCTGCTTGATTAGGTGCCACACAATGTGGGTTCTATTCCCAGAGGGGACTCAACAAAAGATATTACAAGATATTACAATATTACAAGTTTCCATCCCGAAACTTTGTCTGGATATATGTCAGTCATTTCCATGCCTCGAAGTGGGAGTATGTGAGCTGTGCTCATTTCTACACTTGTTGCATAATTTACCTTGGTACTTGGACTTTCTGTCGTATATCCAAGGGGCAGGTGGATATTCTGTGGAATAAAACAAGAGCAGGAAGTGATTCGTCAATTATACATTAACTCTAATTGGCAATGGGATGACGTCACTAGATTATACTGCAGTAAGAAACCAGAACACAACCAATGTGTGAAATGTATAGAAGCTGCTGAGGTGGGTTTTTTACACCTCATGAGGGATTATCTGTTACTTAGCTGCAGCAATCAGCGTCTATCACTTAATAATGTGTTTATGCCAAGATTAATTACTTCCCGTGTGTACTGACTGAAATCACTCTGCAATCCCCGATGGATTAAAGACCTGATGAGACGAGGGGATTTGTGGCGTCCATCAGCGTGTCACGTGCTACTGTACACACAGGTCTGGAAGTGTCGTGGTCTGAGACAAGACTCGGATATTTGTAACTTTGTTAACTTGTGGTGATATATTTGATGTCAGAAGGCATGAGGGTGAGATTCTATTTATCACTCAAATCACTCTTCATTGTTTTACACCAAAAAAATGTACATCTCTGAACATGTTACTGCCATTAGACTTGCAGTGCAGCGATGTCATAGCATTGTGACATCATCAAGTTTATGATGTCACAGCATTGTCAGGGCATTGTACAAAATCTACTGTTAAAACGATATCTCCTAGGAGATATCGTATGATCTCACACAAGCCATATCTCTTGTGGAACACTGTTTTGGATGATAAACTATGATATTTAATAATCAACTTCAGCTTGAAATTACAAAAGAAATGTTGAGTCCATCTCCAAACACACCAAATAGGGTTTCAACCTGTATGATGATGTGTTTTTTTTTCATATCTAAATACTGAGAATGTCTCATTTTCACCTTTAGGAAAATTTGCGAAATATTAAAAAAAGAAAAATCTTTTTCAGTGATTTGCCAAGATAATGAAGTTGGGAGTCAAGATATTTCTCTGAATTTCACACACAAATGTAATGGATTTGTTCTTTCACTGGGGCAGGACTTGCTACAAGAATATCATGAATAATATCAGGTCATAGTCTTGCTTAATGACACAAATTTTACAATTTTGAGTTGATCCGTGACTGTGTTTGGGTAGCCTATTGGTTAAAGCATTCGCAACTCAAGCTGAACACCTTGGTTTGATTTCCTACATGGGTACAATGCGTGAAGCCCATTTATGGTGTCCCCCGCTCTGATTTTGCTGGAGTATTGCTATAAGCAACTTATAACGTCACTCACTCACTCACCAGCTGTGTTCAAAATTGTTATCTGAGAGTTCGTGAGTTTAAATAATAAACACTGTTTCTGTGAAAAATGTTGATAATTACTTTGTGACAGATGAAACCAGCAATAAAGTTATTAAACAATGTTGTACCCCGGTGTGTCAATGTTTACAGGAACATGTTATGTATGTTTTTTAAAGAATCTGCTTCGAATCTGACAGAGTTTCTTGCTTAGATTGATTCTATTAATAAAAGAGAAAACAGTTTGTGTTGGTTGAAGTGTAAACACTTCAGACGAAACCATGAAAATACCGGCAGCGCTAAAATGGATTGTTCCACACCAACCATTATATGCAACAATTTGCATTACCATGACAACAAGGAAACATTGTTCCTTGTAACTGAATACCATGGCTGTATTATATTGAACAATTAACAAGAGCTCAGCCATTGCCAATTTAGTGTTACTTTATGAGATTTTCTTCCATTTTCAAATGTAGCAGTTCATTCAGTGTACTTCCCTTGCATGTGGAGGATTATAAGTTGTGTGGACACTACTACATTTGTATTGATTGCTATACATTGTATATGAATCTGAGGCCGTCTTGCAATATATCCCAGTGTCAAATCGGTGACAGTTTGTTCCCAAGGGTACACTGTACACCGACGGTCATACTGACCATATATCTAACATTATCTTACCTCACACATAAATGTCGCTTTCTGAATGGCTGAGCGCTCTTCTATTATTTTCAATGTACCCCGCTTACAAGCGAGTAACATTTCAATGTACCATGCTGTCAATGGCAACTCATTTGGCACTTCGTGGTAGTAATTCTTTATCTCGAATAACATTGAATCACATATGATGTATGGAAATTACCGATATTTTGTGAATGCAAATCGATGTAAATCTGTTTTTCTTGTAAGCAAAATCTAGCGATGGCTACAAAAAGATTTGTACCCGTGCTTCAAACAATTCAAAATTAACATTAAAGTGTTTGGTAAGATAAATATGTTGTTCACTGGTCCCCCGGGGCCCATGGGTTGATGTACCCTTGATGTTTGTTTATGTTCCCCTCGGGCTCAGGGAACATAAACAAACATCGAGGATACATCAATCCATGCCCCCTTCATGGCCAGTGAACAACTTATAATTCGCACTGTCCACTGTAGATAGATACACCAGGAATGTATCAGGATACACAATCAAGCTTAGGGTACAATGATACACAAAGCTTGTATCATGATATGTAATTGATAGGGTGAACATTGTTTCCTGATTACATGTGACATGAGTTGTTTCCCTTAGTTGCCAGGATCTGCTGATTGTGGGAATTCCAGATTCACTTACCTGTATAATTCTTGTACAGCACCACACCCAAGCTCATGGTTTTCATGGTGGTAATTATAAACCTCGTTAGCCTTCATCTCTTTTAGCTTAATGCCCAAGTTAATAACCAACAACTGAGAACAGTGATTATCAATCCCACTTTATACCTGACAATAATTAACGGTGCCAGTATGAAGCATGTGCTAAGCCTGCTTAGCCTAACATACATGATCGGGCTGGGTTGCTTAGTTGACTGTGTCATGATGCTGTGGATTGTTGATTGTGTGTCATGATGCTGTGGATTGTTGACTGTGTGATCATGATGGTGTGGATTGTTGACTGTGTGTCATGATGGTGTGGATTGTTGACTGTGTCATGATGGTGTGGATTGTTGATTGTGTGTCATGATGGTGTGGATTGTTGACTGTGTGTCATGATGGTGTGGATTGTTGATTGTGTGTCATGATGGTGTGGATTGTTGATTGTGTGTCATGATGGTGTGGATTGTTGACTGTGTGTCATGATGGTGTGGATTGTTGATTGTGTGTCATGATGGTGTGGATTGTTGATTGTGTGTCATGATGTGTGGATTGTTGATTGTGTGTCATGATGGTGTGGATTGTTGACTGTGTCATGATGGTGTGGATTGTTGATTGTGTGTCATGATGGTGTGGATTGTTGATTGTGTGTCATGATGGTGTGGATTGTTGATTGTGTGTCATGATGGTGTGGATTGTTGATTGTGTGTCATGATGGTGTGGATTGTTGATTGTGTGTCATGATGGTGTGGATTGTTGATTGTATTGTCATGATGTGTGTGGATTGTTGATTGTTGACTGTGTCATGATGGTGTGTGGATTGTTGATTGTGTGTCATGATGGTGTGGATTGTTGATTGTGTGTCATGATGGTGTGGATTGTTGATTGTGTGTCATGATTGTGTGGTGTGGATTGTTGATTGTGTGTCATGATGGTGTGTGGATTGTTGATTGATTGTGTCATGATGGTGTGGATTGCTGATTGTGTGTCATGATGGTGTGGATTGTTGACTGTGTCATGATGGTGTGGATTGTTGATTGTGTGTCATGATGGTGTGGATTGTTGATTGATTGTGTCATGATGGTGTGGATTGTTGATTGTGTGTCATGATGGTGTGGATTGTTGATTGTGTGTCATGATGGTGTGGATTGTTGATTGTGTGTCATGATGGTGTGGATTGTTGATTGTGTGTCATGATGGTGTGGATTGTTGATTGTGTGTCATGATGGTGTGGATTGTTGATTGTGTGTCATGATGGTGTGGATTGTTGATTGTGTGTCATGATGGTGTGGATTGTTGACTGTGTCATGACGGTGTGGATTGTTGATTGTGTGTCATGATGGTGTGGATTGTTGATTGTGTGTCATGATGGTGTGGATTGTTGATTGTGTCATGATGCTGTGGATTGTTGATTGTGTGTCATGATGGTGTGGATTGTTGTCAGCAACATCTATCATTGGATTTTCTGGTCCAGACTTTGCTGGCTGGAATCGTATGACTGGAATATTGCGGTGTTAATCAAGAAGCAGAGACAACAAACAGGCCACTGTGATGTATGTGTCACAGAAATAGCTGCATCTCACCATTACTTTGTGAATAACACAGGTTTTATCAATGAAAATATATGTTTTAGTTTCAAATCTTTAACAATAAAATATAACAATGCTGATCAAAATCCTCCATGGCATTGGTATATTTTTGCAGATGTATATCCTACAGGAATAATTAGAAAAGTATATACTTTCTTCCTGTGTTGATGAAATTACGATAGATCCAAAATGTGTTTTCATTGCCAGTGTTGTCAATAATAGCCAGCATGCAGACAATTACTTCTAAACTGTCTGCAAATCTGAAAGTATAATACCACCCTGGAGATGTCTTTGTTCTTGTTAGAAACGTACAAGCACCAGACAGATACGGCTATCGCATCTCGGAGGTGCAGTTCAAGCTGTCCCTCGCTTCACCAGGGACTGTTTACAAAGCTGGTCTTATCTGGCAAGTATGCTGGCAATAACGCACTTATCAGCTGAGTGAGAATAGTACATGTTATGGGACAATATTGCACACTTAAAGCCATGTGTTAGTAACTTTTCTTGGGATACAATGGAATACAGGATATTAACTCGCCCCTGAACATGGAGTATGTGGCCGTAGCGCTAGAAATATGATTGGTCGCCTAGTAACATCATGCCTGCCATCTGGTGGGATCATCCAAAACAGATATTTATGGAGATCAGTGATGTGGGGTAAATCGCAGCAAATCTTTTTGAGTGGTCATTTTGGAGTCTTGATATATTGTTTGGCATGAAACAGTTCAATCTCATAGTTGTTCTGAAGTAAGGGAAAACCTTAAACCCTGATGATTTGACTTTTCTTCTTGAAAACATAACTCATGAGGCCCAGTGGTTCAAGTGTTAGAAGTCAAGTGATATGATCTGCTGGTCATGAGTTTGATTCCAGGTCTGTCAGCACCATGATTGTGGGTTCCTGAAAAAAAGCAAATGTCTCCGTCATGTGTCTCTTGAGACTCCCTTTATGCTTTCCTTCCATAGTCTAGTCAATACACTGCTTTCATCATTGAGAAACTACACTTTTTGACTTGCTAACATATAGGCTACTTGGGACTTTGGGGACAGCTCCCCTCTGCAAGTTTGTCTGTTGACTGAGATACACTATCAGAGGTTCCTCTCTGTGCGTCAGAGTCTCTAGAGTAATATACAATTCCATTATGTGATCAGGTGTTGCAGTTCGATGCAGTGCTGTGGTATTTTAAATGTTCATCTCAATGAATTTTTTTGTTGTTGGCAGAATATACATTTATATTTCTGATTCCAACTGTGTATTGCAACCTTCCATCATTAACTGAGGCAGCCTATAAGAGCATTCGCTCATCATGCTGAATACCCAGGTTCCATTCCACACATGGGTACATTGTGTGAAGCCCATTTCTTGTGTCCCCTGACGTCATATTGCTGGAATATTGCTAAAAGCATCATAAAGCTAAACTCACTCACTCATCAGTAACCTCCAAGTTGCACAATGTTGTAGTGAGAGATGATCAAAGGAAAGACTTCCGCCCGTATCCCCCTTAAATCTATTCTAGTCAAATCATATCACCTGAATATATATTCCTATATATTAACATGTTTCTTTAATTGTATCTAAACATACTGTTCAAAAGACATATTCAACTTCTGAAAATGTCCCTCAAAGAAATGTTTCCTCGTTGTTAAACTTTAGGGGGATACAGGTGGAAGTCTTACCCATCCAGTCAATACACAACATATCAACCTGGCAAAAAAAAATAATTGCAGATTAATTTATATGTGAGGGATGAAACACGATTGTCTTTTTTTATAAATGTATTTTTTACAGAAAATAATAAGGATAATAGGTTTCCCCAAGGTTTTACAAGAACAATCAATGGCTTGAAGGAGCTAAAGAAATCAATAGTCATTTTACTGGAAACCTGTATTTTTGACACCTTGAAAATCTTTTGATGTTTAGATTTAATGATGAATACACAAAGTTATTCTTCATTGTGACAACAGTGTAACTAAGGACAGGTGTTCACAAACAATATTATAGGGATATACTAACACCTGATCTGGTCAAATAAAGTGTCTGTCTGCCATGTGTGGTTTATGTTCTCTACAACTTTTTTGTGATTGTTTGAGGATCTTTTTAACCCCATTTTGTGCTCAGTAGGTCGTAAAAAGTAAACAAAGCTTCAAATAGTTGTTTTCATATCTCTCATGCGAGTCATCATAATTAGTTTTTTGTTAGGAATGTAGTATATAAAATATTTATTTGAGTTGATTTTTAAAATTAGTTCATCTGTTTTACATTTTACATTTTACATGTTTCTGGTCGGTGAACTATGAAACCTTTTTGGTTTACATTTCAATTTTTCAGAGTTTGCAGATTTGTGAACCAGGATTTGATAAATGACCCGTCTTACAGTGCTGCTCACATGACTTTCTTTTAAACATTAACTATCTTATTAAATGCATAGACTAGCTTCTAGATGCTCCATACACCCAATACAGCAGTCAGGGTTCTGTAGATTCATGGTTCAAATGAACAGGGGCGATGAGATAGTCCAGTGGTTAAAGCATTGGCTCGTCACGCCGAAGACCCGGGTTCGAATCCCCACATGGGTACAATGTGTGAAGCCCATTTCTGGTGTCCCCCGCCGTGATGTTGCTGGAATATTGCTAAAAGCGGCGTAAAACCAAACTCAGTCAGTCAGTTGATTCCCCACATGTGTATAATGTGTGAAGCCCATTTCTGGTGTCTACCGCCATGATATTGCTGGACTATTGCTAAAAGCAGTGTAAAACCCAACTCACTCATACAATCAATTGAACATTTTACTGGAATTTGTCAAATACAGCGACTATCTGTGAAAGATTTAACATTTTGGATTTTTCTCCTTAATGTCCGTCAGTCGGACAGTGACTCCAAGTATCAACTATGAGGAAACACAAGATGTTTTTTATTTCAACCACAACCAACCAGTCAGCATTATGAACCTGTACTTGCTAACATTATCTTTAAAAAACGTGCAGTTTCAACTGTTGACCTTATAATGGAAATAGAAAAGGTGCATGTTCTTTTCAAGAATGTCTCTTGATTTTTACTTACCATCGCTTTTTACGTGTGAATGACTGTTTTTGTGTATGGCTACACCAAACTTCTGGAGGGAGAATTTCACTTAATATACTTTATGAACTCTAGAAGACTTTTAAAGGTACAAGAAGGATATAAAGAATAAAGTTTAATTAGTTTCACCATGTTAAATGTATCAAGGGATTTAACCTTTGATCTCCTGCCAAGGAGTAAGACTGTGTAACAGGCTCCATATTGGTTGTAGTAACAACAGCGACCCTTTGAAGACAAGACGATGGCCATCATCAGCTTATTTAATTAAGCAGCAAGCACAGGCAAAATGTTTACATGCTGGGGTGTTATGTATCTCAGTGTGTTGACTTTCGCCCATGTTCTTGTGCTGTGGCATGGCATTCAGGTTTGGAAGCCACCAGATTGTTACTGGCGTGTTCTTCTGGGGTTTGTGGTGTCTTCTGGAGGCTGTAGTGTGTTCACAAACACTTCTTGGGTTCATAGTGTGTTCACAAACACTTCATGGGTTCATAGTGTGTTCACAAACACTTCTGAGGTTCCTGGTGTGTTCACAAACACTTTTGGGGTTCGTAGTGTGTTCACAAACTCTTCTCAGGTTCCTGGTGTGTTGACAAACACTTCTGGGGCTCCTGATGTGTTCACAAACACTTCTTGGGTTCATAGTGTGTTCACAAACACTTCTGAGGTTCCTGGTGTGTTCACAAACACTTCTTGGGTTCATAGTGTGTTCACAAACACTTCTGAGGTTCCTGGTGTGTTCACAAACACTTCTTGGGTTCATAGTGTGTTCACAAACACTTCTGAGGTTCCTGGTGTGTTAACAAACTTTTTGGGGTTCGTAGTGTGTTCACAAACTCTTTTCAGGTTCCTGGTGTGTTCACAAACACTTCTGGGGTTCCTGGTGTGTTCACAAACACTTCTGGGGTTCCTGGTGTGCTCACAAACACTGGGCACGGTTTCTTCTTGTAGGTGACAGGCAGGAATGAAACATTACACTGTTGCAAGAGTGTCAATATGTATGTCTCTTATGGCTTTTCTCTCACATTTAGCTGGCATGTTGTTATTCAGCTAAATCTGTGAGTTAATTTAAACAGTAATCTTCTTTAGTACATGTAAGCATGTGTGTTAGGTCAGGATACTCATAATTTGTCATTATGTGATTCAGAAGCTTTTCATTTTTAAATTTTAATCCAAAGATATTCAACTTTAACATGAACAATTATTGCATAAACAGTTAAGATTTTCTTCTTCTATATCATATTTCCATCTGTCTTGTATGTTTTGTGAGCAGAGGAAGTTGTAATTCAAAAATTTAAAATGTGATTGGTGTCTTTTCCCTCCCTAGTGTCAATCATGTCAGGAAGTGTTATTTTCAAAACCAGTAATTTTATTTCCATGACAACATTCTGATCATCATGGGAAGAGATGTAATCTTCGGGGGGAAACCTTTCATTATCTATTGATTTCTGACCCCACAATCTAAATTAGTTTCAAAGAATTTCTCTGATTCTTTCACTGATTGGTTTTACCTCAGGCCTAATTTTCCTATTTACAAACATTGTCAACATCTTTGTTACTGTTTAAGCATCAGGTGTGTGAAAAGACTTTGCTTGGTTTTCATGGTTCTAGCAAACTGCCCGCCTACCATCCCGTGAGAGTGATGTAATCTTGTTATTGCCACACATGTAAGAAGCACAACTTTTCAACACTATAGAGTAATTGTAAATATATTGTTTTTCTATTTACACCAATTTAAGAGTTTAGGTGATGGGAACATCAATGTTGAGATTGTATTGATTGAGTGCATTTAAAACCTATTGGCTGTAACATTAGCTCAGTTCAGTTTTAAGACAAAATACTTCCGTTTTTTATGTGCACACAATTCTGAACTGAAGTGCCCCAATAAGAGAGTTAGCTCCCAAGCTGCAGGTATCTAATTATGTTTATACTACCATCAACAAGAGAAGGTAACCTTCTAACCTGCTGACTCACTCAATTTGCTTTTTTTCTACCTGTAGTGTTTTAGAGCCTTTCTGTATTCAAGTTTTGTTTTGTTGTGTAATGGGGCCCTGTGAAAATTTGATGGTGCAGGAATATCTGGAGTGGGGGGCCCTGCTGAGGTCCCTGTGATGTAGTGGGTCCCCCTGCTGATGTAGTGGGCCTTGTGATGTAGTGGGCCCTGCTGATGTAGTGGGCCCTGTGATGTAGTGGGCCTTGTGATGTAGTGGGCCCCTGATGATGTAGTGGGCCCTGTGATGTAGTGGGCCCTAGTGGGCCCTGCTGGTGGTGTAGTGGGCCTTGTGATGTAGTGGGCCCCTGTGATGTAGTGGGCCCTGCTGGTGTAGTGGGCCCTGTGATGTAGTGGGCCCTGTGATGTAGTGGGCCTGTGATGTAGTGGGCCCTGTGATGTAGTGGGCCCCTGATGTAGTGGGCCCTGTGATGTAGTGGGCCCTGCTGGTGTAGTGGGCCTTGTGATGTAGTGGGCCCTGTGATGTAGTGGGCCCCTGCTGATGTAGTGGGCCCTGTGATGGATGAGGCCTGCTGATGTAGTGGGCCTGCTGTAGTGGGCCCTGCTGGTGTAGTGGGCCTTGTGATGTAGTGATGTAGTGGGCCCTGTAGTGGTGTAGTGGGGCCTGTGATGTAGTGGGCCCTGTGATGTAGTGGGCCCTGTGATGTAGTGGGCCCTGTGATGTGTAGTGGGCCCTGTGATGTAGTGGGCCCTGTGATGTAGTGGGCCCTGCTGCCCTGTGATGTAGTGATGGCCTTGTGATGTAGTGGGCCCTGTGATGTAGTGGGCCCTGCTGGTGTAGTGGGCCCTTGTGATGTAGTGGGCCCTAGTGGGCCCTGTGATGTAGTGGGCCCTGTGATGTGTGGGCCCTGCTGGTGTAGTGGGCCTTGTGATGTGTGGGTGTGATGTAGTGGGCCCTGCTTTGATGTAGTGGGCCCTGTGATGTAGTGGGCCCTGTGATGTAGTGGGCCCTGTGATGTAGTGGGCCCTGTGATGTAGTGGGCCCTGCTGGTGTAGTGGGCCCTGCTGGTGTAGTGGGCCCTGTGATGTAGTGGGCCCTGCTGTGTGTGGGCCCCTGTGTGTAGTGGGCCCTGTGATGTAGTGGGCCCCCTGTAGTGGTGTAGTGGCCCTGCTGGTGTAGTGGGCCCTGTGATGTAGTGGGCCCTGTGATGTAGTGGGCCCCTGCTGGGCCCTGTGTAGTGGGCCCTGCTGGTGTAGTGGGCCCTGTGATGTAGTGGGCCCTGTGATGTAGTGGGCCCTGCTGGTGTAGTGGGCCTTGTGATGTAGTGGGCCCTGTGATGTAGTGGGCCCTGTGATGTAGTGGGCCCTGCTGATGTAGTGGGGTGATGTAGTGGGCCCTGTGATGTAGTGGGCCCTGTGATGTAGTGGGCCCTGCTGATGTAGTGCCTGTGATGTAGTGGGCCCCTGTGTGTGTGGGCCCTGCTGATGTAGTGGGCCCTGTGATGTAGTGGGCCCTGTGATGTAGTGGGCCCTGTGATGTAGTGGGCCCTGTGATGTAGTGGGACCTGTGATGTAGTGGGCCCTGTGATGTAGTGGGCCCTGCTGGTGTAGTGGGCCCTGTGATGTAGTGGGCCCTGTGATGTAGTGGGCCCTGTGATGTAGTGGGCCCTGTGATGTAGTGGGCCCTGTAGTGGGCCTGTGGTGTAGTGGGCCCTGTGATGTAGTGGGCCCTGTGATGTAGTGGGCCCTGCTGATGTAGTGGGCCCTGTGATGTAGTGGACCCTGTGATGTAGTGGACCCTGCTGGTGTAGTGGGCCCTGTGATGTAGTGGACCCTGTGATGTAGTGGGCCCTGATGTAGTGGGCCCTGCTGGTGTCATGTGGAGTCTACGGGGAGGAAATCGCCATAGGAGATTAAATTACCAGCTTCAGATGGACGAATAGCTACTACAAAAGCAGGCACAATTACTGATTCTCATTGAATGATTCACTCAGGTTTAAATAATTCTGTTCAGGATACTGTGTGTATTGCCTGACAAAGAGAGTTGTGACCAGGAGTAATCTGGAAAATGGTTTCCTCATCCTTGGGGTAATGCTGTAGGATGGAGTTTGGTCTGTGGTGAAATCTGTCCACACTATTTAGATGGTGCTATTTATTGGACTGCAGCAGTCTGGGCTATTTTCTCTTCTGATTAACCTAATTATTCCCGTAAGAGGCCTCCCATCATGTTCTTTAAGTGTAAGAATTTCAAGAAAAGAATCTGTATTAGGTGGTACCCCAAGTCCACAAGTCGAGAAGTCACCTGTATTAACAGGTTCCACAAGTCGAGAAGTCACCTGTATTAACAGGTTCCACAAGTCGAGAAGTCACCTGTATTAACAGGTGTCACAAATCTTGAAGTCATCTTTATGGACACATGCTGCAAGTCTTGAAGTATCTGTTTTAATAAGTGTCCTAAGTCTGAAAGTTATCTGTAATAACAGGTGCTGAAAATCTTGAAATCGTCTCTATTACCAGGTGCCCCAAGTCTTGAAATCGTCTCTATTACCAGGTGCCCCAAGTCTTGAAATCTTCTCTATTACCAGGTGCCTCGAGTCTTGAAATCATCTGTTACTTGCAGGTGCCCCAAGTCTTGAAATCGTCTCTATTACCAGGTGTCCCAAGTCTTGAAATCGTCTCTATTACCAGGTGCCCCAAGTCTTGAAATCGTCTCTATTACCAGGTGCCCCAAGTCTTGAAATCGTCTCTATTACCAGGTGCCCCAAGTCTTGAAATCGTCTCTATTACCAGGTGCCCCAAGTCTTGAAATCGTCTCTCTATTACCAGGTGCCCCAAGTCTTGAAATCGTCTCTATTACCAGGTGTCCCAAGTCTTGAAATCGTCTCTATTACCAGGTGCCCCAAGTCTTGAAATCGTCTCTATTACCAGGTGCCCCAAGTCTTGAAATCGTCTCTATTACCAGGTGCCCCAAGTCTTGAAATCGTCTCTATTACCAGGTGCCTCAAGTCTTGAAATCATCTGTTACTTGCAGGTGCCCCAAGTCTTGAAATCGTCTCTATTACCAGGTGCCCCAAGTCTTGAAATCGTCTCTATTACCAGGTGCCCCAAGTCTTGAAATCATCTCTATTACCAGGTGCCCCAAGTCTTGAAATCGTCTCTATTACCAGGTGCCCCAAGTCTTGAAATCGTCTCTATTACCTGTAGGTGCCCCAAGTCTTAAAATCGTCTCTATTACCAGGTGCCCCAAGTCTTGAAATCGTCTCTATTACCAGGTGCCCCAAGTCTTGAAATCGTCGCTATTACCTGTAGGTGCCCCAAGTTTTGTCTTCTCTGTTACCAGGTGCCCCAAGTCTTGAAATCTTCTCTATTACCTGCAGGTGCCCCAAGTTTTGAAATGAACACAGTTGTCAAAGGTGTATAATTACCTCCAACTTGTCCTTGTGCCTACCTGTCCTGATGATGCCTGTGAAAATAGCTTCACTGTCAACTTGTCTTTCATGCACCAGGCATTTACCATGGTTACCCCAGTAAGTAAGTACCTCTCCATGTAAAAGTGATCATTTATGAGAAGACACAAGTCTCATGAGATCTGCCATGATGAAATCACTTATGGAGGAACGAGACAAATTCACCAACTCTCACATGCTCAGGATGACTGCTCCCAGAGATTACGTGATCGTTTTATGAATAATCCAGCTACATGCAGTGATGCTTTTCCGACACTTCGGAAGTGTGTCCGATGTCATCAGGTATTGATCAGGCCGTGAGGAACACATTTTGGTGCTTCCCTTGCAGTAGGTCGGGGAGGGGAACACTCCCACTTTGAACACTCAGTCAACAGGTACAACACAGGAAGGACCGCCTACTCACACATCGTAAATATAAACGGCGATATGATCAAAGCTGCACTAGGTTCCTTCATCTGTAATTGTGTGATGAAATCAGCAGATATGTCGTTCTTCCATGGATCAAAGTGATGGGAACTCCACCACGGCTTAATAAGAAGCCCTTCTGTACTAACTTGCTGCATTGAATCCTTTGCCCTTGCCACAAATGCTGGACAGTTCAAAGCAAATGTGTAATAAGACTACAAACACAATGGCTTTGATGGTCTGTATCATGCAGGACGGTGGGGTAGCCTAGTGGTTAAAGTGTTCGCTTGTCACACCGAAGACCCGGGTTTGATTCCCCACATGGGTACAATGTGTGAAGCCCATTTCTGGTGTCCCCTGCCATCATATTGTTGGAACATTGCTGAAAGTGGTGTAAAACTAAACTCGTTCGTTAGCTCAGCTCACTCACTCACTCACTCACTCACTCACTCACTCACTCACTCACTCACTCACTCACTCACTCACTCACTCACTCACTCACTCACTCACTCACTCACTCACTCACTCACTCACTATCATGCTATGTGAAACTGGTGTCATCTGTTCACAACGCTGATTGGAGGAGCTCACAGTTGTACTCAAGGCCCTGCTTCAAACACACCTGTCATGTGTGGAAAACAATATTTAAATACTGAAATCTTTATATGGAAAGAGATTTTCTCCTCATTGGTAGTATAGACGTGAAACTCAATAGAATTCAATGAATAGTGTGTACTTAGTCTTGGTGTTAATAGCACTTGGTGTCAATATATTGTAATTCCATATGACCTGTTGAGAAAATAATCAAACTTGTGGGGGAAATCTTTTTCAGCAAGAAAACTAAATCAAGCATTCTGTCTGATTGTTGTATATTGAAAAACCTACCTTGTCCTTATTTGAAAATACAAGATATATTAATGTTTTTTAGGTTTCTGTACAATTTCTGACGTGTTCTGTATTACTGTTTCACCAGCTAGGTCTGTATGTCACACAGTCATGAGCCCAAGAGGATTGTTAGCGTATAGAGAGATTGGTTTGCTCTTTATAAATTAATTGGTTTTCAAGTCAGATGAAATGTGATCCCCATTTCAATTCCTCCATTGACTCTCCCAAGAGAAATATGTCTCACACTTTTTGTGTTGTTTCTGGGTTTTTTTGGTCAGATATATGTCATCATGAATGCTTTTTAAACAATAAATAGTCTGTGCGAGTTGATGTACACTGCTAGACAACAATGGCATTACCTGTCTGTATAATATGGTGGCACATAGTGCACTAAATCATTTGCCAACAAGATGTGACTGGATTCAATACAGTACATGTGGTATGAAAAATATTCATTCTATCTTCAGGCCAAACCAAATTTATTTCTTGTTTTACAGATCCGCTGGTCATATTTTTTCAAGAATAAATTTTTTTTAATAATTTAAAAAAAATTAAAAATTTCCCCGCTCCAAAAAAATATAATCCTAATGTTTTTATTGGCCAAAAATTTAAACTTACTAAAAACAAATTTTGGGATTGTTTCTTGCCCCATAAACACTTCATTAATTGCCAAAAGTAAAACACTTTGAGTATTTGAAAGGAATGTTACTTTGACTGGTGATTTTGATTTTGATTTTGTTTTCCCCTGCTTCCTTTAGGTTTACTGAGGACAAAAATCTGTAAAACAAGAAATAAAATTGTTCTTGCCTCAGAAAGGTAAACTGCCGAAATCTGAATGCCCAGAGTTGACTGTGACTAATCTGGACTACATGGACATCTTAATTTCCACTGGGGTATAACTGTGTCCACCAAGTTTGTGCATATGCAGTCTGAAATCAGGAAATGTTCTAACCAGTTGCACATACTGAATACAATTAATTGATACTTCTATGTATGCTTGATTGTTCAGTTAATGAGGTAATGTGGGGTGGTGGGGGGTTGTGGTGTGTTAGCCTAGTGGTTAAAGCTTTCCCTCGTCATCCTGTGTCCCCCGCTGTGATATTGCTGGAATATTGCTAAAATCGACATAAAACCAAACTCACTCACTAATGAGGTAATGCAAATATTTTCACCATATTGATTGGCTGAGAATCAGTCACATGTCACTTGACAGAAACTAAAATAGTATGGGACTTACACAAACGTGGTATTCCCCAAAGCTAAGCCAATCCTTTTGCTGCTACCTCCTGATGTAATTGTCAAACTGTTTATACCAAGCTATGATTACAATGAGCAAAAACCAAGTTCTATGAACTTCTCAACTTCTTTATTGCAATGAATGTGATGTTTCGGTGTAGATACTAACACTGTAATCAAGCAAGTAATGGTGTTAGTATCTACACTGAAACGTCACATTCATTGCAATAAAAAGTTCACTATCCATAGAACTTGGATATTGTTGGTCTCATGTATGCAGATGATGTTTCAGCTGTTTCAGATTCTGCCCATCAGTTACAGAAAAATAATAAATGTTGAAGTTGTACTAAATAAGTGCTTCATTTGTGTCTGTGATAACCCGAGTTTACTGTAGCTTGACTAATTGAATGTTGTTTGACAATCAAACTGGAGTGAGTTGGTTGCATTCAGCCCCTCTTTGAGCTGTATTCCAGCTATATAATGGAATGTCGGTTGAACGGGAGAAATATTGTGCCACCTCTGCCTCCAAATTGTCTAAACCCCTTTCAGGATGGCACGTGGGTCCTGATTGTTTATTTATCCAAACAGAATGGGTTACAATACTTTGGAAGAATGAGAATCGGTATCAGTATCTCGATGCAGAGAATATGTGTGAATTTCAGTACTGACAGCAACTTTGTTCAGATGCTATTTTTTCACTTTTGTCCTGTTTTCGTTCAGGTGAGCTACGGTTCTTTGTCAATGTTTTTATGCATGTCATTCATGACATAATGTTATGAAAATATGTTAAACATTATGTGTATTTTATATGAAGTTATTACATTATGATGTAAATAGGACATATTTTTTAACATTAATGTGCATATATTTCTAATATGAATGCATATGTATTAAATTCATATACATGTGTTGTATATTACAAGACATACATTTATTGTTAAATAATATTCAGAAATAAGATGCATTTAATATTTGTATTCAGTGTTCTGTGGTTCAAACTCATTTATGTACTCATTATCATGACTTTTGACCCGTGAAGATCCGGGGTAGAATAGGTCTTAAGCAATCCATGCTTGCCACAAAAGGCCACTATGCTTGTCGTAAGAGTGCTGAGTGTGGCGTAAAACTAAACTCACTCACTCATTATCATGACTTTTATAGGTGTAGGTGTACATGTGTGATATATATCTAAATCATTTCATTTTGTTTTCAGGTAAGTACAACTTTCCTCAGTAGCATTCAGTGTAAGGCGATGATAAAGGTAAGATTTCAACTTTGATAAGATCAGGTCTAATCTTTCTGCTGGTTTTCGTACTGGCTCAGCTGCCTTGGGCGCCTTTCAGAACAAAGTACCCATGCCCTTAAGTTGGACTTGAAACCGTTTAGGACAGAACAATGGTGCAGGGTGAATGTTAGCATAGAATGGGGATACAGCATGAACACCACTGTTTAGATGTATAGAAAATATACATACTTTATATAGAAAATATAAATACTTTATATAGAAAATATAAATACTTTATATAGAAAATATAAATACTTTATATAGAAAATATAAATACTTTATATAGAAAATATAAATACTTTATATAGAAAATATAAATACTTTATATAGAAAATATAAATATACTTTATATAGAAAATATAAATACTTTATATAGAAAATATAAATACTTTATATAGAAAATATAAATGCTTTATATAGAAAATATAAATACTTTATATAGAAAATATAAATACTTTATATAGAAAATATGAATACTTTATATAGAAAATATAAATACTTTATATAGAAAATATAAATACTTTATATAGAAAATATAAATACTTTATATAGAAAATATAAATACTTTATATAGAAGATATGAATACTTTATATAGAAAATATGAATACTTTATATAGAAAATATAAATACTTTATATAGAAAATATAAATACTTTATATAGAAAATATAAATACTTTATATAGAAAATATAAATACTTTATATAGAAGATATGAATACTTTATATAGAAAATATGAATACTTTATATAGAAAATATAAATACTTTATATAGAAAATATAAATACTTTATATAGAAAATATAAATACTTTATATAGAAAATATAAATACTTTATATAGAAAATATAAATACTTTATATAGAAAATATAAATACTTTATATAGAAAATATAAATACTTTATATAGAAAATATGAATACTTTATATAGAAAATATAAATACTTTATATAGAAAATATAAATACTTTATATAGAAAATATAAATACTTTATATAGAAAATATAAATACTTTATATAGAAGATATGTAAGTATCAGCAACCTTTTTTCAGACCATTTTGTGTCTGGTTTTTACGATATTGGCAGGTAAGCTACAGTTCTGTAGCTCCACTTTAAACATTAATATTCATTTAGTATTATCAGTTTTAATTTATCTGCATTTTATGACATTTAAATAGATAAGTGATGTTTCTATAATATGTGAATTTATTAGCATACAATATAAATATTCACATATTCCCAGAAGCACCTGCAGGCATGAGGACGTAGGGCATTGTAGTTTAATTGGGTTAATTCGGACATCTTGCTAAACAGTGAACCGCAGTTTTTATTGGGGAAAGCTGTGAGTGAATGCAGAAGTGTTGTATGTGATGTTTTCAGTAGCGATACTGAGATGAATGCTGAAGATGAGGATGTTTTGTGGCAGTCTGTGATTATTTCCAGCAAAGTATTGGCAGACTGTAGAGATGGATCACGCCATCATTGGTTGACAGCTTGAGCAATGACCCATATGATATACATACCTCACCCACATACAAATCAACCCACTCACCCAGCCCCCCCTTGTGGCTCACTCACTCTGGAACTCACCTGACCCCTCACTCATAAATACACCCACCCACTCACTAACTCTCAAACGCATCCACTCACTCACTCACAGACCAACTCATCTGCATGTCCATCTATGAACCCACTCACTCACTGAAGCACTCCTTGAAATAAACCAATCCACTCATTAACAGACTGAATGGTCAATGTCTGTATGACTATTTTGTGGAGAAATCTCTGGATCTATTCACTTTGATCACTTTAGAAGACAAGGAACTCGTAGCCGTAATTAAGATAAAGTTTGTCTGATGCACCTGCTTTTGGTTAAATCAAACAGAATTGGTAAGGAGATAAATATATTTACATCATCTATTGATGACTATAGTAGCCAAGGTCAGTTGCACTGAAAGATACTGTTGTAATATCCTTTGTCAGTAAAAATGTTTTCAATGTTTCTGAAAGTACAACGTACAGGAAGCTGCCAAAACTTGGTATCAATATATTTTGCAGTGATGCCTCTCCATAATGACCACAGGTTATAAATCTGTTGTTTAATGGCACCACAAATGTCATTTGGTGTGTGCTCTTTGCTCATCATTGTGTAATTCAATGTACAGGAATTATGCCTATTGCACTGAAATGATTTGTCTCTATTTTGAAAATGTCATAATGATTACTCAGACGTATTTGTGTAACGGTATGTAATTTTATCTTCAGTAAATACATGTCCCTTGTATGATGCATGTAATATTCTTGACTTTTAACCTTTAATGTCCCCTTTTGTGTGTGTTTCAAATGCCTGGATCTCTAATATTACAAAATTACAAACATTTTGAAGGCCTCAGGAACCTTATGGTTGATTGTGAAAACATACTGCAGCAATTTTCTATATATGATTTGCTTCATTTGATTATCTCATCTTTATGATGTGGTGGCATTGATCCTGCAGAACAGTATGTTCCCAGTATCCAATACTTGTTATAATGACATTGATCCTTCAGCTCAGTATGTTCCCAGTATCCAATACTTGTTATAATGACATTGATCCTTCAGCTCAGTATGTTCCCAGTATCCAATACTTGTTATAATGGCATTGATCCTTCAGCTCAGTATGTTCCCAGTATCCAATACTTGTTATAATGGCATTGATCCTTCAGCTCAGTATGTTCCTAGTATCCAATACTTGTTATAATGGCATTGATCCTTCAGCTCAGTATGTTCCCAGTATCCAATACTTGTTATAATGACATTGATCCTTCAGCTCAATATGTTCCTAGTATCCAATACTTGTTATAATGGCATTGATCCTTCAGCTCAATATGTTCCTAGTATCCAATACTTGTTATAATGGCATTGATCCTTCAGCTCAGTATGTTCCCAGTATCCAATACTTGTTATAATGACATTGATCCTTCAGCTCAGTATGTTCCCAGTATCCAATACTTGTTATAATGACATTGATCCTTCAGCTCAGTATGTTCCCAGTATCCAATACTTGTTATAATGACATTGATCCTTCAGCTCAGTATGTTCCCAGTATCCAATACTTGTTATAATGACATTGATCCTTCAGCTCAGTATGTTCCTAGTATCCAATACTTGTTATAATGACATTGATCCTTCAGCACAGTATGTTCCCAGTATCCAATACTTGTTATAATGACATTGATCCTTCAGCACAGTATGTTCCCAGTATCCAATACTTGTTATAATGACATTGATCCTTCAGCACAGTATGTTCCCAGTATCCAATACTTGTTATAATGACATTGATCCTTCAGCTCAGTATGTTCCTAGTATCCAATACTTGTTATAATGACATTGATCCTTCAGCACAGTATGTTCCCAGTATCCAATACTTGTTATAATGACATTGATCCTTCAGTATCCAATACACAGTATGTTCCAGTAGTATCCAATACTTGTTATAATGACATTGATCCTTCAGCACAGTATGTTCCCAGTATCCAATACTTGTTATAATGACATTGATCCTTCAGCACAGTATGTTCCCAGTATCCAATACTTGTTATAATGACATTGATCCTTCAGCACAGTATGTTCCCAGTATCCAATACTTGTTATAATGACATTGATCCTTCAGCACAGTATGTGCAACATGTAGTATCTTTCTTCCCAATCTCATCTCTCATTTGAGAATGTGCTGGTGTAAGTGGTCATAGCACATTATTTGGTAGTTAAAATATTCAAGATATAAAATGGAAAGCCAGAATGTCCAGCAGAGACTTGGAGACCTCCAGCAAAATGTGACATATGTTTATTCAGCATTTAATTACAATTTTCTTTGTTCTTTGATTCTATCAATATGTCACTGTGATGAAGAAGAGATCCGTCAGATCTGAACTTGAGGGGTTTTAACAGAATATGGTTGTTTAAGTTCTCCACTTTGTCAAATACCCCCATGGGTTTCTTGGCTTCTGCTGATAGCCCCCTTGATGTGATGTTGGAAATGTGGAATCAGTCTTCACACACTCAGATCTATCACACAGTTTACATCCCATCTATCACGACAACACCTATGCATAATTGATAAGTGGATATGTAGCTTCAGCCATTCATTTACTTTCATTGAAACTTTGATCTCTGACTGGTAAAGATGGCTTAGTTGGTGTTGTGTGAAGGTGCTCGTAAGCTATCGCTGGAATAAACAGTACTCGAGGAAGGTTAATGATGCCTTTGGTGCAACAATGATCTTCTGGGGAGTATTGATGACCTTGTCACCACCTAGAACTGTGTGATTGAAACCTATCACCTGTGTCATAGAAGAGTCAGTTATCACCTCGGCAGTGATCAAGCTGGTTATTATCAGCAGTTAACATATCACCCAGGCTCATGTTGTAGCTATGTAAATATCAACTAGGCTGTACGTTATTGTCAGTTATCACCCAGGCTCATGTTGTAGCTTATGTAAATATCAACTAGGCTGTACGTTATTGCCAGTTATCACCCAGGCTCATGTTGTAGCCCAGGCTGTACGCTATTGTGTTATCACCCAGGCTCATGTTGTAGCTATGTAAATATCAACTAGGCTTTACGTTATTGTCGTTATTGCCAGCTATGTTATCAACTAGGCTGTACGTTATTGTCAGTTATCACCCAGGCTCATGTTGTAGCTTTGTAAATATCAACTAGGCTGTACGTTATTGCCAGTTATCACCCAGGCTCATGTTGTAGCTATGTAAATATCAACTAGGCTGTACGTTATTGCCAGTTATCACCCAGGCTTGTGTTGTAGCTATGTAAATATCAACTAGGCTGTACGTTATTGCCAGTTATCACCCAGGCTTGTGTTGTAGCTTTGTGAATATCAACTAGGCTGTACGTTATTGCCAGTTATCACCAGGCCCATGTTGTAGCTATGTAAATATCAACTAGGCTTTACGTTATTGCCAGTTATCACCCAGGCTCGTGTTGTAGCTATGTAAATATCAACTAGGCTGTATGATATTTTCATTTATCACATTGGCTCATGATGTAGCTATGTAAATATCAACTAGGCTTTACGTTATTGCCAGTTATCACCCAGGCTCATGTTCTAGCCAGTGATAACCTAGTGCGGCAATGCGTAATGATGTGTAGCTTCCATGACATAGTACCAGTACTTAACTTTCATCATAGAGGGAAAAGTGAGGACTGGTTAGTTTTAAATGAGTGTACTCTGTCTGAGTTTGGTATCCATGTTTAACTGTCGCATGTTATCTGAGTGGGCTGACATCAGCCACACACACGCGACCTCACCTCACATCTGTGACATGGCATACCCACACAGATTCAGGTTTTCATGCAAAGAAGTACTTAATCATTCACTACATCTTCAGGTAATTTTGTCCTTTCCACCTAAAGACCTTTAGCTTTTAAATAGATCAGTAAAATCCTGTCGTTTCCACTGAACACTCACCTTGATCAGGTGAACTAGCACATCAATTAAATGTTTTCTGTGTCATAGGTATTTAATATCTGTCATGTTATTATTGAGTGCTGAGTAAACAGCTGTTTGGTAAGATCAATTATTTATTATATGTAATTGAAAACATTTTTATACTCCATTAATTTTTCTAACAACCTTTCAGTGTTGATTCAGCAGATGTCAAATAACATAAATTCATTGTTTCATCATGTGGAGATTTGGTAAAGGAAACAAGATTTTGCAGATTATTATGATTTGACGTATTTCTTGACAGTATTCATAGGACCACGAAATATCAGAGAATGTCCAGTGTCTTGTTTTACATGGGCAGTCTGGGGGAATATTGATGATTGTCAGATTGTCAGATTGTAAGGGATGGACAAGATGACACATGACACCTCTGTCATGCCATTTAGTGCCAAATTATCATACTCTTCCCTCAGCTACACACAGGCGTCTATTGATCATCGGAGGAGATGGTGAAAAAAGCAGGCCAATTCATCTTTAGTATATATATCCTGGTCTCATGATGTCTTGTGTTGAAATACCAGTTACTGTGTTTGGTTCTTCTGTTCTTCTGTTGTATTACTACATATTGTTGTATAAGTAAGTCGTTCTTCTGTTGAAAACCTGTGGTCATATGTTGTATTTCTAAGTGGTTCTCCAGTTATATAACTGCGGTCCTTCTGTTGTACAAATGTACTTCTTCTGTTGTACAAATGTACTTCTTCTGTTGTACAAATGTGGTTCTTCTGTTGTACAAGTGTGGTTCTTCTGTTATATAACTGCGGTTCTTCTGTTGTATAAATGTAGTTCTTCTGCTGTACAAATGTGGTTCTTCTGTTGTATAATGTGGTTCTTCTGTTGTATAATGTGGTTCTTCTGTTGTATAATGTGGTTCTTCTGTTGTATAATGTGGTTCTCCTGTTGTATAATGTGGTTCTTCTGTTGTATAATGTGGTTCTCCTGTTGTACAAATGTACTTCTTCTGTTGTACAAATGTACTTCTTCTGTTGTACAAATGTGGTTCTTCTGTTGTACAAGTGTGGTTCTTCTGTTATATAACTGCGGTTCTTCTGTTGTATAAATGTAGTTCTTCTGCTGTACAAATGTGGTTCTTCTGTTGTATAATGTGGTTCTTCTGTTGTATAATGTGGTTCTTCTGTTGTATAATGTGGTTCTTCTGTTGTATAATGTGGTTCTTCTGTTGTATAATGTGGTTCTTCTGTTGTACAAATGTACTTCTTCTGTTGTATAATGTGGTTCTTCTGTTGTATAATGTGGTTCTTCTGTTGTATAATGTGGTTCTCCTGTTGTATAATGTGGTTCTTCAGTTGTACAAATGTGGTTCTGTTGTATAAATGTGATTCTTCAGTTGTACAAATGTGGTTCTTCAGTTGTACAAATGTGGTTCTGTTGTACAAATGTGGTTCTCCTGTTGTACAAATGTGGTTGTCCTGTTGTACAAATGTGGTTCTCCTGTTGTACAAATGCGGTTCTCCTGTTGCATAATGTGGTTCTTCAGTTGTATAAATGTGGACCTTTGTTGTATTTCTTTGTTTTCACTTTTTACCCAACTGTATATTGTTATGTTCATCTAAATCATGCAAGACATAAAGAACTCGATAAAGATGTTTATGCACGTCTTTACTGAAATTCAAACAAATGTTTTTTATCCTCTCAGCATGTAAACTGTCCGGTGCCATGGCAACCAGTTTGGCCATGCAATTAGGAGCGGGATATGATTAGTGCCGGTGCTAATGATGACCTTTCTTTCACCGCCAGTCCACTCTTCTTACCTTTGCGTTTTCTCAGTTTACATCGTTACCTGTAATACGAGTTAATGAGGCAGGTAAAAGCACTTAATGCCAGTTTTGTCCAGCTTCACAGATGAAACCTCTGCTCTTGAATCCATGATTGTGAGTGAAGTTGATTTGTATCCATTATTGTCTTGTGCCACATGTTAGAAAATAACAATTTTTGGTTTTAATGGTTTTTAAAACAAGATATGGCAACCTGGCAAAACGTGTGTGATTACACACTCTGTATGTGAGGAATAACAGTGGTAATACATTCATTGTTTGTCAGGCCCATTATTCCAATGTTTTTAATGTCTGCATTGGTAATGTGAACAAAATCCATCCCTGGTGTCCACAGTAGTAAGGGGGTGACAGTAGTGGTGCAAGATCATGAAAGAAAGTGTTAATTTAATTATATTAGGTGAACAACAGTAAGAAGTAGTGTGGTCCCCACCCAATACCTCCAAGTAAGAAGTAGTGTGGTCCCCACCCAATCCCCTCCAATACTCCCTTGGTCCCCACCCAATACTCCTTGGTCCCCATCCAATACCCCTTGGTCCCCATCCAATACTCCTTGGTCCCCATCCAATACCTCCTTGGTCCCCACCCAATACTCCTTGGTCCCCACCCAACCCTTGGTACTACCCTTGGTCCCCACCCAATACTCCTTGGTCCCCACCCAATACTCCTTGGTCCCCTCCAATACTCCACCCAATACCTTGGTCCCCACCCAATACCCTTGGTCCCCACCCAATACTCCTTGGTCCCCATCCAATACTCCTTGGTCCCCACCCAATACTCCTTGGTCCCCTCCCAATACTCCTTGGTCCCCACCCAATACTCCTTGGTCCCCACCCAATACTCCTTGGTCCCCACCCAATACTCCTTGGTCCCCCCAATACTCCTTGGTCCCCACCCAATACCCCTTGGTCCCCACCCAATACTCCTTGGTCCCCACCCAATACTCCTTGGTCCCCACCCAATACTCCTTGGTCCCCACCCAATACTCCTTGGTCCCCACCCAATACTCCTTGGTCCCCACCCAATACCTCCTTGGTCCCCACCCAATACCCCTTGGTCCCACCCAATACTCCTTGGTCCCCACCCAATACCCTTGGTCCCCACCCAATACCTTGGTCACCCAACCAATACCCTCCTTGGTCCCCACCCAATACTCCTTGGTCCCCACCCAATACTCCTTGGTCCCCACCCAATACCCCTTGGTTCCCACCCAATACTCCTTGGTCCTCACCCAATACTCCTTGGTCCCCACCCAATACTCCTTGGTCCCCATCCAATACCTCCTTGGTCCCCACCCAATACTACTCCCCTCCTTGGTCCCCTTGGTCCCTCACCCAATACTCCTTGGTCCCCACCCAATACTCCTTGGTCCCCACCCAATACTCCTTGGTCCCCACCCAATACTCCTTGGTCCCCACCCAATACTCCTTGGTCCCCACCCAATACTCCTTGGTCTCCACCCAATACTCCTTGGTCTCCACCCAATACTCCTTGGTCTCCTCCCAATACTCCTTGGTCCCCACCCAATACTCCTTGGTCCCCACCCAATACCCCTTGGTCCCCACCCAATACTCCTTGGTCCCCACCCTTACTCCTTGGTCCCCACCCAATACTCCTTGGTCCCCACCCAATACCCCTTGGTCCCCACCCAATACTCCTTGGTCCCCACCCAATACTCCTTGGTCCCCACCCAATACTCCTTGGTCCCTCCCAATACTCCTTGGTCCCCACCCAATACTCCTTGGTCCCCACCCAATACTCCTTGGTCCCTCACCCAATACTCCTTGGTCCCCACCCAATACCTCCTTGGTCCCCACCCAATACTCCTTGGTCCCCACCCAATACTCCTTGGTCTCCTCCCCCCAATACCCAATACTCCTTGGTCCTCACCCACACTCCTTGGTCCTCCTGTGAACCCCACCCAATACTCCTTGGTCCCCACCCAATACCCTTCCTTGGTCCCCACCCAATACTCCTTGGTCCCCACCCAATACTCCTTGGTCCCCACCCAATACTCCTTGGTCCTCACCCAATACTTGGTCCCCACCCAATACCCCCCACCCAATACTCCTTGGTCCCCACCCAATACTCCTTGGTCTCCACCAATACTCCTTGAACCCATCCAACTCACTTGGTCCCCACCCAATACATCCCTGGTCCCCTCCCCCAATACTCCTTGGTCCCCCCCACCCATCCAATACTCCTTCCCCACCCACTCCCTTGGTCCCCACCCAATACTCCTTGGTCCCCACCCAATACTCCTTGGTCCCTCCACCCAATACTCCTTGGTCCCCCCAATACTCCTTGGTACCCTTGGTCTCCACCCAATACCTCCTTGGTCCCCACCCAACTCCTTGGTCCCACCCAATACCTTGGTCCCCATCCAATATACTCCTTGGTCTCCTCCCAATACCCTCCTTGGTCCCCACCCAATACCCTTGGTCCCCACCCAATACTCCTTGGTCTCCACCCATACTCCTTGGTCCCCTCCCAATACTCCTTGGTCCCCTCCCAATACTCCTTGGTCTCCACCCAATACTCCTTGGTCCCCACCCAATACTCCTTGGTCCCCACCCAATACTCCTTGGTCCCCACCCAATACTCCTTGGTCTCCTCACCCAATACCCTTGGTGGTCCCACCCAATACTCCTTGGTCCCCACCCAATACTCCTTGGTCCCCACCCAATATTCCTTGGTCTCCTCCCAATACTCCTTGGTCCCCACCCAATACCCTGTGAACCCATCCAATATCCTTGGTCTCCACCCAATACTCCTTGGTCCCCATCCAATATTCCTTGGTCCCCACCCAATACTCCTTGGTCCCCACCCATTACTCCTTGGTCCCCACCCATTACTCCTTGGTCCCACCAACAACTGGAAAGCTGCATAGTGGTATAGCCTAGTGAATGGATCCATAAACTCACTTACTCTAAAACATGCACGCACTTGCACACACACATACAAACACATGTACACACGCATACATGCACTCACACACACAGACACAGAGGCCAAGTGATACAAGGTGACAGTTGTGTATACAATGATTACACTATACAGCAGAACACCTGGCTGCTCCTACAGCCTCTAGTAAGGATGTTATAGCATCATTCCATGTAGTGTAAATCAGTCCGAGGATGTGTTTACAAATGCCCACTCTTCCATGAGTAGCCCCAGTGGGCTTATGTAGAGCACAAACCATTTATCCAAGCAATAATTCCCAGATTTGTAGCCATGTGCCCTCAGCAAGACACTTATCACCTCGCTGAGTCTAGTGATGTATCTAGTTGATGAACACTGCCTACCTGTTGATGGAGGCCCCAGTGCCCAGTATCCTCCCCTGTCATCTGTTGAACATCCAGCTGGTCACCGTCGCTGCCACCAAACTGTTATCGACTTATGACTGTCTGCTCACGGGTTTCAATCACAACCTATAAGCTGTTGCACTAAAGCCATACATTCAGCTCTCAGCGATGACTATTTTCATGAAACAGAGATGAAAGACTACCATGGATGGACTAATCATTTGTCTGTTATGTAGTTCCTTTTTTACGAGTCAGTGCTAAGAGCAACAAGTGTGTGTATCGGAGAGCGTGCAGTAATATTGATCTGTGTTGAGTGCCAGATGAGGAGACAGCAGGTGCCTTAGGAACAACACAAGCTTCATCAGAGGGACAAGCAAATTAACATTTGGGACTTTACGGAGGAGGTGCCATTGACAAGGTGGAGTCAGCTGGAGGGACTCACAGGCTGCCCGTCATATACGATTCATGCTGATCACTTTATAGAAATTCCGGTTTGATTTCTATGGTAACCTGCACTAATCACTTGACAGCCCATTAAGGTGTGTCGGGGAGCACAGTGGAAACATTGTAGTGGCAGCTTCGGCTGGAACCAGCACACTTGGCAACACATATATGCCACATCTGTTTGAATGTATGGTGCCATCATGGAATTATCCTGACTCTGGATTACCTAAACAAGTTTTGAAGTTGTCAAATGTTGTTCATCTTCACACGATGTTGTGAGGTGGTCTAACCCTGGCTGGGTTCAGCTGTTATCCTGTCATGTGTGATGGTTCTAAATGAAGGAAACTGCGCTGATAGTTGTAGAAGTTTGTGTTGACGGGGCTGTCCATGTTTTGCATTGGCAATGAACCGCTTGTGTCGTTGGAGTGTACGGGGAATCGTGCGATTGGTTGATCGCTATGTCTTCGATGTTGGTGAGTTATTGTTCCTATGTTTTATGTATGTCCATGTAATTTCAGCATCCTTGTCAGCTCGGTCAGGTATCACTCACAAACTTATTTCACAACATAAACAAGCATCTTACTGTCAGTGTTGCTAGTTGATTGACTTGATATACTGGCAAATGAAGACGAGTTTCACTTAATGTACCCAGGAATCCATCCTGTACCTGATGGGTAGGAAGTGGACAGCCATTGTGTGCCTCTGTATAGACCTCTCACGTCCAGCCTGTATAGACCTCTCACGTCCAGCTGTTTCCTGAATTACTAATAACGCGAGGAGTATTGTTATGTAAAGGGGAAAAAATGGGTTAACATGTAGACATATGGGACCTAACATGGAAACATGTGTCATTTGAGACAGGACTCTGCCACCTCTGTCAATCTTACCATATATACCATAGCTCATGTCAAGAGGCATAGATTTTTGTGTTTCAAGGATTCAAGTGACTTGTTTCCATGCTGAGGTGGTACAGCTGCTACATTGCTTAGTACACAGCAAGGGTCGGTGGGGTAGCCTAGTGGTTAAAGTGTTTGCTCGTCACACCGAAGGCCCGGATTCGATTCCCACATGGGTACAATATGTGAAGCCCATTTCTGGTGTCCCCTGGTGGATATTGCTGGAATATTGCTAAAAGCGGCATAAAACTCAACTCACTCACTCACTAGTATATAGCAATCACATGAACACACTCCCTCTGTCTAATTCATTCTCTTAGAGTGATCAACAGTAAGAACAACAAATGTGATATATTTAGTGGGTACCCGGTGGGATAACCAGGAAGGTTGTGCTATGAAACCATGGATGCCTCATACCGCTCAGGAAGCTGATACTGTTACACAGGTAATGGTGTTGGAATCTGTGTGTTCCGAAGGATGGGTTTGAAGGCAGAGTTTATGTACTTTGCACTGTAAATAGTAATAATATAATTACCATTTCCATTAGTACCGTCTCCTTTTGTTTTATATGGCTGGTATATGGCCAATTGAGCATTTCATGAACCAGATGAAAAGGAATAAATCATCTTAGTAGATCTATTGTTTTCACGGACAATGATAGCATTGTGAAAGAGGACAAGAGCGGTGATGAGACTTTGGTAGGTGTTGGCGCCTTCATTCATGTATATTGATCGTATGTACGCTATAGTGACTGTGAGTTTGTTGTGAGCCTGTGTTAGGGGAGATTACATACCCTGCTGGTGACAGAAGACAACATTACCACATGTACAAGTATTGATCAGGTACATCCTATTGTCAAATGTCGCCACAATCACAGAACACTCAATGAGGCAGAAAATTCTGAACACATTGCGATTTTTCTGTTAAGGGAAATCCCCCATGCACCTAAGTGGAGTCAATACATGGGTTCACTATGGAAGGAGACAATTATAGGTGTATCGTGAGGTGATCGTCCCACGCTCCTCTGTATCAGCTTGGCGTCAGTGGTAGTCTAGGCGCTCTGGCCAAAGCTGTTGCCATGTGTGATAAGGATGATAATTCCGGTACTGAAGTGTGACTAAATGCTCAATTACTGTTATAACTGGTAGATGTTTAGTGCTTCCATTTTGATGTTTAAGATTCATCTATGAGTTGACTGTGTTTGATAAACACATAATATAGTTCTTCTGATCATTGTATATCTATTGATTTAAATTTGAACAAGCCTGATAGTACTTATACTTTTCCTTCTTCTCTCATTACATTGTGTCGGGGCGGTGGGGTAGCGTAGTGGTTAAAGCATTCGTTCGTCACGCCGAAGACCCGGGTTCGATTCCCCACATGGGTACAATATGTGAAGCCCATTTCTGGTGTCCCCTGCCGTGATATTGGTGGAATATTGCTAAAAGCGGCGTAAAACTAAACTCACTCACTCACTTACTCAGTACATTGTGTGAGAGGATCAAGAGGTAGTCTCTCATCTCCTTTTTGTTTGTAGTCAGTGAGGAAGTGCCACAATAAATAACTTTCATTAATATTTTATATATATGTTAGCTATTATTTGCACATGTATAAATTGGCAGTGGATAAATAATATTGGAAAGAGTATTCCCATTAATACTGTATATTTCAGCGATTTCAGTGTAGTGAATATATACAAGCGAGATACTGTGCAATTCTTTATAAAATATGATTTTCTTAATTGTATGCTCTGTAGCTCATGACACAGCAGGGGCGGTGGGGTAGCCTAGTGGTTAAGGCATTCGCTCGTCACGCAGAAGACCCGGGTTCGATTCCCCACATGGGTACAATGTGTTAAGCCCATTTCTGGTGTCCCCCGCCGTGATATTGGTGGAATATTGCTAAAAGCGGCGTAAAACCAAACTAACTCATTCACTCATGACACAGCATAAAGTGCAGAGTTGCATCAATTACTTTGTGTAAGGATCTCCTGATTTGGTTCTTATTCTGATTTGAGGTTAAAACCAAATGATCTATCAGATGGTGTAACTCAAAGACTGCCTGGTATTCCAGTATCTGTGTGGGCGATGGGGTATCCTAGTGGTTTAAGTGTTTGCTTGTCATGCCGAAGGCCCAGGTTCGATTCGCACATGGGTACAATGTGTGCAGCCCATATCTGGTCACTTTCTGTGGGGATTGCAGGTTAGAACTATTGATTCTGGGTTAGAACTGGTGCTGGTGCTCCACATAACATGCCTGTACATAGTACCATTATCATTCTAGATTAGAATTAGTTCCCTACAATCTATTCCTGGGCCTAGATTTTCGAAGCTCTCTTAGCGCTAAGATAGTCATAGGTGCCATGCATTAACATTAACTTACAACTATCTTAACGCTAAGAGAGCTTCGAAAATCTAGGCCCTGTAGTATAACTAGGATTCTGGTTGTGCTGTCAGGATTCTTAGTGTTCTGTGGGGATACTGGGTAGGAAATGCTCGAACCAGCATCCAACTCTGATCATAAGACGTGACTAAATGGATTGGGTTATGTGGCTCTGGGACTGTGTTAATATAGTATATGTCTTCCTAACAGCATGGATGGTTGCTCACTATATCAACCACTGGTTTGTCTGGCCAGACCAGGGCCTAGATTTTCGAAGCTCTCTTAGCGTTAAGATCGTCGTAAGTTAATGTTAATGTATCGCACTTACGACTATCTTAGTGCTAAGAGAGCTTCAAAAATCTAGGCCCTGATTACTTAAAGGTCACTGTTACATACCTACTCCATGGTGGAACAACAACAAGCAAACAGAAATGCAGGACAAAGGATCTAAAATTTAAGGTTTAAACAAAACTGAGAACATGAGCATACTTTCAGCTGAATTTTTAAAATATTTTTTGCATTGTTTTTTAAATTTTTTTCTCTTGTTCAAAAGTTTCATGGCGACTTGAATGTTTTGCCTCCTTGACTACCAAAAGAAATCTGCCACATCCATCTTGTTTAATTACAGGAACTGCATTCTCAAGTGGAGTCTCATAGGAGAACCATGCAATTAGTTTCCTGTCATCTTTCAGTATGAAATTAAGATGGGATCCCACTGCTCTCTCATTAGACTTTTGTAGAAGGTTAAATCAAGTGACTTAATCATCTCTGTGATGTAGTGCCATGCCGACTGACTGACCCCTTGAGACTCACATGTTTATAGTCATGTAGAATGTGGTCCCTGGAGACTCACATGTTTATAGTCATGTAGAATGTGGCCCCTGGAGACTCGCATGTTTATAGTCATGAAGCATATGACAGCATTGGACCATTGCCCAACACCTGGTGTCATCACTGATCATATAATATGCTGTTTTGACTTTTATGCCCAGAGGAATCTGTTTTGATAGGTAATCAAGACAGTTTATTCCCTGGCATTGACAGTATATATCTGTATATGTTACAGTTCCTGAGCTGCTTGTCTCATACCCCCATGGGTGTTCTGGGTAAGAATGGTTAACATGGTTGTCTGTGTCTAAACCATTGGTATGTCAGGATATCAGTGTCATCTATGCTTATCATCTTCCAGACTGGGAATTGATCTTCAGCAACTCATGCTTGTCGTGTGTGAAGCCCTGCCATTAATATTGCTGGAATGTTGCTAAAAGTGGTATAAAACTCACTCACTCATGCTTGACGTGTGTGAAGCCCTGCCATTAATATTGCTGGAATGTTGCTAAAAGTGGTATAAAACTCACTCACTCATGCTTGTCATAAGAGGCAACTAAAAGGATCGGGTGGTCAGGCTCGCTGACTTGTTACAGGTTAGCTGAACTTGTTAGCTGCCAATGTTTGTTTTAATTACTAGCTTGATAGATCAGGAGGTAAGTCTGCTGACTTGATTGATAAATATCATCGTATTACAGTTGGGTAAATTGATGCTCGTGATCTTAATCGCTGGTTTGCGTGGTTCGAATTTGATTATTCTCAGATAACAATTATATAACTTCATTATTGCTGAGTGCAGAAGCAAACAACTCACAAACAGAGCGCTCTCACTCAACCACTCACTCACTCACTCACTCATTCAACCATTCAACCACTCAACCACTCACTCACTCAACCACTCAACCACTCGACCACCACTCACTCAACCACTCACCCCTCAACCACTCAAACCACTCAACCACTCAACCCTCAACCCCTCACTCAACCACTCAACTCACTCAACTCACTCAACCACTCACTCAACTCAACCACTCACTCACTCAACCACTCTCAACTCAACCTTGACCACTCAACCACTCACTCAACCACTCACTCAACCACTCACTCAACCACTCAACCACTCACTCAATCACTCAACCACCACTCAACCCCCTCACTCAACCACTCACTCAACCCTAACTCAACCACTCAACCACACACTCAACCACTCAACCAACCACTCACTCAACCACTCAACTCTCACCTCAACCACTCAACCAACCACTCACTCAACCACCACTCAACCACTCACTCAACCACTCACTCACTTGACCACCCAACCCCTCACTCAACCACTCACCCAACCACTCACTCAACCACTCACTCACTTGACCACTCAACCACTCACCCAACCACTCACTCAACCACTCACTCACTTGACCACTCAACCACTCACTCAACCACTCACTCAACCACTCACTCAACCACTCACTCACTTGACCACTCAACCACTCACTCATGCAGCCACTCACTCAACCACCTCACTCAACCACTCACTCACTCACTCACTCAACCACTCACTCACTCACTCACTTGACCACTCAACCACTCACTCAACCACTCAACGCACTCTCTCACATGTGGAGCCTTAAGAGATGCCAGGTTATTTCTTCGTGGGGATAGATTATTTATGAGCCACCATGATTTTTCTGAAATGTTACATTGAGATTACCAAACATTTACACATTACAGCTTTCAGAGACAACCCACACTACAGCAACTTCAGAATCTTTACATAAAACATGGTGAAATTGTTCTAGATGATTACTCAATTTGGCAAACATTCAAGATGAGTTTCCTGGTAATATGAAGTGATTATGAAGCCTGGGGTTATTTTGATAAAATCTCTTGATTCTGTCATAATGATAGTTTGAAAATGTTCCTATTGATGTTTCAGTATAATTGCCTGAAATACTGCATAAAGCCATTTATGGTTTCACCCTCAGAGATTAACGTGTCAATGTCTAATGGATTTGTGCTTGTTTCTCCGTCACGTTGGAGGGGCCCAAGTGTCCTAGCAGCAGCACCTCCTTGTGCACAGTTACGTTCTTTAATCACTCAGATGTACTCATCACGAGTTCAAGAGCAAGACTGACATCTCCAGCAACCTGTGCTTGTCGCAAGAGGCGACTAAATGGACTGGGAGGTCGGGTGATTGGCTGGTAGACTGCATGTCATTGTGCCCCGACAGTGTAGATAGTTACTCCCACGACAACCACTGGATTGTCTGGTCCAGATTTAGTTGCTTACATTCCCTGTTATATAGCTGGAATATCGTCCGAAGCATTGAACAACTATCTCACTAACCAATACACACAGACACACGCAGGCATGCACGTACACCCGCACATGCGCACATACACACACACACAGTCAAACCTGTGCATGCTCACACACGCATGCATGCACGCACACACACACACACAGAGTCACAAATGTAGAGGGTTGTTCTGATAACCCATGCTATCGTCATGAAAAGTTTTGATGAGGTTAACAGAAAAACAATATGAAGTAAAAAGAAGTAATTTCATCATTGAAGGTGACAGCATCGGCTATTGACAACATGTGGGAGGAAGTTGTTTTCAAATATGTTACAGAGAAACTTTGTTAGATTGATGCAATCCATGGAAATAACTCAAAATTAGAAACCATAAGTTGATTTTGAAAAAACAGAAGTAATAAGTGTATTTGTTGATGTGTCTACAAAGTTTTTATGGAAACTGTTATTTGTTAGTTTAGTTTCTAAAGTTTGTTGAGTTGATGTACATTGTTCCTGGGTCAGTTAAGACAGATTAGTGTGAGATAAGAAATATGGGAACCCCCTTAAACTGATTACAGTCAACCAGCCTGGGATTATTCTGTTATGAGTGGACGAGTGTCTTGTAGTATTGTATCCTCAGATGGGGTTCAATGCTCATTATTCATGGTTGGGGCCTATGATGATTAAATAGCTGCCACACAATGGATACTAGTGTGATTTGTAGCCCTGGAGGGGGCTGAGTACATTGTGTCTGTCTGTTGTTTGTATGCATAATTACAGTTTTCCGTCAGCCAGTGACACAATCAGAGAGGAGTTCTGTTTCTGAATGTAGATCCCTCTGAGGATATGATTGTCTAGTATCTGATGCTTGGTGCTGACCCTCGAGTCGATCTCCGCACCATTTGCATAGTTCACCACCGTCTCTTACGGAATCAACTTGTATATTATTGTTCATGTTTGCTCTGTGTTCTGGCACAGCTTAGTCCAATGTAATTAGTAATGCCGACATATCAGATATCATTTAGATGGTTGTCTTCTAATGAAGTGAGGCAAAAGGATCTCCGTACACTTACTTATATCTGTCAGTTATTCTGTATTCTTTCGTAATGTGGCACTGACGTTACTTGTTCATTTTCAAGACACCTCTCAGTCGATGAATAACTTGTAACTTCAGCTGAGGAAATAGTGCAGAGATGCCAACCCATATGATTTTATCATATTCATTACAAAAAAAACAACAACCCCACCCCCACCCCAAATATGCGACTATGATAGCAGTAAAAATATAAGAATTTTTAAAAATAATACATTAATTTTTTTTATCAAATGCCATACATACCATACACAATAAATTTCAACCACAATTTATTCATTATCAAGCTATATGTGGATACTTGCTACTGATTTAGGTGAGTACAATGTTAATAACAAGGTTTTAGACTGTACATTTACATTTTTTATTTATTATGAAAATTCTTTGGAAAAGTTAAATACCAAGTTTGGCAAAAACTACTAATTTTTGCATCAGTTTTTGGCCAAAATACTAATTGGGCTTAATTAGGGTTGGCATCTCTGATGGTGGTGCAAAGAATGTGGTATAGCAATATAGCAATTGTTCTCCAACTACCAGGGATTGAGAATGATCTGTCCCAAGAGAAGTGATTGCAAATACTGATCCCTGGCAAGGGACTTTCAGCATTAAATCCTGAAGAACATTCTGATTTGCAAGCTGGTTGTGACCTTCATTGTTGTTTTGAGAATCTGTAGAAATATGTGGTTTAGTGAGTGAGTGAGTTTGCTTTTACACCACCTTTAGCAATGAAATGGGCTTCACATATTGTACCCATTTGGTCAATCGAACATAGGGTCGTCTGCGTGATGAGCAAATGCTTTAACCACTAGGCTACCCCTCCACCTCTTCTGACCTCAGATGGAGACAGAGCTCATTTTCCATTGTCATCACATTTAACATCACAAAGAATAATTTGTGATAACATGATAATGGAAGACAGCGTCACTATTTTGTTCCCCTTGGCAAATAATTAATAGTATTATAGGACAAAAGGTATAACCTAACCAGTCATCATAAAGCAAAACATAACGCTCAGGACTGATGGTACTATGAACCGTATGTCCATATCCCTGTGACAATGGCACTTATATATAATGTTTGATGCCTCACACATTCATTGCTCTGAGAGTAATATTGCTTTATACAATATGAATCTTTTCAACCAGCACTCCCAGCATAAAAATTGTAATAAACCATTTGAGCAAGCTATGTTGCATAATTACATTGTAAAACTAAACTCACTCACTCACTCACTCTTGCCATGCTCTGGTCATACTTTGTCATAGGTTTGGTTGGTTCTCGCCCACATTAACTTACAGACACAAAGCTGTGTGAGTGTGTGAGCTATACGCTGTCTACTACCTTTGTTATGATATATCCTTATTATGAACATGTTTCTGTCAGTATAATGCAGACAATTCCTTACATTTCCTTCTGTTCAATCATTGGTACTTGACATAAGGAGAAAATGTGAATGTTGATTTCTGATAGACCAAGTAATTGAAATGTTACACAATTCCGTCTGATGACATGGAGTATAACTTATGGAGTACATTATACATACACAACTGACCCTTTTGATATGCGTCCTCACACTCCTAAATAGTGTATTGATTATCCCAGATGCCGCCGACAGGTATTGAACCGTATTTACCTGTTTACCTGTTGAAGTCAGGCGGTCAGCTCCTACACTATAATGACAGGAGATACAATACACCAAGTGCTGGTGAATATCACTGTTAAATCAATAGCAGACATTAAACTGAAATAAACTTTACTTTGAGGATTTGTAATGTGTAGATGTTGGTACACAACAGTCAGTTCAGATGGGGTAAGAGTTCACATCGTCCTGTTTCACCGTTTGTTTGAAAAATGATAAGTGCTGCCCAAACTAAAGTAGCTAAAAGACCTCTTCTAGGTGAGTACAGTTGTGTAAACTTTGCACTCAGTAACATCAACAATTTATCTATTATGTGTGACTAATATAGATCCATATTATGAATAATAGGGCTGTGTATCGGCAAATAAATTATTGCAATCTATTGCGATTCAGGTACCCGTATTGCGATGCATATTGCGATATATTGGGAGCTTAAGTGTTTGACAGTATGTGCTACTAATTGTACATGTTGATCCTAGTTTCAACATTCTAAGTCTCTATACATATATGTTATGGTTCTGATAACGGCAATCCCAAACTTAGGTTGCTTAGTCAGGGATTCTATTTTCTTTCTTATACAATTTATAGTTTTGCAGTATGCCGTTTTGTCATTGAATAACGAAGGAAAACATTTGTTGTGAATGAAAGTCTGTGTAGATTATAATTCAAACCATAAAGATAATCTCAAAAACCTCATATATGTTCTTACCCAAAATACCAGTTCCCAGAAAAATATTGCAATCTGTATCGTTTGAAAAGCGTATTGCGATATACCGGTATACTGGTAATATCATGCAGGCCTAATGAATAATAGTGTCAGATACTTTGAACATGGTTTTTCAACATACAAGATGCATCTTATATGACGACGTGCATGCGTGTGTATGTGTATGTGCGGCTGATTGTACTAGCCCAGACTTAAGCTGGTTTTATAGTGCTAGCCCACTGAGATACCATGCCGCAGTGAAGCATGAATACCCCACTCAGACACATTATACTGACTCCGAGCCGACCAGTCCTTGTTGTACCCATTAATGCCAAGCGCCAGGCAGGGACCAACAAGTACCATATTTTAACGTCTTTTGGTATGACGCGGTCGGGGATCGAACCCGCGACCTTCCACTCTCCGGGCGGACGCTCTAACCACTACACCACGGCAGTAATTAGGATCTGCCATGAAGTCAAGTAGCAGGAATATGGACGTTAAATGTCCATGTTGGACACAGATAAGATGGAGATGTTTCAGAACTTGTGTCATGTGGGATATCCACATCTTGATGGAGGAACTGTTTTGTCCAAAGAAAATGGAAGTCCTGAATGAGGGATGGTAGTAGTTCTGCTTGGCTTGTTCCTGATATCTTGACGTGTGAGAAAATAACTGTAATCTGTGATGATTCTTGGTTACAATTTGTCGCAAGCAACCTATATACTTTTCAAACAATTTGACACTCTGTCAGACATGGTGTCATTGAGTGTCGTCATACACCAACAGATGAATATTCCTCATATCATCAATCAGTGGATTGTCAAGTCCAGAATAGATTATTCAGTCTGTGATCCTCTTGCAGGAATATTGCTGATAGCATTATCAGACAAGTAATTACAGCGGAAAGAAAATGACACAACACAAAGGTACATGGAACAATTGGCAGTCTAAAATGCAATAATTAATTCTGGATCATGATCTATGTACATAAAGTGACTTGCGTCATTGATGGTATGACAGAACCATGATTCACTGCAAAGTTAATTATATGCTTTAATAACTGGTGCATCCCGGACTGGTCGTTGATGTTAATGTCTGGCTTCTACTAGTGATGGAGTCACTTCAAGGTCACAGCTTAATTGGAGAAATTGCTTGCATGTTTATATGTTGGATGATGGAAAGTAAGCAAGAAGGTAAGGATATAACTATGGATGGAAGGCTGAATATGGTTTTGTCAAATGGATGAGTGAGTGAGTGAATGAGTAGGTGAGTGAGTGAGTGGATATATCAGTGAGATGGTGCGTTGATAAGAGAGTCAGTAAGAGAGGTGGGAGTGTGTGTGGGTGTGGGTGTGGGGGGGATGGGCTGAATGGATTGGTGAGTTTGATGGTTTTTTGATGAGTGAGTTATTGGAGAGGGATGTTAGATAGGAGTTGATCAGTGGGTGAGTTAGAGGTTTAGTTGGTGAGTGAGTGAGTGGTTTGATCAGTGAGATGGTGTGTCAATAAGAGAGTCAGTAAGGAGTGGGGTTGGGGAATGTAATGGTGAGTTTGATGGTGGGTTGATGAGTGAGTGGGTGGAGAGGGACGTTAGATAGGAGTTGATCAGTGGGTGAGTTAGAGGTTTGGTTGGTGAGTGAGTTAGTAGATCAATCAGTGAGACGGTGTGTCAATAAGAGAGTCAGTAAGGAGTGGGGTTGGGGAATGTAATGGTGAGTTTGATGGTGGGTTGATGAGTGAGTGGGTGGAGAGGGACGTTAGATAGGAGTTGATCAGTGGGTGAGTTAGAGGTTTGGTTGGTGAGTGAGTTAGTAGATCAATCAGTGAGACGGTGTGTCAATAAGAGAGTCAGTAAGGAGTGGGGGTGGGGAATGTAATGGTGAGTTTGATGGTGGGTTGATGAGTGAAGTGTGGTATTAGATAAATGACAGTTGATGAGAGAGTGAGTTAGGGAATGGTTTGGTGAGTGGATCAATCAGTGAGATGGTGCGTCGATAAGAAAGTCAGTAAGGAGGGGGGAAGGATGGGAAAGTTACATATTAGTTAGACAAATGCGAGTTGATGAGAGAGTGAATTAGGGGAATGGTTTGGTGAGTGAGTGAGTGGTTAGGTTGGTTGTGTGTACATGTATGGATGAGTCGATAAGTGAGTGAGTGGATTATGGGCTGGTGTGAGGTGCTTAGAGTGGTGTTTGGTGGGTATATGTTTCAACACTTTCTACTTCATTCAAGTTATATTACAGCAGGGGTGATAAACAATAATGTTCTTACATAGTACGCTTGTTGGGATTCAAACCTGGTACTTGTCGTGACCAGAAAATGCTGTAACCACTGGACCAACAAAGGTGGAAGAAGACAAAAGTGAGCACTGACTATGGTGTCAGTACATTTGTTCATCACTTTATATTAATTATGCTAAAGCTTTTTAGAAGTTTTGGGGGACAGTGGGGTAGCCTTGTGGTTAATGTGTTCGCTTGTCACACCGAAGGCCTGGGTTTGATTCCCCGCATGGGTACAATGTGTAAAGCCCATTTCTGGTGTCACCTGCCATGATATTGCTGTAATATTGCTAGAAGCGGCGCAAAACCCAACTCACTCACTCACTCTTACAAGTATTGGCTTTGTGGCTAGGAAAGAGTGTTGGGATTTTGTCCTCTCTCCTCAGAGCATTTTGTTAGTGTTGGAAACAATGTGGACATTGTGATGCTTGGGATAAACATGGAAATTTTGTAGTGTTTGTTCTTGTGTTGTTTCAGAGGAACAAATGACTTTCCTTTGCCTGTGTTTGTGATGGTTGCTGCCAGTGGGGCAGGATGTGCTCACCTTTTCACAAGCACCTGATACAATCCCCATTTGTTAATGACTCATAACCGTGTGTACATGATGTTGTCTCATTGTACAATCAATTGTGCTTTTGGCAAGGATTTCTGATGAATATGGAATGGGTTTTATCGCTTGTATTATGTGTTAATTAAAAAGCAGTGGAGAGTGGTTGTATTATGAATTTTTAAGTGCTGAGGCATCGCAGGGATTTGATAGAAGCATATACAATTTGTGACCCTGGGAGCATTGTCATCAGACCTTTTCTGAATTTGTTTATGTAAAAGCTCCCAAAACATGTACTGCAGCTCATTAAGACTGGGAACCATATATTTCATTATCACAGATATATCGAGTTGTAACTGGTAAGAACCTTATTGAACTCTCTATGTGATTTCAAGGTCAGTGTGTGGTGGTGAGGTAGCCTAGTGGTTAAAGTGTCACGCTGAAGACTGGGTTTGATTTCCCACATGGGCACAAAGCGTGGAGCCTATTTCTGGTGTCCCTAGGCACGATATTGCTGGAATATGGCTAAAATGGCGTTAAACTATTCTCATTCACTCATTCACTCATTCACTCACTCACTCACTCACTCGCTCTATTCACTCACTCTATTCACTCACTCAAGGTCAGTGTGTAGGTCATCTCTGTGATGTCACAATATAAAGATTGCATGGAAGTTTCTGGCAAGACCACAAATATGCAGTAATTTCCACATCAAATAATACAGTTGATATTCACATTGACATAAGCTGTAGGTTGTAACACAGACAATGATGATGAGTTCATTATGGATTGAAACTATGCTGAAGCATGTTATTGCAGTTACACTGTATTGTCAGATAGATTTGTCACAGATGGTAAAACCTTCCACATGACTTCTTCCATTCAGGACATACCATATGAATACCAGCATTATTTAACTGGTGCTACCTGAATTATTATCTTTGTAAATGAATTACATCATCCTGGACACAAAGTCAGCAGTGTCTTCACAGATCAGTGCATGCTTATGTGGCACATCCTGCAGTTTGCTCAAGAGGGTGTCTTCACAGATCAGTGCATGCTAATGTGGCACATCCTGTAGTTTGTTCAAGAGGGTGTCTTCACAGATCAGTGCATGCTAATGTGGTACATCCTGCAGTTTGTTCAAGAGGGTGTCTTCACAGATCAGTGCATGCTAATGTGGTACATCCTGCAGTTTGTTCAAGAGGGTGTCTTCACAGATCAGTGCATGCTAATGTGGCACATCCTGCAGTTTGTTCAAGAGGGTGTCTTCACAGATCAGTGCATGCTAATGTGGCACATCCTGCAGTTTGTTCAAGAGGGTGTCTTCACAGATCAGTGCATGCTAATGTGGCACATCCTGCAGTTTGTTCAAGAGGGTGTCTTCACAGATCAGTGCATGCTAATGTGTCTTCACAGATCAGTGCATGCTAATGTGGCACATCCTGCAGTTTGTTCAAGAGGGTGTCTTCACAGATCAGTACATGCTAATGTGGTACATCCTGCAGTTTCTTCAAGAGGGTGTCTTCACAGATCAGTGCATGCTAATGTGTCTTCACAGATCAGTGCATGCTAATGTGGTACATCCTGCAGTTTCTTCAAGAGGGTGTCTTCACAGATCAGTACATGCTAATGTGGTACATCCTGCAGTTTGTTCAAGAGGGTGTCTTCACAGATCAGTACATGCTAATGTGGCACATCCTGCAGTTTGTTCAAGAGGGTGTCTTCACAGATCAGTGCATGCTAATGTGGCACATCCTGCAGTTTGTTCAAGAGGGTGTCTTCACAGATCAGTGCATGCTAATGTGGCACATCCTGCAGTTTGTTCAAGAGGGTGTCTTCACAGATCAGTGCATGCTAATGTGGCACATCCTGCAGTTTGTTCAAGAGGGTGTCTTCACAGATCAGTGCATGCTAATGTGTCTTCACAGATCAGTGCATGCTAATGTGGCACATCCTGCAGTTTGTTCAAGAGGGTGTCTTCACAGATCAGTACATGCTAATGTGGTACATCCTGCAGTTTCTTCAAGAGGGTGTCTTCACAGATCAGTGCATGCTAATGTGTCTTCACAGATCAGTGCATGCTAATGTGGTACATCCTGCAGTTTCTTCAAGAGGGTGTCTTCACAGATCAGTACATGCTAATGTGGTACATCCTGCAGTTTGTTCAAGAGGGTGTCTTCACAGATCAGTACATGCTAATGTGGCACATCCTGCAGTTTGTTCAAGAGGGTGTCTTCACAGATCAGTACATGCTAATGTGGTACATCCTGCAGTTTGTTCAAGAGGGTGTCTTCACAGATCAGTGCATGCTAATGTGGTACATCCTGCAGTTTGTTCAAGAGGGTGTCTTCACAGATCAGTGCATGCTAATGTGGCACATCCTGCAGTTTGTTCAAGAGGGTGTCTTCACAGAAACGTTTCTTGATGTGAAGTTTACAGGTGATAAACGGGTTTGTGATCACATGGCTGATGCAAGGATGTCCTTGAATGTGTCAACAACACAATCTTATCTCACATGAGTGAAAGGACCCGTGAAGGTCTGGGTTAGCATTTTGGCCTTCAGTAACCCATGGTTTTCGTAAGAGGCGACTAACGGGATCAGGTGGTCAGGCTCGCTGACTTGGTTGACACATGTCATCGGTTCCCAATTGGGCAGATCGATGCTCATGCTGTTGATCACTGCATTGTCTGGTCCAGACTCGATTATTTACAGATCGTCGCCATATAGCTGGAATATTGTTGAGAGCGGCGTAAAACTAAACTCACTCACTCACTCACTCACTGACATCAGTGAAAGTCACCTCATGTCATGGTCTGTTTGTTCAGCTATTGTTGGCATCTGTTAGCATCTTTTCACCGGAAACCACATGATGAAGGTGAAACTTCAAGTAGTTGTTCCTGCCAGTGACACCACAATGTATTCAAGAAGTTTAAATCCAGTGTTTATCAAGTCAGTCATGACAGCAATGTTGATTTTCTTTTGTATTTATGGCCCTTTCTCAGTCATGTTACATTGATACAAATTTTCTGTGGGTTTAATTTTCTGTCCTAAATATTTTCTCCTTGATTTTTGTGTTTTTCATTTTGACCATGCTCGTTTTAATACATTATTGTTAGTTGTACTCACAAAACATCCTCAGAACTTTGAATTCAATATTTCACTCTGCAAGACTATCTGTTTATCACTAGAAAAGCCCCAGAATGAAATCATTGTTTTCAATAACTCTATGGCACTGATCACTGTGTTTTGTTTTTACTGTCCAGAGTTGCTTCCCTTTGCCATGCCATGATCAGGTTTGAATCTCAGAATTACCCAGGCTGTCAAACATGTGTTCATAGTGGCAAGTATTGACACATATGTTTTGAAGTTAACATCTATGACAATTTTTGATAGGTAAATAAATATCTTTGACCGTTCCATGTGCATTATGCAGATATGGAAATATGTGCCATGATGTATTGTGAAGTCGGGATAAATACCATAGTGACTTTACAGCTAAATACAATGTCTGTGTCTGTGACAGATCCCACCATGTAACCAGTTGAACATAGCTATTGCAGCATTCAGACCATGCATAACCTGTCTGGTGGACTTTAAAATATGGTACGCATCTATTGATTTTTAAAGAACTAATTATATGACACCACTCTTCCTGAAGGCTGCTCACACAGCATCAATGAAATAATAACAAAATTTGGATATTTTAGTAATACATTACGTTCAGCTTGACAAAAACAAACTTTTATATTGTCATTTGTCCTCAACTTCAATGAATAATTTTATGATGTATTCATGTTATTTTTTATTCAATCTTTATTGGGTACGTAAAAGGCCACAGGCCTATAGTACATTCATATACACAATAAGTACAAATGAGCAGCAGAAAAGCATATATCAAATTTTATGATGTCTACATTGATATCATTAATATCGTTTATATCTTTTTGATGAATGGTGTAATTGGATATGGAAACAGTGAGTTTCTGATGCATGTAACAAGCAGAGGAAGCAATGGTACAGGTTGGAACTGTTGCCATGGTTTCTGTATGCCAGTGTTTGATATCATTATTGGATATGATTTTAACTGATGCCTATTTCTTGTAGATGTACAATACACACAGCACTGTATTCCAGATGTATATGTGGCTGGGGCCATGAAGCATTCTTCTTGAGAACATACGTTGGTAGATCTGCACATTGTAAAAAATGTATCTCTCATTCATCCAAAATTACACTGAATCCAATTGTAGATTATTTCTTGGAAATATTGACTTAATTCTTCATCTTTGGTTGGCTTTCGTAACAAAATGATTAAAATATCTGAAAAAATGCAGTTTATCTTAAATCATCAATTGCTGTAAATTTCATGAATTTTCATTATATCAGTTTTTATTTATGATTGGGCATGGTGTGTAGAGCAGTGAGCATTGTCCTTGGCAAGACACTTCTGCCTTCTTGAGAGTCCCCAGTGGACTGTGTTGATCTAGAGACCCTTACAAGGATTCACAGGCCAACACCTACTTTCAGGCACTCACATACACTCACCTGGATTCACACATCATTAATTGTGATCCCATCCATCAACCCGCTCACTTACACACTCATTCACCTGCTCACCAACCCACTTATTCACTCACCCACCCACCCAGCCTACTACTCACCCACACATCCACTCACTCACCCACACATCCACTCACTCACTCACTCACACATCCACTCACTCACTCACTCACCTAAACTAACAACTAGTCTCTGAAATGAACATATTTTACTGAAAAAAGTTCATAGTAAAAAAAAATATATATAATGAAAAGGAACCCTGAGACTTTCTTCATTTTCAGAAGCTGAGGAAATCTAGACTTGCCACATTTTCTAGACTTGTGTCGGCTTTCTTGGATATATTTGCTTCAGGGTCTGTACGACAGACTATCACTCACCCATCCACCCTACTACTCACCCACACATCCACTCACTTACCCACACATCCACTCACTCACTCCCACATCTACTCACTCACTCACACACTCTCACATCCACTCACTCACACACACATCCACTCACTCACACACTCTCACATCCATTCACTCACTCACCCATCCACCCTACCCCTAACTAACCACTCACTCGCACATCCACACATCCACTCATATACCCACTCATTCACTCACTCACTCACTCGCCCAACCACTCACTTCATCACACACATCTTCCAACAACCATGACAGGTGCTAAAACTGAACATTCAAATCAGGTTTGTAATTATCTGTGTTAACAAGAACTCCTAATAACCTTCTTGTCAGAGTGTTTTATTCCGTAATTAAGTTGATTGACTTGTAAAGACTGAATAAGGACATAAGTTGATTGATTACCTGAGAGCCACTGTGTCATTATAATCAACTATAATGGTGAATTACTATAATAAGTTAGCTCAAGGCTTCACACTAATTTGGTAACAGCGTCATAGTGAGGAAACGTCTGTTCATCATTTCATCACTCAAGAGTGACTAGGGTATGCAATATGCTCGTTTGGACACAATATGGCAGAATAGCTCGCCAGCACTCCATGCTTGTCTAACTGAGAAATACTGAGGGCAGAATAGCACCACCACCACCACCACCACCCCCCCCCCCAGCACCAAGCTTGTCTATTTGAGAAATACAGAGCAGAATAACACCCAGCCCCCGAAGCTTGTCTATCTAAGAAATACAGGGTGGAATAGCACCAAGCCCCAAAAGCTTGTCTATGTAAGAAATACAGGGTGGACTAGCACCCAGCCCCCAAAGCCTGTCTATCTAAGAAATACAGGGCGGAATAGCACCCAGCCCCCCGAAGCTTGTCTATCTAAGAAATACAGGGCGGAATAGCTCCCAATGGTGTCCTACTTGATACACTATGCCACAATGGCAGATAAATGCTTTAACCAGTGGACTACCTCACTGCCCATTCTCTGTGTCGAGAAGCGAAAGTGGTTCACAGGAAGTCGTATTTGCTACTGTTGATGATGGCACCAAGCACCATATGTTGTTGTTCAGAGAATACAGTAACTACGGTAATACTTAATAGTTGTGATACAAGTTTCCAGAATGTTTGGACACTTGTGTTTGATCAGTGTAACACCGATGGGAGAAAGTGCTTCTTTATCAGGATGTGTTGAATGGAACAGAAGAAAGTATTAGTCCCACTTGCACCTACAGGAAAGATTGATTCCAATGTAGAGATAAAATAATACATTGCTTCGCACTGCCTGAACTATGTAATAATTTATATCATACTCAATACCAATGTATTTTTTCTCAGAATCTGATAATCAGGATTTTGAACTGATTCGAATTGTGAAATCTTACCTCCTGTAATGATCAAATGTGAAGGAATGATATTGAAACAACACATATGCATGTAGTAAAGTCAGATGTATCAAATATGTCTAGTGTTAATCAAATTGTTGATAGAAGGACATCACTGCAGTGTGTATATGGAGACTTCTTGACTTAATTAAACTATGTTTAACTCTGTATGTTTTTAATCCTGAATTGATCCAGTGGTACACCATCTTACATCTGCTTCATTAAGCAGCATGAGGACTTCAGAATTAATACAACACCCTAGAGATGCTAAACTGCGGCTGTCTCCATGAAGCTGTATAGCCATGTAACTATTTCAGGTGATTACTGATAATGACTTTCTTGGGGGATTCAATTAATACGAAGTGATTAGTGGCCCTGAAGCTGACCAAGGGGCGTGAAGCTTTCAAACAGGGAGTGAATGTAGGCTGTGGCCATCGGCGAACGACTCCAGATTACAAAAGTTCTCAGGACACCCTTGGGAGATATTAGCTGGTTAGAACACTCTGGAGAATGAACCTACTTGGTGGATAAATCTCTGTCACATAAAGGATTCTGTTTGGGACATTACCAATTCTGTTTGGGACATTAATTGATGTAGTGAGACGCTGTTCTCACTGTGTCACTTCCATGTAAGGTGTTCACTGCCTGAATCATGTGGAGATAGTTCACACGGATGTCAGTTTGTCATCAGAATGTGTATAAGAGTGTCCCTGTATTGGAACAGTGGGAATAGTTGTGTCCCTGTATTAGAATAGTGGGAATAGTTGTGTCCCTGTATTGGAACAGTGGGAGTAGGGAATTAGTTAGTTGTCCCTGTATTGGAACAGTGGGAATAGTTGTGTCCCTGGAACAGTGGGAATAGTTGTGTCCCTGTATTGGAACAGTGGGAATAGTTGTGTCCCTGTATTGGAACAGTGGGAATAGTTGTGTCCCTGTATTGGAACAGTGGGAATAGTTGTGTCCCCAGTGTAGTTGTGAACAGTGGGAAATGGGAGTTGTGTCAGTGGGAATAGTTGTGTCCCTGTATTGGAACAGTGGGAATAGTTGTGTCCCTGTATTGGAACAGTGGGAATAGTTGTGTCCCTGTATTGGAACAGTGGGAATAGTTGTGTCCCTGTATTGGAACAGTGGGAATAGTTGTGTCCCTGTATTTAGTGGAACAGTGGGAGTAGTAGTTGTGTCCCTGTATTGGAACAGTGGGAATAGTTGTGTCCCTATTGGTATGGGGAACTAGTGGGAATAGTTGTGTCCCTGTATTGGAACAGTGGGAATAGTTGTGTCCCTGTATTGGAACAGTGGGAATAGTTGTGTCCCTGTATTGGAACAGTGGGAATAGTTGTGTCCCTGTATTGGAACAGTGGGAATAGTTGTGTCCCTGTATTGGAACAGTGGGAATAGTTGTGTCCCTCTATTAGAACAGTGGGAATAGTTGTGTCCCTCTATTAGAACAGTGGGAATAGTTGTGTCCCTCTATTGGAACAGTGGGAATAGTTGTGTCCCTGTATTGGAACAGTGGGAATAGTTGTGTCCTTCTATTAGAACAGTGAGAGTAGTTGTGTCCCTGTTTTGGAACATTTGGAATAGTTGTGTGTATTAGAACAGTAATATACCTATTTACATAACAGATATACACCAGCAAGAGAAGTTCATGGGAAACCATTTGGTTGAAGTTCCCACTGCACCCAGGAAACCGTCCTGGGTGACCCATGAACAATCTGCACAAACTGCATGTTAGTCCAGCACATCCTGACAATCTGGGCACAGTGCTTGACACCAGTGGAGTGCATCTCTCTCGGGGTCAGAAGCAGAATGTCAGTGCCAGACAATAATCGGTTTCATTTATCTGCCAAAAGAGAATCCATCAGGTGTAAAAGACAAAATAGTGATGGAAATTCAATCAATCACTGAAAACCAGTGATCTCAGCAGGTGTTAGAAAATAGGGTGAGCTTGTCCTTTTACACAGAGAGCACCTGTCACTCACACAACTGTCATTAACTATGTAACTGTATATTGTCCTGATAGTGGCAGTGCTCCAGCCAAGTGATGCCAGCCTGTGAACCATCAGTGTTCATCAGACCCATCAGTGACAGAGTGTGAGGTACCTGGGATCTATCAGCCTAGGCATCCCAAGAGGTGACAAATGTCAGGTTTTGGGGACCTGTCTGCCAAGGCATTCCTAGAGGTGACAAATGTCAGGTTTTGGGGACCTGTCTGCCAAGGCATTCCTAGAGGTGACAAATGTCAGGTTTTGGGGACCTATCTGCCAAGGCATTCCTAGAGGTGACAAATGTCAGGTTTTGGGGACCTATCTGCCAAGGCATTCCTAGAGGTGACAAACATGAGGTATTTGAGACCTATCTGCCTAGGCATTCCTAGAGGTGACAAACATCATGTTTTGGGGACCTTCTGCCTAGACATCCCCAAGGGAACAAACACGAGGTACCTGGGACCTATCTGCCAAGACATCCCAAGAGGTGACAAACATCAGGTTTGGGGGACTTATCTGTAAAGGAAGCCCCTTTGGGAAGCATTTGCTGCTCAGGTTTCCTACACTATTCACTGAAGTGTTAGAGTCACCATGTACAGATCCCTGGAGACAGTTTCTGGAAAACAAGGGAAATGATATCTTTTCATTATTGGAAACTTGGGTAAAGACAAATATTGATGGCTTTAGCATGCAATTGATGTGTTCACTGAGGAATAGGGAGTGTATCATACATGGTGATTGTGATTAATTTTCCAGCTATTTTATTCCCTGAACACAATTTGAGCTGGCTAAGTCATTACCATCAAATCATGTGAGGCTCTAGTATACGTCATCCTGCTGTTATTGGAAGTTCTTATTTTCTCAAGATAACTTAATCTCCAGGCTGCCAAAGTAGACTAGTAGAATAATCAAGGGACTTTCAATTGATCAAACCTCAGGCCAGAAACTTTCCACAAAATGTCCAAGGGATACTTTTCAAAATGGTCAGGGGACTCTCTACAGAATGTCCAGGGCACCCATACGATATATTAACTCAAAACACCTTGTTTTATTACTTTTATTGTTTCATCTGAAAATAAACATTCATTACATTTTGCTGGATAGTAATGTGGACCATGACTGTTTTCGCATTGTCTTTTCATTACAATCATTGTTGTTTCTTGAATTCTCAGAATTCATTCACTTAGGTTCATTTGACAGGACGTCAGACTTGTACAGTTGTAGTACCTTATATCCTTGCTCTTGTGACTTACGCTGGAACTCAATCTTCCTAAAGAGAGATGTAACAGAAGTATACAAATTGTGCAATGAAAGTTATTTACATGGAATAAAACGTGACTTGTTCATGGCACATATCATCGCAATAACATCCTGGTCATCTTGAAACCAGACCCGTGAAGGTCCGGGTTAGAATATTGATCGGGTGGTCAGGCGACTAACGGGATCGGGTGGTCAGGCTCGCTGACTTGGTTGACACAGGTCATCGGTTCCCAATTGCGCAGATCGATGCTCATGCTGCTGATCACTGGATTGTCTGGTACAGACTCGATTATTTACAGACCGCCGCCATATAGCTGGAATATTGCTGAGTGCGGCGTAAAACTAATCTCACTCACTCTACAAACCAATCTGACCTTGACCAGTTTTCTTGCAGGTCTTTTGCTTATCTCAAATGGCTTGATATGGCCTCATAGCGCCATAGCTCACAGAGAGTAGTTTGTCATGTGCCTTCAAATCCACTACCTTTGGAGAGGTGTTTGACTGTGTGCCTTCAAATCCACTACCTTTGGAGAGGTGTTTGACTGTGTGCCTTCAAATCCACTACCTTTGGAGAGGTGTTTGACTGTGTGCCTTCAAATCCACTACCTTTGGAGAGGTGTTTGACTGTGTGCCTTCAAATCCACTACCTATGGAGAGGTGTTAAACTGTGTGCCTTCAAATCCACTACCTTTGGAGAGGTGTTAAACTGTGTGCCTTCAAATCCACTTCCTTTGCTTCATGACTCAAATGCTCCACCAGTCAGAGCACCACGATACTACTCAACCACTGACCCACCCTTCAACTCCACCCTGCCACCCCCTCAACTACACACTCCACCCCACCACCCCCTCAACTACACACTCCACCCCACCACTACCCCTCCCTCAACTGCACACTCAACACTCCCTGCCACCCCCTCAACTACCACCACCCCTCCACACACTCCACCCCACCACCCCTCAACTACACACTCCACCCCCCACTAACCTCAACTACACACTCCACAACTACACACTCCACCCCTCAACACACTACACTACTCCACCCCACCACACCCTCAACTACTACACTCCACTCCTACCAACCTCCACACACCAACCCTCAACTACACACCTCCCACCCACACTCCACCCACCCCTCAACATTCCCTCCACCACCCTCACCTACACACTCCCACCCTCACTCTTTCAACTACACACTCCACCCCACCACAACCTCAACTACACACTCCACTACACCACCCACCCTTCTCCAACACCACCCTTCAACAACACACTCCACCCCACCAACCCTCAACTACACACTCCACCCCACCAACTCCCACCAACATCCTCAACTACACACTCCACCCCACCAACCCCCCTCAACTACACACTCCCACCCACCAACCTCACCAACCCCCCTCAACTACCCCGCACACCCACCCCACCAACCTCAACTACCCTTCCAACCCCACCCTCCACCCACCAACCCCCTCAACTACACACTCCACCCCAGCCTCACCTCACCATCCACACCTCCCACTCACCTCTCCACACCCCAACCCCTCACCACCTACTCCACCCCACCACCCACTACCCCACCCCACCAACCCCTCAACTACACACTCCCACCAACCCCAACCAACTCTCCCCCACCAACTACACACTCCACCCCACCTCACCCTCAACTACACACTCCACCCCACCAACCCTCAACTACACACTCCACACTCCCACCACCAACCCTCAACTACACACTCCACCCCACCAACCCTCAACTACACTACTCCACCCCACCACCAACACCCTCAACTCAACACACACTCCACCCCACCAACCCCTCAACTACACACTCCACCCCTCCACACCCCACCAACCCCACCAACTCAACTACACACTCCACCCCACCAACCCCTCAACTACACACTCCACCCCACCAACCCTCAACTACACACTCCACCCCACCAACCCTCAACTACACACTCCACCCCACCCTCAACCAACTCCCTCCTACCCCAACCCCTCAACTACACACTCCACTCCCACCCCTCCACACACTCCAATTCCCCCTCAACTACACACTCCACCCCACCAACCCTCAACTACACACTCCACCCCACCCCACCCTCAACTACACTCCACCCCACCCCACAACATCCCCACCCAACCCCCTCAACCACACACTCCACCCCACCAACCTCAACTACAACCCTCAACCCACCAACCCTCAACTACATCACCCCACCAACCCCTCAACTACACACTCCACCCCACCAACCCCTCAACTACACATTCCACCCACCAACCCCTCAACTACACAACTACACCCTCCACCCACCCTCCACCCAACCAACCCCCTCAACTACACACTCCACCCCACCAACCCCTCAACTACACCCTCCACCCCACCACACCTCAACCACGCCCAACCCCCACCAACCCCTCAACTACACTCTCTACCCTGCCAACCCCTCAACTACACACTCCACCCCACCATCCCCTCAACTACACGCTCCACCATTCTCTGCAGTAGGAAAGTACGACATAACAAAGACAGAACCCAGTTATCATTTCAGTTTCAATAATTACACTTCATATGTTGTAAAGCCATTTAGTTATAGCCTCCATAAAGTGACAGCATTATTGAACCAGGATGTCTGGTAACATGCTCCATTCAACCACACCTCAGGTGCTTTGTCGTGTGCCATAAATAGTCGGACTAAACTAAATACATAATGATTTCGTGTTGATACCGAGACATCTGGTGTGTTTCTGTGAGTGCCCGTAGTAAATTGATTATGTCTAAAATAGCTTCCTCAGACATGAAACTGTTGAAGAGTACATAGATTCATTGATTTGTTTTTTGTTCCTCATTTGATATTACCAATTTGTATCACAAATGCTAAAACACTGTTGCCAGGATCATGATATCTCATTCATATCAAGTGACTTCATTAGAACTGTTGTTGGAAAGATTGTACACATATGATTGGTCAATTTGCTGTAAATTATCTGTGGGGATATTGACTAGTCTCGTGTTTGTTAGTTTATTTGTTTGTTATTGTTAACACTCAGCGGTATTCCAGCAACATGACTATGCTCTGTACATAATTCACTCTAGATGAGACAATCTAGGAATTGAGATCAATTATAACATGCTTAGGTTTCCTCCTGGAAGCCATCATGTCGTGATATAACAGGAATCTTGGTAAAATCAACAAAACAAACACTCACTCTTTCTGTAAAAACACACATTACCAACTCTGTCACAGTGAGCTTCACCGTGCATTAGGTTACAACTCTCTTAAACCATCACTTTATTGTTGCTTCTGTGTCTTCAAACGTAATTATGTTCACTGGAACATAACTCACATTAACCTGACAATTCAATATCATTTTTATGTTTCTTAGCCAGCCCATTATCACACATGCCCGACAATTAGATAATAACAAATATAACAGTTATCACACATGCCCGACTGTAACTTCGTAGCCAAGCATATTAGCCAAGCATTGAATACCAATATTGATTTTCCTCTGACCTAACAATGACCACCCTGGGTGATATATATCCTGCATTGAATACCAACCAGTTATCACACATGCCCGACATAATTAGATAATAACAAATATAACATGTTATCACACATGCCCACAATTAGATAATAACAAATATAACACGCCCCCACTGTAACTTAGCCAAGCATATTGATTTTCCTCTGACCTAACAATGACCACCCTGGGTGATATATATCCTGCATTGAATACCAACCAGTTATCACACATGCCCGACAATTAGATAATAACAAATATAACACGCCCCCACTGTAACTTAGCCAAGCATATTGATTTTCCTCTGACCTAACAATGACCACCCTGGGTGATATATATCCTGCATTGAATACCAACCAGTTATCACACATGCCCGACAATTAGATAATAACAAATATAACACGCCCCCACTGTAACTTAGCCAAGCATATTGATTTTCCTCTGACCTAACAATGACCACCCTGGGTGATATATATCCTGCATTGAATACCAACCAGTTATCACACATGCCCGACAATTAGATAATAACAAATATAACACGGTAACCCACTGTTACTTAGCCAAGCATATTGATTTTCCTCTGACGTACTGGTAACAATGACCACCCTGGGTGATATATATCCTGCATTGAATACCAACCAGTTATCACACATGCCCGACAATTAGATAATAACAAATATAACACGCCCCCACTGTAACTTAGCCAAGCATATTGATTTTCCTCTGACCTAACAATGACCACCCTGGGTGATATATATCCCACATTGCATTGAATACCAACCAGTTATCACACATGCCCGACAATTAGATAATAACAAATATAACACGCCCCCACTGTAACTTAGCCAAGCATATTGATTTTCCTCTGACCTAACAATGACCACCCTGGGTGATATATATCCCACACTGAATACCAACGAGTTATCACACATCTGGAAAACAATTGTAGCGTCTGGTAGAAAAACATTCATGTTAATTCAGCTCAAGATTCTGCCATTGTACAAAAGAAAGAATTGAAATTGGAGAACTGTGCAATTCTAATCCTACTTACAGTCTGAAAAAAATAAATCTGACAGCCATTGAATATTGTAAGTCAGCCATAGGTGTTCCTTCACCAATCACAGTCAGGACATGTTGACACAGGGCGGTAATAAGCAATTAATCATGGACATATATGGACCAGGGATGGCACTGTGGATAGAGCATCAGCCTGGAGGACTGAAGGTCAGTGGTTTGATTCCCGGCTGCATCAAACCATCCAGCTTCTTGCTATCCTGCGTCGTGTTTGACAAAACACAGTTGGGGCAGAAAAATATTATTGACATTTTTGTGTCTTTGTTTTTTGTATCATTGTATCATATTTGGTAAAATATGGTTTATTGTGCAAATAAAATTCTTGCATTTAATGTCTCAAAGAGATATTGACTCTATTGAGAACAATTATGTTCCAAAAATTTTAATCATTTTGAATGATGTATGTATCCATTCAGCTTTCACAGACATTTAATTAATTAGGAGAATTTATGCCGTGTTAAACGTGTTAACCACTTATTCATGGTGAATTTAGTAATTAATGTTACCATGGTTACTCTTTAATTGACCAAATATTTTAGTTTGTACTTCTTTATATTTCTTTTGCCAACTGAAAGTACCAGCACACAAAAGAGAGTTGACTGGCCTCCAGTTACAACCTGTAGTGGTTTATCAGCCAATCAGGCCATCAGAAATTGTCTGCAAATGCCATGAAAACAACCAATCAGATAACCTGGACATTGACCTAAGCTGGACATAATCAGTCTAAGCAGAATTGTCCACACTGCCACAGAGCTATGTCCTTTGTATGTATTTTCATATGGTTTCGAGGTAGTTATGTAGCACTGATATGGTTTCCAGGTAGTCATGTGGCACTGATATGGTTTCCAGGTAGTCATGTGGCACTGATATGGTTTCCAGGTAGTCATGTGGCACTGATATGTTTTCCAGGTAGTCATGTGGCACTGATATGGTTTCCAGGTAGTCATGTGGCACTGATATGGTTTCCAGGTGGCACTGATATGTTTTCCAGGTAGTCATGTGGCACATATGTTTTCCAGGTAGTCATGTGGCACTGATATGTTTTCCAGGTAGTCACTGATATGTTTTCCAGGTGTGGCACTGATATGGTTTCCAGGTAGTCATGTGGCACTGATATGGTTTCCAGGTAGTCATGTGGCACTGATATGATATGTTTGGCACTGATATGGTTTAGTCATGTGGCACTGATATGTTTTCCAGGTAGTCATGTGGCACTGATATGGTTTCCAGGTAGTCATGTGGCACTGATATGTTTTCCAGGTAGTCATGTGGCACTGATATGGTTTCCAGGTAGTCATGTGGCACTGATATGGTTTCCAGGTAGTCATGTGGCACTGATATGGTTTCCAGGTAGTCATGTGGCACTGATATGGTTTCCAGGTAGTCATGTGGCACTGATATGTTTTCCAGGTAGTCATGTGGCACTGATATGGTTTCCAGGTAGTCATGTGGCACTGGCTCATATACACACTCATCAATTATTGTCAAGTTATTGGATATGGTTTTGCACTGCTTTTAGCACTATTCCAGCAATATCACTGCAGTCAAGTACATAAAAATCTAGGTTTCACTAGAACTCATGTGGACAATCAAACATTGTTCAGAACTCTCCGTGATTGTGCAGGGTCATAAACTTTGTTTTCTTTGCACACTTTTTTCAAAGTAGTGCAGGGTCATAAACTAGTATTGATTAAGTATGACTTGAACATTGTATATATATGCGGACAGGTATTATGATGATATTCAGTCCTGACCCTGTGCTTACATGATTTATGTCCCATCAAAGGTTTATCCAATGGTTTGAAGTATGGACAATGTTACTGTTATTATCATATGTTTATTTATACCGCGCTGAATTCTATACATGACACATGCTCAAAGTGCTATGAAGAACAAACTAAATATAAAATCATTATAAACAGTTATCAGTGCATAGAAGCATAAAGTTGTTCAAGATTTAGATTAGACTTTGAAATATTTTCTGAAAAGGAAAGTTTATAGAACTTTTGAAATCTTCAATAGAGGGATAAAGTCTTAGTTGCAGTTGGTTCCAGAGTTTTGGAGCTCCATAGCTGAATGATTGGAGACCAAAGGATTTGAGTTTTCAATGCAGAATTGTCAGTAAATATTTATCTGCAGATCATAAAGCTCTGGATGGATTGTGTTGTGATAAGCTCATTGAGGAGTTTTTAGAGATAATGTAAATATTATACTACTTAATAGTTAATTTCACTTTGAACTGTCAAGTTCTGCCGTAGCTGAGGTCAATAATTACCGGGGGGGGGGCATATTGTTCGATTGTATATTTTCAGACTTCATACATTTTCGGAGAGTGGTGTTTGTTCCCACTATAGTGATTTCGGTCTGTCATGCAGACATAAATACTCGGATGATGGCTTGTGTTTATGAAATGCTTGTATTTAGTAAGTTAGTGACATGTTTTTACAATTATTCATATGATAATCAAGAAAACAACAGATGTTCTTTAAGTGTCTGAAAACCCATGAGGACACTTATATCAAAACATGCAGGCACTCAGAATCCCACTGGGGACACATTTTCCACCAAAATTGAAATATTCTCAAAACTTTATAGAAGACATTTTTAACTATTTCAAGTGTGAAATCACTGAATTGGTTCAAGATAGTGTATATTTGACAAATGACTGTCCATTCCTTAAAAATAATGGAACATTTTAACAACAGAGATGTCACAAATGTGTTTCAATGAGGAGTGAGTGAGTTTAGTTTTATGCCGCTTTTAGGAATATTCCAGCATTATCACGGTGGGGGACACCAGAATTGGGCTTCATGCATTGTACCCTATTGAGGTTTTGATGATGAAGTAACGTGTCTCAGTTGTATAGGCTATGATACTCAAGCAGTAGGCAGTGGTAAAGTTAGTTATTGTATATCTTGAGGGGCGGTGGGGTAGCCTAGTGGTTAAAGCGTTGGCTCGTCACGCCGAAGACCCGGGTTCGATTCCCCACATGGGCACAATGTGTTAAGCCCATTTCTGGTGTCCCCCGCCGTGATATTGCTGGAATATTGCTAAAAGCGGCATAAAACTAAACTCAGTCAGTCAGTCAGTATATCTTGACTGGGGAACCACATTGAGCATGCTAAGTCAAGTGATATGTCAAGTTCTTGCTCACAGCAACAATCAGGGAGATCACGTTTCAAAGACAACCAGACATGCTTTGAGAACAAGTGTTGTTTCTCCATGTTGTTGATTACTGATACGGTGTGACTGTGTTGTGTGGTGGTACCTCAAATGGCATGTTGGTTGGAGTCATAACAGCTCCCTGACAGGCCCACCAGAGCTGTGTCACATTTCACAAGCAGTTCCTGATGCAGAGGCGAGATTGGAAGACACTTCAAAGTCTGGTGCAGTGTGAAGTGATAAGTCAACTACACATACATGACAGAATACATGGCAGATACTCTGCATGCTGGGTGCAGTCTCACGGTGGGCAGGGTTCTGCAGAGTCTCACCTCCGCAGGAGAAGGGGAGAGATTTGGATGGCAAGAATTTGGATAGATACAACAGGGAGTGGATACTGATTGGAATAGAATAGGGAACAAAGGTTGAATAACAGGGTATAACCAGTATTGTTCTATTACAGACACTAGGCTATACATGTTACAGTATTGTGCTAGTACAGGGAGGGTGATATACACATTACAATATTGTGCTAGTACAGGGACGGTGATATACATATTACAGTATTGTGCTAGTACAGGGATGGTGATATACACGTTACAGTATTGTGCTAGTACAGGGACGGTGATATACATATTACAGTATTGTACAGTATTGTGCTAGTACAGGGACGGTGATATATATTACAGTATTGTGCTAGTATGATATACGTTACAGTATTGTGCTAGTACAGGGACGGTGATATACATATTACAGTATTGTGCTAGTACAGGGACGGTGATATACATACATTACAGTATTGTGCTAGTACAGGGATGGTGATATACACATTACAGTATTGTGCTAGTACAGGGATGGTGATATACACATTACAGTATTGTGCTAGTACAGGGATGGTGATATACACATTACAGTATTGTGCTAGTACAGGGATGGTGATATACACGTTACAGTATTGTGCTAGTGTGGGATGGTGATATACACGTTACAGTATTGTGCTAGTACAGGGATGGTGATATACATATTACAGTATTGTGCTAGTACAGGGATGGTGATATACACATTACAGTATTGTGCTAGTACAGGGATGGTGATATACACGTTACAGTATTGTGCTAGTACAGGGATGGTGATATACACGTTACAGTATTGTGCTAGTACAGGGACGGTGATATACATATTACAGTATTGTGCTAGTACAGGGATGGTGATATACATATTACAGTATTGTGCTAGTACAGGGATGGTGATATACACATTACAGTATTGTGCTAGTACAGGGATGGTGATATACACGTTACAGTATTGTGCTAGTACAGGGATGGTGATATACATATTACAGCATTGTGCTAGTACAGGGAGGGTGATATACAGTATTTACAGTATTGTGTGCTAGTACAGGGATGGTGATATACATTACACAGCATTGTGCTAGTACAGGGATGGTGATATACATATTACAGTATTGTGCTAGTACAGGGATGGTGATATACACGTTACAGTATTGTGCTAGTACAGGGATGGTGATATACATATTACAGTATTGTGCTAGTACAGGGATGGTGATATACACATTACAGTATTGTGCTAGTACAGGGATGGTGATATACATATTACAGTATTGTGCTAGTACAGGGATGGTGATATACACGTTACAGTATTGTGCTAGTACAGGGATGGTGATATACAGTATTGTGCTAGTACATCGGTATACAGTATTGTGCTAGTACATGGGATATACACGTTACAGATATGCTAGTACAGGATTGTGCTAGTACAGTTACAGATTGTGATATACAGGGATGGTGATATACACGTTACAGTATTGTGCTAGTACAGGGACGGTGATATACACGTTACAGTATTGTGCTAGTACAGGGACGGTGATATACACATTACAGTATTGTGCTAGTACAGGGACGGTGATATACATTTTATAGTATTGTGCTAGTACAGGGATGGTGATGCCTGAAATATTGTAACAGTAATAAGTGTAGATAGTACCATGGTGTTCAATACGAGTGTGATGCTGGACACGGGAGCTGGAGTTCCTGCCGATGTTAATTACTCTGTCTGCTAGATAGGTGTACAGACTGATACAGGCTGGCGGGACACAGCACCAATATTTACTCGGTCAATTCAATAATATTTCATTTCCCTGCTGAATCTGAAGCTGTTTTTATAAGCTCCCTGCAACAGATGAAGTATTGGCTGGATTTAATTACTCCCGAAAATAACAGTTTGATGGCAGGCTGGTTGAATTTCTGTTAAATTATCTCAATGTCTGTTTCAAATAAGCTACTTAGCAACAGGTACTGATGCCATACAATGGTATACAGGGGATCATCTTTACTCGGTTTCAAAAAGGGGCATAGCGGTCCATTGGTCTTTGGCACCACAGTTGCATCACTTTGGCATACCGGAACCCATTTGGATAGGTTCAAGTCCGGTTTTCTCCAATTGTGCTCATGTCTTTTTACTATAGTTAATCTGTCTTACCACATTAGCAATTCATAGTATGTAGCCTTCAAAACGCCACATGTACGTATTGTATCCCAATTGCGTAGATCAATGCTCATGCTGTTGATCACTGGATTGTCTTGTCCAAAGTTGATTATGACTGCCACAATGTAGATGGAGTATTGTTGAGTGCTACATTAAACACCAAACAAAAAACAAATCATATATACATAGCTCCTCGTGTATGAGTTAAGCTGGTGTTCCACATCATATATTGCTGGAATATTGCTAAAAGCGACGTTATACCACACTGACACTTATGATTGTAGAATTGAAAATGAACATATTTTCTTAATTAGAGTTATGTCCCTTACACTGAAAGCCAATCCTGATTCCACAGTGTTTCAGTAGATACGACATTGCAGTTATGGATATAAGTGTTGATGGTTTGCAGAAAAGGTTAAATTTACTATCAGAATATTGTGATAAATGGAAATTAGCAATCAATACTGCTAAAAGTAAAGTTGTTGTCTTCCGTAACAGCGGTAAATTACGCTAATGTGAAATTTTTGGTTGAGTGGCTCCAAAATGGAAGTGTTTGGATGTTATGAATATTTAGGTGTCCAGTTGTCATCGTCAGGATCTTGGTTTTTAACCCCAAAAACTCTGCCCTAACAGGCTTGGAAGGTGTTGCAGTTGCAGTCTCTTCTTGCGCATGACGTTGCTGAGCATATTTTCGATACTCAAGTTCTTCCTATTTTTACTTACAGCTCCGAAGTTTGGGGATTTCACTCATTGTCTGATATTGAAGGTATTCATGATAGATGTTGTAGATTAATCTTATCGTTAAATAGAGGTAGTCCAATGTTGTTAGCTCGTGGTATTTCAGGTAGGCCTAATGTTAATTTTTTTCACTATGTCAAAATAATCAAATTTTGGTTAAGGTTACTGACGCAAGCCGACAATGTGATTTTGAAGCACTCCTATAATTTTCAATATCAAAAAGCTGAAAATAGCAAGCCTTGGTGGGCATTAAATGTTAAATCATTATTATTCAGTTATGGTTTTGGTGAAGTTTGGCTACAACAATGTGTAGGAAATAGTATTTTATTTATCTCTCAGTTTAAGGAAAGGTGTATTGATTTTAAGCAGCAATGCTGGAGTGCAGATTTAGAGGGTTTCGCAAAGTTGGATTTCTACAGAACTCTTAATAATCAGTTTAGTTACTGAAATATACTCAAAACTGAAACTGTTAAAGTTTACATTACAAATTTCATCCGATTTTGTTGTTCAAATCACGAGTTATTAATTGAATTGGGCAGGAGGTGGAATATTCCTAGATCAGAATCCAGTCTGTATTGTCCCAAACATTGAATCCCAGTACCAGGTTTGTTTAAAGTGCCCATTTTATCATAACTTAATATATACACTTCTTCCAAAATATTACTGTGAATATCCAACTTCAGACAAGATGCCATTATTATTTCTCTCAAAAGGTGTAATCTTAAGAAATCTCTGTAAATTTCTTTTTTAGCAGCCAAAAAAAGGCAAATGTTCTTAAAGGTGTCCCTCTTAGATAAGCATTTCTAATGCATTTATTTTGTAAAAGCTGGTACTCATGTATAAATACGGTGGGCAGACAATAAGCCCACTGGGATAAAAAGCCCTCGGACAAAAAACCCCTAGGCTAAATGCCCCCAGGACAAAAAGCCCTTGCAAATTTCAACCCATAGGATAAAACACCCTCGGTGTATATTTTGAGTTGATAGGTGGTAACATGATGTTTTCTAAGCAATTCCTCCCACTGCTGATAGTTGTTACAGGCTCCTCAGTGACGATGTTGTTATTTTAACAATGGAATGAAGTCTGCTAAATGTTGTTTCAGAGAACTGGCTTAAATTGGTCACTTCCTCTTATGTTTGATTTCGTTGGGCAGGTACTCATTGTGGTATGTCAATGAACATGGTGTTTATTAAGATGGTCTATTAAGATGGTCAGCGCTATTATTATTTAAATAAATTGCTGATTTCCTGCTACCTTCTTTAAAGTTTGGAATCCAGTGGCCGTCTATTGGTGACGGCGTTCACAGCATTCGCTTTTGACTGGTATAGGACACAATATTAGACTGGTAAGAACTGTAGTACAAGTATCAACTGCACAACTGCATTATGTGCTTGGTGATTTACATTTGTGAAGTATATGCTATTACATATGCTATTTAATGTTATATTATATTGTATGCATGTGGGAATGAAAAAAAGAGTTGTTGGTATTCATCTCTTCATTGAGGACCTTTTGTCCTACCCATTGAGGGCTTTTTGTCATGGGGGCATTTAGCCTAGGGGTGTTTTGTCTGAGGGTGTTATGTCCTTGTGGGCCTATTGTCCTACCACCATAAATACATCTAATATAATTGCTCTCTGTATACAACAGACATGTGTACCACAATATCTGTATCATGGGCCTGTGGCCCCCTTACGAAATAAACACATATCAGTAGATATGACAGTCACTGTGTGTGTTGTAGGTTGGGGGACAGTGATGTTTGATGTATTCTGTGTAGATACAGGGGCGGTGGAGTAGCCTAGTGGTTATAGCGTTCGCTCGTCACGCCGAAACCCTGGTTCAATTCCCCTCATGGGTACAATGTGTGAAGCCCATTTCTGGTGTCCACCGCCTTGATATTGGTGGAATATTGCTAAAAGCGACATAAAACTAAATTTGCTCATTCGCTGTGGGCTGTATGTGTTAGTACATCCAAAGTCAGTGTTAATCAGCATTAAAGAGTACCTTTCCACTTCACTGGTTTATGTTAAGAACCTTTAAAAACCTGCTATCATTTCAATCTATGCTAACCACCAGAAGTGGGTGCTGTTTTCAAGGATATTGTATCACAATGCACAAGAGCACTGATGTACGCTGGCTAACGGACATTCACTTCACTTGTCTGTACTCTGTTCACTGTTCAGCTGAAGCTATCACCAGTCAGCACAAGTCAGACTTAATGAATGAAAGAGCAATTACATTTCAGATGGATGGTAGTTTTTCCTGTGAGAAGATGGAAAATTCCACATAATTTAACTTTCAGGAAATGCAAACAGCTAAGGACAAGTTGGCACGAAAACCATCAATGCAAATCATCAATGTTTTGCTCCTTAGCCGATATTTTTGAGCTTATGTAATTACAATTTAGCCTTCCTTTGCTGGCGTGTTTGTCATAAAATGTTTGAAATGTAAGACAGTATCGCTGTTTCATCTTTTGGTTTTACAATGTTTTTGTTATTTAGATCCCAATTGAGGCAATCAGGGGATAATTGGAAAATTACTAACGAGCCTAAAGGTTTAAATAATTATCTGTCTTGCATCAATGTATTATGTAAGTCCTGAGTAGTTAATGAATGACTTACAGTTCCCATATATTGGAGTGGGGGAGATTATCATACACATCTTTATGTTGTGAATTTGAGACAGAAAATAGAGAAAAAATGTGGATACTTTCAAAGACATTCACTTTAATATTCTGATAATTATCAATTTGCCATAAAGATATCCTAAATGCACATGTATCAACATTAAAAAAGACGCTTCATCTTTTCACGTTCAGACTTTGGTGATAGTTGATTTCAAATCTGTAACAATAACCAATTTATTCTTATTTGCAAAAACAAACTTTAACAATGTTCTAGTTCACCTGTCAGATATGCTACAAACTGGTACCTTTACTTTGTTAAAACATTTTTGGGAAGACAGGCATAGGGTGTAGGGACTTGCTGAAAACCTCAAGCATGGTTGTGGAACATACTCTATCATGAAACTCATTGAGGAGACAGGCATAGGGTGTAGGGACTTGCCCTATGCTGAAAACCTCAAGCATGGTTGTGGGAACTTACTCTATCATGAACTCATTGAGGAGACAGGCATAGGGTGTAGGGACTTGCCCTATGCTGAAAACCTCAAGCATGGTTGTGGGAACTTACTCTATCATGAACTAATTGAGGAGACAGGCATAGGGGTGTAGGGACTTGCTCTATGCTGAAAACCTCAAGCATGGTTGTGGGAACTTACTCTATCATGAACTCATTGAGGAGACAGGCATCGGGTGTAGGGACTTGCTCTATGCTGAAAACCTCAAGCATGGTTGTGGGAACTTACTCTATCATGAACTCATTGAGGAGACATCCATTAGCTTATGGGGACTATCTCCTCCTGAAAACATTCTGACCCTTTCCTGTGCTCTTTGATCACTAGATAAACCATGACGTATAAATTCTTATACAGATGTAACACTGCAGGGACTGCAGCTGAAAAAGAGAATGACTCACATATGATAATTGTAATTTGAAGTAGAAATCTTCAAACTATGTATATTTCTAATCATTATGTGAGAAGTAGATTTTCATAGAAAATCCTGCTGAAAGTAATTGATCACTGTTCCAAGTCTCATGTCAACATGCACTCACAGAAAATTGTAACAACTTGACATTGCAGTTAGGAGAGGCTCTTGTGCAGCTTAGTTCACGAGAACTTTTCACTGTATGGATTTTGTCTCATTTTCACAGATATCACAAGCTTGTGTCATAATGACAGGCCATCATGCAACCAGTGGTAGCAAATATTCAATTACATTCTTTGTTGAAAGTAACGAAACTAACATTCACTGGAATGATCAATACTGAAGCAATAATGAACCAGCTTCCGTCACAACCTACAGATGGTTGTCAGACATACACACTAACATGCTTACACAACCTATAGATGGTTGTCAGACATATACACTAACATGCTTACACAACCTATAGATGGTTGTCCCATCTTATTTACAGAACCTCTGTATCCCATCTCATTTACAGAACCTCTGTATCCCATCTCATCTACAGAACCTCTGTATCCCATCTCATCTACAGAACCTCTGTATCCCATCTCATCTACAGAACCTATGTATGCCATCTCATCTACAGAACCTCTGTATCCCATCTCATTTACAGAACCTCTGTATCCCATCTCATTTACAGAACCTCTGTATCCATCTCATCTACAGAACCTCTGTATCCCATCTCATCTACAGAACCTCTGTATCCCATCTCATCTACAGAACCTCTGTATCCCATCTCATCTACAGAACCTCTGTATCCCATCTCATCTACAGAACCTCTGTATCCCATCTCATATACAGAACCTCTGTATCCCATCTTATTTACAGAACCTCTGTACCCCATCTCATCTACAGAACCTCTGTATCCCATCTCATTTACAGAACCTCTGTATCCAATCTCATCTACAGAACCTCTGTATCCCATCTCATCTACAGAACCTCTGTATCCCATCTCATTTACAGAACCTCTGTATCCCATCTCATTTACAGAACCTCTGTATCCCATCTCATTTACAGAACCTCTGTATCCCATCTCATCTACAGAACCTCTGTATCCCATCTCATATACAGAACCTCTGTATCCCATCTCATTTACAGAACCTCTGTATCCCATCTCATCTACAGAACCTCTGTATCCCATCTCATTTACAGAACCTCTGTATCCCATCTCATTTACAGAACCTCTGTATCCCATCTCATATACAGAACCTCTGTATCCCATCTCATTTACAGAACCTCTGTATCCCATCTCATTTACAGAACTTCTGTATCCCATCTCATATACAGAACCTCTGTATCCCATCTCATTTACAGAACCTCTGTATCCCATCTCATCTACAGAACCTCTGTATCCCATCTCATCTACAGAACCTCTGTATCCCATCTTATTTACAGAACCTCTGTATCCCATCTCATCTACAGAACCTCTGTATCCCATCTCATCTACAGAACCTATGTATCCCATCTCATATACAGAACATCTGTATCCCATCTCATCTACAGAACCTCTGTATCCCATCTTATTTACAGAACCTCTGTATCCCATCTCATCTACAGAACCTCTGTTTCCCATCTCCTCTACAGAACCTCTGTATCCCATCTTATTTACAGAACCTCTGTATCCCATCTCATATACAGAACCTCTGTATCCCATCTCATTTACAGAACCTCTGTATCCCATCTCATCTACAGAACCTCTGTATCCCATCTCATCTACAGAACCTCTGTATCCCATCTTATTTACAGAACCTCTGTATCCCATCTCATCTACAGAACCTCTGTATCCCATCTTATTTACAGAACCTCTGTATCCCATCTCATTTACAGAACCTCTGTATCCCATCTCATTTACAGAACCTCTGTATCCCATCTCATATACAGAACCTCTGTATCCCATCTCATTTACAGAACCTCTGTATCCCATCTCCTCTACAGAACCTCTGTATCCCATCTCATCTACAGAACCTCTGTATCCTTGCTCATTTACAGAACCTCTGTATCCCATCTCATCTACAGAACCTCTGTATCCTTGCTTCTCATTTACAGAACCTCTGTATCCCATCATGCTTATGCAACCTCTGTATCCCATCTCATTTACAGAACCACTGTATCCCATCATGCTTATGCAACCTCCGTTACATTCCTATTTCATTTCTAACATACTCCCTACATTTACACCAAGTCTGTGGAGACTATCATGTTTCATGGAATCCCAGCCATGTAATATATCCTGTATATCCCTGACCACCATTTCCAGTAGGCTGACTGTTGTTAACCTAATAACTTCCAATTTCATATATGTTTTCTGTCACAGGAAATGACATCAGTATGTTGCATCTCACTCAGGAGGTTTACTGTGATGTTGGGTTAAGTGTGTCGGGGACATGGAAGCTTTTACGTCATATATATGTGCACCAATGTCCAGCTTTTCTCATCACAAACACATTTAAGTATCTTTCACCATGGTTTCTAACGGACTGGGAGCGGACTGGGAGCTGAGGTGGGGAGCTGACTGGGAGTTGAGGTGGGGTATCATTGTCATGTATATATTGGGATTCCCTCGACTCCTCACTGGATTGTCTGGTCTAGATTTGTTTCTTTACGGACCACTCTCATACAGCTTGAACACTGCATACAGAGTCAAAACAGAAACATTCATTTTTATACTAACACGACAGATTTCACTCAAAATATTGACCATATCAGCTTCTAGAAGACATTCAGGCTCTCAATCTTCAAAAACCATGACCTCTTGTCTGGAGTTCTTGACCACTCTCCATTGATGCACTGGTTCTTATATCTTACCACTCAATCACATCCCATAAAATTTGACCTGTGAAGGTCCGCGTTAGACTCGATTATTTACAGACCGCCACCATATAGCTGGAATATTGCTGAGTGCGGAGTAAAACTAAACTCACTCACTCACTCACCCATCATTTGTCCCTTCATTGTTGTAATTATAGCTGGAATATTGCCATGTTCAGCGTTAAACAACAAACCAATCATTGTTGTCAAGTTACATGTTGAATCCTAATTTGAAGAAACAAGAAGTTAACTGGATGTCAGCCCTAAAACAGTCTGATGTGAAACCAACAAACAGCAGAAACGTCATATATTAAACATTTGTATTTCAAAATTTGTTAATAAATCAGTGCAAGTCACTTCAAAGGAATTCCAATGGCATTTCAAAATGAGTGGCAATACAAAGTCAATGACAGTACGAACACAATATAACAGAGCTTACAGCAATGAAGACAGTGATAATGACATTCACTTCACTGCAACAGTTCCTCTAGTCTGTCTCACAGTCCCTGAACCACATTATTTTCCATACTGCCAGGCCCTATCTGCAGTGCTAAAGCCCTAAATAAAGCAAGTCTAGATTTCCTCAGGTTCAGGAATCTCTGAATCTCTGGTCTCCCTGGGGCTCCTTTTCAATATAAATGGGCTTGCTTATTACTATCAAAATTATGTATATTCAGAGACTAAGCATTAGTCTGCAGTTCCTCCTTAGCTGAGTATCCAGGGTGAAAAGTGATCTTCACACAGCTGCTGGTCTTCTTATGATGTGAGTTGATGGAGACAAGAGCGCCACCTTTTATATAAAAGCTTACAGAATTCTCTGGGTCACTCTACACTGGAATTGTCCGCTGGGAATTTGGGAAAAGGCCTAGTAAATTTCCACACCAGTTTTGTCTCCTAGCCTGAATATATACTGACGGAAACAAAAAAGGGAACACCATTTCATGGCAGTGTTCCTTTATTTATTTTCAGATTTCCTCCCCACAGCGCTATTCAAAGCTGGTGATGAAAACTGGAAAATGTTAAAGGAATGTTTGATTTTTCCTGTGTTTGTTTATTTGTTTCTCTCTGTTTAGTAACCAATACACCTTTGCCCGCAGCTGAATATTAACCGAGACAATGTTATACAAATACAACACTGTTCTACAATAAATAGCACTGCAACATAACACATTCGATTCGACTCAGTCCTAAATCCACCTTCTGTCCTACCTCACAATTTCCTATACCCACACAAAATGCCCTCAACAAGTGTCTTCACTGATTTGTTCAAAATCAACCTTTTGTCAACCCCCTCCCATCAGCCCCATTCTGTCAGCACATGTCTAACTTCTACAGAACCACCTCCGTGGTGTAGTGGTAAGAGCGTCCACCCGGAGAGCGGAAGGTCGTGGGTTCGATCCCCGACCGCGTCATACCAAAAGACGTTAAAATATGGTACTTGTTGGTCCCTGCCTGGCGCTCGGCATTAATGGGTACAACAAGGACTGGTCGGCTCGGAGTCAGTATAATGTGTCTGAGTGGGGTATTCATGCTTCACTGCGGCATGGTATCTCAGTGAGCTAGCACTAAAAACAGCTTCAGTCTGGGCTAGTACAAGCAGCCGCATATACACATACACACGCATGCACGTCGTCATATGAGCAAAATATTCTCAAGCACGACGTTAAACCCAATTTCACCTCACCTCACCTCACCTCACCTCACCTCACCTCACCTCACCTCACCTCACCTCACCTCACCTCACCTCACCTCACCTCACCTCACCTTCTACAGACCCCACCCACCCCATATTGGTCTTAGGGGAAGATCCTAGCAGGTTTCTGTCCACCCTCCTGTCACCATGCCCCACCATGCTCATACCTCACCCCTTCCTCCCCACCTTACATCACTCTTTCCTCCCCAGCAGATCTGCTCCAAGACCGACCCCATGTCATAATGCACTCTGATGCTTCCAGATAATCTGAGTTTCTTCCTTCAACGATGATACACAGAGATAGCTTAAATCTATAACGGGTGTTTATTTAATAATCAAAGTGTACTGTTTGCTCTGTTATTTAAGCAGATCTTCTTCACAGATGAAACACAATTTGATTTATTTAACACTGAGACCAGTGCTCAAGTTGTTCTTCTAAACAAGCTCTGAGGCTGATCTGAAAGAAGTATTAAGTAAACCACGATTGAAGCATAGCCTCTCCTCACAACTGCATTACAAGTATAATCAACATTAGGAAAGGAGTGGAGGTAGAGAGAGAGACACCCCCCACACACACCCCAAAGTGAAGTTTAGGGTATCATGCTGTTAAGTGTTGATTGGTTGTATTGTAAACATATATAATGATGCATGCGCAACAAAATTCAGATATCCAGGTTGGGTATACATGTTTGGGGACAGGTATTATAAAACAATTATCCAGATAGAGAAGGTTCCTGTGTTTGCAAGTCAAGCAGAAAACTCCACAGTGTGAAATGCTATGTATCGGTAAACTCTTTAGTGGACGGTAATCCAATTGCAACCACCCACAACAGATTTCATGTGGAGATGTAAATAATTAATGCTTTAATGAGTCTGTGGGCTATTAACATGTATTATTCAGTATCTCCAGAAGTCTGGCAGGTCCGTTTGAGGAGCACTGCTTCTGGACTGCTGGGTCACCTGGTGGGAGGTTAAGAAACTAAGGAGGTCGCAATAATGTGCCAGCTGCTTCTAGAATGGCTTGTACCACCTCCCATCGAAGAAATCCTTCCAGTTTCATGCACATCCAGACATGCTGACAACGATCATGCAAATTTGTTCTAATCTTTCAAATTGGCAATGTAAATGTTATCTGTTTAAGATGGCTACAAATAATTTAAACATACGCATAGTGAGTACAATTAAACATTTTTCTTCTCAATAATGCTCAATGTGAAGCACATGTCATTATGTTCTAACAAACACAACTGTGTTGTACTTGATGGTGACATCACAATAGTTTTGACATCATCCATCGCCACCCTCTCAAGCTATGTTGACTGATAACTTCCACACTTCTTCTGTGCTTTGCAATTAATTGTAATGTATTTCTAAAGTGTGTAATACTTCTATTAAATTCTTGTAACTCAGGGACTTCTGAAATAAAAAAATAATTAAATTTTTTTTTCTTGTAACCCCATTGCTTATTCCTACTACGCAATGTAACGAAACATTTCAGTGTAGACCCTAAAATCACACGCCTGACCCTTATCACAAGAATTGACTGATCACGTGATCAGTATTAACCTGTCACGTGATCAATATACTGACTCTCAGTTGCTAGAAAACAAGATGGATCTAGTCATCACATTTCACAGTTCCCAAGTTACTGTAATGAAACAGAGGACATTTGAAAGACTTCATGAAGTTGATAATGAGTTTTGTTATAATAAAACAGACAAATACTCTTGACAATGTCAGTCAGCAGGAACAAGGGCTGAGGACCCACCCTGTCGGCAGTATGACTAGACCACCTCACATCTTGGGCCTATAGGATTCTCCTTAACAATTTTTATATGTATTATTTTTATTGATAAGAATAACATGTAAGGCAATTCCTCTAATTCTAAGTACAAAAGCATTGTCTTTTGCTCTGTGATATATGGTATTATGATTGTTTGAACCATGTAGAGTACTTATTTTACTGAAGTCTGTATCGATTTTATTTCAAAACTGGAAGAAGATGCTTTTTGTTAATTTTTAAGAATGAGGTACTTAAATAGCTATGATTTAATTATTTTAACAAACTAGAAGAAAACCTTGCCAGTAGTGAATTATGATGAGTGGAAATATTTGCCTTTGAGTATATATTTCTGAAGCTATTTATAAAATCTTCACTGATCCAAGTTTGTCTTATGTCGTTGATCTTTCACAAGACAGTCAGAGTTGTGTCCCTTGCACTACAAGTCGTGGTAAAGATGCCTGGTCGGCCCTGGCCATGATGTAGGGTCTAATTACAGGTTATTACACTGTTGATATATTGGGCTGTTCTACGCCTCCAGGCTATCAGCGTCTATCAGCGTCTTGTGAATAGTTGTTGGGAGCATAGCAGCACACACAAACACAGTTAATATACATTTTCTTACTTGTTCACAGGTCAGCAAGATCATAAAGGGAGTTGTTTAAATTTCAAATGTTCTCATGTGACAGAAGGATAGCAAAACAAATCTCTTGTGACAGAATGAATATTCATGTTCATAATGTGTTTTGACTGTAGTGATGGACAAAATATATAATTATTACGTCGTCTTTGAGGATGATGTCTTGCTTTAGTTTTGAGAAGCCAGGGTTTACAATTTGCATAATACTTAGTATTTGGCCTCTCATTTGAACTGTTGTAAACAGTGAGTCCTTTCTCATATTTTAAGGGGTGGTGGGTAATCTAGAGGTTAAAGCATTCGCTCATCATGCCAAGGGCCTGGGTTCGATTCCCCAATGTGTGAAGCCCATTTCTGGTGTTCCCCCGACGTGATATTGCTGGAATATTGCTATAAGCGGTGTAACTCACTCACTCACTCACTCATATTTTAAACCAGTCAATCTCCCCAAAGAAGCAATGAAGCTGGGGATTACAGAAATTGAAATATATCTTTCATACAACCCGATAAATGTATATGGTTTGCAACAAAAGTTGAGTATTAGGCAAAAAATAAGAACTAGAAGTTTGTAACTCATTGCACAGTTGTAGTGTAGTAATTATTCTGCCCTTAAAATGTCTACAGCTGAACTCACAGTAGCTTTGACACCCTGAAGGTAGTTATCATGGTGGCAGGTGCTCTGAGACATGACTGACCCGTGAAGGTCCGGGTTAGAATGAACCTTCAGTAACCCATGCTTGTCTACCCGTGAAGGTCCGGGTTAGAACTGATCTTCAGTAACCCATGCTTGTTTTAAGAGGCGACTAACGGGATCGGGTGGTTAGGCTCGCTGACTTGGTTGACACGTCATCGGTTCCCAATTGCGCAGATCGATGCTCCTGCTGTTGATCACTGGATTGTCTGGTCCAGACTCGATTATTTACAGACCGCCGCCATACAGCTGGAATATTGCTGAGTGCGGCGTAAAACTAAACTCACTCACTCACTCTGACTTAATTGTGCCAGAAGTATAGTGACAGAGGTGCATAGGACAATGCATGCATGGCTGCAGAGTGTGAGACGAGCTCAGGGCATCTGGTATTATTCCATGCAGTCTGTTTTCTTTTAAAAGAAGAGGAGAGCTGTGATCCCCAGTGCCACTTACTTGCTCCCCAGAGTTACGTCCCTTTACTGTCTAGATCCGCTTGCACAGCAGATCTTGCATATGTATCGATGGCGCAACTGAATCAGATGGTAATACCTGGTCTGGGAACAGTGTAGCCTTGTAGTGTGTTCATGACATCTACTACCACATCTACTACCACATCAACTACCACATCAACTACCACATCAGTGTCGAATTTCCCCTGTCTTCTGACAGCTAGGCAACTGTTTAACAATCTCCATTGGCTCTTTTGTTCATTTGCACTCACCTGCAGAGTTTTATACCTTGGGCACTCCAAGAACCTGTAATCATTGGTTCGAATCCAGATTATGTTTCTTGGTTTGTTAGCAACATACACATGAACGGTGGTTTCACTAAAGTGGAACACACTCACTCACTCACTCACTCACTCACCATTCACCCACCCACCCACCCACCCACTCACTCACTCACTCCTCCTCACCCACCCACTCACTCATTCACTCCTCACTCACCATTCACCCACTCTCACTCACCCATCCACCCACTCACTCACCATTCACCCACCCACCCACTCACTCCCTCTCTCACTCACCCACCAAAAACCAACCCACCAACCCACCCACCCACCCACCCACTCACTCACTCACTCACTCACTCACTCACTCACTCACTCACTCACTCACTCACTCACTCACTCACCACCCACCTGCTCGCTCACTCGCTCACTCACCCAGTGCATAAGTGAGAACTGCATAAAAAGAGCACATCAAGGATGTACAGTGTCTGAGTAATAAATCATCTTGAATCAATTTGATCATGCCATACTGGTTGAAATTTCATTTTTACCTATTTCAACGTATGCTATACTTAGTAAGGGAGTTATAAGAACTAAATTCTTCAACTGATCGAAATTACCATCCCTCTTTGATTTCCTTTTCACTTATTGAATTATCGATTGTCCTAAAATAGCAGGAATGGGGGCCATTTCTGTATAATGGTTCATGTATTCTTTTCTTGATACCTTCACCTTTTTAAAAGCCACCACACAAAGAAGACAAATCCGGATAGATTTCTAGATTTCTTGTCATTTGTTTAATGGCTCCCTTCTTCAGAGTAGACTATGATTAGTTCCTGGGTATCGTACCATGCTGAGGTGGTTATAATGTACACTTAACGCCTACCAATTGACAACTTGCACCACAAACAAAGCAGTACAGGGAATCAAGTCTATTTCAGATCATTGTGGATTTATTATTTATCACTGTGCTGCAGGACCCATGATCTTCCCTCCGTACATCATGTTAGGACAGCTCTAGCTTGTGTGAGTGAGTGAGTGAGTCAGTGAGTGGGTAGATGAGGTAGGTGGGTGATTGTGTTATAGGTTTATTGAATGGGTGGGTGATTGTGTTTTGAGGTTGTTGAATGGGCGGGTCATTTTGTTTTAGGGTTATTGAATGGGTAGGTGGGTGGGTGATTGTGATTTAGGGTTGTTGAGTGGGTGGGTGGGTTAATGTGATTTAGGGTTGTCAGGCCCAGATAAGCTGCGTATCCGGGTAAAATACACATAGAATTACGCATTGAAAAATAATTGTTGCGTACCAATTATGCATTTGAAATGTTAGATATGCAAAAAGTTTAAAACAAGTGCGTACGGAATATATTTATAAAAATCGCTTGCGTAATGAAAAAGACATCGATTGCTATCAAGTTGTACTGTTAGTATAGGACTAGTGTTGTACTGTCAGTATAGGATGAGTGATTTTTTATGAAATCATTTCCATTATATTTAAGTTGGTTTTGATTAGGTATGACATAAGGCAGAACATACCTGCTTAGTAAACTTACTCAATGACGTAATACTTAGTTGAGTAAAGTGACTGAAATACGCACATATTTGAAAGCAGTAGGTAACGGAAAATGAAATACCCACTCAACATTCATAATACCCACTCCAAAAAAATACAGTGGGTACAGTACCCACATGAGCTAAATCTTATCTGGAGCTCTGGTTGTTGAGTGGGTGGATGGGCGATTGTGTTATAGGGTTGTTGAGTAGGTGGATGGGCGATTGTGTTATAGGGTTGTTGAGTAGGTGGATGGGCGATTGTGTTATAGGTTTGTTGAGTAGGTGGATGGGCGATTGTGTTATAGGGTTGTTGAGTGGGTGGATGGGGAAATGGGTTATAAGGGTTGTTGAGTGGGTGATTGTGATTTAGGGTTGTTGAGTGGGTGGGTGATTGTGTTATAGGGTTGTTGAGTGGGTGGGTTGTTGATTGTGTTTTTGGTTGTTGAATAGATGGGTGATTGTGTTTTTTGGTTGTTGAATGTTTTTGATTGTGTTTTGGTGTTGTTGAGTGGATGGGTGGGTGTGTGAATGTGTTTGGGGGTTGCTGGGTGGGTGGGTGATTGTGTTTTGGAGTTGTTGAGTGGATGGGTGAGTGGGTGATTGTGTTTGGGGTTGCTGGGTGGGTGGGTGATTGTGTTTTGGAGTTGTTGAGTGGTTGGAGTGGGTGTTGAGTGGTTTGGGTGAGTGGGTGATTGTGTTTGGGGGTTGCTGGGGGTGGGTGGGTGATTGATTGTGATTTTTGGTTGTTGAATAGATGGGTGATTGTGCTTTTTGGTTGTTGAATGTTTTTGATTGTGTTTTGGAGTTGTTGAGTGGATGGGTGGGTGTGTGATTGTGTTTGGGGGTTGCTGGGTGGGTTGGTGATTGTGTTTTGGAGTTGTTGAGTGGATGGGTGAATGGGTGTTTGTGTTTGGGGGTTGCTGGGTGGGTGGGTGATTGTGTTTTGGATTTGTTGAGTGGTTGGGTGAGTGGGTGATTGTGTTTGGGGGTTGCTGGGTGGGTGGGTGATTGTGTTTTCGAGTTGTTGAGTGGATGGGTGGGTGATTGTGATTGGGGGTTGCTGGGTGGGTTGGTGATTGATTTGAAGACTGTAGTAAGCAGATTTCATTGCATGCTTTAAGATACCTGCAATATACTAATGATTTTGATATGAATAATTTAGCATTATGGATCATTTGGAATTTTCATCAACATTATCTATCTAAATTTAGATGCCTTATATCTAATGATTTAAAAAATATATTAATTAATCAACTTGATTCACTTGTAATCATGATAATGTACCTCATGTCTGATGCCCATTTTTTATGTATGTATGTATGTGTGTGTGTGTGTGTGTGTGTGTGTGTGTGTGTGCGCGCGTGTGCGCGTGCGGCTTGACTTGTGGTTGGGCATTAGCGTCCAGACCCTTGTGCCATGAGGAGGTGGTAGTGCAGAGGTGATCGTAACTTACGAATGTTGTTGTGCTGGGTTGAAATTGACACTCATACTTTAACACTGACTTACGAATGTCGTAGAGCTGAGGTGATCATGAATCTCAAACTTTAACACTGAGTTATGAATGTCGTATGAAAAAATGAAAAATTACAACAACACTTTTTTTAATATGATATAAGCAATGCTAATTTCATAACGAGTGAAAGGTAGTGAAATACTTCATGTTATGTGCTTACTCAGAGACCATATACCGGTATATGGTCTCTGGCTTACTGAATCCCAGACACAGTGACATCTTGATACTTGGAGGAACTAAGCCAACTGACAACTGCATTTTTGTCCAGAATTATGTCTAAGCTGCGACCTTTACCAGAGTGTGTGGATCTGTGAAAGTCACAGGACAGCACTTACTTATTGATGACAGTCTGGGGGAGCAGCCACCTCCACAACTGTCTGATGCTAATATTTGCTTGTCCATTTTAATTGGATTTGGTTGAGCTTTCGCACTGTTTGGAATTGTCAAACTGTCTGTTAACATTTTCTTTTGACAAATGCTTGTTTCATGTTGCTTGGAGGGATCCACACATATTTGGCCTTTTTACAAAAACTCTGACATTTTTCCAGAATGTTTTATGTGTCAGCAGTTGGAAGGTGGTAGTTGATGAGACAACTAAAAAACAAATATGGATGCATGTTGACACAAGTTATCGTGTTATCTTTAACATTGTGTATGTGCTGGTGATAAAAGTCAGGGAACTGGTTGAAGTCCTGTCTCCATGTACCGTGAAGGTCCGGGTTAGAATTGGTCTTCAGCAACCCATGCTTGTCTCCCCGTGAAGATCAGGGTTAGATTGGTCTTCAGCAACCCATGTTTGTCTCCCCGTGAAGATCAGGGTTAGAATTGGTCTTTAGCAACCCATACTGATCGTAAGAGGCGACTAACGGATCTGATGGTCAGACTCTCTGACATGATTGACACATGACATCGTATCCCAATTGCGTAGATCAGTGCTCATGCTATTGATCATTGGATTGTCTGGTCCAGAATTGATTATTGACAGACCACTGCCATATAGCTGGAATGCTGCTAAGTGTGGTGTTAAACAACAAAACAACCAGTCTCCATGTTGTGGGATATATTGTATGTTGGGCGGTAGGTTAGCCTAGTGGTTAAAGTGTTGGCCTGGGTTTGATTCCCCACATGGGTACAATGTGTGAAGCCAACTTCTGGTGTCCCCCTCTGTGATATTGCTGGAATATTGCTAAAATCAGTGTAAAACTAAACTCAGTCAGTCAGTCAGTATATTGTATGTATGCATATTATACCATAAACAGACATAACAGTGTTGTGTCAACTCCCTGTTGACTAGGTCTCCATTGGTGACCAGCTGATACCCATCTTATAGCAGCAGCTGAAGGGCAACACTCGTTCTGCTGTTTCCATTTTTCTTTGTCTGGATGTTATCTACAATGTTCAAAAGTTCATATTCAAGAGCAAAGATTGCTTGGAAAGTTTTGAATTTTTTCTAATAGTGTGTATTATCATGATTCATTGGAAAAACATTGGTGAGTTTGGTTTTACTGCTGTTTTCAGTGACATATCTGTTTGATTAAGCTTTCCACTCTGTGGCAATTAATGGTAATATCTCCAAAGTTGCATTACAAACATGAAGAAATGACTTTACTCTTGATCAAAAGTATCTTTAATGTTGCTGTCCAAACACATTGGATTGAAAACAAGTTTTGAAATTTTAAAAGATTCATTATTTTAAAAAGTGAATGATCATTTTCAGATATAGGAATAATTTTGATGTATTTTCAGTAGTTCACTCTGTATGGCTGCACGTTATAAAGTGGCATCAATGGTAATGTCACTAAGTCACAGAGCCTCATCCTGGTCTTGGAGAGGGACGAGACTGCTCATGCAACATCTCGGCAAAGGTTACAGGGTCATTCATACACGGTCCACACAACTTTGATCTCCTTGTTGATTTTTGATCGGGTTTAAATGTAGGAGATGTTTCATAAACTTGTATTTGATCATCTCAATCCTTTGCTTAGTGACGTAGATGAAACATCACTTGATGACCTGGCCAATTCAGATGCTTTGGTCCGTGAAATCAGAGACACAGTTCTATAAACCATCATTACCCGAGAACCAGGAATAACTCGGAGAGCATTCAGTCTGAAAATTGTGCCTCTGGTAGTTCTGAGAATACCATGACCCAAGTAGCACTGGTTGATAACTGATGGTCAATTGGTGGAAGTGTCCACAACATTCTCAGAGCAGGAAATGCCTCTGTCCTGCCAGCTGATTGGCTGAATACCACTGGCATGAGATATGATCTATACACACATCAAAGGCTCCAAGCTGATGATGATGGTGAATGGTCATTTAGTTTAAGACTCCCTTGGGCATCAGCCAACAGGAGATTAGCCCTCAGAGATGATGCTAGATGTTGAGAGAAGAGAGTTGATAAGAGCTCATCATCTGGCGCACAGTGGTAGTGGAAGTAACGTAACACATTGCAGGGATTAATGAGAACATTGTAACTTGCAAGCATATGCTGGGGATTATTGTGCATTGGATCGTATCTGAAATACTACATTTGTGATGAGAGTGCCATAGGGAATGTATTGTAGTTACCAATTTATTGTGATTAGATTTGTCTTAGGACTGTATCAAATTGTGCTGGCTCATTAAATTTTTGTAACATTTTATCATGCCCCCAAATACATGTAACATTTGTCAATAATGCCATTCCCTTCAACAATATAACCTGGCCATTAATAATGTTCAAATGTATAAAAATGTCTAAAAAATAGAACTATCATTCTTTCCATGGATCCCTTTCCAATCCCTATCCCCACTGGAATATAGACTAAGGTTTAGTCTCCAGAAATATAAACTTTTCATAGAAACAAGCAACTACATTAAAATTCAAAAGAAGTCCGAGTGAGCTTGGGCATTCAATTTGATAAATTGTGTCTGTAATACGTCACTTGAAGTAAGTTTTCTTGCAGATGATTACAGACCCAGAACCTGAAGAAAATCTAAAATTGATTCACTTAGGAACAGATCATTACAGTAAGGGCTGCAGGGAAGGGAAAATAATATTGTTTGGTGACTGTAAGGCAGACAAAGCTGAAATATTGCTGAATGCATTTCCGCAATAAACATCCACTCACTCACTCACTCAACAGTGATCCACATGTCTCGGTGCAGACTTTCCCTGTAAGAATTCTATCATGCCTTTCTTTGTAAGTATGTATTTCCCATGACGATTGTAGAGCAGACCAGGTCCTTGGTAAGCGGAGCTGGCTGTCAGAGGTTACAAAAACTGAGAGCAGCTCACTGATCTGGTTGTATTTTGTTAAGCTCTTTATCGTTCAGCTGATAGCATCTCATATCTATTTTCTCCCACATGCTATCCTTTGAGATTTGATAAGGCATCCATCATTCCCTTCCAGCCATCAAGCATTTGAATTCTCTTTATTTAATGCTTCTAAATTTGTTCTTCTTCCTCTTTTACTTGCAGCCAAATAGTCCCCTCCTTCCAGTTTCTAACCTCATTCCACCTTCCTTTGTAAAATCCTGTCCAATTGATGTCTCATTTTGTATGTCTTTTTTGGGGCCCATTTTCTCTAAATATCTTCATATTTCATCTTCATTTTCATCATAACGTCTTCCCCCACCTCACCTGTCCATCTTCCCTACCTCCAGCCGTATCAATGCATTTAACTAACCCCTTTTGTCACAATGCATCTTCCCTACCTCCAGCCTCAACAATACATCTTCCCCACCTCAAGCCTCAACAATACATCTTCCCCACCTCAAGCCTCAACAATGCATCTTCCCCACCTCCAGCCTCACCAATACATCTTCCCCACCTCCAGCCTCACCAATACATCTTCCCCACCTCCAGCCTCAACAATGCATCTTCCCCACCTCCAGCCTCACCAATACATCTTACTCACCTCCAGCCTCAACAATGCATCTTCCCCACTTCCAGCCTCACCAATACATCTTACTCACCTCCAGCCTCAACAATGCATCTTCCCCACCTCCAGCCTCACTCAATACATCTTACTCACCTCCAGCCTCAACAATGCATCTTCCCCACCTCAAGCCTCACCAATACATCTTACTCACCTCCAGCCTCAACAATGCATCTTCCCCACTTCCAGCCTCACCAATACATCTTCCCCACCTCAAGCCTCAACAATGCATCTTCCCCACCTCCAGCCTCACCAATACATCTTACTCACCTCCAGCCTCAACAATGCATCTTCCCCACCTCAAGCCTCAACAATGCATCTTCCCCACCTCAAGCCTCAACAATGCATCTTCCCCACCTCAAGCCTCAACAATGCATCTTCCCCACCTCAAGCCTCAACAATGCATCTTCCCCACCTCAAGCCTCAACAATACATCTTCCCAACCTCCAGCCTCAACAATGCATCTTCCCCACCTCCAGCCTCAACAATACATCTTCCTCACCTCTAGCCTCAACAATACATCTTCCCTACCTCCAGCCTCAACAATGCATCTTCCCAACCTCCAGCCTCAACAATACATCTTCCCCACCTCCAGCCTCAACAATACATCTTCCCCACCTCCAGCCTCAACAATACATCTTCCTCACCTCTAGCCTCAACAATGCATCTTCCCTACCTCCAGCCTCAACAATGCATCTTCCCAACCTCCAGCCTCAACAATGCATCTTCCCCGCCTCCAGCCTCAACAATACATCTTCCCCACCTCTAGCCTCAACAATACATCTTCCCCGCCTCCAGCCTCAACAATACATCTTCCCCACCTCCAGCCTCAACAATACATCTTCCCCACCTTGAGCCTCAACAATACAGCTTCCCCACCTCCAGCCTCATAAATACATCTTCCCCACCTCCAGCCTCAACAATACATCTTCCCCACCTCCAGCCTCAACAATACAGCTTCCCCAACTCCAGCCTCAACAATACATCTTCCCCACCTCCAGCCTCAACAATACATCTTCCCCACCTCCAGCCTCAACAATACATCTTCCCCACCTTGAGCCTCAACAATACATCTTCCCCACCTCCAGCCTCAACAATACATCTTCCCTACCTCCAGCCTCATAAATACATCTTCCCCACTTTGAGCATCAACAATACATCTTCCCCACCTCCAGCCTCAACAATACATCTTCCCGACCTCCAGCCTCAACAATACATCTTCCCCACCTCCAGCCTCAACAATACATCTTCCCCACCTTGAGCCTCAACAATACATCTTCCCCACCTCCTGCCTCAACAATACATCTTCCCTACCTCCAGCCTCATAAATACATCTTCCCCACTTTGAGCATCAACAATACATCTTCCCCGCTTCCAGCCTCAACAATACATCTTCCCCACCTTGAGCCTCAACAATACATCTTCCCCACCTCCTGCCTCAACAATACATCTTCCCCACCTCCAGCCTCAACAATACATCTTCCCCGGCTTGAGCCCTCAACAATACATCTTCCCCACCTTGAGCCCTCAACAATACATCTTCCCCACCTTGAGCCCTCAACAATACATCTTCCCCACCTCCAGCCTCAACAATACAGCTTCCCCACCTCTAGCCTCAACAATACATCTTTCCTACCTCCAGCCTCAACAATACATCTTCCCCACTTCCAGTCTCAACAATACATCTTCCCCACCTCCAGCCTCAACAATACAGCTTCCCCACCATGAGCCTCAACAATACATCTTCCCCACCTCCAGCCTCAACAATACATCTTCCCCACCTTGAGCCTCAACAATACATCTTCCCCACCTCCAACCTCACCAATACATATTCCCCACCTTGAGCCTCAACAATACATCTTCCCCACCTTGAGCCTCAACAATACATCTTACCCACCTTGAGCCTCAACAATACATCTTCCTTACCTCCAGCCTCAATAATACATCTTCCCCACCTTGAGCCCCACCAATACATCCTCCACTTCTCTTGCCTCAACAATTCATTTTACTCACCTTTATTGTCATGAATATATTATTGTCAGTTCCCTGATTAATCAAGTTCCATCCATCTTTCCTTGACCAGGCATTCCCTGACTACCTCCCTTGGCCACCATCCTTCGTCCACCTTCTCTTTGCCACAATTCAATGACGACAATCCCTTGACCACCTTTCCTTGTCGACCTCTCCTTGTCCATAATTCCTTAACCACAATCCCCAGACCTCCACTCTTTGACCACATTCCCTTGGCCAACTTCCCTTGACCTATCCCTTGGCCACCATCCCTTGAACACAATTCCTTGACCACCTTTCCTCAGCATACCTTCCCTTGTCCATAATTCCTTAACCACAAAGCTTGGTCACCTTCCTGTGACATACATCCTCTGACAACCTGTGAAGATCCAGGTTACAACCAACCAACCAACCAATACATCCCTTGACCATAATCCCTTGGTGGCCTCCTTTTGACCACAATATCATGGCTACTTTCCCTTGACATCCATCCCTTATCCACTTCTCCTGGTCCACAATTCCTTGACCACCTTTTCTTGACAACAGTCCCTTGGACACCTCTTGATCTCTATCCCTTGACCACAATCCTTCAGGTCACACAAAACCAAATGTTTTCAAATTGACATCTTTTAGTTACATATCTTTGTCCAAATACCTTAGCACCCATAGTTTGACCTTAAAGCTGCAATATTAACCCAAATTTTGGCTAAACACACCCACCTCAGTTCTACACCAAATATTTAATTACCTGCTTGAAACTATCTGTGCTCACATTCAGCTGAAGTCTTAATTTATGGTGTAAGAATATATCTCTATACATATAAAACAAATAAAGACTTCAGCATATGTATTCAATCACGACTGACAGATTTTTAAATCTTCATTCAGTCTTCTCAAATAAAGTTTATACCGAATGTCCGAATCATGATTTGGTGTTTTAAAACCCTACAGACTTGTGATGAAAACCTTCTCTTAATTAAATCTCCCACATTTAGAGTAATGATCTATAACTTTGCACTTTTTATCTATCTGCTTTGATCATCCATTTTGTAGGCCTAAAGAATGGTATCATTTTCTTGAAAAGAATTTGAGTTACTAAATATCTGTTAATAAAGACAAGAGCTCGGATTATTAAAGAGACTCTAAGGAGCTCCATGTGTTTAATTTAGTGGCTGTGTGTCATCAAAGGGTTATCAGACAAGGGTCCCTGTATTTGGCTGACATTTCTTAATGAAGTGTTTATGTTGGAGAAATGGTTGTATGGTGTCCAATCACACAGTAGTTGTGGCCTTGCTGACGTCATTCCTGCACATCATGTGGTGCAATTCAAGGATTGATCCGATAGTTTCAAGATGGTTCTGTGAAATGAAGGTCATGAAGGTCCATGTTCCGCGTGTTGATCCAGCATGGTTCAAGTCGTGATGACAAGGGTTGTTGCCAAGATAGAGAGGGTGATGTTGACGTTCATTTCCGCAGATGCTCATCTCCATTTTCTGATTGACACATTCCCATTCAAAACAATCTCTACTTGTTCAGGCAGCTTAAAATGCCAGACACTTTCCTTTAGAATTAAAATCAAAATCTCATTTGACAAAAAGCCTCTATCATCATAAAGTTGATGGTGTGGTATGAAAGTAATTTAGAAAGGATAAGTGTGCTTGTTATTGCAATTCCATCTTCACAGCTGAAGAGTTCCTAAGTATTTTGGTGCTTGTGATTGCTCAATGCTGTATGCTTTCTTTTTCAGCTGCCACAAAATCTATTATCTTTTTATATTTGTCATTTTCTGTTATATAGAATTAATTATATCTTTAGAATAGGAAAGCTGGCAATGATTTTGGAGCCAGAAGTCTAAACAATTCTTTTTAAAAATTGTGAAAAAACTAAGATGTAGTTCTCCATTTGCCTCAACAGTATCAAATAGTAATGGTTTGTTTAATGAGTGAGCATTGTTTTTAATGTACACAAAGAAAAAACATGGCTAAACTCATTATCAATTCTATTAGTTTCTGTTTAAAAAAGGCAAAGATCAGAGTTGTCACTTGTGCTAGATTGTTATCTACAGTGTACATTGTTGATGAGTGTGATTTCTCTAGAGAAGTATGTTGTCAGATCTTGATGCAGGTGCATTCAGGTGGAGTGAGAGTGAATAACTGATTAAGGAGAATTGACCAAATGCAATATCTGATCACATTTTTGGAATGACAGAGTCACATGATCACAATTCTGCAACGACAGAGCCACATGATCACATTTTTGGAATGACATTAGTCACATGATCACAATTCTGCAATGACAGAGCCACATGATCACATTTTTGGAATGACAGTCACATGATCACCATTCTTGGATATCTGAACGATATGATCTTAGGCGTGATATGGTCTCTCTTCCAACCAATTTGCTCGTACATGCATGTGCACAATTGTGTGTGCTTGTATATGCCTGTAAGTGCTTTAATGTGCTTGGGTGCTTGAGTGTTTGTGTGTGTATGTGCTTGTGTATGCTTGTATGTGCTTGTGTATGCTTTGTTTGTTCTTGTGTTTGTCTGTCTGTGCTTGATTGTATGTGCCTGCATATGCTTGTATGTCCTTTTAAGAGCCTGAGTGTGACTGAGCATGCCTGTTTGTGCTTGTATGTGCTGGTGTGCTTCCTCCAGATGTTTCTTGACAGCTCACCTGCTTTCACCTGGGTAATAAACAGCCCTGCAGATCCAACATGTTTGTAAACCTGAAATAAATGACAGAAATTCTTCAATACTTTACCCCTGACATTTGACAGGTCTTATAGTAGCATGACCTTTACTATTTAGCTGACATAACAAATTAACAGTATCTGGTTAAATATATGAACAGCCCAGCACTGAGAGAGTATATCGTTTCAACACAGTGAAGAAATAAAGCCCCCCATGCAGGTACTTTGTTATATATGTATGCATGCTCACGTCGTCGATGCCACTGTGGAAGAAAGAAGAGAGTGTCATGTCTGTTGGTCTGAGGATGACGTGTTGTCAAGGAGTTGAACATGAACACTTTCAAGAAGTCCCGAATAATCGATACCAGTGCCAGGTTCCATGTCAGTAGGTCCTGATGAATTGTCTGCTTGTTAGACTTCTTCAAAGATTACACATTAAATATAGGTTTCTGTGTGACCATTTGCTTTTATCAGTCCATCCTCAGGGCACAAATGTCACTAGTTTCAAGCAAAAATAGAATCCTGTTTGTTTGGTATTCTGTGTTTTGTGGTGGAACTGATAAATGCAGATGAGGCTACAGATGCTGTGTCAGGATTACAGAGAAACATGAATATTCTAGTCACTGAGTGGATGCCAATTGCTCTGCTTATAAGCCAAGATTTCACATGGGCTTCTGAAGGCTATTTAAAACGTCCCCCCAAAAAATTGTTAAAATTCAAAATTCATGATGATTAAATATTAGATTAAATGTTTATTTTTTCAACTCCCACCGGTTTCTCCAATTTTCTACTGAGTATGTATATTTGTTTTTTTGTTGCCAACGTTTCTAGGGATCCATTCCACTGTTTGACATAAGCACTAAGTTGAACGTAACACCACTACTTAAACAGCAACTTAGCATAGCAGCGAGGCCTCAATTGGTCAGGAACCACAGAGCAGTTGGACTGCTTACTTAAATGGTTGTAACTCTTATTAATATCTGTGGGGCCACAGGTGGCCTCGTCTTCAGAGGATAGCAATTTACTTTAACAGAGTTACATCCCTTGGGCATGCCAGAAACCAAGGATTTCGTGTTTGAATCCATGTTGCTTCAGTGATGTGTTTAGGTTTATCTGTTGTTGGGTTCCACCAGATTGTTAACATCTGAAACCTACATCACTTTGGGATTTCCACCCACATTATGCTGACATGCTGTGATATAACTAGTATACTGTTTTATGTGTCATAAAATCCAACTCACTCACTCATTAATGATGTGGAGATGCAGTGGAATCGTTCAAACCACAGAGGCATAGGGGTAGACTACTGGTTGAAGTGTTCGCTCATCATACTGAAAACCCAGGTTTGATTTCCAACATGGATACACTGTGTGAACCCCACTTCTGGTGTCCCCCACCATGATATTGCTGGAATATTGCTAAAAGTGGCATAAAACAACAAAACTAAACTCACTCACTCACTCCAAATGATAGATATGACTAATCAAGATCATTCAAAATTTACTTCATTCCTCAGTAAAGTTAAACCTGTCAAATCAAATCTTCATTCTCTCATGACTCCGGAATCAGCTTGTGGACAAAGGACCAATTTGTTATGAAACTGATATTTCCTTATTCAGATTAAATTTCCACATGTAGATCATACATCTGAGATGCTGTTTTCATCAATAAATGACATGTTATTACTTTTTGCTGAATATTGTAAATCCATAATTCTGTGTAAATGACAAAGACTCAAGAACAGGCACGTCTAATGGCTTTTTCAGCATGAGATTTACAACTAATTCAGAAACTCAAAGTTTATGTTCTTATTTCACGTTAAGCACAAATTTAGAGACTGGGTTAAAGGGTTTTATTAGATTTTGAGAAACCGTATAATTTTTAACAGAATAGTTCTTCTGTCCTGAAGAGTCAGTGGGGTGGCCTTGTGGTTTAAGTGTTCACTCATCGCATTGAAGATCAGGGTTCAATTCCCCACATGGGTACAATGTATGAAGCCCATTTCTGGTGTCCCCTCCCCCAGCATGACATTGCGGGGAATATTGCTAAAATTAGTATAAAACCCAATTCACTACACCACTCACACACTTTCCTATACCGAGGGTTCCAAATTCAACAGTATCGGACGCAACACTATTTAAATATATACAAGTTGCTAAATTGATGGTCCTGACATGTTCGAGGGATTGCTCTGTATGAACAACAATACTATCGACATTAAGCCGAACAGTATCTACCAGCATTCCTCATGCAGCAGGACAGACATAGAACAGATGCGTCTGTGTTGTCGATGGCCTGTAGTGTATTTACAGATGATAGGGAAAGTGAAACAACCCTTGACCAGTCAGGTCTACAAAACATGTAAAACAACATACACATATTAAAAAAACACACATGCAATTCATACTCATATTGATACGATACATAAGATAGTAGTAAGTAATTACTACATACTTATGAAACGTTATTCTGTTGCTATAGTCTGCCTCCATGGTGTAGTGGTTAGAGCAGAAAGTCGCAGGTTCAATTCTGAGCTAGCACTATAAAACCTGCTTAAGTCTAGGCTAGTACAAGCAGCCACACATACACACGCATGCACGTCATCATGTGAGCGAAATATTCTTAAGTATGACGTGAACCCCGTTTCACCTCACCTTCTGTTGCTGTACATGAGTAGAACACATTCAGTACTAAGCCAGTACATACATGTCACTTACCACCAGGTTTCTGAGTCTGGGTTTATTCCACACCAGGTGTCTGAGCCTGGGTTTATTCCACTCCAGGTGTCTGAGTCTGGGTTTATTCCACTCCAGGTGTCTGAGTCTGGGTTTATTCCACATCATGTGTCTGAGTCTGGGTTTATTCCACTCCAGGTGTCTGAGTATGGGTTTATTCCACTCCAGGTGTCTGAGCCTGGGTTTATTCCACATCATGTGTCTGAGCCTGGGTTTATTCCACACCTGGTGTCTGAGCCTGGGTTTATTCCACATCATGTGTCTGAGCCTGGGTTTATTCCACACCTGGTGTCTGAGCCTGGGTTTATTCCACTCCAGGTGTCTGAGTCTGGGTTTATTCCACACCAGGTGTCTGAGCCTGGGTTTATTCCACTCCAGGTGTCTGAGTATGGGTTTATTCCACTCCAGGTGTCTGATCCTGGGTTTATTCCACATCATGTGTCTGAGCCTGGGTTTATTCCACACCTGGTGCTCTTCAGATCTCTGAGCCTGGGTTTATTCCACTCCAGGTGTCTGAGTCTGGGTTTATTCCACATCAGGTGTCTGAGTATGGGTTTATTCCACTCCAGGTGTCTGAGCCTGGGTTTATTCCACATCATGTGTCTGAGCCTGGGTTTATTCCACACCTGGTGTCTAAGCCTGGGTTTATTCCACATCATGTGTCTGAGCCTGGGTTTATTCCACACCTGGTGTCTGAGTCTGGGTTTATTCCACTCCAGGTGTCTGAGCCTGGGTTTATTCCACATCAGGTGTCTGAGCCTGGGTTTATTCCACTCCAGGTGTCTGAGCCTGGGTTTATTCCACTCCAGGTGTCTGAGTATGGGTTTATTCCACTCCAGGTGTCTGAGCCTGGGTTTATTCCACATCATGTGTCTGAGCCTGGGTTTATTCCACACCAGGTGTCTGAGCCTGGGTTTATTCCACTCCAGGTGTCTGAGTCTGGGTTTATTCCACACCAGGTGTCTGAGCCTGGGTTTATTCCACTCCAGGTGTCTGAGTCTGGGTTTATTCCACTCCAGGTGTCTGAGCCTGGGTTTATTCCACTCCAGGTGTCTGAGTCTGGGTTTATTCCACATCATGTGTCTGAGTCTGGGTTTATTCCACTCCAGGTGTCTGAGTATGGGTTTATTCCGCTCCAGGTGTCTGAGCCTGGGTTTATTCCACACCTGGTGTCTGAGCCTGGGTTTATTCCACACCTGGTGTCTGAGCCTGGGTTTATTCCACTCCAGGTGTCTGAGTCTGGGTTTATTCCACTCCAGGTGTCTGAGTCTGGGTTTATTCCACATCAGGTGTCTGAGTATGGGTTTATTCCACTCCAGGTGTCTGAGCCTGGGTTTATTCCACATCATGTGTCTGAGCCTGGGTTTATTCCACATCAGGTGTCTGAGCCTGGGTTTATTCCACTCCAGGTGTCTGAGTCTGGGTTTATTCCACACCTGGTGTCTGAGCCTGGGTTTATTCCACTCCAGGTGTCTGAGCCTGGGTTTATTCCACTCCAGGTGTCTGAGCCTGGGTTTATTCCACTCCAGGTGTCTGAGTCTGGGTTTATTCCACATCAGGTGTCTGAGCCTGGGTTTATTCCACTCCAGGTGTCTGAGCCTGGGTTTATTCCACATCATGTGTCTGAGCCTGGGTTTATTCCACACCTGGTGTCTAAGCCTGGGTTTATTCCACATCATGTGTCTGAGCCTGGGTTTATTCCACACCTGGTGTATAAGCCTGGGTTTATTCCACATCAGGTGTCTGAGCCTGGGTTTATTCCACATCAGGTGTCTGAGCCTGGGTTTATTCCACACCTGGTGTCTGAGCCTGGGTTTATTCCACACCGGGTGTCTGAGCCTGGGTTTATTCCACTCCAGGTGTCTGAGCATGGGTTTATTCCACACCAGGTGTCTGAGCCTGGGTTTATTCCACACCAGGTGTCTGAGCCTGGGTTTATTCCACACCAGGTGTCTGAGCCTGGGTTTATTCCACATCAGGTGTCTGAGCCTGGGTTTATTCCACACCAGGTGTCTGAGCCTGGGTTTATTCCACACCAGGTGTCTGAGCCTGGGTTTATTCCACACCAGGTGTCTGAGCCTGGGTTTATTCCACACCAGGTGTCTGAGCCTGGGTTTATTCCTCATCAGTGTGTCTGAGCCTGGGTTTATTCCACACCAGGTGTCTGAGCCTGGGTTTATTCCACACCAGGTGTCTGAGCCTGGGTTTATTCCACACCTGGGGATGGTGCTGCACCGAATGTATCATCTCATCTGCAGACAAAATAATGATATATACAGTGTATGAAGACATGCTAATGTAAAGAATAAATACAGAGCACTAATATCTATATCCTACGTATAACTACCTATGGAGCTGAGCAAGGTAAAACAATGCTATATAAGTCCTCATTCATTCATGTTTATTTTCTTTCACCCATTTATGCGTACTATACTTCATTTCATCTATAATTATGTTAATACATTCATCACATGCATGACTGTTTATTCTTGTCTCTTGTCACAGATGAGTTCTATTATTAAAAAGACTAATATTTTACATTTTTAGTTTAATGCTTATGCACACTGTAATGAATATGGAGTACTTATTAATTTATAACAATAAGATAACTGCCTTCACAGTACCATGTATTCATATTTAACATACATTCATACAACTACAAACCGTATCCAAACAATATTGCATATAAACAGTAGATAGATAAAATGTCCATACAAAAATAAGAACTCGGAATACAATCCAAAGCTACAGAATTATCTAAAGAGGATTTCACTTTTAGGAATATATATAATCAGTCGGATATATTTTCCTTCTAAAATGTCTGGGTGGTGAGGTAGCCTAGTTGTTAAAACGTTCGCTCATCACGCCGAAGGCCTGGGATCGATTCCCCACATGGGTACAATGTGTGAATCCCATTTCTGGTGTCTCCCACCATGATATGAAGTGGAGTGAAACCCAACTCACTCACTCACTCACTCTAAGGGGTCCAGTATACAGCTAAGCTGAGTGCCCCGGCTTGCTATAGAGACACAAGGGCCTTACTGGGGACAGTTGGCTGTTGTGTGGCCACAGTGCACATGCAGTGAGTATGGCTGTTGTGTGGCCACAGTGCACATGCAGTGAGTATGGCTGTTGTGTGGCCACAGTGCACATGCAGTGAGTATGGCTGTTGTGTGGCCACAGTGCACATGCAGTGAGTATGGCTGTTGTGTGGCCACAGTGCACATGCAGTGAGTATGGCTGTTGTGTGGCCACAGTGCACATGCAGTGAGTATGGCTGTTGTGTGGCCACAGTGCACATGCAGTGAGTATGGCTGTTGTGTGGCCACAGTGCACATGCAGTGAGTATGCATGAAGCATTCTCTGTGAATTGGCTGTAACAGAATCATGTATTATTCCGGCTGAGCAGTATTATAAAATAACATGACTTAGGCTGTAAAATAATATCAGAATTATGTACATGAATTATGCTTACTATTCAACGCACTATACACATATTCAAAATCTGTTACTGCCACATTCACATGCATGTAAAACACACAGAAAACTTGATGTAGGATATTCATCCCAGATTCAAGCCTTTTCAAATTACAACACAAACATGTCACAGCTAAAATCCACAATGACATATACAAGTGATTCTGAAAAACAATTTTAATCTTTCAATAAAACCTCAGATTCTGGATTGAATCAACAAGTGTCAAATCCCATATACCGTATCCTGATAATGTAATTTCTGTGTAGCACAGCAAGTCACAACTCCAACAAAAAGGCAGCTCCATCTGATCAGTTGGCATTGCCCAGTCAGCCATCGCAGTCATTCGATGCTTGGAAGGCTGTAACAGTTGTTGCCTCAGCATTACTGTCAGGTTGCAGGGGAGCATTAAATCTTGTCCATCCCCCTCGCGAGTCCGATGGAGGTGGTTAAGGTATTGACAAGGGTTTAAGTGGGAATTCTTGTCAGGTGTCATATCACAAAGCACAGCACACACCGCTGCTGACCTGTAATTCTGTCACAGTGATGATGTTACTGGCGCATTCACGCTGGAACAGATCACACACGGTTTTATTTTGAATGTTCAAGGTTTTTTCAGACGTCACTGTTTGGAGAATAGTGATTAGAGGTGTTTACATGAAGAACTTGTGCTCAGAGGCAGGAACATGGGATATCTGATAAAGCTGAAATTGCAATCAAGTCTTTTTGTCAAGAAATAAACTCTTTGTGCGTTAAAACAGGTGCTTTGAACTTTACAGAGATTAACAGGCACACGGCAGCTTGGAATGAGGTGGGGCACTGTTGTGCACATTGTCAGATGGAGTTTCAAGATTTTTAAGCGTGGCGTTTTATCTCTTCAAGTCTGAGGGGTAGCTGTGTGCTTAACTATGTTAACTACTGTGTGTAATATGCCTCCGACACATACCCTGATCATGTTCCCTTTAGTCTCTTTAATATACCCTGACAACATTGTGTGATGTCCTCTGTGGTCACTGTAATACACCCTGACAACATTGTGTGATGTCCTCTGTGGTCACTGTAATACCCCCTGACAACATTGTGTGATGTCCTCTGTGGTCACTTTAATACACCCTGACAACATTCTGTGATGTCCTCTGTGGTCACTTTAATACACCCTGACAACATTGCGGGATGTCCTCTGTGGTCACTTTAATACCCCCTGACAACATTGTGTGATGTCCTCTGTGGTCACTTTAATACCCCCTGACAACATTGTGTAATGTCCTCTGTAGTCACTGTTATACACCCTGACAACATTGTGTGATGTCCTCTGTAGTCACTTTAATACCCCCTGACAACATTGTGTGATGTAATTTATGGTCACTTTAATACACCCTGACAACATTGTGTGATGTCCTCTCTGGTCACTTTAATACACCCACCAGGAGTTTCAGGTTGGCCACATTCTTACTCTTTGAAGGCCTGTAGTTGGCCATGTGTGTTTAAGACACTGGCTCACCTCACCAAACTCCTGGTGTGGATTCTCCACATGCAATACACCTGGCTACAGTTTTAGATACAGGACACTCACACATACATTTGAAAAGCAGCCAGGCAGGTAGCCATAGTTTGTGAAGAACTGTTGGTCTTGGATTGAGTGAAATTCTGATTGTCGCTCTCCCTGATCAGATGGAAGCCTGAGCTAGATGTCTGTACAATCCCTCCAGCAGTAAGACAGTACCAGGAAGTAAATCCTAGACAATGTGATCAAACCATGTTCTGGAACTAAAGGTGTGTGGAAGGGTTGGGGTGGTAGAGATGTCTGTACAATCCCTCCAGCAGTAAGACAGTACCAGGAAGTAAATCCTAGACAATGTGATCAAACCACATTCTGGAACTAAAGGTGTGTGGAAGGGTTGGGGTGGTAGAGATGTCTGTACAATCCCTCCAGCAGTAAGACAGTACCAGGAAGTAAATCCTAGACAATGTGATCAATCCACGTTCTGGAACTAAAGGTGTGTGGAAGGGTTGGGGTGGTAGAGATGTCTGTACAATCCCTCCAGCAGTAAGACAGTACCAGGAAGTAAATCCTAGACAATGTGATCAAACCACGTTCTGGAACTAAAGGTGTGTGGAAGGGTTGGGGTGGTAGAGTGGCCTAGTGGCTAAAGCATTAGCATGTCAATGGAGTTGGTTGGAATCCCGACATGGGTACAATGTGTGAAGCAGAATTTGGTGTTCCCAACTTTGGCATTGCTTGAATATTGCCTACAGTGGAATAAAACGATCCTCATTCTGTGTATGGGAAAGTTACAGTCTGAACACAGCACCTTCCTGCCCAGAACTACCATACCATCATTGGGTAAAGGGTCCTGATTTTCACAAAGGTGTTCATTTTGATATTGTGTGACTGCAGAACCTGACAGTCAAATGAAACAAATTTCCAGCAGCCATTTCAGTGTCTAGACATACATATACAGTCAGCAAATTTCATTCCTAATTAGGTTTCCTTCCACACATCTCTTGTAATCCTCCCATGTGTTTATGCTAGCCAAACAGATAACATCCGAGGTATTCTGAATCTGCTCCTTTGTGGAGAATGTAGATAGACTGTAAACTGATGGTCTTTGCCATGAAAAATCCATGTCTATGTGTAATTGTTATGTCTGTGGAAAGTGCTTGAAAACTGCAAGTGGACATGCAGGCCTTGCGATTAGTGTCTCTGCTTATCTGTGTATCACAGCACATGCGTGTAATGGCGCGCCCTTGAGGTTTGGTTTACAGCGCAGACAGGGGGATGGTACCCCATGGCCAGACGTAGTGCGAGGAGGGTACCTCATTAGTACAGCATTACACCATCAATAATAGAACAAATACTCTCCCCAACTCAATGAGTGTCTGATCTTACTCAATTCTCGTCAATACTCCGCCTCATCGTAAACAGTCAATATACGAAATACTGCAACGTCTATTGTCACCAGATGGTGCTCTCAACAAGAGCTGTTACTTCTGTCAAATAGTTTCTACAATAGATTTAAGCTGCTTGTTTATTGGTATGATATAAAGTTAACTGCCTTGTGTTGGAGGTTATGGAGTCACTGCAGACAGCTTGTAATACGACAGCCATCGTGTAGACTTTATATACCATAGACTTGATCTATGGATCAGAGAAGAATTTACTGAATAATCATGATTTCTTGGATGTGTGGGTGGGGACATATGATGCATATTAAAATAGACAGCCCAGATTTGGATTTATTTTCTTCACCAAATATTTTCACAGATTATAATTTAGAAATATTTGTATTTTTTAATTCTGACCCCAAGTATGCTAAATTTCTTTCAAAATGTTTTTGTGCATCAATCATTGTTTTCTCTTTATGTCACAGTTATGCTTCACTATGATAAGTTGGAACTAATCAGTCTAACATAACTAAATTATTTTACCAGTCATATTTTACTGTCTGCTTTCACAAATATAATTCAGGTTTTTTTGGTTTTTGAACACTGGTCCACAGACTTCTTTAATGCTTCCAGAAAATGATGAATAAAAAAACCTTCAAAGAATTCTAAAGATAATATTTCATAAAGTGTAATGATTAGCTGATATAAAGATATAAAATCCGTTCAAGGTAAAGGGGCTTGTTGGAGGTCATTGACTCTGTATGCCTTTCCAAATCTCAACATTTATAAAACTTTCCCACTTTTTCAGCACGCTGAGAAAATGGCTCTTAGACATGAACAAATTTGCTTAAATATTGAGTTTTAATACAAAAAGATGTGAAAATTGGTAAAAGAGGTGAGATATGTTTTATGTCACGCAAGCTCTGCAGACAAAAATACAGAGTTGTATAATAATTTTTATCACCCCAATATGGCAGTGTCTGCTTAAAGATGGTAAAACATGCAATATGGCTGTGAAGCACAAAATGCCTGTCAGTCTTTTGATATGAATGTTCGGGTTACAGCCCTTCAACACTTACCATGTAGGCTTGACGTGTGACCTTCACAGTTGTAGGTCACATAGACACACTGTTATTTATTTCCTCTAATAATTACATTAACATGAGGTCCTGTCACAGCTTGAACCTGGCTGGAAATAGACCAGTATTGTTCTACTCTAAGATGTTCAACAATGTTCATATCCTGTGCAGCACAGATTCATAACATTATGTACTGGAAGAGACATTACTTGTGAATGTTCTTGCTTTAAAGGGGGACTAATTCTGTGAAGATCTTGGTTAGAATTGATCTGCAGTAACCCATACTTGTCGTAAGAGGTGACTATGGGATCGGGTGGTCAGGCTCACTGAACTGGTTCACACATGTCATAGTATCCCAATTACATAGATTGATGCTCATGCTGTTGATCACTGAACTGTCTGGTCCAGACTCGATTATTTACAGAACACCGCCTTATAGATAGAATCTTGCTGAGTGTGCAGCATTAAACAAAAACAACCAACCACAAGAGGTGACTGAAGGATGGTGTTCAGTTTGAAGCATGACATCATGTTCTAGCTGTGTTTCTGTGCTCATGATGTCAATCATCTGGCAGGGATATAGAGTGTTGCATTTAAGCAACAATTTGAGGGGGACCTGACTTACACACACTGACAGTCAGAGCAACTTATAATTAGTTGTTTTAACACCACTTCTTGTGTTATCTCCCACTTCTATGACATATACAGTGGTGAATATCAATTATTATTTAATGCTTTGGTAATGCATACAAAACAGGCTAGTATGCCAAGACCTGGATTGAAAACCTAAAAGAAACTTTAGTCCTTTGAATTTAGGTATATTCTTGTTTTGCTATTCTGATGTAAAACAGATGTATGTGCTGTGCAATTGCAGACCTGACCTGTATCAAACTTATTATTTGACATTTTCAATACTTTTGAGAAGGTACTACGCCAGACACATTGGATGGTATACCATGTTTGTATCAGGTTATTTATCACTTCCTAATTTATTTACTTAATTGTTTTACAAGTTGTGTTAAGCCCATTTCTGGTGTCCCCCGCCGTGATATTGCTGGAATATTGCTAAAAGCGGGGTAAAACTAAACTCAGTCAGTCAGTCAGTCAGTTTTACAAGTTATTTTGAAGGTGTCTCTATTGATGACATTAGGTACACTGATTTCTTGTTCAAAGAACCACAGAAATATATTGGTGCCTTGTGTTGTCTCCATTGTGTGAATCACATTTGTGTCAATGTGACTGGTTGGGTTTGAATGTGAGACACAGTTTGCTGGATCTGCGGGACAAACTCAATCTGCATGTGGTTGATGTAAAGTATTGTTCTGTATTTAGTGACCATTCATAATTTATGGCTAGGGGGGGTGATGATGATTTTTACGGAGAAGCATGTACAATGCGATTGACCCCCCTAAAATTTATGTACAAAATAAGTGACCCACCTGCATGTCATGTACAAAGTCAATGACCTCCCCACCCCTTCCCATAATTTCTAAGCATAATTTTAAAGACATACTTCTATGTACAAAAATGTTGACCCCCCTAGTACGTGTGTACAAAATTGATGACCCCCCTAGCTCCCCAGAATGAAATGGGTGCCCGCCCCCTTTAAAATCATCATCACCCTCCCTAATCACCCTCCCTAGCCATAAATTATGAATGGTCCCTTAGTTATAAAATACTGTATTACCTGAAATATTTTTGTCTCAGTTGGGTGAACTGTCACTCTATGCTGGAACTTCTCTCATCTGGCTTGAAGGATCTGATGGTTTTCTTTGGCTGTTCTTGATGATTCAGAAGAAGAAATAGTAACAAATATAACATTTGTCTTCTTTTTTAAGTATAATGTTTTTCTGAATTTGTAACCTGAAGAAGTTGACATTTTCGCTAATGCCTGCTCCATCTAATATATATATCTATTTTGTCTGGCCACTCAAAGAGATGAACTTCATAATAGTCCAGAAAAAACAAAAGTACTTTATGTATTGAGATGACAGCGATGAAGTAAGATATTGGCAACAACAGACAGTGCAGTGTGTTCAGACCTCAAAAAGACACCACAAACCTGCACTGAGAATCAGAAAGTTAAGCTGCTTAAAAGAAATTGGAGAAAAGTAAAGTTTTTCATATGACTATATTAAATGGGTATGGGTACCTCGTAAAGATGGGAAAGCCACAATAACTCGGTGCTCCTAGTGGCTGCAAGAGTTGTATTACCCCCAGGGAGTTGAGACTGACATCCAATGATCGAGGGAAAAAATACCAGCACCTTGAGTTATATAAAATGTCCTATAATAATAATAATCTGTTATGTCATGACAGATTAACTACAATCACATGAAATAGACCTTTTTATCTTAGTCTAATAGTCTAATTTTTTGCACTAAATCGATTAATATTATTATAAGTTCTGTTTCCATAAAAGACACGCCATGGCTTATGTCCCTTACAATATGCTGTCATTGGTGCCAAATGATAAATATATAATGATTATTATCATTATATCATTATCAAACAAAAACATTAGTGATCATTTGTATCTATTCTGAAATATTGCTGATAACCACAGAATTGCTTGGGATGTTCAGGAAAATATGAAACATGAATGCTAAAGTGAACTTTCTGCCAATAAAACCATGATTTCATGCAAGTTTTGCATATCTTTTACATATTTTTCAGGCGCGGTGGGGTAGCCTTGTGGTTAAAGCATTGGCTCATCACACGAAGACCCGGGTTCGATTCCCCACATGGGCACATTGTGTGAAGCCCATTTCTGGTGTCCCTCGCCGTGATGTTGCTGGAATATTGCTAAAAGCGGCGTAAAACCAAACTCAGTCAGTCAGACATATTTTTTCACACAATATTTTTCTCTTTGGATATTTTACAATTGGAAACAAGGCTAAACTGACACCAATTACATCATAATCTGAGAGACAAACTCTCGCCTGTTTAGCTTCCTCATAATGGCGTAACATTTCGTTACATATCTTGAACTTTACATTTTCAAACATTGACATTAATTAATTATAAAATTGTGTTTTGTTTTCAAATCAGGACAAAAGTGATTGTTGAGTGTACGCTTCCCCTTTGATGTTTTTTTAGGAGTATTTCCATTTTCTTCATTGTTTAACACCACACTTGGCAATAAACAAGACAGCCTGTAATTAATCTAGACATTACAATTGATGATATGAAAAATGTCACACTTATACAGGATATGATGAAATATTATCCACCTTGTCACTAAATCTGGACGGTCAATCCACTTTGCCTCCTCTCATGACACATGTATTTATCAAGTATCATCACAAATTGCATAGTTTCCTTCCAGAGAGACTTAAGCCAGTCTAGGAGTCACCTGTTGTTAGGACACATCAATGTTGTACAGTTCATTGCTTGCTTGTCAATTCATGTATACACGATATGTCCAAATATTGCATAGCTACTAGGAGATATATATATATATATATAGCACCAATTTGAGCAGGCAGAACCAGCTTCCTAGTGTCACAGCCATGTGGCACCAATTCTTATTGTCCTAGGTAGGTGGAAAACTTTTTTAAATTTTGAAATCAGATTTCGTCATGTGTACTTTAGAGTCTTACACCACTGTTTGTTGGCAAAACTAAAAATGTATTTTTAATGGACATTACAGTGTCCATTTTCAGCAGAGCTGTTTCAGTGATCATATAAAATACTACATTAATGCTCAGTTGCAATTTTCATGTGTTGTATATCATTTTTTAATTACAACAGTAGTTTTGGACTATTGGTCATCTGTCCTCATAAAAAAAAGCAACAGGTTCATTTTGACCTTGCATTATTCAGGTTCTCTAATCCTTCAAAATCTGCAGTTTTGTTTGCAGAATACATGTACCATTTTTTTATGTAAATACTCTTTCGCTATTTTCAATAATTCTGTTTATGAAAATGTTCAAATGACACATACCCACTGACTCCCATGGAACATGTATTGAGTGAGTACAATGACATTGAGTTCAGCTGCATATTATTGTCTCGTCTGTCATTGCTTGGTTTTAATTTTCTAAAACTAGTTATAAAAGCATATTTCTTGTTGCTACACTTTACTGTGACATTTTGAGAATATTCTATAAGATGTTCCAGTCACACTGGCTGAAATATTCCTGCTGTGACACAATATGGTAACTCACTCTGCTGCATGTGTCACGTGATGGAGATACTAGTAGGAAGACTCCGGGAGGACCACCTCCCTGGTTCAGTGGACAGAGTGACTGCCTGGGGAGGATACCCAGTGGTTTGATCCCTGGACGTGTCATACCAGAAGACTTTAAAAAAAGACAAATGCTTGTTTCATGTTGCTCGGAGGCATCAACACACATTTGGCCATTTTACAAAAACTCTGACATTTTTCCGAAGTTTTTTATGTGTCAGCAGTTGGAAGGTGGTAGTTGATGAGACAACTAAAAGCATATCTAGACACATGTTGACACAAGTTATTGTGTTATCTTTATCATTGTGTATGTGCTGGTGATAAAAGTCAGGGAACTGGTTGAAGTCCTGTCTCCATGTACCGTGAAGGTCCGGGTTAGAATTGGTCTTCAGCAACCCATGCTTGTCTCCCCGTGAAGATTGGGGTTAGAATTGGTCTTCAGCAACCCATGCTTGTCTCCCCGTGAAGATCGGGGTTAGAATTGGTCTTAAGCAACCCATGCTTGTCTCCCCGTGAAGATCGGGGTTAGAATTGGTCTTCAGCAACCCATGCTTGTCTACCCGTGAAGATCGGGTTAGAATTGGTCTTAAGTCTCCCCATGAAATCGGGGTTAGAATTGGTCTTCAGCAACCCATGCTTGTCTCCCCGTGAAGATCGGGGTTAGAATTGGTCTTAAGCAACCCATGCTTGTCTCCCCGTGAAGATCGGGGTTAGAATTGGTCTTCAGCAACCCATGCTTGTCTACCCGTGAAGATCGGGGTTAGAATTGGTCTTAAGCAACCCAAGCTTGTGTCCCCATGAAGATCGGGGTTAGAATTGGTCTTAAGCAACCCAAGCTTGTCTCCCCGTGAAGATCGGGGTTAGAATTGGTCTTAAGCAACCCATGCTTGTCTCCCCGTGAAGATCGGGGTTAGATCGGGGTGGTCAGGCTCGTTGACATGATTGACATTGTATCCCAATTGCGTAGATCAGTGCTCCTGCTATTGATCATTGGATTGTCTGGTCCAGAATTGATTATTGGCAGAGTGCAGTGTTAAACAACAACCAAACAACCAGTCTCCATGTTGTGGGGTATATTGTATGTGGGGTGGTGGGGTAGCCTAGTGGTTAAAGTGTTCGCTCGTCACGCCGAAGAACCAGGTTCAATTCCCCACATGGGTACAATGTGTGAAGCCCATTTCTAGTATCCTTGCTGTGATATTGCTGGAATATTGCTAAATGCAGCTAAAACTAAACTCACCAACTCATTTAAGAAGGATGGTACTTGTTGATTCCCTGCCTGGTGCCCGGCATAAAGGAGACTGAACAAGGACTGGATGGAAGTAATTGTACTGTGTATGAGAAGGGTAGGCTCCAACCCCAATATTTGTTTAGAGGCATAATTTCACTAATTCCCTCACTCTGGGTTGCAAGATAAATTACAATGTAATATCACACCAATGTACATCATTTAATACAAAATCCCAAAGATAAGCACTGAACTGCCTACTGACATCTGGGTTAGAATTGGTCTTCATCAACCCATGTTTATTGTAACAGTTGCTCACAGGTTTTGGGTCGTCAGGGAAGTTGAGTTGGTTATAATACCCAATGCTGATGATCATTGGCATGTCTGGTCCAGATTTGACTATCTACTGGTGGCCATTATGCAGCAGATTATTGTTGAATGAGGTGCTGAACAACATTGATGCTGAAGACATTGACATTCTCTGTTTCTTAATCATTTCTGAGTTTGTGGTCACAAAACAACCGAGCTCCTCACATGAGAGTGAGTGAGTGAGTGAGTGAGTGAGTTTAGTTTTACGCCGCACTCAGCAATATTCCAGCTATATGGCGGCGGTCTGTAAATAATCGAGTCTGGACCAGACAATCCAGTGATCAGCAGCAAGAGCATCGATCTGCGCAGTTGGGAACCGATGATATGTGTAATCCAAGTCAGCGAGCCTGACCACTCGATCCCGTTAGTCGCCTCTTACGACAAGCATGGGTTACTGAAGATCAGTATTCTAACCTGGACCTTCACGGGTCTCCCCACATAGAAACTGACAACACAACACAACATGGTGTGCATGAGAAGCCATTTGAAGAGAAAGTTCCTGGGTTTTCTTAAGGATGAGTTACAGAATACTAATGCTGACCTGATTTGATTAGAAGCCAGTGTTCATCAGATACTAGATTATAATGTAAGTATGCCTTGGTCCTTTCTTGTGATAAGGGGGGCTGTGGGGTAGCCTAATGGTTGAAGCGTTGGCTCGTCACGCCGAAGACCCGGGATCGAATCCCCACATGGGTACAATGTGTGAAGCCCATTTCTGGTGTCCCCCCGCCGTGATGTTGCTGGAATATTGCCGAAAGCAGCGTAAAACCAAACTCAGTCAGTCAGTCAGTCTTGCCGAAGACCCGGGTTCGAATCCCCACATGGGTACAATGTGTGAAGCCCATTTCTGGTGTCCCCCCGCCGTGATGTTGCTGGAATATTGCCGAAAGCGGCGTAAAACCAAACTCAGTCAGTCAGTCTTGTGATAAGCCATGGTGTCGTCACTCAAGCAGAAACTTCTCTCATGGAATGGTGCGAGAAGCTTGTTTGCACCCTCAATGGTCAACTGTGGAATGGAATCTCAATGGTCTTGCACTGTAGTATCAGAACATTTGTCAGACAGGTACATGTAGTCAATCTGATCATGACTACCATACCCATCACTATAATGATTGCCCTTCACATAGAGTGAGTGAGTGAGTGAATGCTGCTTCATTCCAGGCAGTAATTCTGCACCAGAATCACAGCAGCCTGTAAATACATTGCTTCTGGCTTAAACAAACCAGGGTTGACAACATGAGCACAATTTTGTGACCAACGATTCATTATGTTGCTCAACTTTCAGGATTTCTACCACAAGGGGGGCGGTGGGGTAGCCTAGTGGTTAAAGCGTTGACTCGTCACGCCGAAGACCCAGGTTCGAATTCCCACATGGGTACAATGTGTGAAGCCCATTTCTGGTGTCCCCCGCTGTGATGTTGCTGGAATATTGCTAAAAGCGGCGTAAAAACCAAACTCAGTCAGTCAGTCAGTCTACCACAGGGCCTAAGTGAAATGTGTATTCATAGCTGCATTGTGTATTCATAGGTGCATAGTCCGAGTTTACTGGGGGTGTCATAAGAGACTTGCTGACTTGGTTGACACCTGGCATCAGTATTGACAGTAGCATTAACCTTTGATGGTCAGGACACTCCTGTGTGTATGCTACAGTAGTGTAGCACCATGTTGTCCATGAACAGCTGTGAACTGGGTTCAGTTTACACTCCCATTCAAGTCAACTGTTGCACATGAATTACGTATGGCCACATAAACATGGGAATCGGTGAATGAGGTAATGAGGTGTCGCTCATTGACGTCACATTTAATGCTCATTATTTTGTTGGCCTGGATACCATCAATATGTTAAAGGGCTGTACATGTCATAGGGAGAATTGAGCAGCATTTTGATGTATTGGTGATGTTCGTTCAACATATTATGGTGCTGTTAAAAGCTATACGCATGCTTCAAATGAGTGTTAGCAATAGGTGCACATCGATGCACACTCACAATGCATAGTCGTCAGGTTGTGCACACTGCAAATGTTTCTAAGCATGAGTGAGTGAGTTTGGTTTAATGCCACCATGACCTGTGAAGATCCGGGTTTGAATGTTGATCTTCAGTAACCCATGCTTGTCGTAAGAGGCGACTAACAGGATCGAGTGGTCAGGCTCGCTGACTTGGTTTATACGTCATTGGTTCCCAATTGTGCAGATCTATGTTCATGTTGTTGATCACTGGATTGTCTGGTCCAGACTCGATTATTTACAGACTGAAGCCATATAACTGGAATATTGCTGAGTGTTGCGTAAAACTTAACTCACTCACTCACTGATGCCACCATGATAGTTACACGGTTGGAGAGACAGGTCATAAATATGTAATTTTTTTATGGAACTGAGAATTACGATGCTAACTAAATATCCCTGTTTCCAATTGAGACCCACGCCTAGTGGGGGTAATCAGCCAAAGATGTGTGTGTGTGAATGTTGTTGATGATGCTGATATTCCATCTCCCTCCAGGGAGCACATAAATCAGTCTGTCAGGGTCCTGTGACACACTATCAGCCACAGAGCGACTAGGGATCGACTCCAGAGTCAGTCAGGGGAGACTCGGAATCGGGCAGCTGGGAGGCAGCTTCTTGATCTCTGCAAGGACCAGCCGTAACAGGAGCACTAGATTTTTTCCCTTGAAAAAAAATACTGCTTTGATTTTCGACAAATGTCAGCAGTCATGTTTATAGAGTCAGCAGAGAGGACGTTGATGTGGGGACAATTTGAATATGACTGACCATGATTCACTGTTGTGTTTCAATTTCTGATGTCCTGTTGCTGGAATATTGCTAAAAACGGCATAAAACTAAACACACTCACTCATTGTTGTATATCGGGTCATGCTATACTGTGGATCGGACTGTCCTCACAGGGCATAGTATACTGCAGGTCCTAGACTAACATCTAGTCTCTGAAATTAACATATTTTACAAAAATGAAACATTGTTTTATTAAAATAAAATTTTAAAAAGGGAGTATACATGACATGGTGTATAACATGGCATGGTGTACTACAGGGCATGGTGTACTACAGGACATGGTGTACTGCAGGGCATGGTGTATTACAGGGCATGGTGTACTACAGGGCATGGCATACTACAGGGCATGGCATACTACAGGGCATGGCATACTACAGGACATGGCATAATACAGGGCATGGTGTACTACAGGGCATGGTGTACTACAGGGCATGGCATACTACAGGGCATGGTGTACTACAGGGCATGGCATAATACATGGCATGGCATACTACAGGGCATGGTGTACTACAGGACATAGTGTACTACAGGGCATAGTATATTGCGAGCATGACCACCCGATCCTGTGATGGTATGGGTCTTCTGAATGGAATGAAAACATTAGAATATATGAGCAATCAATGTTAATCTGTGGAGGCCCCAAGGCAGTTGTGTGTTACTGATGCTGTGATGTTTTTGAGTTCATACCTGTATTCATTGTGTCTTTCTTTCTTTCAGGTAAGTACCTGTTGATTCTTCTGGTGAACTGGACATGACATGTGTTGGTGAGATAAATGTGCATTTAGCTACACCAGCGCAACAAAGGTATTATGATTCTGGTCTCATCAACCTATATTTATCCAGATAATTAACCAAGGATGGGTACCTCCCAATGGTTATTGTACACCCTTCACATTACACATAGTACCTCTTGTAAATCTGGGTGGTGGGGTAGCCTAGTGGATAAGCCTTCTCTTATCACCGAAGACCCGGGTTCAATTCCCCACCTGGGTACAATGTGTGAAGCCCATTTCTGGTGTCCCCTGCCGTGATGTTGCTGGAATATTGCTAAAAGCGATGTAAAATTAAACTCACTCACTCACTCTTGTAAGTCTATACTGATTACACTGCTTTGTGAGTTCAGTTTAATCATCACTTCACTGAATATTGAGCACCACGAAATATGAAACCATAACAAGTACATTTCAAAAAGCCAACTTGTGGCAAAGTGTTGGGCCAAATGCAAAGACCAGAATCATCCTATGTTAACTTACTAATAGTGTTACTATTGGTAGTATGTGTTTCAACTCAATATATTAGATTGTGGGCAGTGGGGTAGTGGTTAAAGCGTCAGCTCATCACGCCGAGGACCAGGGTTCGATTCCCCACATGGGTACAATGTGTGAAGCCCATTTCTGGTGTCCCCCTGCCGTGATATTGCTGGAATATTGCTAAAAGTGGCTTGAAACCATACTCAATCACTCTTATTATATTGTATTGTATTGTATTGTATTGTATTGTATTGTATTTCAGCAAATTGTTACATATTGGATGCAATTAATTGAAACCCAGCACATTTGTTTGAAGACTTGAAACACACATTAGTTTTTCATTAATATTTGTATGTATCCAGTTTCCAAACAATAATGGAACAACAGATTATTCTTTGGCAGATGAATGTTTTGTGTAAAATAATCAAAATATGGGCTATTCACATGAATAAATCTCCTATACAGTATGCTTGTAATATATTATAGATTTGTTTTATTTGCAGGAAACATTATTTCGTTAAGCTTTATTCCATTTATTTAGCTAGTTTAACTTGAAAAACAGCAAAATGCCATCAGTATTTTCATTATACATGTGACAGCAAATGATTACTTTGATTTAGTGCATTCTTACACAAAGTCCAATAGAAAGATGTTTGAAAATTTAAATGAATGATGCACAAAGTTATTCATCTGTCTTATATGCTCAATGGATTATCTCTTTCATAATGCACTTAATTGACTTCAGTGAATCCTTCTGTACATTTGGTGTTAAAGGAAAAGTGGTGTCGGATGAATAACAGTTTATATGTCACTGAATATGTCAAAAACATATAGTAGTACTTAAATCAAGTCTTTAAAGGCTTTAATAAGTTGAAGAACATGAAGATATGACTCTTTTATGGAAAATGACTTCTCTTATAAACAATAACTTGGGATTAACATGAGTAAGGCCATTTAAGCACAGTGAAACCCAAATCATCCTCATAATATTTGTATTTTTGCAAAGAAATTGCACCTACTGTGAGCATTTCAACATACATAGTGTATATTCTCGGTATGCTTCAAGGAGCGGTAGGGAAGCCTAGTGGTTTAAGTGTTCACTCGCTATGCCAAACACCTGGATTACATTTCCCACCTGAATGCAATGTGTAAACACAATTTCCTATGTCCCCTGCATGATATTGCTAGAATATTGCTTGAAGTGATGTAAAACTGAACTCACTCACTCACTCAGTATGCATCAAATCCTGAGTGATGAAGGAGCAATAAGTCACTCTAAAATGTCCTTAAAAATATAATGAAGTTATCGCTAAAAGTTTCATATCTTCATATTACTGGAATGTTGTGGTATGCCAAGTCATCATGAGACATATACTGTGCAAAAAATGTTGAGGATCATGAATATTAGGGATATTTATATGAAATTAAATCCCCATGTTTCACACCAGCAATAGCACCCAAAATATTCATGATGTTATACATATAGCCTTAAAGGCACCTTGTATTGGATGACTTGCTGGGGTATCTTTTCATCTTTTATTTCAGCATATGTATATTTCTATGTCATATGATGCACACATATTTGATGTATTGTTTGAGATTTGATTTCAGGTTTAGCGTCCTATATCATGTTGTGCAAACATATAAAGTGATCGTTGTGTGTTTAGCATATTTTCCTTTCAGCTTTGTGGTGTTATGTAATTTGAAGATTTACAGCCAACTCACCAAGACGTCCCGCTTGAGCATTGATTGTCCATTAACAGAGATGCAGGTGTGCAGAACACCTGTTGACGTGACGAGGAAACCTGTAAAACACCTGTAAAACACACCTGACTTACAATACCATACAATAAAAATACTTGGTGGCTATCAAATCAATACAATCTTTCCATGGATTAAACAAAAGATCTGAAAAGATTCTATTACATAACTGCCATGAAAACCTGATACATCAAAGGTTATATTATCATTGTTGGGGAAAGTTGAGAAAAACTGGTCAGATCAAAGATGAGGCAATAACCCCAACTACATGTGTTATATAGTTCAACAGAAGAGTTGTTTATTATTCCTGCAATGACTTCCTGGAGGTCTGTAGAAGATGTGGAATCAAGGACAATTACCACAATGAAGGCACAGGGTGATATTGTTTCATGGGACTTCCTGTCGTTTATTTAATAGTGCTTCATGTGTTTAGTTCTCGCCTTAGGGATCAATAATCCAAGAAACTGAATTAATGTGTGGTGCACACTGTTTATCTTCTGTTAGTATGTACTGTGATAATATCACTGGTATTTATCCAATACCACATATAGGTCATCTGTGTGATATTGATGTTATTCCATAACATGATTATGTCACTGTGTGATACATCTGCTGTGGCAGACAGTTTGTGATATATACCTGGTACTAAAGATGTCTCATGTAGTATAGTACAACTGGAGTATACTTAAACTAGTATACCAATATCATTGTTATATCAGTTGTAAACTTGTGTCTAATTTGTTTGCTCATTATGTTGAATGCTCAGTTTCTAGTAGCCATGGGAACAAGTTGTGAATCCTGTTTCTGGTATCCTTCTCCATGAAATCACTGTCAGACTGCTTAAAGCTGTAAAAGCCACTTACTCACTCACTCAGTGATATTCTGCTGTTCTATATAACAATGCATACACAGATTGGACAGAGGCTTGGTAGCCATTATGCATGCATGACTCCTCAAATGTAGGGTGAGGTCACTGCAGCAATGGTCTCCGTTCAGGTGGCTACAGGCCTGTGGAATACTAATGCCTGACTGTCTGGAACAGTGACTTTCAGAATAAGCTATTGCCAGAGTTCACTGTGCAAACTGTAAGACAAACAAATGCTTTGGAAATAATACCCCGGTGCTTGCCAGCAATGTCAGTGTAGCACTTTACAGATCACCAGGTTACAGCCATCATCCGATATGATATTTACTTTATATACGTCAGTGCGCCTATTGAAATGTCACCTGTCTAATGAGGCTGAAAAACAATTTCTAAATACGATATAGACATATTGACTGAGACTAATTGTTTTGTGAACACCTGGTGTCATCAGTGAGTTGCTGTAATATATTCCTATATTCCATTTTGCATTATGTATCAGGTTGATGCTGTTCGGTGGATTATTGAGATTGGATATTCCCTGGCTTTAATGTTTTCTTATTCTTTACAAATTCATTGTGAATGAAAATCCATGCAGTCAAGTTATACAGGAGTCCAGAGATTGGAGTACCAAAAGCGTGTTTTGTATCTGGATGTTCACACAAACCTGTTAGCCTGTTGTAGACAGTTGGTATTTTGCAGAACCACCCATTCCTGTTTCCATCAGTGGGTCAGATTCTTGACAACAACCTGAGATAATCCTGGTTGAAACTTTTTTACAGAATCCAAAATCACATGATACAATGTGGTATCTGAAACACACTACCCAACCTCTTCCACATATGTTTTATAAGTCTCAAGGACTCAGAGCAAGCAGGCCAACCTATCCATGTCTTATCTCTGTAGGACTATGCAGGGAGATTTCCAACAAACTGTTCATGACACCATCTGTAAAAGGACTATGGCCATCATGATAGAAGAGAGTGAATTAGCTTTGATGTTAGGACAGACACGATGACCTCTGACATTGATTTTGAAGCTGATGGCACGAACACCACAGCAAACATGCTTGGGTCAGTAGTTGATGACTTATGGCTGTTGGGAATGGAGACCAGCAGAACACAACCAGATTCTTTGTGGTAGTCATGGAATGTGGACAGTTGTGGCCGTTGGGAATGGAGACCAGCAGAACACAACCAGATTCTTTGTGGTAGTCATGGAATGCGGACAGTTGTGGCCATTGGGAATGGAGACCAGCAGAACACAACCAGATTCTTTGTGGTAGTCATGGAATGTGGACAGTTGTGGCCGTTGGGAATGGAGACCAGCAGAACACAACCAGATTCTTTGTGGTAGTCATGGAATGCGGACAGTTGTGGCCGTTGGGAATGGAGACCAGCAGAACACAACCAGATTCTTTGTGGTAGTCATGGAGTGTGGACAGTTGTGGCCGTTGGGAATGGAGACCAGCAGAACACAACCAGATTCTTTGTGGTAGTCATGGAATGTGGACAGTTGTGGCTGTGGTCGTCCCTTGAATCATGTTGCATCAGAAACATGTCCTGCAGGGCAAGGAGGCAAGATACCGATCTGTGAACACTTTGTGTCTCATCTTACAATACGTCTCATCCCTTCTGACTGTGGCAATCTGATGACTTCAAACTGGGAGACTCATCCCTACTGACTGTGGTAATCTGATGTCTTCAAACTGGGAGGCTCATTCCTTCTGACTATGGCAATCTGATGACTTCAAACTGAGAGTCTCATTCCTTCTGACTGTGGCAATGAGATGACTTCAAACTGGGAGGCTCATCCCTTCTGACTGTGGCAATCTGATGACTTCAAACTGGGAGGCTCATTCCTTCTGACTATGGCAATCTGATGACTTCAAACTGGGAGGCTCATTCCTTCTGACTATGGCAATCTGATGACTTCAAACTGGGAGGCTCATTCCTTCTGACTATGGCAATCTGATGACTTGAAACTGGGAGGCTCATTCCTTCTGACTGTGGCAATCTGATGACTTGAAACTGTGAGGCTCATCCCTTCTGACTATGGCAATCTGATGACTTGAAACTGGGAGGCTCATTCCTTCTGACTATGGCAATCTGATGACTTGAAACTGGGAGGCTCATCCCTTCTGACTGTGGCAATCTGATGACTTGAAAGTGGGATTTCCAATGTGGAAGATCTGTTCATAGATTAACTGTACAGTCAAGTCTTTCTGGCATATCCTGAACCATGACCTATTCTGCTACAGTGTTAAACAGTACAGAGATTTAAAGCACTTCAAAACTCATACCAAATGCTGTAAATATTCGTTTGAGCTACAGCCTCTTGATTGGTGGGACATTTATGTCTTTGTGTAACCTGTTTTGAGGTGTTTAAACTAATTGTGTGAGTTAAGGCGATCAGCTAACTATGTTTACATGTCTAGACTACAGAGGTCAGCTACAGCCTTCCAAAAGTGCAAATGAAACACATTCACAGACTTCCTGATTTCTCGGTAGGCAAGTTTAAGTTTGTCCATGTGAAATACCTTCTTATATACCATGTTGGACTGCTTGGTATTGTTGGCCGTGATGGACTCAAACAGGAAGGTCCTGTATCTGTGGCAATATTTATACTGTCTGGTTCACATCCAGCAGCTTGTTATATTTGTTCATTGTCACTCAATTACAGGCTTGCCATGAATAGCTGCAAAATTGCTGATGTGGTGTTAAGCAATAATCAATCACTCACTCACTCAATTACATGATCTGCCCAGAAATAAATGACACCTTTATCATGGCATCACAGCTTGTCAGAGATAAGCTCATGTAACACAGGTTGGTGTATATATGCACATGTTATAATACTGATGAAGTGTTTGAAGGCACTGATTTTCCTTCTAGGTTTGTCACAGAAACATACTTCTGCTCATGGATTTAACCAAGGTGGTATACCTGCTCACTTCACGCTTCCATCTACTTTAAAGGTCACATGCAACGTAAAACACAACTTTGCAGATTATGATACCTTTCGGTATGGACTTACCGAAACAAATAGTCAAAAATGCAAATTCAACTTATAAAGTTAAAAAATAACGCAATGAAAAAACCCCGCGAAATCGGAGTTCAAACGTTTCACTAATTTTCCCCTGACTTTTCTGGGGAAAACGGGTTTCAACAGCTGGGCTGCGCTCATAGCAGGTGCACAGTGAAATAGGTTCGCGCAGCTTGGAAGCGGGTTGTCGGGTGAATACTCAGTGAAGGCTTTGGTGTGAGCTATTTTTCTAATGTTTTGTTGATATCTCACAGGCGCGGGCGTTTTATATGTTATGACAGTAAATTAACTGTTTATATAATTTCATTTGTCCATTTCACCACACGTTCTTCTTACCGAGTCACTTTCTCAGTTCGATACTTAAAAGCAATGTCATTATTTAGCGTTGTACAGAATTTCTAACTGTGATATAGATATGTCGTTGTCACAGACAAAACTCAATGTCTTGTTTTATTGACACCTGTGTGTCTGCCTGCCTGTCTGATAATGACAATATTCAATATACAACTGCGATCACTGACCACATGCAATTTGAACTTAACACCAATCAGGCTATACACCATAAACAAAATGCATTGATTTATGGCCTGAGTTCGGTCTCTGTCATATTATGTAATTACACAGACAGGCAGGTGTGATACTTGAACACATGACATGTTATGATGTCTGTTGATTGCAAAATGTTATACACAAAAAATGAGCATGTATTTACAAAACCCAACATCTCTATATATACACACACAATGAGCCGTGAAGGCATCTGCAAATGAACCAGCCGTTACACTTGAGTGCACACCCACCCGCTCTTACTGGGTTCGGTATCCCGGCTGCTTCGTTTCTTGGGAAGTAAACCGAAGTACACAATTTTGCACTTTTGATTTGCGATTGTACGCTTATAATTTTGTTTATATGTTTTTTCATTACCAGCAATGTATATTATATGTCATGAATAAGTGATAATTGTGTTTTAATCATGTTTGATTTTTTGGTTGCATGTGACCTTTAAGTTGATACACCATAATATGTGTGCAGTTCTATTCAAATTGGCATTAAACTCAATTCACTCGCTAACTCACTCTGCTTTTATGAAACATTATTGTCCATGCTTGTATTTATCTGTAACCATACTTGTTACTCCCACACAACCGATTATAGATATAGATTCTTATAGACATGTATGCTAAAACAAAGATTGAGACATCCCAGTTCTCTCTTGCCATGACAGATCACCAGCATTAATTAGGAAAGAACTGGGTCATTCTTACCTGTATATGTGCATAGATATACAACCATTGATTGGCACTCAAGTCAGGATACATTCACAATCAATATGATTATTCATACTTGACTAAACTTCATTACCATCACCAGTTGTTTTGTTTCCACTTGAATGTCAACATGAGTAGAAAATGGCCCACCTGTGTACAGTGTAATAGTTTAACTGTTTCCACATCACACCCACACAGCAAAACCTGGTATAGGAGTCAGTACGTGTTCCCACAAATATGAGTCTCTAATAGGCCTGTGTGATAAGGTTTTATGTAGGTTCTAGGTCATGGGTGGCCCGACACACTGTCTCCCTTAGTTGAGCCAGGATCTGCAGATTGTTCACTGACAGTAGAACAACCTAGATCAGCATGGGTAAAGTGAGATGTAAACATCTACCACTTTCAGCTAAAGAAATTCTGTTCAGTCCAATTCTGATTAGTTCAGATGACTAGCCTTATTTCCCAATACCCCAACACCACACCACTACATGTCACTGTGTAAGTGGTATTCCCGCTATTTCTCCTCACCTAGACTTGGAAGATGATCCTCACAACTGCAAGGGAGACAACTCAGCATAGGAATTTCTGACCCCTTAGACCTCACATTTGGAACCCAAGAGACAAGCACACAAAATGAACTGGTCACAATTGATTCAGCTGAATTGATTAATCATGAATCATCTGCCTGTTTTATTCATGTTGCAGATGACCTGCAGTGACTTCAGTTTCTTCAGGTCAGCATTCTAACAACACTTCATAGGAAAACAACGTTTTTGTGAAAACAGTGTTCATCTTTCACAAAGGAAATTAACATTGAACAAAAAGTGTTCTCACTCTGTTCAAGAGCTGTTAAAAAGATGTAAAAGCATTAAGCATCTGAGAAATATCTCATTTGGAGTTAATGGCAGAAATCTTCCTTGTGAAACAAAGAAAGCATATGTATTGTTGGAAATAATTCCCTGCAAATCAATACGAACTGTTACAATGTTTATATGTGTCTGAGTAGGTCGAAGTGGACCAAGAGCCATAGGGAGCAACAGATGGTCCACGACACTAGCATGTACAAATAGTTTGTCTGACCAATAAATTCAACTTGACCCTTCTTGACGGTGCCACCACAGCCCAAGACACATCACACCAAAGCATGCTCCTTTTGAGAGGCCTGTACATGATGCCAGTGTATTCAGGTTGACATTTGTCAAAACATACAGCAGCAAGCTTCTAGGGAAGATGAGTATTGAATTATGTGGCTTCTTTAGAGAAAGAATTTTTCTTTGGTAAAGCATTTTTAACATCAATTTTTCATTTGAATGCCAGTAGTTCCATTGAGATAGAATTCCCACACCAAGGTCAAATTAGCTTTGGTTAATAAGTGCCTTTCTAAAGGAGTTGACATGTATATAGTCATTACCATATGCAAGCAGTGGTGTGTTTGGGACTGGATTATATAAATTACTCTGCTCAGTTTGAAGGGTTGGGTCAGAATTATTGGTTTTCAGGGGATGAGAAAACTAAAAACAAACCTGAATTGCTTTTCTTTTCCTTTTTTAACCCTCTGGCTTATACTTCCTAAAATAAAATCTGTGAAGCAATTTAATAATACCTGGCCTTACTTGAAGAGCATCATGAATATCCATTTAGAAAACACTCTTGAACTTGTATCTCACAATTTTCTAAGGTAACGGGCACATTTTTGCAGAAGCCACAGTGAGTAACAATGGTACTGCTTGTTACTTCCTGAAGACAGGGACATCTGATTGGTTGATACCATCTTCATACTGATGTCCTGGGTATCCATGGTACTGCTTGTTATGTCTTGAAGATAGGGACATCTGTTTGGTTGATACCATCTTCATACTGATGTCCTGGGTATCCATGGTACTGCTTGTTACGTCTTGAAGATGGGGCCATCTGATTGGTTGATACCATCTTCATAGGTACTTTGTAAAGTACCTGACAATTTGGTTGACAGTGTGTTCAGATTTCCTTCTGGGTACTTCTGTCATGTAGTGTAATGCTTTCTGCATGCCTCCCTTTGAGTACCTATCTTCACAAGGTTGATATCCTGCCAGGTACCCATGTTTCATGGAAGTACCTCTCTACTAGATTGATTATTTCATCAGCTACTCTACACATTTGTTGAACAGGCATGGGTGGCCAAGTCGTCTAAACTGCTGCAATTTTGCTGTGCAGAGCCTTTGATCTTTAATGCTGCCCGATAATGTTCTAGGTTGGTTTCCTCAAAGTGGTACCTATGGGCTTTCCTCTCCATTCAGCTGTCAGGCTGTCTTGTCACTGAAATTCTGTTCAATGCAGTGTCAAGCCGAACTCACTCACTCACTCTGAAGAAAGCACCTGTCCAGAAAGCTGTTTGACATCAGTATACGACCTATCTCTGACCAGCGTTGAGAGCAGTTAATTGGTAGAGAGCTGGACACAGTGACCCAGCTATAAACAGACTGTCCAGACAGAATGTGCAATAAACACTCTTATTATTAATACAGCTAAAGATAAAAATTGTAAGTAATTATATGAACAGATCATGAGACAGCCTGCCTGTCTAACAATGTCTGTCTGTGGTTGGCTGAAAGCTTTGTCTGGGAAGGATTATGCTTATTGCAGACAGATGTGATGACCAAGGTAGTGTTCCCATGGTTGTCATGGAGGCCGGATGTCAGAGGACAGATTGCCAGACAGATTGCTCAATTTGATCCCAAAGATGAGGAATAGTCATCCATCATATTCACTTCAGAATGAAGCTACAGATACCTTCCAATTGTCAGTTTCAGAAGGAGAGAGCCAGACATGTTTCAGTGTTCCAATAAAGTTTATTAATAAAAATTGTAAAGTCTCAGGTTCTGCAATCTCTATTTCCATCTCACTGAAAGCTAAGCATGTAGTGCTATTTTTGAAGAGGAGGAGAGTTAATATTTGTCACATTATTTAGTTTCTCAAGTGAAAGTCTGAAAAGGTATCACAAATTTCAAGCATCACATATCCTGATATAAAGCTTCGGTTCAAACCATGCAGCACTTTTAAAACAAATTATAATTTGTTGAAATTTGAAAATGCATTAGAAAATGTAAACTCAATGTATGTGAGATTTGGAAGCGATGCATTTCCACATTAATGCAGATGTAGAGCTTACAAGAAAAGCTGCATATTGTCATGGACAGAGCTTTATTAAGTTCACCGTCTTGCTACCAGCTATGATAAATCTGTAATGTGAAGTGTTCCTTCCAGGGGATTGGGCTACAGTTGCTGGGGATGATGTAATTACCAGTATATACCATACATCAGGATGATATAATTACCAGTATATACCATACATCAGGATGATATAATAACCAGTATATACCATACATCAGGATGATATAATTACCAGTATATACCATACATCAGGATGATGTAATAACCAGTATATACCATACATCAGGATGATATAATTATCAGTATATACCATACATCAGGATGATATAATTATCAGTATATACCATACATCAGGATGATATAATTACCAGTATATACCATACATCAGGATGATGTAATAACCAGTATATACCATACATCAGGATGATATAATTACCAGTATATACCATACATCAGGATGATGTAATAACCAGTATATACCATACATCAGGATGATATAATTACCAGTATATACCATACATCAGGATGATATAATTATCAGTATATACCATACATCAGGATGATGTAATAACCAGTATATACCATACATCAGGATGATATAATTACCAGTATATACCATACATCAGGATGATATAATTACCATATATATTACATCAGGATGATGTAATAACCATATATACCATACATCAGGATGATGTAATTACCAGTATATACCATACATCAGGATGATATAATTACCAGTATATACCATACATCAGGATGATATAATTATCAGTATATACCATACATCAGGATGATATAATTATCAGTATATACCATACATCAGGATGATATAATTATCAGTATATATGATATATTATTCTATTTGTATGGCGCATATTACTTCACTGCATCAGTGACGGCAATATCACCCGGCTCCGTAGCCAGCTGCCAATAGTCTGTGAGTGGCAGGGACTATAATAGCAGTGATGTCTGTCCGTATTACGCATGAACACTCCAGTACTAAAGGTCCAAAACACCAAGTTTCCTACCCACCCATACATGGAAATGATGGTGTATGGTCACAAGGTCATGGCTAGACCGACTTTATGAACCCATGGCTAGTCGGTCCTCCACTTCAGTTCAAGTACAGATGTATTATTTACCCAAATCTCCAGTGGCTCGCTCATGCTAAGGAAAGCTTTATTGACTTGATGTGATTAGAGTTATTCAAAATCAAGTTAAGGCATGTTTACTCAATCAGTGAACCAATTACTGTTGTTATGAATTTAAGTTGTATTTGAAATTGTTGGATATCAGGCTATTTTAAGAAGCTGCTTTTCAAATGAATAGGTCAATTTTATGGTTCTTTTTGATTTAACAATTGCTGGTAGTGATAGGGAATATTGCCATGTATATCTTGGAACAGTTGGAAGACTGTGTTTTAAACTCAAACAGTTTACATTTTTACAGGATATGGTTTGTTGTACAAGATGACAACCATGTACAAGTGGTCAGGCACAATGATAATACAATTGATTTTAATCACTGGATTGTATGGTCCAGGTTTCATTGTTTATGGTTCGCTGTCATAAAACTGGAATATTGCTGACTATCGTGGTAACAACATCAAGAAACAAGAATTGTTAATCAGGTTAGCAGGTTCCGATGGTATGCACTTTTCACATTCAGAAACCTTTTTGGATACAGTTATTTCCCTTGCCAAGACTCATATTGGAATCAGCATTGTAAGCATTGTGGAATGGCCATCACTAAGAGGAATTCTGTTCAGAATAAGCTATGGCTTTTGCACGCTGATTGATCATAAGCTATTATTTCCATTTTGACCAGTGATTATTTTGCTTAAATGTTATATTGACTTTGTTCAGTGTTAAACTCTGTATCAAACTAGGTGCAATGCTGAGGGCCAGAGAACTAACCAAATGTACTGGACAAACTTCATTTATGTTGTCTCCCCAAATGGGCTTCCACAGGTGATATCGCTTTGGTGATATGAAACAATATCGCCCGGGAGGTGTCACTATCAGGAACAAAAGACACATTAATGAGATGTTCTTTGTATACAACCTGCTGATGATAATATTGTGATATTACTGACAACAGATAAAACAGCTTTCACTTGTGCATTGTTCAGTATTTTACTGGAAGTTCGAACAGAATTCTAAAGTGAATATTTAGGAGTGAGTTCTCATTGCTTACAGCTACCAGTAGAATATGCTGAGAAATGAAAATCAGTTTTTTTTGTGTCTTCAAGATTCCCTGCAAACAGGAATCCAATTATGCATCATTCGATGTGGCTTTTCACATGCAATTTTACGCAGACCTTCAGAGGAGGCAGCCAGGCAGTCTTCACAGCACCACCATAACAATGCAGGCCAATTGATTAGATGGTAGAGTTAATTGTAATCAAACTGTCTTGCCTCCAAATTACCTGATGCAAGCTTGGCTACTGGATCAGCCCCTGAAGCCCTGTGAGGGATGTTGATTTCGGGCTTGTGTACACTGCCAGAGAATTGGTTTCTGGAGGCTAATTCGTCACTTTTACTTGTTTCTGGTGTTTGTGGTCTCAAAGAATAAAATATTGTACATATGTATATCTGTGTGTTTTAGTGGGTTCAAATGGAAAATGAGTTCTGTTTCAATATGGGATATGTTTTAGTTGAGTGAGTGAGTTGGGTTTGACAACAATCCTCAGCTGCATCCTGTATGGAGACCAAGGAAATTCTCGTGTATTGCTGTAGAGAAACAACCTTTTCTGTACTAAAATATTTAGGTACCATACAACAGTCCTGGTAAAATGGGGTGTTTTTGCTGTTACCATTCTGTTCTTTCCACAAGAAGACCTTCAAAATCTGTGAAAATAGATTGTCTTTAATTGTCATTACATATTCTCTAGATAGAAGAATGTGTCAAATGTGATGCACCCTTTGGGCAACAGTGCTAGATTCTTTGTTGTGCTGCACGCTTTGGCCTCCACTAATCTAAGATGGTCAATGTCCTCACACTGCCATCCAACAATAGTCTGACATGCCATGACAAGGCTGAAACATTTATATATCAGCTCACTCAGTCCAATAAACAGTGATTCACAGCACAGAGGAACTTCAGTCTCTTCACTCTTAAGTCTCATTTTTGTCATGAAACCCAAAGTGCACTACCCAGGTGTCAGTGAGTGAGTCAGTATGATTTAACACTGCTGTTTGCAATATTCCAGCAATATCACGGAGGGGACACCAAAAATGGGCTTCCCCAGGCATTAGAGTGAACACATACTGGATCTGCTAACTGTACACTCTCCTGTGTCCAACTTGCCCTGAACATGAAGCCCCTGAATATAGATCGAACAACAAAACCCTTTCACATCCATAAGATATCTCTGCTCAAAGCGATGGTGTTTGTAAACAATTGACTCTGGACCAGACATTCCAGTGATTGACACCATGCAATATCATGACAGAGCATGTGTTTATGAAATACATAAATCATAGTGATGATACCAGGTGTTTGCGAAAAGGTAAGCCTATCCTGCCCCACGGTGGTACCTGTCATAAACAAATACAAAGTCAAGTTAATTGTTCACATGGAATAGTTCAGGAACATATGGTAGAAGTCAAAATTGCATCAAATTACGTTTCCTCTGGATTATGGTTGCCAGTTTCCTGTGGGTGACACAGATACATACAGAATGAAAGAGATTAAAAATTTGTTTAAGTCATAGCTATCCCTAGTGGTATGCCTAAATATCTCTCACTCAAACAATAGATGTGCAACACCAGGTCCTCGGCATGCTGTCAAGCTCTTCCACAACATGGTGTGTTGAGCAGCCTTCCTGAGACCTGACAGTTGTGTGTGGAGATCCCTCCGTGGACCCCACGTCACTGTCCAACCACCACTGAGATGAGACGTTGAAATACACAAGTAACGATTTCAGGCCATCGAGTTCAGTTCACAGTTCAGCTTGTCGGACATCTTTACCTGGGCTGTTTGAATTGCTACACATGTCATTTCTTATTCTTGCTGCTTGTCATCTGATCGGCAACTTGCTGTCTTGTTAAAGTCAACCAGCTGGTATGCATTGACATTATCAATGCATGATATTTGATGCTATGTCACAATTCATAGTGAGTTACCATACCAAATGTTGTGAAATTGTAAAGTTTTATACATGCATCTAATCCTTCGCACACTGGGCCGCTGGGGTAGCTTTTTAGTTAAAGCATTAACTCACCAAGCCGAGGACCCAAGTTCATTTCCCCATATGGGTACAATGTGTGAAGCCCATTCTCATGTCCCAAACCATAATATTGCTGGAATATTGCTGAAAATGACAAAACCATGCTCACGCCTTCCTACCCAGTGAGGATCCAGGTTAGAATTGGTCTTCAGCAACCCTTGCTTGTTGTGAAGGATCAAAACCAACTCCTCGGTTGGTTGGTAAGCCTGCGGCAGAGGGTAATTGGAGAGCACCAATATTTCTCGAGGCCAAGGGCTTACTTTTTCAAACAAAACAGAGGAGGAGGTTTTGATCCAACTTATGAAGCGACATACTTTTTCGATATATTTTTAATATTTGGCATTTACTGTTGAAATCAACTGGGATGTGACTGGAAACTGATACCTTGCCTTGCACGTGCTATCCATGTTGTGAGGAACACATGGTTCATACTGACAAACCATCACATTCCTCACAGTGATCCTTCGTAGCCCAGTGGATAAAACCAAAAGGGCTTTTCCTCAGAAAATCCCTGTACACAAAAAAATGTCCAGGATTTCTTGGAGAATGCCTGCGAAACTGCCTGAACAAGTTAACTCAGTAAAAGGAAAACCTGGCAAGACAATAGAGTGATGTCACTGGAGGTTTATAAGCGGATCACTGATATGGTTGGTGAAAATCCCAGTTATGAGTGAGTAAGTGAGTATGATTTTCCGCCACTTTTAGCAGTTTTACACCAATATCATGGCTGGGAACACCAGAAATGGGCTCTACAGACTGTACCCATTAGGGGAATCGAAACCAGGTCTTAAGCATGGCGAGCGAATGCTTTAACCACTTGGCTACCCACAGCCCCCACACCCAGTTTGGTAAACTGTTGTTCATGATTTTAATCACTGGATTGTCTGGTCAATACTCAATAATTAAAAGACAGAATATTGAAGAGCAAGGCATTATACAACATACAAAAAAAAAAACCCAAGACATATTGTTTTAATGAAACAACCTGTAAGGACTACTCCCTGTGGGGATCAAGGCAAACCTAGAACAGGCGCCATGCGTTTGCCCAAAGACACAAGACTGGTACTAGTTCTTTAACCGGATGATGTCAATATAGCCAGCTGGTGGTTCATAGCTTAACTTTCAGTAAATGGTGTTCCTGGTCCAGACTTCATTATTCATTCGCTCACTCACATGTAAACCCATACTGATTCAGCTAGTGATATACAAAGAATCATTTACGAAAGAAACCAGAAATAATATTTTTAGAATATAACTTTCATTTTGATTGTATGTTTCAAGTAACAGCATGGATTTGGTATTTGATAATTGTAAAATTAAGCTAAATAAATGACAAAACAATAGCACTTAGCTGGTTGATATGTGTGTATTGGCTTCAAGAAGCAAGCTGTGGACACCTCAGAATGATGGATCACTGCATTTGTTCAGCAATGTGTAGTGCTGAGAGACATTAATAATATATTCCTAACCACTGACAAGAGGGATGGTGGTGTCCTTAATGGAGATGTAGGAGGTGCTGTGTTTGCCCAAGCACTTTGCGGTGGGTTTATAAATCTGTATCAAATCATACCATGATTTATCATTTTGGTTAAAAAATATTACACAAATATAAATAATGTTCTGTTTTGGGTCCTTTTTATTCTGCTCTCTGGCAGTCATATATTTTGTCAGAACCTTGTTAAATTTTAAAATGTTAATAATTTTATAAAAAATGTTCTTTATTATTACCTTTGCTAACTTTTTGCATGTTTTCTTTATTTCTTGTCGTTTACCATTTCCAATCTAGGTTGACATGCTTATCCCAATTAAAGTGTGGTAAAGTTACTACATAAAAGAGCTCATACATTTATTTCAGTAAAATGGCTCTTGCAAACGTATCCTCAAATTTATCCCACAGAAAACAAAAGATGATTAGCCACACATTTTCACTTTGTGATGAGATAGATTATCCCTAACAACTCCCTCCAGGTATCACAGATCAAACCTGGTCTCCCCCACCCCCTCAGTCTCCCATCCACAGTCTCCACTGTCTGTTTTGCTTTCGGGATAACTGCTTATGACATTCACAATGTTTGATACATACATGATGGGACGTCCCGTGTGCCCATGGCAATGTGTTCGCCAAGGAAAGCCTCGATGTTGGTTGCTGGTAGGGAGGGATAGATTCACGATCATAATCTGAAAGTTTGCCAAAATTATAATTTGATCAACAAAGTATGTTTTTTCATTGAAGCCTATGAGTGCAATACTGATGTGTTGTTAACTGAAATAAACTTGTTGAGCTGAAGTGCCTATGTTGAGTAGGGGATATGAGTCGCTTCCATCGTGAAGTGTTGAACATCTGAAGCTTGCTAAAGTATTGGTACATTAAGGAACCATGGCATTATTATTCCTGTGACATTTATGGTGATATACCTTCAGTTATTGGCGATTTATAGCCCATTTTTATACTGTATTGTTTTTCCCCTATAGTTAAAACGTTTTAGATTTAATTACTAGTTTTACATACATATCTGTGATATTCTAGTTGTTTTACTGTCCTTCGTCGGCAGGTTTTTTTATAATATCAAATATTTCATTTCAATATCAAATGTTCTCGTCACGATATGGCTGAAATATTGCCGATGTGACGTTAAATATTAACTCACTCATTCCTGTGACATTTCTGGCTGCACTGAAAGTATATGGTAGAAAATTGACACATTACTTTGTATTTGATGTACACAGAGTTTTAGTGACACTTGGTTGATTGTGATTCAAAGTTGTCAGTGGTTTTAGTCACTGCTCAGACCATGTACAACTGGATTGGACCTTCTACTGGCTACAGATATGTCTGTTATGAACCTTCTGTTGGCCACAAATTGACGAACTTTGGACCTTCTGTTGGCTACGTTTATGTCTGCTTTGGACCCTCTGTTTGGACCCCTAAATGATTTGATTCTGAACAATTTGTAACATCATTCTTGGTGTCGTCAGGCACATCACTGCTGTAGTTTCCCACTTCTTGTATCTATCTCACACAGCAGTCTACTTAGGGATTAGCTGCTTGAGTGAGTGAGTGTCTTTTTATAAAACCACAGTGAGCATTATTCCAGCTATGTCCTGGCAAACCAATGCTCCATAATGTAAGGGCATGTGAACCTACAGTTGGTCATAAAGCCTGATGATACTGATACAAGGCGTCATTCCCTGTTATCCCATGGGTCAGTCTTGTTATCCCAAGGGAAAGTCCTGTTATCCCACAGGGCTGTCTAGATCCAAGGTCTCACACAGCCACTAGGATCATCTCTGAAGCTCCCTGTGTTCAACATTCATGCAAAAACACCAACCATCATGCAAACACAAAAATTCAGTTTTAACTGTCAGCTGGAAAGAAGCTGAAATTAAACTTGTTGAAAAAAAGTATTTCATGGATCATTTTTAAAATGTAATAAGATCGATACAATGCAGTGTTTCTACGCCTTAAAAAAAAGATGAACAGGATGCAAATTATCATGCAACAGAGTTGGTTCAATTCAACCATGCTGGTGACATGATTCATAGCCTTTAAAGCATTGTCTAAATACAATCATTCACATGTCTTTATTTTTTATTGTTAGTAAGCATTAAGCAAAAAGTATTTAAGCAGGGTTTCCTTTGGGTAGTTGAACATTGTAATGGTACACCTAAGAGGGTTATATCTTTTTTAAAATGGTGATATTCACTACCAATATTCACTTTGGCACCATGGCAGAGCAGAATCCAAAGAACTTGACATTTTATTCAGTCTCATCAATCAAGTACAGACCCATGGTTAATGTTTCACCAGGGGCATTGAAGTAGCCTAGTGGTTAAAGTGTTTGCTCTTCACACCATGGGACAGGTTCATTTCCTGTAAGGATGCAATAAGCCTATGTATGGTTTTCCCCTGCCATGATATTATTGTAGTATTGCTAAGAGTGGCATAAAAACATACTCACTCAGTGTTTTCAATCTCTCATGTTTAAACATTAGCATTAACAAATGAAAATAGATCTAGGATTTTCTGACATCCAATCTGTGTCAGTAATGGAAATTTGTAACCACAGATCTTATAACAACAAAGTGGGCATTTTTATGGCCGTTTCTGTGTAAGCACTAGTTTCAGGCCATGTATTGTCATAGGACACAATGTATTTTTAGTTGGTCTGGGAGAACACACTCAATGCACTGTCATATGAGAGAAAAACAAAATCTTGTTGGCTCAACTTTCTAATCATCAACAAGTAATTCTCCTTCATTAGAGTCTCGATTGATTAGTTCTTTCATCTGCAGCTAATCAACAGGCTGTTCCATGACTTCCAGTTAAAAAAGAGTCAAAAGAGATCTCAATCACGCTACCAGAAAGTAGTAATAAAATTTCACTGTGAAAACATTATTTCCATGGGCGCCTCGAAATGGGCGCAGGATGGTATTTGAGCCAGTGAAGGCTTGTGGTAAAACTCATGTTCAGTTTCAACATGCTTCCTGGCAATGTTCAAATTAATTGGCAGGGCATATGTATTGATTTCATACTGATATTGAGTATGGCCTGCCTGATCTGACACGGAGTTAAACTTCTGACCAGATGTTTCAACGGTTGACAATATTGCACACTTTTTTTCACAGTGTAATCTGAGTTTTCAGATTCTTAGCATGAAATGCTTTCAATTTTGAAAAAAAGTGAATTAATTAACATTGAGAGGCATGTCTGTGATTGACATTAATGAGAACTGACATTCTACAGTGTCCAAGACCTGTCAACATGTAATTATGTGGTCAGGCTGAAACCACTGAATGGTCATTGCTAGCTCTCGATTCCTTCATTCTATGCCTTTTGAAATTTGAAAAACGCCCTCTTCTCTTATTACATATTTTTGTAGGAAATGGATCCCCGAACCTCATATTGCTATCACATCAGTATTTCATGTAATTGCAGGAAAGGGATTTCTCAGTCAGTTAGGATCTTGTTAGACACTTGTACTGGCAAAATCAATAATTTCTTTGTGATCTCATGTGTTTGAGGTGCTTTCCAATGAAAGATGGGTTTCAGGGTTTAAAAGATAGGTAATTGGTATACATACTAACTTGATCTGCTTATGAACCTTAACGCATACAGCGCATCCTAACCCTAACTCTACCATTGAACCCTGATTGCTTATTGCTACCATACAGCCTTGCCCTTGACTCTCCAGTAATACTCACAGTCACCTCAGATAAAACCTAAAACCACCTCTAAGCTAAGGTCCAACCATATTCTGCACCCAACACCAACCCTGAATCAGCTAGAATGTGGTACTTGCCTACCCATCCACAGGTTCCTTCTCCTCCACCCACCCCACTATCCAACACCTGTCTAACCTCTGCCCAAATCTCTAGCTGCTGTCTTCTCAGTGAACCTCATCAGAGCCTGATTGTTGATCACAGTGTTTGCAGGTACAGCTGCCTCCTCCTCCCCCACATCCAATACCTGTGCAGGTCCTCCCCTGTCTACACATACCACACATGGGTGCATGCACCAAGCACACCTGTGCACTTCCTGGTGGCAAGTGTCTACCCTCATTACAAAAAGGTCTCCCTTTCATCTCACCTATCACAGTCAGCACTGGATTCCACAAACATTTGGTATTGCCAGGAATACCTATAATCAGCAGTGATCTGAGTGTTAACAGTCTTATGTCGTCAGTTTGCAACAATATCAATATAATTCATTATACCTCCCACAGTTTGAACGATATAACATGTTTTACCCATAAAAACAAATGATATAAGCTAAGTTGTATTTTTGAAGGCTGTGTGATACATACTCTGTAGCTCTTGAAGGGTAATACAGTTTGTAGACCATTGGTGCCATGTGTGGCTCTGTAAGGGTAAAACAGTTTGTAGACCATTGGTGCCATGTGTGGCTCTGTAATCATATGTGATACATACTCTATAGCTCTTGAAGGGTAATACAGTTTGTAGACCATTGGTGCCATGTATTTTTGTTGTGAAGGCTGTGTGATACATACTCTGTAGCTCTTGAAGGGTAATACAGTTTGTAGACCATTGGTGCCATGTGTGGCTCTGTAATCATATGTGATACATACTCTATAGCTCTTGAAGGGTAATACGGTTTGTAGACCATTGGTGCCATGTGTGGCTCTGTAATCATATGTGATACATACACTGTAGCTCTTGAAGGGTAATACAGTTTGTAGACCATTGGTGCCATGTGTGGCTCTGTAATCATATGTGATACATACTCTATAGCTCTTGAAGACCATTGGTGCCATGTGTGGCTCTGTAAGGGTAAAACAGTTTGTAGACCATTGGTGCCATGTGTGGCTCTGTAATCATATGTGATACATACTCTATAGCTCTTGAAGGGTAATACAGTTTGTAGACCATTGGTGCCATGTGTGGCTCTGTAATCATATGTGATACATACACTGTAGCTCTTGAAGGGTAATACAGTTTGTAGACCATTGGTGCCATGTGTGGCTCTGTAATCATATGTGATACATACTCTGTAGCTCTTGAAGGGTAATACAGTTTGTAGACCATTGGTGCCATGTGTGGCTCTGTAATCATATGTGATACATACACTGTAGCTCTTGCAGGGTAATACAGTTTGTAGACCATTGGTGCCATGTGTGGCTCTGTAATCATATGTGATACATACTCTATAGCTCTTGAAGGGTAAAACAGTTTGTAGACCATTGGTGCCATGTGTGGCTCTGTAATCATATGTGATACATACACTGTAGCTCTTGAAGGGTAATACAGTTTGTAGACCATTGGTGCCATGTGTGGCTCTGTAATCATATGTGATACATACTCTATAGCTCTTGAAGGGTAAAACAGTTTGTAGACCATTGGTGCCATGTGTGGCTCTGTAATCATATGTGATACATACTCTATAGCTCTTGAAGGGTAATACAGTTTGTAGACCATTGGTGCCATGTGTGGCTCTGTAATCATATGTGATACATACTCTGTAGCTCTTGAAGGGTAATACAGTTTGTAGACCATTGGTGCCATGTGTGGCTCTGTAATCATAGATCCCGCAATTGCTGTATAGCATTGGAACCTCAGGGCAGACCAGAAACCCATCATTGTGGCTCTAAATCCGCATTCACCATGATTGTGATTCTTAATCTTGTCAGGGACCATGCTAATTGGATTTCACCAAGGTGATAAACATCTGAGACGTGCGTCACTTCAGTCAACATGATGCTGACACACCTTCATATGACCGAAATACATTTCAGAGTTGAACCCAACTCACTCACTCACTCACTCCACTCTCATCTTTTGAGCAAGGGACACTTATATACAGGTGTTTTACAACAAGATATGAGTGTATTTAGCCTGATTTAGTAAACCTACATCTATATACTTTCTTATTGCATTCATATATTACCCCTTTATCCCTTTGTGTGTATCACTGCTAATGCCATTAAAAGACCTTATGTATTGTTATTTGTAATAGTGGTCAGAATTTCTTTGTACTTTTCATATTTGCCTTTGTTTTATTTTGGTCAGAAGTAATAGGTAATAGTAAGTAATAGGTGTTTCTTATTCATTTGCTGTGACAGCTTTATTCCCAACTTATGTCTATACATGTATCCTTCATTTGGAGTAGGCAATATGGAGTAGCCTTATGGTTAAACTGTTAAAGACCCAGGTAGAATGTGTAAAGAGCATTATATTGCTGGAATATTGCTATGGACTGGACAAAAGTATGCTCACTCGCTTGCTTGCTCACTCACTCACTCACTCACTCACTCACTCACTCACTCACTCACTCACTCACTCACTGATATAGAGAATTTTTATTGATATTTATATGGTGTTTTTTTTGTCATTTATAAATGGCAAATATGTAATGGAAAGCTTATAATGAGTTTGTAAAGTTAATATTTTACAACCTAATAAACAAGTTTGCATTTTGTTTCTACAGTTCCTCTTCATCCCTGGAAATGTTCATTTCAGAACTTTCACTGTAAAGGTCGCTTATGCTGTCTTGCATTGTCCATTTGTATGTCTCTATAGGGAATATAAAATGCTGGCGATATTTCATAATAATGTTTGCTATGAGTATAACCTTTTATAGCTGGCAAAATGTGAGATTCTGTCGCCAGACGACAACAAGTCTCATGGCTGTCTGTCTGACAACAACTAATTAATACATCCAGTTCCACTGTCAGCCATAGTGGAGTCTTCTTTGAAATCTGGGATATCGCGCTGCTGACTATGACTCTCGAACAGCGAGGACTTGTTTTCTTGATCACATTTATGGCCGCAGAAGTTATTTGAAATATATTAGATTGTAATAGGAAACTGTCTTTTTATATGGTGAGGCACAAGATTCCAGGGATAATGTCTGGGTATCTATAACAGCTCCTGACATGGTATCTCATCTATCTGTGTCTCAAGTCAGAGATGTTCATAATTACATTGCAGCAAAGACTCTGAGTTCTGTCGGAATATGGAACACAAGTGAAACTGAACCGTGTCTTGTTTCATGGTTGTATTATCAAGGGTCATCAGGCAGGAATGATTTTTATAATGTCTTTTATAACGTTTTTACACGTAAAATACATTTAATGAAGTTGGAATGTTGTTTAGAGTGCATCCTTTAAAACAAGGGGCCATTTCTGTGAATCAACAGGACAGTTTCCATACAGTTATTTGCCAAAAATAGATTAGAATAGAGGTAAAAGTTGAAAAGAAGGTGAACAGATTCACTCTCAATATGATCATCAAGTTGTTTTAATTCTCTGTAGCTGTCAAGACGTTTGAAGAGCTGGGTTAGAATTGGTCTTCAGTCACCCATGCTTGTCGTAAACGGCGACTAATATGATTGGGGGCGTCCTCTCTGACTTGGTTGACACAGGTCATCAATATTATCCCAATTGTGTGGAATGATGCTCATGCTGTTGATCACTGGATTGTCTGGCCCAACCTTGATTATTTGCAGACCACTCATATTGCTGAGTGCGGCAATAACAAACAAACAAAGTGTAGCTGTCAGCCAGTCAACATGATCAGGGCTGTAATACAGCAGGTAGGAGATGAAACAGTTAGGAAGCATGGGTACTTGTGTGCATACAGAACACTCACAACTGATTATGAACATCCTATAATGATGTTGGGTGTATTAACTATTCAGATTCTGTTACAGATAAATTTTTTCTTTTTTACCTGCATGACTAAATCCAGGTGTAGCGTGCTTAATGATGAACGCAGCAAGAATACGCCCCATTAATCTGTCATACAGACCCTTCTAGTCAGCAATATGTGACAAGTCTAGATTACCAAAGTTCTTAAAATGAAAGTCTTTGGGCTCCTTTTATTTTATTTATTAATATGATTTAGGAAACGTCTTTTCTGTAAAAAGTGTTTATATCAGGGATTAGATGTTGGTCAAAGTTCCTGTATACAGATTATTTCAGGGACTTGTACTCCTAATGACACTGACATTATGCCTGAGAGTCTGTCCGCACTGGTCTACAAGTCACACTTCAGAGGTCAGATTTATGACTGTTCATCCCAAACTTCCTTCCACTGGTGATATCACTTTTCGAGAAATTGCATCACAATGCGGAAAGACCATTGCGACATCATTGGTTTCCATGACATTTCTAATTCCTCTTCCAATGAATACTGTTTACACACTGACAAATTAGAAGAAAGATTATGGATTATAAATAGATTTTCATTGGCTGGCTTTGGATAACTAACATCAACGTTTATTAAACACTTTTAAAGACTCGCCTGCAATGCTCATCAGGGTTTTAGAATTTTAGTTTTCATATATTTGAGATCAAAAGACAGGTGCTATTATCTGTTTATGATCCAGGATCTGTTTCTTACTCTCATCATGTCATCGTATGGCAGGAATCCTGCTGAATATTGCTGAATCTTGCTGAATAGACCTTCAGTACCTTTGATTAACCATCTACACTTGTTGAAGTCCATGTATGCATATGTTTATCACAATTTCTTCATGAAAATCATACAATAGTTCAAGCGTGATGTTTCTGTTACCTTATGTTTTTTGGTTAATTATGTATGTGCCTCAATTCTTTACTGTATGCAACCCTCCCATTCTCAATCAATACAAAGTTTGGCTATTTTTGGATGAAATTGGAAATAATGATCTGTTCCAGTAGCTTAATCTACATATATCCTTCCCTGTCCATCATTTGATAGCAGCAAATGTTCTCCTCTGTTATTAATATAGGTTGGAACAAGATCTAATCCTGTTAAGAGAGTTGTCTCACCATAATATGGCGCCAAACTCTATAAGGACCATCTTGTTCAGTAAAATTCTCCGATCAAATAAATGACCATCACCCTGATTAAACGCTGTACCAATCACAGGCAATAACATGTTCTGGCTGTGCATAAGCTTTGTAACACTTTCAGACAGCGTTACTGGCTTCAGTGGTTGCTAATGGTGCCCCTAGGGAACTATATTATCAGGACAGGTAAACTTGACCATCGTGGAATGGTGGTATTAGTCACTGACTTTGTCCATTACTGAGATGAGAACAAGACCAGACAGTGGAATGTTTAGTTACAATGCAACAACGCTGCACTCAAGATAAATTGCCGTTAGAGGACATTTGATGGTCGTTGCTGATGTGTACGTTATAGATGTAGGTGTCTCCATAGTACCCTCTGCATGTTGCCATTGGCGATGATGCTAAAAGCAGCTGCTATCTGACGCAGCTGGGAAAACTGTCAATGAAATGAGTTTTGAGGTGAATAGTTTCTTCTTTGTTCACTCTGAATATTATTAAATTAAATTAAATTTTATTAAATTGATGATTTATTTGATGATAGTAAATCATGCTCGATACAGAGGCTGAATAATTCAGGACTCTCATGCATGGAATTATCTCATTGACACAGTTCGCCATGATAAAGGATTTAGGAGAACAGTAGCGCTGAATGTTCTGTGCTGCTTTGGTCACTCGGATTAGATTCAGATCAGGGATATTTGTAGAGAAAGATTGTTACGATGGTTTTGTTTTCATGTCTCTATATGAAATTCCATTCTTTAACATATTACATCACTAAGATCATAGTTCAACTCTATCAAGTTCTATCAAGATCTTAGAAAGTAGTATCCTGTTCTTGACAAAAGTCACCACGAATGTCTGTAATATAGTTGATGGGGTGTAAAGCACTAATTATTCGTTAATTCTTGATAAAAGGGACATTAATTCTGAAGGCCCTATTTTGTACTGAAACAATCAGGCGTATCAATTGAAAGTTATTTGTAAGAACTTTTTAATCTTTACCATCAGTTCAAAGCTGTAGAATCCTTTCTACAGCCATATGATATATCCTCTAAAAGTAGAGTGTTGTCTATTTTTCAGTAGGATGTATTTATGAGTCCATTATTTAATAGTAATGACACCAGGTGTTCATAAGGTGTTCAGACAGGATGGATGTTCACCTGAAATAAACATTCAATTTCAATTACTGATGTTAGCAAATGTAGTCTTGAATAGCTGAGGTTCCTGGAATATAAGAAGCACACATTGCAATATATTTTAGATATTAAATATACAAGAACATGGGGCAGTGGGGTAGCCTAGTGGTTAAAGAGTTGTCATGCCAAATACCTGGGTTTAATTTGTCACATGGGTACAATGTGTGAAGCCCATTTCTGGTGTCCCCCATCGTGATGTTGCTGGAATATTGATATAAGTGGCGTAAAACCACACTCACTCACTCATTGTATATATAATGGTATAAATCATTAAGCCACACCAAGGGACAAGTTTTTACTCCATCACAATGCCAGGGAACTTATGACATTTAATAGCGAGTATTTTTTGTAATAAAACCTTTGTCAGGTCATTTAGTTCCTTTGGGGAATTTCTACAAAATAGCTGTGATTTATATTTTGAGTATGTTGTAAGAGTGGGAAGCATATTTATGAAAATCAATGGGGTATTTTAGCTGTATTCTTTGCATGAAGGCAATTGTTGTGATGTCTAGTTGTAATCTGACACCTTGTCTTCCTCCTCATCAAAGTGACAATATCATAATATAATTCACTCACTCACTTGCACTCTTTCTCTTATGCTCTTTCTCTTATGCTCACATACTCACTCACTCACTCACTCACTCGCTCACTGTATGCTCCCAACCAATGCAACATCCCATTACAAAAAAGGTTCACATTTTGTTTTTCAAAATAAAATGAAGAATATTTGGGGTGTTTGTAGGAATGATAAAATTGCATGATGGATGGAGCGAAAACCTGAAATTGGAAGTGTTGATCAGTGAATCTGTTGTCGTCAACAACTACTGCAGGGTACCTTGTCATGATTAGGTGGACTATTCAGGTCTCACAATCTGATATCCATCAAACCAATCTCAGTATCTAAGCTGGCTGACTGGAGAAATCTGAAAGCAGTATTTGTGAAGGAACCTGGCCCTGTGGACTTGAGGAAGGGAAGTAGTTTAATACTTCATGGACGTTGTGAAATCAATATGGTGAATCTGCATTACAGCATATGTCCTAGATAATTAAGCCTGAGCTGGAATACACAAATGGTGCTATACTTGGGATGCTCTTTGCTTGTAATTATATAAAGGATAATTTTATATTTCCCGTATTGATTCTTGCCTTAATAGACATGTTGCTCACAAGAGGAGGGCCGCCACAGTTACATGTAACGCTACAACTCAAGATGACTGATACAACCATTACAGACTGCCAAGTAATGCAGGCATTGCTGATTACTGCATACTGTGCTTAATTTGATAATGCATGTTATGTATTCTAAGGTAATACTGATTGAACCAGATGTCTTGGAGAAAATAACAGGAATCTCAGCAAGATTGCTGACACAGCATAAAGCAGTATTCACTCACTCACATAGTTAAGCTTTATTTATTTATTATCAATGCTGCACTCAGACGTATCTATGACGATGGTGACCAATAAAAAGCCTGGACCAGATAATCCAGTGATTGATACTGAGAACAGTGATCAACACTGTCAAGGTTTGATGCCACGCAATCATCCACAAAGGTTTTACTGATTCACAGTCGTTCTCCAGACAAAGGCATGCTCAAAGAGAGTACCATTTATCTGGTCATTGCATATTGTAATGTGTATTGGAGAATACAATCTAATGACTTGAATGTGCCAGAAGGTCACTATGGCAATTTCTTACTTCCTGGTACTTATTTTCTGTGAGGCACAGATCCTTTGGAAAAAGAACATTTTAAGAAATTCATAACTATACATGTTAGCAATAATGGCAAAAATTTATTTTTATATAATTTAAACTTTAAAAAGTTGTAGATTTTTGTTTTGATATTTCTTTCTTCAATGTGTATGAATAGAGAATTTATTTTCAGTTTCAATTACCAACTAAGCAAAAAAAAAAGTTGAAATCGAGTTGAATAATCAAGAATAATTATATATCATCACGTAAATGCTTCATATCTGAAAAATTGAGAACCTTGCCAGATGTACCCTAGTTTGGTCCACACAGAGTTCTTGATGCATTGGTTATATTTGCAATTCCATTCCGGATATTTAAAAGAAACACATGACTCATGATATTATGATTGAAGCTTTGGGTAAGGACTAGTTTGGAAACATCAGAAAAAGTTCCACCTTAAGGAAGCAATTTGTACAGTTATTATTACCGGGCCAAGCAGATGGCAGTATTAATGGTGAAGTAATGGTTCCGAGCACTATCAGCGAAGTCAAGGAAACTCTGGGCTCTGTACTGGAGACAGTAGTCGGTAGATAAGCAGAGGTACAGCTTGTGAGGGAGGAGATTGTTTCGACCACCATCAATGTAGTAAACTCGGTTCCTGTGTTCTGTGCGGCGACAGTAGTCGTTAGATAAGCGGAGGTATAGCTTGTGCTCCTCACTCAACTGTTCAATAGGTGGCAGGAGAGTAGCCTACAGCAGAAGTGTCACTCGCGAGCTGAATCACCTCTCTGGGAGTCCCTGGGATCCTGCCTAGACCCTGACGCTACAAGTGGCCTATCGTTTTGTTCGTTTTACATCGCTACAAGTGGTTTCACTGATTAAAAGGAACCAGAAGAAACCCTAACATGGAATTATCGGCCGATTGAAGGCAGGGATGGAGCTACCTCCCAAGGTGAAATAGAAAATAATCAATAAAAATGTAACTGGGCACTATCCATGGACAAAACATTCTGGTGAGAAGTGCTGTTGGACAGTGTCACCCGTGATCTTATTAATGTCAGAACTAATTAAACAGGCATTGATTAACTGAAATGATGCACCAGAAGTTAGACAGGTAGCTAGCCGAGGGAAAGTTCTCGTGTACCGCTGTCAACTAATGAGAGAGTTTTAATGGAGCTTTGTGCCATGGTGTCGCAATAAAGCTTATTATGTCATCACTTGGAGTGCTGGTCTCAGAGGACAGTGTAGGACCAGTCCATTCTGGCATCCACCTTATTCCCCTTGCTGCCACAGTGAGTCAGCCTGGCCAATATTCCATTTGAATCCAGGAGTAGGCGCTAGCATAGGAGTGTGTATGGAAGAGGCTAGAGCAGCTATCAGTCTTGTAATATCAACATCAGTGTGCAATACAGTGTTCCTTGTTGGCTGCAGCTGGAGAGTCCACCTGGTCAAGCAACCAAGTGCCGATTGTCACATCATTCTGTGAATTTTGTCCGCCAGTTTGACAGGATATTGAACCAAGTGACCTGTGTCCGGCTGTGTGTGTTCCATCTACCCATGTGTCCCACACCTTATGTGTATATGGGGTCTTAATTGTGGAGGTCGTGTGGCGAAGAATTTCGCCAAAGGTGGACGCATGTTTCGTATGATTATATACCAGTTGTTCCCACCCCTAAGGAAACACCTGTTGTTTTCACGAGAAAATCGTAAGTACTTTCTGTCTTTTTATTGATTGCTTATGTGTTTTTGAAATCATTTCCAGATTTGTAACACCGTGATCTGTGGTAGTCTGACATTGTGATGACACTGTTTTGGGGTTGTGGTTACGGCTTTGCACCAACACAGACATACTGCCTACCTGTCGTCCAGGTGCAGTGTATGCAATCAAGTGCAGGTTGTAATCTGTAACTGTTGCACACCTGGAGAACAAGGAAAGAGCTTTGGTCGGCGGGCAGTAACAACAGCTGCCAGATGTGTAAACTCTCGCATCTATGCTAGTATCATAACTTGCATTTTATCTGCATGGGAATTCATTTATGTTTGTTACACTTCATCTGTTAAACACACAATGTGACAGCTGTGATTATTTTTTATTTCTCTTTAAAACAATTCAGATTCAATGAGTGAAATTACATGCATACATCACCAATTGATTACATGTATTATTTGTTATGTGAACAGGGTTATTATTTCTGTTTGTTGAAATGTAGATTTGGAATTGCATTGCTGAACAGGTGTGTGCGTGCATGCGTGCGTGCGCGTGTGATCCCCGTGTGGGACCACCTTGCTGACAGAAGTCCTGGCCATGGCTTCCAGTGGCTGTGAGGTATTACCAGCTGCTGATACAGTGGCTAGGTCACAGATGCTCATGTCATGGACTTTTTTAACATGCTATCTTAGTTGTGACATGTGGCTAGTGTTTGGCCTATTTTACTGACACAATGTGTGTATTATTGACATATTAGTCCTAAGAGTTCCATGTGACATTGTCACATCTGGCGGATAACAGAATCACACCATGTTGATAACACATTGTCATATCGGTGTTGCAACAGTTTGTTAAGTGTCTTCTAACACTTTAATTGATAACAGATTGTCATATCTTGTTTAGGATGTCATATGTTGTTTATAACACATTTTGATATATGTCTGGTAATACATTGTTATATCTTGTTGACACCCTGGTGATAACAGAACATCATCTGGTTCAGTATGTCATATGTTGTTTGTAACACATTATGATGCATATGTCTGGTAATACATTGTTATATCTTGTTGATGACATATTGTGGTCACTGGACTGACAACATTGGATACACCCAGTCAGGGAAACTATGCTTGCTGATCCATTTGCTTCGAGGACACCTGTTTCTTGTGACATCTGGTAGATATGTTGGATGCAACAATTGAATGATGAGTCTTTAGTGCAGATTAATTATGACATAAGCCCACTGTTGTATAACTGCTGAGAATAATTAACATGAGCCATGTTGTCAGTCGACCAGTTCTACTGTACCTACACATATGTACAGTAAAGTACAAAAGTTGTCAGTAAATGTTTGAAGCATCATTGCAATGGAGGCTTGTTTTACATTTGGAGACTTTCAGCACCATACCCAAACCTTTTTCACAAACATCATGCTGTGATATAACTGGTATACTGTGTTATATAACTGGACTACTGTGTGATATAACTTGAATACTATGTGATATAACTTGATATAACTGGACTACTGTGTGATATAACTTGAATACTGTGTGACATACCTTAAATACTGTGATATGACTTGAATACTGAGTGATATAACTTGAATACTGTGTGATATGACTTGAATACTGTGTGATATAACTGGACTACTGTGTGATATAACTTGATATAACTGGACTACTGTGTGATACAACTTGAATACTGTGTGACATACCTTAAATACTGTGATATAACTTGAATACTGTGTGATAAAACTTGAATACTGTTATATAACTTGATATAACTGGACTACTGTGTGATATAACTGGAACAGTGTGATATAATTTGAATACTGTGTGATATATCCTGATATAACTGGACTACTGTGTGATATAACTTGAATACTGTGTGATATAACTTGAATACTGTGTGATATAACCTGATATAACTTGACTAATGTGTGATATAACTGGACTACTGTGTGATATAACTTGAATACTGTGTGGTATAACTTGAATACTGTGTGATATAACCTGATATAACTTGACTAATGTGTGATATAACTGGACTACTGTGTGATATAACTTGAATACTGTGTGATATAACTGGACTACTGTGTGATATAACTTGAATACTGTGTGATATAACTTGAATACTGTGTGATATAACTTGAATACTGTGTGATATAACTTGAATACTGTGTGATATAACTTGTATACTGTAGGAAACATGTCTGAACCAAACTCACTATTAAGTGTGCGGTCACTCTGCGGTAATCCATGACGGTTGTTTACGTTAGCTGTGCAGGTACCTCATTACCCACAGTTTGTTTAAATATTACAACTGTAGATCTCTACCCAAGCCAGCTGAACCTGGCTATAATAGAGGGGCTATGGCGCAATTATCAATACACGATTTGTTTGAGCTGTTTATTAAACAGACTCATAATCTGAACTGTTTACTTTCGTCTAATGGGAACATATGAAATATTGTCTGCAGCTATTGTTATAGTGCATATATGAAACTGCAAATGAGGTTGGGCAGACAGTCGCTTCCCTGGGCAGACAGTCGCTGGGCAGACAGTCGCTTCCCTGGGCAGACAGTCGCTTCCCTTGCAGACAGTCGCTTCCCTTGCAGTGACGGCATGGATGTAACAGGATAGCTGATTTAGTTTTGTCACTGCATCAAGTCCCTCTGCTTCGTTGGATGTAGCGTACATATACAAGGTCTGATGGCGGCTATTGTCATGTATGTGTATAAATACTGATGTTAGGTAATGACACACAGTGGTCTGGTGTTTAATTATCAGGTAGAAGACCTTGGTTCAAATCTGGTGCAATTTGCACCTCTTTCTTGATGTGCCATGAAGTGGTTTCTGGACTCGGCATTAAAATCCCGTCCCTCACTCAATATATGTCTATATCCTAAAATTCGGGGAGTCTATATGATAATGATTCTCGGATCATGCCAATGGGACCATTTATGATTAGGAAAGGGGAGAGGTCCAATGAAAAGTGTCTATTCAAAAGTACCATAGATATTAGTGATATACCAGTCTTGTTGCCCTTAGCATCTCATTGGGGGGTGGGTTAGCCTAGTGGTTAAAGCGCTCGCTCGTCACACGAAGACCTGGGTTCAATTCCCCACATGGGTACAATATGTAAAGCCCATTTCTGGTGTCCTCTGTTTGGATATTGCTGGAATATTTCTAATTGCTGTGTAAAAGCAACTCTCTCACTCACTCTATTTGGTGTGGACACTATTCGAGAAAGATCTATGATATTGCTGGAATATTGTAAAACTAAACTCACTCACTCACTCTGTGACAAAAGTTGGCTTATGAATTCATACACCTGGTGACATTGTACCAAATATGACTTTGGTAATTGCACCCCATGTGGCCTCTTCAAAATATTCATGAGTATTCTTCAGCCCAGATGATGAATAATGTGGAGCAGTGAAGAAGCTGTAGTGTTATCTGTAATGGTTTGCTGGAGTCTCTTCACCTCCGCCGTAAGGAGAATCCACAGTAGTAATTCCTGAATTTGTTGCCCCTGAAATATGTTCATGGCAGACACATCATCATATCTGTAATTTCTCTAGTCTCTTATACTGTTCAACTAGTTTTTAATATGCCCATAATTCATTTATCTTGCTAACATTCTGGCAGCTTGGGAATCTCGGCTAATCAAGTCCACATAAAATGATTATCTTCTTTCACATAAAATGTTTTTGTTATAAAATTGGGATACTTGGCTGAATTTACATTTCTTTTGATATCAATTTTTGTTTTATCAACTCGCTACTCCTTCATAAATTGCATTTCAAGGGGTACTGATCTGGAACAATTTGCTGTCGCTGGTTGTTGTTTTTGCATTGTTTTTTCCTCTGGTTGCTCAGATGATATCCCAGAATTTTGACTGGTTTCTGCTGTGCCACCCTTGAGTGTATTTGATAGTATAAGGGTGTATTTTCTCACTGATAAAAAAGATGAAATGCAATATATATACAGTATATATTCAGAGACTAAGTGTCAATCTATCTGTCTCCCATTGAAGGACTACCTAACAATAGTGTAAATGATGTGAAATGATTCTGTTCAATGCTACAACAAATGAATAAAAGCAAAATGCAAACATTATAAATGACAACAGACAAAGGTTATATTGACAATATGAGGCAGTTACCTGAGCGTTGAATGTATCTATCAATATCCTCATAAAGGAACAATATAAAGAAACAATGTCATGTGTACTTTAACATACAATCTAGTATTGTACAATATAAACAACGTTTTGGGATATTATAACTCATATCCTTTCTTAACTGGTCAGGGGTAGTTGGGAGGGTAGCCTAGTGGTTAAAGCGGTCGTTCATCACCCTGAAGAACTGGGTTCAATTTCCCATATGAGTACAATGTGTGAAGCCCATTTCTGGTACCCCCACCGGGATATTGCGGGAATGTTGCTATAAGCAATGTAAAATTCAACTCACTCACTCAACTGGTCACATATTTTGTTTTGGTGTTTCATGTAGGTGTAAACACTTATTGGTCACACCAGACAATTATTTCAGGATATCCACATTTTTAAATGAAAAAGGTCATTTATTTAGATAGCAGTGAGCAGTCAAAGATTTATCGTCTTATCTCTTGAGCAAGGGGGCACTTTTATACAGGCACTTTACAACAGGATATGAGTGTATTTAGCCTGCTTAAGTCAACCTACATTTATATATACTTTCTTATTACATTCATAAATTATCCCTTTATGTGTATCACTGCTAATGCCATTAAAAGACCTTATGTGTTTGTTATTTGTAATATTGGTCAGAATTTCTTTTTACTTTCATATTTGCCTTTGTTTTATTTTGGTCAGAAGTGAGTAATATGAGTTTCTAATTCATTTGCTGCGACACCTGTATGTTCCCAACTTATGTCTATGCATGTACCATTCATTTTCCCCAGGGGCGGTGGAGTAGCCTTGTGGCTAAAGCATTCGCTCGTCACACCTGGGTTTGATTCCCCACACAGGTACAATGTGTAAAGCCCATTATATTGCTGAAATATTGCTAAGAACAGCATAAAACTATACTTACTCACTCACTTTCCCCAGTAAACTTGATGTTGTATTTGATCAATAATTCCTAGTACAATGGTGGTTTTATTGTAGCAACTAAGCCACAAAGTACAAGACCTTGTAAAGTGTTCCAGGGACAAATTAATACAGATTTTGATCAAACCACCTTGTGAATTTACCAAGCTTAAGACATATGTAAGTCAGGGCTTTCCCTAAGACATTTAGCTGATATGCTGATATTACTGAAGATGCCATGTTAAACCCATCTCTCCCCCTTCTATTCTTACAGCAGTTATGATGGTAACATTGATATAGGCTATGGTTTACAAAAACTGGAAAGTTGATTAATTTCACTACATTTATGAATATTTGAAGGAGATTTTACTCTGCACTATAGATGGTGGTTGCAGGGGCTGATGCTGGCCCTGGCCTGTCATCACCACGATGGTGGGAAGGATGTTACTGTCAGCGTTCCAGCACAGATAATGTATTTTTGTTGGTGACAGTGTAATGCAGTCAGTGAACAATGTAAATTATACATGTGTGGATTAAGTTTGGTATGAGGCCATGGACAGGCTGGTCACTGGGGAATGCCAACTTTATGTTTGGATGATTGCGTGATGGGCCTGTTGAAACAACCACAGCCATATTGTGCAGCATGTCAGTGTTGTGGAGGGATGAGCGTTGACGGCTAGCATTTCTTTCACTGCATCATACAGTGCTGGAGGAGGTAATGAAATCTACCCATGTCAGAATCGGCCTAGGGAAAAGAGAAGGCGTTTTTCCTTGTCATAAATGAACATGCAGGTTACCAATAACCTGAAAGCGAATTTAATCGATAGATCTGCTGTTTTAAAAAACAAAATTCACAAAGTGTTTGTAACTTGATGAAACCTTGTGAAAAGTTAGTTCATCTGCTGTGTACCAAAGCTGGTATTGAGGGGCAGTTGGTGGCCTCAGTGTTTGCTCAGCAAGCTGGGTTCATTCCCCTCATGGCGAAAAATGTAAAGCCCATTTTTGGTGCACCCAGATATTGCTAAAATAGGTATCATATACAGCTCGCTCGCTTCCTCACTCCCCTCCTCACTCCTCCCTCACTCACTCACTCACTCACTCACTCACTCACTCACTCACTCACTCACTCACTCACTCACTCACTCACTCACTCACTCACTCACTCACTCACTCACTCACTCACTCACTCACTCCAAATGTATGGATACTGATGAAGCCAATCAGAGGCCACTTCCCAAGTTATATGATTGTGGGTGGATCCTGTGACAGTTATTGTTCATGATTACATCTTGACATTACACAGTGTCATCCCCAAAGTCATCTACAATCATGAGTCTCATATAGAGAAATGGAAACAGTCAGGTAATACAGCTATTTTGTCATAAGTATATGATGACATCCTGGATAATACACAGTGTAATACAGCTATGGTTGTCATAAGTATATGATGAAGTACAGTGTAATACAGCTATGGTTGTCATAAGTATATGATGAAGTACAGTGTAATACAGCTATGGTTGTCATAAGTATATGATGAAGTACAGTGTAATACAGCTATGGTTGTCATAAGTATATGATGAAGTACAGTGTAATGGTCTAAGATTGATTCATACAACGTAATGGTCTAACAACGCAGGGGTAAAAGTTGTCCTAGAATTGGGGGAGTCTATATGATTCTTGGATCATGTAAATGGGGCCCATTTATAGTTAGGAGGTGAGGTGAAATTGAGTTTAACGTTGTGCTTGAGAATATTTCGCTCATATGACGACGTGCATGCGCGTGTATATGTATGTGCGGCTGCTTGTACTAGCCCAGACTTAAGCTGGTTTTATAGTGCTAGCTCACTGAGATACCATGCCGCAGTGAAGCATGAATACCCCACTCAGACACAGTATACTGACTCCGAGCCGACCAGTCCTTGTTGTACCCATTAATGCCGAGCGCCAGGCAGGGACCAACAAGTACCATATTTTAACGTCTTTTGGTATGACGCGGTCGGGGATCGAACCCGCGACCTTCCGCTCTCCGGTGGACACTCTAACCACTACACCACGGAGGTGGTCATTTATAGTTAGGAAAGGGAATAGGTCCAATGAAAAGAGTCTATTCCAAAGTACCATAGATATTAATCTTTATATCATAGTCATGTAACACTTACTAGTCTTGTAACCCTTAGCGTCTCATTAGGGGTGGTAGGGTAGCCTAGTGGTTAAAGCATTCGCTCTTCACGCCTCAGACAAGGGTTCAATTCCCCACATGGGCACAATGTGTGAAGCCCATTTCTAGTGGCACCTGCCGTGAATATGCTGGAATGTTGCTGAAATCGGTGTAAAACTAAACTTCCTCCTCCCACATCGGGCCGTGGAGATATCAGCTGCTGGCCACCACAGTTTTCTATGACCATCAACCTGTGATGTTACATACACCGATTGCAATTTCCTCACGCATGCCACAGATTACATTACCAAAATTCAATTTTAAAATTGATTTTTTCATAGGTTTTCATCTCTTCTTATAAACTAGGTCACAAAACAGTCACTCTTTCGCCTTGTTTCTGTGGGCTTTTTAATAAATTATTTTTCATGTTTTTCTGACCTCCGTGAGGAATGACGTGAAGATGCTCAGGTTGTGATATTGATAACGCCAACTGCGGCAACCTCTGTCTGTATTTATAGCAACATGAGACTGGTCAGTATCGGTAATCAATACTCCCAAATGAAGATATTCCACCCATACAGAATAAGTGCTGTCTTGTTGAAATAAAACTTGGTTTGATTTGGGAGTAAACGTTAAATAATCTTCAGGAAAATGTAATTGTGCTGGTGTCAGATTGACAGCAGCAGTGTGGCAGTAGGCTGAGGTGTAAAACACTTTTGGATCTTTGTCTCCACCAGTCTGCAACTGGAACATGTTTATTTAATTCTCTAACTCAGCACCAAAAAGGATGTAGAGCAGTTTGGCGAGAATGTGTTAATGTCTAGACAAAACTGTCATGTTATGTTCTTTAGAAAATATGGATATCAGGAAATGAGTTTCCGTATAAGGGATTTGTCCAGACGAAGAAACGGGAGGTCATCAGGACCGCTCGCTATGTATGATAAAACACTAACAAATATTTTTTTTATGTTGTCTTTAAATATCATTGGCATGTTTTTGTTATACTTTTTTAAATCATCAATTTATGATGTGTTACAATCTTGGGTTATAACGGCTAAGCATGTGACCATTTTCACACACAGCACAGAGAAAACAGTTTCTACATGATCATAGCTTGGGGTGAGCGTGGAACTAAACCTGTGAAATAGCTTCCAGACTTTACAACATCTAAAGGGTCCATGGATTAGCTTGGTGGTTAAAGCGTTAACTAGTCAGGCTGAAGACATGGGTTCAGAAAGACAGGCAGACAGACAGAGAAGTTTATTCAGTAAAAGGCCACAGGTCCATCATATAGTCATTTGCATATGGTATTAATAGTTTAGTGCACATGCTGTTTAAGAGAAATATTTCTAATGCTCTGAAGTACATAATACAGAAAAATACTAACATCTTTTATGATACAGTCATTATTTGTTTTCATAATGTTGATAAAATTGGCATTTGGATCCAAATCTGTCAAATATTTCTGAATATATCTTAACCTTAAATCAGAAAAATGTTCACACTTAAGGAGTACATGAAATTCATCTTCAATAACATTTTTGTCATTCTATTTACAAAATAAACATAATGTCTCATTGTAGGGGAACATGGGTTTAAGTGCCAAGATAGATATAGAGTGTGTCCTCCACTCCTCCACCCCCTGTAATCCTGCTGGAATATTGCTAAAAGTGGCGTAAAACCATGCTCACTCACTCACTCTCTATTCCTTTGACTTTCTAACTTACCTGAAGAGTGGTACATCACTGAAGATTATAAATAAATTGCTTATGATATGCATCTAATGTTGATTCTTAAATGGTTAAAAGTCCATGATGTGATTCAGCATTGGTGCAACCTCATATATATAGCTTGATATTTAGAGAAATGAATATATTTTTTTAAAAGATTGTTTGAGTTCTGTTTCTGCCTCCACTGAGGTTATATGTAGTGGTTGTTCATGTTTTATGAATTTGTGTAAAGCACTTTCCGATTTATGGTGTGCCACAATAGATCTTGTTACTACCCTAGCAACTGGATCAGTGTACAAATGGTTGGTTGGTCAGTTTGTTTCTATACCAATGTACAATAAACACTGTTATTGTCTAGATGTGATACATCTGCGATAATGCTCCACCTCATTAGTCTCCATATCGCTGTCCAGATGTTGTATAAAATGATCATTCTGTCACATGACACTGACGATACATACTCAAGTTTTGATTAAATACTCCTAGGTTATTCCAGTTACACTACTAAACGACAGTTGCACGATACCCTTGTACTAGGCAGTATGACTTATCACAGGTCACCTTGACACATGATACTTGAGAATATCATTTATCATTCTAAATTAGATTTGTAATTGATGGCAAGTATTTTTCGTGTGATTTGAGAGTAATGAAGGAGGCCAGAGGACACCCACATCAATCACAAGTGGTCCTTTTACATGTTTTCATTACCCACTGCGATGGATCCATTGACTGCCTGAGCTATGTTGGCCAGGAGTACTGTCAAGTCCCTCTAGTGCAAGTATTTACATACAACAATTTCCGCTAGTCCGGCACCAGGGCGGCATATTACCTCAAAGGCATAATGTTTCCTTTTATGTTGGTATCTTTGTAGATCTCTACACACTGGGAGGGAGGAGGAGGAGTGTTCTGGTTTTAACTGGAACCGGTGATGGGCACCATGATGAGTATTTTGGACAAGGGCTGTACCGAGTCACCACCATATCAGTCCATTTCAATACATTGTGCCTTGATACAAATGCCATTATTTATCTTTCTGACAAGGGTTGTACCAATTTACTGATGTATCCATGCATTTCAGTACATTGTGCCTTGATACAAATGCCGTTATGAATCTTTCTGACAAGGGATGTACTGATTCACCGATGTATCATGCATTTCAGTACATTGTGCCTTGATACAAATGCCATTATGAATCTTTCTGACAAGGGATGTACTGATTCACTTATGTATCCATGCATTTCAGTACATTGTGCCTTGATACAAATGCCATTATGAATCTTTCTGACAAGGGATGTACTGATTCACTGATGTAGCATTACATTTCAGTACATTGTGCCTTGATACAAATGCCATTATGAATCTTTCTGACAAGGGATGTACTGATTCACTGATGTATCCATGCATTTCAGTACATTGTGCCTTGATACAAATGCCATTATGAATCTTTCTGACAAGGGATGTACTGATTCACTGATGTAGCATTACATTTCAGTACATTGTGCCTTGATACAAATGCCATTATGAATCTTTCTGACAACTGCTGTACTGATTCACTGATGTATCCATGCATTTCAGTACATTGTGCCTTGATACAAATGCCATTATGAATCTTTCTGACAATTGCTGTACTGATTCACTGATGTATCCATGCATTTCAATACATTGTGCCTTGATACAAATGCCATTATGAATCTTTCTGACAAGGGAGGTACTGATTTTGCTCTACTGTAATAACTACTATGTTTGGCTTGTTCTGTGTCGGCTGTAAAAGATAATATCCACAGTTTGCTGAATTTGAGCTGAACTATACTAACATCCCAGCAGACAAACAGGAATTAGTCTTGACTTTGTCTCAGTATCAATGCATGGTGTCCAGCTGTTTATTCTGAGGAGGCTCATATTTTTCAAGTGTTCGTCTTAGCATGGTTTTGTCAGAAACACTCAGAATTTACACAAATGAAAGAAATATTCGTACATCTGTGAAGTAACTTGTCAATGCTTTATTTCAAGTTACCAGCATTGATAAATAACTCAGAGAGGGAGTATTTCTAGAAGGAGTAAGGTGTTCCAGTTTTATGGAGTAAGGTGTTCCAGTTTTATGGAGTAAGGTGTTCCAGATTTATGTCCATTCTGTCAAGACAGCCTGGTTCCAGATAGATTTGCAGTTACTTGTAGACCATCTAATGAATAGCATATAACATCTGTGTCCATCCAGTTCATGATTGCTTCATAAGTGATTGCACTCCTATGTATTGTTATTGCCAACCAAATGTTTCATGTGTCAGGTCGCCCAGATTGCGTTACCATGACCATTCTGTGTGATAGGACAATACTGTTCCTGTAGGTTTAGAGTGTCAGATACCCCTGTCAATTATTCCTTCCCATGTCTGCGGCTTGTTTTGACTGGTTTGATTCTGTATGTGTCCCTGTTGCCTGACTTATATAAGAATTCTTCGTACTAACTGTCTCTTTGACTGTTGCCATCATTCAAAGTAATGATCCCAAAGGGAGATAATTCTGCACTTGCATATATGAAACCATCACTGACTATACACAATTTTAGAGATAGATCCTGCAGGGAATTGACAGGTGAACATGTCCATAGAACTTCAAGGATATTACCAGGGCAAACTAACATGTGGATGTGTAACCTGGCTGTTGTCTTGTACAGACTGACGTAGATTGTTGCTCATGATATCAATCACTGGTTTGACTGGTCCACTTAGTTTATTGCAGGTTACCAGGATAAGTCTGTGATTTTGCTTAAATCAACTTTGTCACTGGTGGACAAACAATTAATTACAGGTTACCATCTTAAAGTTGCAATTATTGCTGACCACAGTATAAATACATGTACCCACCCACCCACCCCAGCCTGGTCACCTGCCTGCTCACTCACTCACTCACCCACCCACCGTGAAACAAACACCCACCCACCCACTCACTCAAACTCACTCACTATCTCACTCACTCACTCACTCACTCACTCACTCACTCACTCACTCACTCACTCACTCACTCACTCACTCACTCACTCACTCACTCACTCAACATGCCATACTCTGGTCATATTTTGTCATAGGTTTGGTTGGTTCTTGCCCATGGTTTAAGATGTATTTGACATTTTTTGCATGTTTTTCCCCCAAGTTTGTGCCTTGAGATATCTGAAAAGGCAGGAGAGGTAATTGCTACAGGACAAATATTGACCTCTTTATTGGGATGACACAAGTTTGGCCAAGTCAACATGAACTGCTTCCAGACTTCCATCAATATTCGCCTGGTATCAGGGGACAAAATGGAGCTTTACTTGGAGAATAAGAGAAACGAAGGCTTATCTGGAAAAGCACACTAATCACCGTTCAGAGCAGAGCTTCAGTGTTAACCATTGGCACACCATGTTGCAATATCTCTTATGTACAGGGCTAAATTTATCATTTAATTACTTCTTGAAAGATTCGTTTTTCAACCTTTGGACATTTGTTTCAGGAAAAATAGAAATTAGTTGAAGGTTGATAAGATGTTCAGCTTAAAAACAATCTTTGATGGGTCTCAAAATTCAAGCTATTTAACAAAAAATTGTCATCACTGAGCAATATCAAAGCACATTTTCAACACTTTCATTTTTTGGTTTTGAGGATGAAAATGTCTTCATTTGTCTCCAGGGACATTAATCTTGCTAAAGTTGATTAGATGAAAGGAGGCTGCATCATCTGATGAGACTTTTCATGGTGACACAAATTAAACTCCAGACAGGTCTATATGGGGTCATATATGTTTTACATTTAAATAGTGGTATGTAAGCAGTTTTCAGAACACAACATGATTACTTTTGGGATTCAATTGATTGGGCTTTTGTCAAACTAAACGAGAAGACAGTGGCTGATTAGTTTGACACTGTGATTGGATGACACGGAACACAGCATCCATTGGTTCTCCACAGCAAATGAAAATATAGCAGACAACATAAAATATCTTTGTAAGTTAAAGTCCTCTCCAAATAAACATAAGCAGAACATTTGTGGGGGAGGGGGGGGCATTTATATGCTGAAAAAAAAACCTCTCAGGGTGAATGCACATCTCCTTGTCTATTGTAGTTAAAAAACCCTTTCTTATCACATTTTTGACAGGATATGGTTCAGATTTGTATCACTTCTTTTGGCCACAGCCTGTTGGCGAAAAGCACTAAGCATTTGTCACATACCAAAAGGTGGATCCTGTTTCAGCTGGCTTTCAAGAATACAATGTATCATTATCTGCTGATGCAATTGGTTAACAGTGGATGAGGACTAGAGGGATGAAGTATTCATGTCCTGGCATTGTCGACAATTCATTCAGTGAAAACATAAGGGTCATACCAATCATAGGTCCTGATTCACTGGTACAAGTCAGTGGTGCATTATTAACCATTATGCAACACTACCACTTTGACATTTCAACATGCACTGTCTACAGGCATGGTCATCTTACAGCTATCAGGAAAGATAATCCAGTAGGGTTGAAAATCTAAAATTGGTTTAAATGTTTTGGATTGAGAAAATTATTAGATTTAGACTTTGATGTAGTGTTATTTGTAGCCCTGCCATGTTCTTGAGAAATATGTCATCTGGCAATTAGATAACAGTGCAGAGAGCAAGATCAACTGGTAACAACTGTCCTCGGGTCATGAGTAGCTCAGACTTGGCCGCTGATTACTGCATGCAACTCATGAATCACGGAATGTTGTTTTATGCCGCATGGAGTAATATCCCTGTCCTGGAAACACAGAGAGTAGACAAGCATGGGGTACTGGAGATCTCTCCAGACCTTGACTCCCCATGTTGAGACAAGCATGGGGTACTGGAGATCTCTCCAGACCTTGACTCCCCATGTTGAGACAAGCATGGGGTACTGGAGATCTCTCCAGACCTTGAGTCCCCATGGTGAGACAAGCAGTGTCCTTGAATCCCCATGGTGAGACAAGCATGGGGTACTGGAGATCTCTCCAGACCTTGACTCCCCATGGTGAGACAAGCATGGGGTACTGGAGATCTCTCCAGACCTTGAGTCCCCATGGTGAGACAAGCATGGGGTACTGGAGATCTCTCCAGACCTTGAGTCCCCATGGTGAGACAAGCATGGGGTACTGGAGAGTCTCTCCCCAGACCTTGACTCCCCATGGTGAGACAAGCATGGGGTACTGGAGATCTCTCCAGACCTTGACTCCCCATGTTGAGACAAGCATGGGGTACTGGAGATCTCTCCAGACCTTGACTCCCCATGTTGAGACAAGCATGGGGTACTGGAGATCTCTCCAGACCTTGACTCCCCATGTTGAGACAAGCATGGGGTACTGAGAGACCTTGACTCCTCCAGACCTTGAGTCCCCATGGTGAGACAAGCAGTGTCCTTGAATCCCCATGGTGAGACAAGCATGGGGTACTGGAGATCTCTCCAGACCTTGACTCCCCATGGTGAGACAAGCATGGGGTACTGGAGATCTCTCCAGACCTTGAGTCCCCATGGTGAGACAAGCAGTGTCCTTGACTCCCCATGGTGAGACAAGCATGGGGTACTGGAGATCTCTCCAGACCTTGACTCCCCATGGTGAGACAAGCATGGGGTACTGGAGATCTCTCCAGACCTTGACTCCCCATGGTGAGACAAGCATGGGGTACTGGAGATCTCTCCAGACCTTGACTCCCCATGTTGAGACAAGCATGGGGTACTGGAGATCTCTCCAGACCTTGAGTCCCCATGGTGAGACAAGCATGGGGTACTGTCCTTGAGTCCCCATGGTGAGACAAGCAGTGTCCTGAATCCCCATGGGGTACATGGGGTACTGGAGATCTCTCCAGATCTTGACTCCCCATGTTGAGACAAGCATGGGGTACTGGAGATCTCTCCAGACCTTGAGTCCCCATGGTGAGACAAGCAGTGTCCTTGAATCCCCATGGTGAGACAAGCATGGGGTACTGGAGATCTCTCCAGACCTTGAATCCCCATGGTGAGACAAGCATGGGGTACTGGAGATCTCTCCAGACCTTGAGTCCCCATGGTGAGACAAGCATGGGTAACCTAAGACCTGTCCAGACCTTGAATCCCCATGGTGAGACAAGCATGGGGTACTGGAGATCTCTCCAGACCTTGAATCCCCATGGTGAGACAAGCATGGGGTACTAGAGATCTGTCCAGACCTTGAATCCCCATGGTGAGACAAGCATGGGGTACTGGAGATCTCTCCAGACCTTGAATCCCCATGGTGAGACAAGCATGGGGTACTGGAGATCTCTCCGGATCTTGAGTCCCCATGGTGAGACAAGCATGGGTAGCCTAAGACCTGTCCAGACCTTGAATCCCCATGGTGAGACAAGCAGGGGGTACTGGAGATCTATCCAGACCTTGAATCCCCATGGTGAGACAAGCATGGGGTACTAGAGATCTGTCCAGACCTTGAATCCTATGGTGAGACAAGCATTGGGTACTGGAGGCCTGTCCAGACCTTGAATCCCCATCGTGAGACTAGCAGTGTAAGCTGAGACCTGTCTGGACCTTGAATCCCCATGGTGAGACAAGCAGTGGTACTGGAGGTCTGTCCAGACCTTGAATCCCCATGATGAGACAAGCAGGGTTAGCAGGTGATATATTCAGACCTGGAATCCCCTTGGTGACACAAACATGGAGACCTTTTCAGAGTTCGAATCCTCATTTGACCACAAACTAATTCCAACGGAATGTGTTACTTGTGTAATTCTACAGGTTATCTCAGCATGGCACCATGAAGAATAGCAAACAATGGAGTTGTTCCTTTTGTCATTTAGTTCTTCCTTTAACACTTTCAGGATATCCCTTTTTCAGGAGTCTTAATCATGGAATGTATTATATGGGGATTTGTATTTTTATTGTTGAGCATCTTACAGAAGTTTAGGTCAAAATCCTATTTGGGACAAGTTGTTCAAATATATCACTGTCACATGTTGATCCTGACAGCATACACAAGAACAAGTATTCCTAAACATGTGGAAATATGTCAACCTTTGGTAAAGAATAAATATGATTCGGAAAAAAAGTCGTTGAATAGGGCACGAATGAATATCTCTTGGAATACTTGAATGTATAATTATGTTAAAGTTACCTTTTTTAAACTTATATGTTAAAACTAAATGTAACAAAATGATTTATCTTATATTATGCACTTAATGGACTTTACCACTGTTATTTTTTTATCTGGAATTATTAATTGTTCTACTTACCAGAGAGATCAGATCATATTGGTCCTTAAGGGACCATTCATAATTTATGGCTAGGGGGGTGATGATTAATGTTTCATGTTTCTTTCACAAGTAGGAAGATGGCTTTGAAGCATTTAGAAACATTTTATTATTTTTATCAAACGTTAGTGGCATTCAGTCTTCATTTGATTTTTATGAGTGAGTGAGTGAGAGTGTAAAACCGAGTGAATCGGAAAATGTATTATTCAGAGCTTTCTGTAATATTCTATTTGTTATAACTGACATGAGAGCCCTCTGTGTTCGCCATCTTCAGTCTTTACAATATGTGCATCATATTATTATTAACAGAAGTCTTTGTAACAGAGCCTTTTGGTCACACCTTTGATGCTGTACATATGGCTACTGCCGCTACTGCCGCTGCTGCTGTTACTGTCTCCGACAATGTCGCAAGCCTTTGATCACATGAACACTGGCAGTTTCATTATAACGATGCTTCTAACCAGGTTATGCATAACCATGAAGCTGATGCTTCAGCATTGGAGACTGCAGCCTTGGAATATGATGAGAATGTTAGCAGTTGTCCTGTCGTCTGAGCGATTCTTGAAAATGGATCAGAAATAACTGCCTAGCATGTGCCATGCTACACAGTGAAATCTTCCTGCAGCATGAATTTATTGTTATTGGTGAGGCAGCAGCTAAATATTCCCAGTGCCTGGAACCTGTTACAATTATCTGACCAGTTACAACTTCTATAAGCCACCATGGTACGACATAATGGAGTCTCTCATAAAGATGGTATAAAAACTGTAAAAATGTAATTCCTGTATCCAGTAGCATATTCCAATTTAATTGGGGTTTTAAAATGAGTTAACAAATACTTAAAAATATGGTAATTATGGAATACAAAGAAAGGAACATATTACTCCCTTAAGATGTGATAATTATTATGATTAGCTGTCAAAAGGTAATTACCTCCTTTATGTAAATTGACTCAATCCAAAGAGACCACTATTCCAGAGTAAGTGTGTAATGTCAAAGTATTCCAGGTGTCGAGGAGACACTTGTGGCCCTTATTGTCTCGCGCATCACATGTTGAAAAACTGAATTATTTCCCGTAGCCATGCAAGGATCTTCTAAATATGTGCTATGATACAAGATATATCACATTGCGATCCTTTGTAGGCACGACCATACCCGGTTTCCGTGGTAACTGTCACCTGCGACACCTGCAGCATTTCCCCCACATTAGGGGGTTGGGGTAGTCTAATGTTTGAAGCATTCGCTCGTCACACCGAAGATCCGGGTTTTGATTCCCCACATGGGCAAAATGTGTGAAGCCTGTTTCAGGTGTCCCCGCTGTGATATTGCTGGAATATTGCTGAATGCGGCATAAAACCATACTCACTCACTCACATTAATCTTACACACTCGGATGTAACTGCAAAACAAAACCTCACTCACTCTGTAATCAGGTAGTTTGTTTTTGGATGTTTTTGAAAATGGCTGTCCTTGTGAATAAAATCCAGTAATTATAACAACATAGGACAAACTTGATGGCACTAGTGCAATAGCTGTCCAGAAAACAAGGGACTAATAACAGATATATTTAAATGATAATATTGTATTCTTGTATCAAGCATATATGACAGCCTGCTGGTTTGAAGATGTATGAAACGATGCTGAGTTATATCTTCTCGTTTTTGATCTGTAAAATATCACATCTTTGATGCCATGTTTGTCAAATTGATGAGATATCCTCTTTGAACCATTGTGGATCGTCTTACATGATGGAGGCTTCCAGGACATGAAGTGATAAAAATTCTTATTGACAGACTACTAGCAGCCATGAGCCAAGATAAGTCTTTGATTGGCAGGTGCCCCAAGATGATACAGGAGCTTATATAACCCTTACAAGTAATTCTTCCTCAGATAAAATAGAAAAACTTTGTTACAGATGATACTTGAATATTTTTATTCTTGTCTTTGTTTCTTTGTTCAGACTGTGTTGGTCTATGCTTGTGTCTAAATCCTGAATCTGGTGGCCTCCTCTTTGCTTGAACTGTTGGAATAATCCTGGATTTAAATGTGGATTTTCCCGTGCTGAGAGGCAGCTGTTCGGGAGACAGGACACAGTATCAATGCTGTCCTGTCTGTATTGGCTCCTACACATCGGTGCGCTGCTCGTACCGTCACTAGGGGGCGCTATTAAGTTGCTATCTTTAAATCCATCACCAAGGAAATAGATTTCAGCATGGCCACTTCAACAGGTCCTTGTGAGATGAGTTGAATTGGAGGGTGGTAAAGTAAAGCTGAGCAAGTGAGCAAAGCCCTCACAGGACAAATTCTAATATGCCAGCTCTAGAAAGTGTTTGAACTGTCCCCATCTGTTTAAACAGCCTGCCATGGTGGCAGTCACCTTAATTATTTTGTGGTGCTTTTATCTATTTTTTGGTTCCATCATTCTGTTGTTTGTTTGTCTCTCTTTCGTGACTATTTCACAGCATCACAGTCTCAGCCTTTTATGGCTTGCCGGGTCAAATATTTGAGCGCCTGTTAAAAGCGGTAATGAAAGAGAAATGAGTGTTGCCAGTAAGTAACATCCGGAATAAAAGGCCATCAGAAGCAAAAAAGCCCATTAATGATTTTTTTTAAAAGGTGAAAATTTTATCCTGTAAAAAATGTTTCTGGTGTTGTTGAATAAGATCCATTACTTGTGAAAACTGGGTAAATATCTCTTGTTTGGGCTCCATTGATTGCCTGGCTGCTCTCCATCATCAAGTGAATCTTCTGTACTGAAGAGTTCCACGCTGTGGCAAGGGGCTCTGCTCTAATGCCCCCCCACCAAGTCACAAATCAATGGGTGTGCAACATACAAGAATGTTTCTGCCCACTAACTGCGTGTATGATGTTCTCTTTGTGACTGAGTGAGTGAGTTTAGTTTTATGTCACTTTTAGCAATATCACAGTGGGGGACACCAGGAATGGGCTTCACACACTGTACGCATGTGGGGAATCAAACTCGGGCTTCCATGTGACGTGCAAATGCCCCACCATCCCATTCTCTTCATGAAGTGAATGCACCTCTAAAACAGCTAGATACAACTGTGTTTGAAAATTAATTTGGTTTGTAGTTTTTGGATTTACATTTTTCTGAATGCGCTAATGCCAGTACACTGTAAATGATAGTCAGCACTGTGTTTAAGTACAGGGGGGTGGGGTAGCCTAATGGTTAAAGCTTTGGCTCGTCACGCCGAAGACCCAGGTTCGAATCCCCACATGGGTACAATGTGTGAAGCCCATTTCTGGTGTCCCCCACCGTGATACTCAGTCACATCAGTCAGTCAGTGTGAAGTCAGTCCATCAGTTCAGTCAGTCCAGTGTCCAGTCCAGTCAGTCAGTCAGTCAGTCAGTCAGTCAGTCAGTCAGTCAGTCAGTCAGTCAGTCAGTCAGTCAGTCAGTCAGTCAGTCAGCACTGTGTTTAAGTACAGCCTTCTGAAAGGCTATTGATGCTCATGACTTCAATCAGTGGATTATCTAGTCAGGACTCAAGTTGCTGAGAGCGGGATTAAGCTATGGACAAACAACATGGTATGAATCGACTGAAGTAAACCAGCACTTTTGGGCTAGACAGTATTTGGTTTGTCTTACATGTCAAACAATCTGTATGATAATCAGTTTAATTCATTTCCATCTTGTCTGTTTTCAGTTCAGGGCTGAGTGATATCGGCCACCTGATTTCATAATGGTTACTTGCTATTCTCATTTCCCACATTCATGATTAATTACCTCAAATCAGCAATGAAAATAGTTCCTTCGAAATTTGCCTCAAGCATTTTGGCATATTGGCTTAGAAAATTACCAATTCACTCCTGGTAAATATCTCATGGTACTCATGGTAGTGCTGTTGTCGTAGGTTTGGACATATTTTCTTAATATACACTCGAGGATTCTGAATATACACTCGAGGATTCTGAATAGACACACAAGGATTTTGAATGGACACCCAAAGATTCTGAATAGATGCTCAAGGATTCTGAATATACACTCAATGATTCTGAATATACACTCAAGGATTCTGAATACACACATAAGGATTCTGAATATGCAGTCAAGGATTCTGAATATACACTCAAGGATTCTGAATATACACTCAAGGATTCTGAATATACACTCAGGGATTCTTAACAGACCCACAAGGATTCTGAAGCTTGATCTATGTATGCGTCATCCTTGCTGTAGTGGTTTGAATATTGTTTGTGGAGATCTCATCCAATCTGAATCATTGCAGCCTCACTGCTTTATCTGCTGGAATGTGCGATGGCAAATCATATGGATAACAACTTCATGTTTTATTGACTAAAATGTGGAAAGTTTGGAAACTTTGGATGAGTCTCAAGTGTGTATTGAGCATTTAGTATGTCCTTGCATGTTATTGTGCCCCAGTTTCTGCTCTATGGTGGGATGGTGGGGTAGCCTAGTGGTTAAAGCGTTCGCTCGTCACGCCAAAGACCAAGGTTTGATTCCCCACATGGGTACAATGTGTGAGCCCATTCTGGTGTCCCCCGCCATGATATTGCTGGAATATTGCTAAAAGAGGCATAAAACTGTGAACCCCAATCTTAGTGGCATGGTAGATTTCTTCTTGATGTGCCCTAGCATTTTTGACATGGCAGAGTGCTATCCTTTGTGCCCCAGCTTGTGTGACATGGCAGAGTGCTATCCTTTGTGCCCCAGCTTGTGTGACATGGCAGAGTCTTTGTCATTGTGCCCCAGGTTGTGTGACATGGTATATTGCTTGTAGTCTTTCCCTTGTGTAATGTAGGGCTACAGCTGTTGCCTGGCACCAATATTTCTCCATATTTGTTGTTCTTGTGTCAGTCCTGCTGTAAAATGCTTTAAAAATTAAAAAATATTTTTAAAAAGCTGTTTATGGCCTCAGTGTGTCCGCTTCAATATGATGGTTCCCCTTGTCCCCTATGTCCGGCCCCTGTGTCAGCCCCATCACTATGTCTGCTTCTATACGATGGTTCCCCTTGTCCCCTATGTCCGGCCCCTGTGTCAGACCCTGTGTCAGCCCCATCACTATGTCTGCTTCAATACGATGGTTCCCCTTGTCCCCTATGTCCGGCCCCTGTGTCAGCCCCATCACTATGTCTGCTTCTATACGATGGTTCCCCTTGTCCCCTATGTCCGGCCCCTGTGTCAGCCCTGTGTCAGCCCCATCACTATGTCTGCTTCAATATGATGGTTCCCCTTGTCCCCTATGTCCGGCCCCTGTGTCAGTCCCCTCAGTGTGTCTGCTTCAATACGATGGTTCCCCTTGTCTCCTATGTCCGGCCCCTGTGTCAGCCCCATCAGTGAGTCCGCTTCTATACGATGGTTCCCCTTGTCCCCTATGTCCGGCCCCTGTGTCAGCCCCATCAGTGTGTCCGCTTCTATACGATGGTTCCCCTTGTCCCCTATGTCCGGCCCCTGTGTCAGCCCCTGTCCGGCCCCTGTGTCAGCCCCTGTGTCAGCCCCATCACTATGTCTGCTTCAATACGATGGTTCCCCTTGTCCCCTGTGTCCGGCCCCTGTGTCCGGCCCCTATGTCCGGCCCCTATGTCCGGCCCCTATGTCCGGCCCCTGTGTCAGCCCCTGTGTCAGCCCCTGTGTCAGCCCCTTGCTGTCCTGAACTTCGAGGACCTGACTTCAGGTCTCCAGTATTATTACAGCAAAGGATATTGGAAAGTGATACAATCAGATCTCATACATTGCTTTGCATTCTGGGCATACAGTGCACACACTTCCTCCAAATCGTTCTGAACGACTGGTCCCGAATTAATGGTTATGTAACAAGGATGGCTGTGTGGAATAATGTCTGCGTAAGGTTTCAGTGACTCTCCAGAGAGTGACAGTTTCTAACTAGGTGAGGATGTGCTTATGAATATGTATTTCATTGAAATTTTGTCTGGATTGCGTTTGATCGATGAATGTAAAATCTCTTAGGAATTCAAGCAAAGATTGTCAAAGAATCATAATTCATACTTGTCAAACCAATTTTGAGGACATTTTGCACATCTGTTTTGTACAACTGTCATGAATACCGGAGTTACTAATACATTGCAGAGTAGTTTTAATTCCAGAAATATAAAACATATTGAAATTATAACTGTCACCAAAAAGAGCTTTAATCAATTTAAAACAATTTCTGTTGACAGCTATACAAAATCCTTGTCGCGTTTCTCAATCAGGAGGCAGCTGTCATTAGTTAATATGGTCTTATATTGTTTTACAATAATGGAAACACAAAAGATGATTGTTTTGTTAGCCAATATATTTCCTTGGAATGACTTGCGTTTTTTAATACATAATTACTGGTGAGTTCATAAAGTCTTCGTTAATGCTACCTTCTTTGAGTGACATTTTAGTTGGGAAATAAAATATTGAACAAACTTCATGGATAACAACTTATTTTATTTCGTGAGTGCAACGTTTCAATACAGATTCTTGTACTGTTGTCAAGCAGGAATGGTACATGAAGAGAAGGGGATGCATATATGCTACCTGTTCTCATCTATAAGGTCAGTTGTCAGTGTGACGCCAGTGACCAGTGACCAGTCCTACCATTGACACACTGATTCCTGATCCCCTATGCAGTTCAAGGAACATATGTGTCATTTTCAATCTTTGATAAGTAATGTTATTTGAAAAATGTGTGAATTATTTTTATCTACAGCTTTACCTTATTCCTTCAAAGACAAATGGAAAAGCTGTAAAATATTACATGTCTTTTGGAGTATAAAAGTCATGGCGACAAGACACTGTGTAAGTGTTTGAAACTGGCTTCCAAAAATTATTCAGAATACTGAGGATTGTGGATGTTTAAAATGTAAAATTTACATTGTGTAATTGTGTGTCAGAAAAATGATGTTTAAAGTTTATATGCTTACTGCAGTTCTGATGCTCGGTCAAGTATTATCATCTCCTTCCTGGTTCATTTGAAATATTTGATTGGTGGATCTAATCTTAGCAAGTTTCTGTACATTTTCAGCTAATATTGGCAAAAACTACATTTCATTAAAATTTAGTTCCCTTGTCTGTTTCCAAAGTGTCGAGTCCCGGGGCAGACTGGCAAGAATTGTCTTTGATGTGATAGGAGACCCAGCTGAAAATTGGACGATTTAGTTAACATGGGTTCTATGTCCTTTGCACATGAAGCACAGAGCACCAGTAAATGTAAAAAACATCCTGCCATTATTAAGCCGTCACTTGTTTGATTGGCTACGATCCTGTGCCACTTGTGAAGGTACAGATCATCAGGGCAGCCTCTTCAACAAGTGTTTTGTTCGTTTTCCATCAATCAATAGTTTTTGTTTCTTTTGGCACACAAGTGAAATCAACCTGAAATTAGGTTTGTATCTAAGCCGTTCATTTGACTTGCTCTCTCGATTACGACAGATCCTGAGATCGCTGGTTCACCATAGCCTCTGGCTTTGCATGACATAAATAGATTTCATCTTTCAGACTATCACAGTCTTGAGTTGAATTTGCCGATACTTCCATCAGAAATTAGATTTCATTCTTAAGTGATATTTCATCTGATGAGACAAGAATCAGATTTTAGGGATTTACTTATATTGACAATGCTGAAGAGCCAATGAGTGCAGCCAATCATACAACAGATACTGAATAGAGGCCCAATTGGCCGTCTGATGGAAGTGAAGATGTCGATAGAGTCCCTGTTATCAGCTTAGACTTGGCAGCTAACATCTACAGAAGCGTTTCGAGTGAAAGAGATGAATGTCTTTACAAGTAATGGATGTGGGAGGACCTGTAGGAATGTCAGACAAAGAACCTACTGAATCCTTCTTATGCTGTTCATTACTGAACATTAGTAGTTCTTTTAAAAGACTGAGGAAGATTTTTAAAGATTTTATAGGTTTCTTGCAGCATTCTACATGCTGTTCTAGATGGACAATTTCCAGATAGTTTGGTAGGACATAATGTTGGTATTGCTCTCTGGCAGGAGGGTAAGTCCGATGTTTGTAGACAGTTACTCGGTATAAGTAATGTACGTTAATATGTAAAATGATGTCTTTCTTTGGCCTAAGGCACCTTTCTGTCCTCTGGAGCATTGTGAATGTCACTCTTGATTTCATTTAGTTTCTACTTTCAGGTGTTATATTAATACCTCTAAAATATCTAATAAAATCATATTTATGTACCTTTCTATGAACCTGTGTGTTTGATAGTATCAATACTGTTTTTGTTCAATCATTACTCCTATTTGTGTAGCATCTACTGGTTTCATGAAGCATAGAACTTCGTAATGTTCAAAAGTAAGTTACGAAGTTTCCAAACGCCTTGTAATTAAGATTTTAGCTTAAAGATGTTTTGTTCATGTTGACATTTAAATATTAACTTTACACACTTTTATCGTTCATTGCTTCTTGCCATCTACTTCTAACGGAACAGAACAAAAATCACCAAAATAGGAAAATAAACTTCCAAAACTGCAAAAATATCCTCTAAAACCGAAACAAACACATCTGTAATGGAAAACTAATCGTTTAAAATGGAAACAAAACTCGCGTATCAGCTACAAAAGCACTCAAGAACGGTCGCCAAGCATACAACACGGCAGTCATAGCATCCCAAAACGGCAGTTATGACATCCGAAATGGCATACAAATCGTCAAAGATGGCGGCGCGGGGAGAAGAACAGGATTTGGTAAATAATGTTTTTGGTCACTTTGAGTCTAATCTTGAAAATTTTATATCGGGATGTAGAGCATCAACCCCTTATTGTAGCAAGCTTCAAACCTATGTTCATACTTCTCAGTGTCAGGCTTGTGACTCTGCACAATGTGGTCCCTCGTTTGACCAAGGAGGGTTCATTCTTTGTTGTCGACATGTCGTGCTACTGTTTCTCTTCAGTTTTGTAAATAAAGTATTCATAGCATCACATTCAACATTTATATACTTTAGTGATTTATAAAGTTGGCAGTGACTGCCTGTTATTCACAGTGTTTGCAAGTAGTAATGACAGTTAGCCCCTGTCACCTCACGACATCTAATCCTAGTTAAACCCTGTTGTTGGTGTCCACTAGCAGCACGCGTCCTCCAGGATCAGCAGCACCTGGTGTTGTTGGTGTCCACTATTCACTAGGTGACATTGTGAGACCAGCAGCACGTCCTCCAGGATCAGCAGCACCTGGTGTTGTTGGTGTCCACTATTCACTAGGTAGGTGTCCTCCAGGATCAGCAGCACCTGGTGTTGTTGGTGTCCACTATTCACTAGGTGACATTGTGAGACCAGCAGCATGTCCTCCAGGATCATCAGCACCTGGTGTTGTTGGTGTCCACTATTCACTAGGTGACATTGTGAGACCAGCAGCACGTCCTCTATGATCAGCAGCACCTGGTGTTGTTGGTGTCCACTATTCACTAGGTGACATTGTGAGACAAGCAGCACGTCCTCTATGATCAGCAGCACCTGTTGGTGTTGTTGGTGTCCACTATTCACTGGTGTTGTTGGTGTCCACATTGACATTGAGACCAGCAGCACGCCCTCCAGGATCAGCAGCACCTGGTGTTGTTGGTGTCCACTATTCACTAGGTGACATTGGTGAGACCAGCAGCACGTTGTTGGTGTCCCTCCAGGATCAGCAGCACCTGGTGTTGTTGGTGTCCACTATTCACTAGGTGACATTGTGAGACCAGCAGCACTCTATGATCAGCAGCACCTGGTGTTGTTGGTGTCCCTATTCCTGACATTGTGGAGACCAGCAGCATCTATCAGCACCTGGTGTTGTTGGTGTCCACTATTCACTAGGTGACATTGTGAGACTATTCAGAGACCAGCAGCACGCCCTCCAGGATCAGCAGCACCTGGTGTTGTTGGTGTCCACTATTCACTAGGTGACATTGTGAGACCAGCAGCAGCAGCGTCCTCCAGGATCAGCAGCACCTGGTGTTGTTGGTGTCCACTCATTCACTAGACCAGGTGACATTGTGAGACCAGTTGTTGGTGTCCACTATTCCTAGGTGACATTGTGAGATCAGCAGCACCCTCAGGGTGCACCTTGTTGGTGTCCACTATTCACTAGGTGACATTGTGAGACCAGACAGGATCAGCAGCACCTGCACCTGGTGTGTTTGTCCACTATTTGGACATTGTCCACTATTCACTAGGTGACATTGTGAGACCAGCAGCACGTCCTCCAGGATCAGCAGCACCTGGTGTTGTTGGTGTCCACTATTCACTAGGTGACATTGTGAGACCAGCAGCACGTCCTCCATGATCAGCAGCACCTGGTGTTGTTGGTGTCCACTATTCACTAGGTGACATTGTGAGACCAGCAGCACGTCCTCCAGGATCAGCAGCACCTGGTGTTGTTGGTGTCCACTATTCACTAGGTGACATTGTGAGACAAGCAGCACGTCCTCCAGGATCAGCAGCACCTTGTTCTACAACATCTTCCATCTCGCTGTTCTTTGCATGCTTTCTCATAACCTCTCTTTTCATTGTCACTCACAGTCAATAAATGCTATTATCCCTAATAGAACCAAGATGCCCATATTTAGAACTCCTTCTCAGTTTGAAAAGACCCTCTTGAGACAAGCTTAATGGATAGTTTTATTAAGTTTGGTTTGGATTCTTTACATCTGTGAAGCTTGTGCATGATGATATCATTATGTGGCCATATCACCATCAAAGTATTTCTCTCTGTATTCACCATGTTATTCATCTTTGAAGGATTATTTTGATAATGTGACTTCAAAGGGGCTCATTTGTTTAGGAGTTCATAAAACTCTTGCTATTAAGGTTGATGCAAGCTCAAAAATACTGTGCTGTGAAGATAGAATGTTAAATATCATATTACATGTTGAATAACTTGTCATAACACTCGGAGGTACATTATATGGCTTTTAAGTTCTCTCGGAGGAGAGATAATTCTTGTAGATTGGGATGTTGGATAAAACTTTGTTATTGCTCAGAGAATGTCATCAGAGCTATATTTTGATAATTTAACAGTTTATGACTGATCTATGTTAACTCAATTGTAATTCATGCATATATGTCCCTCATGGGTTGAGTCTGCTTCATTGGAGCCACAATCAGGTCGGAAAATTGTCTGGCTCTCAATCGATGGAATGGATCATGGTATATTGCCTAGTTGAGTTTTGAGATGAAAATATGTAGGGAAAAAGCATAAAATGTCCCAATGTGAATTTTGATAGCATAATATCATTGAATGCACAATTTTTTGTGCATTTGAAAATTTAAACATTAGTATTAAATAAAATGAAATACCATATATCTGGCTCACATATCTGAACATGGGTTCTGTGAGAACAGATGAGGCGGTGGGGTAGCCTAGTGGTTAAAGTGTTCGCTCATCACACCAAAGGCACAGGTTTGATTCCCCACATGGGTACAATGTGTGAATCCCTTTTCTGGTTTCCCCTGCTGTGATATTGCTGGGATATTGCTAAAAGCGGTGTAAAACTATTCTCACTCACTCATTAAGCACATGAGTATGTCTAGGTGTCTCCATGGACAAGTGAATGGAAATATGCCTCATTTCTCTCAGCAGTGAATGGGTAACCAGTAGGATGAGATGGTAATGTGATTGTTAACCTTCTACACCACAAGGCAGTATACTCCCCAGGGAGTGGAAAATGAAATGTGAGCGCACGCTCATGGATTATCCTGGGTAGCTATAATGTAGCACTTTGTATATGTCACAGTTTTTTTATGTTGTATAAACTTTTATTACATCATTATTATTATTATTACCCAGTTGTTATTCTGTGTTTGTCAGTCCAGTAGCATTTCATGGGTTTCATTTACTTTGTATTTACTTCCATACTGAGTTAACATGTCAGAGCATGACCGAAACAGTGTTCCTCGTACTGCATACCACACTCAAGATTGGCCTGGTTTTCAGCATGTTTTCGAGAACAGTCCTGCGAAAGGAAAGTGTAACGCGATTGTCATCAGATGGAGGTATAGATTGTCAGCTGAAACCAGGCTTTCATGAACAGTTGCAGCCGTTCTGATTATGTTCACTTGTTCATGGTTTTGATTGACTTAGAGTTTGGGGATTCAGGGTAATTTGTATGTGTGTCACAGACACGTGGCTCTTGTCCTGTCTGTACAGACTTTGATGGTTCTCTGTGGTATTGAATAGAACCGATACGTAGAATGCTCAATCAGATGAGGCGCCATAATTGGCTCGTTTGGAAATGTAGTTGGCTCACAAGCCATATTAGCAGATGTTACATGTAACAGAATCAGCAACCCAGATAATCACATGGACACCCAATATCTTGTCTTATATAAATAACTGTCAGATGAGTACTTTTGGTTTTTGTGTTGAATTGTTGAAGGGAATAGCCAATGCATGTGTGTCAAACCTAACCAGTGAGTGAGTGAGTAAATATTGCTTAACGCTGCATCATCAATTTTGCAGCTAATCATGGCGACAACTCTAACTAAGTTACATGCGGTCATCCATGCACTAAAGCTGACTGTAGATTTACTCCTTAACGTCACAGGATTATGTGCAGGCATGTGAACATTGATGACATGTAGTGGAGAAGGTGTTTATCATCCAGAATATATTGCAACTATTAGATGATGATGATGATGATGATGATGATGATGATGATGATGATGATGAGGCTTAGAGAGATTTATTGTGTTTATCATCCAGAATTTATTGCATTTTATGAGATGATGGTGGTGAGCTATAGCTGCAGAACTGTTCAAAATGGTGTTAAACCCAACTCACTGATTCTGTCAGGCTGTAACGGCAGATGAGGCTAATGACAACCTTCGAGGAAAATGCAGCAGCAGAAAGGTTTTGTTGAGAAAGTTAAAAACAAAATTAAGCATCACATACTTTTTAAACCTCTTTAACTTGCCTAAATGATTATTTGGTTCAGCTTTGTTTTTGGAAACCAATTTTCCAGTGACTTGTTCATTTCTGTAAATCAATAATCAGGATATGTTGAAGTTTAAGGGAAGGTTTATGCTTGAAGTAATCAAATTTATCAACTCATTCTAAAACAGATTAACCCTACCAATTGTAGCATAACATTACTTGAAGAAAATGTCTGACAAAATCATAATATATTATGTCAAGAGTGCATGCTGCTAGTTCAGTTGATAGAACATCATTTCAGTCCCAAGTTTAATCAAACAGAACCAGATTGGTATCATCGATGGCATGTTGTATTTCTATTTTCTCCACTCAATATTTTTAAGTAATCTTTGTCGATAGGTTGGCAAGTAAGGTAAAACATTTAACATTATGTGTGTGTTTGTTTACATCACATTTACTTTAGCTACAAATTGTGCATTTAAGAATAGTTTCACTAACAATTAGGGTTTGAATGTCGTATATATGCTAGAGTATCCCGAGGATGACAATGTCCTACTGTGCTCAATGATGTCTTGTTTGCACAGTTAGCCTGTGATTTACCAGTAGGAGAGGTAATTTACCATCACTAATTTATTGTTGGCAAATAGAACCAATAACATTTCATGAGTTTTCGGTAATTCCAAGTATTCCTCAGCACTTAAAGGATGACTTGACTCTCTCAATTAGCATCTCTGGCAATATTTGGTGAAGCCATTCAATACTCGCTTTGTGCGGTACTCATATTTCTTGATGAAGATTGGTCTCGAATTAACCTAATTATGAAGAAACTAATCTCAGTTTTCGTCTTGACTCTCAAACAGCTAGATTGAGTCTGGATATAAACAGGGGCTCTGTCCCTCTGCAACAAACACCAGTGTTTAAACATGTAAATGTGGTAGAAATCAGGGCCTCATTCAGTGTCTAGGCTCAGGGTCTAGGTTATTCCTGGTTACTGGTGAGGGTACTTATCAAAGTATTTGATGTATCAATATGTTTTGTTCAGTAGGATAGCTGAAAGTGAAAGTTTTTTCAGTCTAGTGGACTGATGGGTGCAGATCGATACGAGGTACAGGAATAGTTGCAAGGGGGTCGTTCCATTTTATTGATGTTATCGTTTCCCATCTTTACAGCAGGAGAAGACTATATTACAGTAGTGTCCCACATTTGCTGTAGGATATCCTTGAATCTGTCAAGATTGTTGGGGTGATCCCCTCAGTGATTGCCAGGCTTCAGCTACGAGGAACGAGGAACTACGAGGAACTCCGGCTTCATTTAAACCATTCAACAGGACTGGCTGCCTTTCATGCCAGGAGCTTCACTTTTTGACAAATATTTAAACTGATGTAGTTGTAATTTTATTCTATTTGATGGGTACATGTTAAATCTCTTTCATTAGGGACTGAATGCATATCTTGGCAATATCATCTGTTGGTTTTATGACAAATTTGATCATTTCAGTTTTTGTGTAATTTGCCGAGCTCATCTTGTTAGTGTTGCCGAAACATTACCCCCAAGTGCAAATTTGCAATGTTATTACGATCAGCTTGACCTCAAATCAGAAATTGAATTTGTAGCACTATTCTAAGATGTGAAACGTGATAGAATACAGCTTTGTTTCATGTCTTCATCCAGTTTAATCCAGATGAACTTGGCATCAAAGGACTTTTATTCTTTATTGTAATTTACTTGCATTCTCCTTGTAAATTACTTCTTGTCAAAAATCTCCTCAGTATCACCATGTATTGTTCTGGTTCAAGTTGTTAGTTGGCCCAGCGGGTGAGGTGTTGGACATGGAAAATCATGGTTTGATTGCTAGAGTGTCTACAGTTAGTATAACCTGTTTATGGTGCATCTCACTAAGATTGCTACAAGTATAATAATCCACAAGGATATCATAAACTCCTTTACTCTGCTATATTATTGCTTGTCAAAAGCAGCACAATTTAGATTTGTTTCCCTTAGGAATGCCAGGATCCTGTGATCATGTGCTTCATCCACTGATTTGTCCACTGATTCATCCACTTGGCTTCCACTGATTATGTGTGTTGTTACGTTAGTCCTAGTTCACAATCAACACACATGATCACCATCAACCATCTCAGACCTGTTTCATGCCATGATATAACAAATGTACTGTCCAAAGTGGCATTAAACCCATTTACCTCACTCACTCAAACTTGGAGTAAGGTGGTCGTTTGCCATACAGTGAGGGTTTGTTATCTGCATGAAATGTGTATAGCAATTTTTTTTATCTCATGTAGGCCAGGATCGACTTAACTACTGGTCCCTTGGTCAAGGGCTGACAGGACCAGATGACCATTTGATTGCCTGTTTGAAACATACATACATGTACATGGTGGTTTGGTATGCAAATTAATGTTAGCACCTGCCATTCCATTGAGAAGCAATGTTTTATTTCTTCATATTTCCCCGGTTTCTGGTGAGTTTGTGTGGAATGAGTTCATTTCAATGTTACCCCTCACATATCCAAATATTCAAGCCTTATCATGGAATCAGAAAAAGGTCTTTGTTAGAATATCTTTATCTATAAGTGGGTCTTTATGATTCCTTTACCCAGCTCTTGGACCCTCCAGCAATATGCTCCCAAGCCTCAACCTACCTATGTTGGGATGTCGGTGAAGCCTGCCACCAATGCAATAACATCATTATTAGCCTGGTGTGTTGTAACACAGGAGGAATGGTTTCATTGCCCCCGGCAACGCACAATTACCAATATGCTGATGTACAATAAATGTACAGAACACGTATGGACACTTTGGTTCTATGAACGTCTGTTGGCTGCAGGAATTGGACACAATTGGGTTCAGGAATGATTGACGGGAGTTTAATCCAGCCTGTCCAGGGAGGTTGTGTTGATAACCACCACATTCTGTTAGGGAGGCAGGATATTTATTGGTTATCTGCCTCCCTTTCTGGTCATGATAATGCCCTTGATCTCAGAATTGCAAAGATTAATTTATTAAATCTAGCAGAATACAGCCTCATCACATTCTCGGTGCCTGCATCACATGACTGAATTTTGCTCTCTTTTCATAATCAGCTGCAGTGGTTGTGAGTTCAAGTTGTTTACAGGCCTTACGACTTGGCTAGGGCTGACATAATGGCTGAAGAAAACTTCTGCTGTAGGCCATGTGTGAAAAGACAACAAAAATGTGTGGGTATTCCACTGAAAGTGACCAGCACTTTGTGATTTTCTTCTTTAAGGAAGCAGATAATGGCGAATGAGGGGAATGAAAACTAAGAACGTGTGGTTGATTATGGGCTTCTCTTTCCTCGACAAGATGGAACAGTCTTCCAGTTAGAGGTGTTTGTCTGGTTCCTGCATGAAAACATTCCTGTTGCCTTAACATGCCTGTGAGCAGCATTCAAGTATACAAAATGCCAGTTATTTCAGATACCGATTATGCCAAACAGTCAACTCAATACAGGAATATGGTAAAGGGGTGTGAAACTCAACAGCATGGTGCTGCAGACCAAGGGTCAAAATCAGGGCAGAGCTCAGACAAAACCATTGAACTGATCCTGGAATGTCAAAGGGAAGCAACTCTGCACAGCAGTGCGAGTCACCTCACCTCAACTTTAGTAATTGTGTGTCCAAGTCTATTTCATGTGACTGTGCAAAATTTGGTTTTGTTGCAATTATTAGATTTTGTGTTAGTGAGCAATTCATCGGTCTCAAATGAAATTAAACAGACTGCAATGTGTGCAAAGAAAGATTAAATATGGTGTGTTTAAATTGATGGGAATGTCTTGTCCTACAACTGTGAAAGAAATCTTAGTAATTCTGATACATTGTGCTTCTTCAAGCCCTAAAAAATGAAATGCCTCTTAAGTTTGTGTTAGATGTGGATCCAGCAGCACCTGTTTCACATCAGAGTGAGTTAGTGAGTGAGTTTAGTTTTATACCGCATTCAGCAATATTCCAGCTAGATGGCGGCGGTCTTTAAATAATCAAATCTGGGCCAGACAATCCAGTGATCAACTGCATGAGCGTCGGTTTCACGTCACAACAGAGGACACGGAACTGGCACACCATTCATCTGTGAAAGACACTGGATCACACACATCCAGCAGGAATGTTTTTCCAACCACTTTGATTGTAACGTTTGAGTTGAATGATGCATCAATTATATTAAAACATGTCGTAGGATGTAAGAAAAAATTAGCTGTCAAACATTTTTAAAAGGCAACATAATTTCTTCATCGGGTACATGCAATCACTTAAAGGGTTCTTTCTTGTCAACGTGATGAGTGAAGCCATATGGAAATATAATAGGTTTTCTCAGGAGATGTTTGTAATAATCAGTACTGATGCAGCTGTCAAGAGCTCTTTCTCTACTTAATTATTGAATAATGAAATGTTATCAGGAGATGTCAATGTCCTAGCTGACAATCCTGAACACTGTTATGAGATGAATCGGTAATTTGGACTTTTACTTGTTTTTATCAAAGCCCAGATAATATGATTAATTTTACAGATGAGTGGCAGAAGCAAACATAAAGCTGAAAAGTAATTAATGTGATTAAATGACTTCTATTGAGTAACTGTTGATTACATAATTATGTCATGATATGTTCCTTTGGAGCAAAGTAAGACATTTCAACCTCTTGTTGACAGACCCTTCAAAAATATCCTGAATTCCTAATATATTATTGTGGTTATTGAATGTTCACTTTGTTATTGACTTCCAAGTTAAACAGCAATGTTCTGAATATTTTACCCTATATTTATTATTGGAGTTGTTATTGTGTTAGCACTGACTGGGGCCTGAGAAACAAGGCATAAATTTTGCCTCCCTGCATGAGCAGTAATTGAATGGATATTTATACTGTACTTAATAACATGAGAAATACTGCAAACTGACAAGCAGGAATGCTGCAATGATAAGACATGATAATGTTCCAAGAGGCTGCCTCTTTTCTGCATTAATCTAAGCATGACAAGATTGGCTGCAGAGGCAATTCCAGATGGTCATGTCCTATAGTCCATCATGAATGTGGTGCTGTCCCAACCAGTGATTGTCCTTCCGAGGGCATTTTGTGTCCTGCATGTCAGGACTTGATAGACGAACAGCAGACACGCACCAAATCAAGTTGGATCTCATTCAGCTTGTGGAATTGGCTACAGCAGGGGCAAGATGGACATTGTTGGAAGGGTGGCTCCAAGAAGGCCAATCCAAACAACTGATGTGCTGGCTATATAGCAGACGGTATTCCTCAGCAGCCCAGATGAAGCTCAACTATTGTAGCCATGAACCTTTGATTTCAACTCCCCCCAACATGTACGGGTGTATGTGTTCCGAATGTTACATAAGATGTGGGTATTGTATTGACATGGGCTGGTAATGTTAGGAAAGGGGGGGGGAGGGTAGCACAATGGTGAGTGTGCAAACATTATTGCAAGTGCCAAATTCTGGCAATGGTCATGTGTTTCAAAGTTTGTTTCTGTTACACAATTCATGAACTGTTCATTTGCAATCCCATACATTATGACCCAGTTCTTGTACTGTTCATTTGTGAGCTCATACATTATGACCCAGTTCTTGTACTGTTCATTTGAATCCAATACAATGTAACCCAGTTCTTGTTTTGTTCATTTGTGAGCTCATGCATTGTGACCCAGTTCTTGAAATGGTAATCAATGGTTGCCCAACAGTTGCCTTGTTCAGTTCTGTACATAATGCCCTAGTTACCTCTTACTTTGAATATACAGGCAACAGTCAACATAATTTCAACTTTCTTTTACAAACAGCTATATTTATCTTGCTTATATTTATAAGGTGGAAGTTCAGTGTTCTGTACAAAAAGAATAAACCACTTAACTAAATATGCAAAGTGCAAAGTTTGGTGAAAGAATATCAAGTTCATTTAAACCTTATTAACTTAATTAATTCACTACATTTTTCGGACATTATTGTAGACATGAGAATTTCTGTCTACACTGTGGTCAAGTATTAGCAATTCACTGTAAAATAATATACCGGTATGTGGATGTATGATCTTCAACAGTCATTAAGATACACAGTTTTTTCAAATGACTGAAGTTAATCTGACATGGCTATTGGACATTGCAGCAACAGCGTTCTCTTTGTGGGTGTTCCTTTGTCTGTTTTAAGTGGAATATTTTATATGGTACTACTCCTTCAAATTACATGGCTTCTCTCTGACATTCCTCTTGAATTTTGTATGGATGCAGGTTTTTCAGGCTTGGGTTGCATTTTGAACTTGAACTGGAGATATTGAATTTTGGAGACTGTAATAAACAACAGCAGCCAAAACAGACCCTAGACGGACATAAGATGTCAAGATACATGCAACCATGTCTAGTGGGGAGAGACCGTGGATCGTTGGGAGACATTGATCTGACTGGGAGATACAGACTAATCACAAGGCATCATCACCTGATAAAACACATTTCACGGTATGAAACATGGATGTAATGGGCCCCCATGAAGAAAAAGATAATTTAAGTTTTTGTCCTTGAAGAAAGTCCATCAATTCTGTTTTGTTTGATGATTATAGTATGTTAAGGAAAGAATTGACTGGAGAAGTACATGAGCTAACTCCATTAATCTCAGGACAGACACAGATTGTATGTTGGTGTGGTGCCCATTTACATTGAAGGGATTATTTTGCTCTCAAGGATGCAAAAAGTCAAATCATGATGAGCCTAGCCAAATAAGGTAAAACTCTGGATGAATGTCATCAAAGATTTCCTGAGGAGACCACTCAGCTCATGCTACCGTAGATCACAGACAGACTGGGCCTCCATCATGCCATGCTTATCTCCATGTCAACCCAAGGGATGTGAGGTGAATTGGGCATTTAAGATGGGCTCCAGATTATTACACTTATGGTGATGTACATGCATGTGTGTGTGTCTGCTTTAATAAGCTGGACTAATGTCAGGTTTATTCTCCTTGCCCACAGGGATACCATTCTTCAGCTTAAAATGGATACCCCACTCTGTCACATAATGCTGGCTCTGAGTTGACCAGGACACAGTTCCAATTATATCCGTTATATTGAAGAATGTGACTTGCAGTCACCTTAACCCTTTTTGGATTAGGGTAGTCTCTCGTACAGACCCTGAAGCAAATATATCCAAGAAAGCCCACACAAGTCTAGAAAATGTGGCAAGTCTAGATTTTCTCAGCTTCAGGTCTGAAATGAAGAAAGTCTCAGGGCTCCTTTTCATTATATATATTTTTTTACTATGAACTTTTTTCAGTAAAATATGTTCATTTCAGAGACTAGTTGTTAGTCTAGGATTAGGGCACAGACCATATTAATTTTCACTATCTCAATGCCAAACACCAGGCAGGTAACAACATGTACCTTCTTTCAAAGTCTTATTGGATGAAACAGCTTGGGCTTGAACCACTCTCTCTCTGGGCAGATGCTCTGTCCACTTGACTACGGAGGTGGTTTTGATGCACAGAATGATCATGTGGTCACAATGGCATGGATTGTTCCCCTCCAATGGTTGGCCTGTCTTGTAGTTACTGACCTCTGGTATTGCAAGTTTGGGGCTTACCCATCACCCATTGCTGACTTCTTGCAGTTTTACCATTCCATGGACACAGGTACCCCAAGTCATGACATAAAGATTTCGTATATCAGTTTATTATGTTTCTCTTTAATGATCACTCTTATCATCATGGAGTTACTTTTATGTAAATTTAACACTAGGTTTATTATGTGAGTATTTGTTTACAATCTCCCAATAGTGCAATATGAGTTGTGTTGTGTGGACAGCCTCTAGATAAATGTTGTATGATGTGCATCAACAATGGTTCATTCCAATACTCTCCTCCAGACATCACATTTTGGCAAATACATTTTCTACATTTCCTATGTACCCCGAGGGAACAGTTAGGCTCAGGAGAGCCATATTTCCCTGTATTTCCCTATATATAGCCAGCGTGCGTGTCTGGACAGTATAGGGTTTTAACACATGGTTACGCCTGACACTATTGTACTTCATTGTACCTGTGTTTTCAACATTGTTACAACAATCGTGCACTGTACTGGTGTCTGGAGAGATTGTTGTCCCACCAATATAAACCACAGCTGTCTGAAATTAACTACCCCAGACATCCATCGGCAGTAACAGCAAATGTAGTTTTCTCATACTCCAGGTTTGTCCCAGCACTATCATGCTGTTTGTCCCTGCTCATTATCATTGTCCATGCTGCCTAATCGGGCAGCATTTTCTGTAATAGTTGTGTTTCAGAGATGTATATCAGAATACTTTCATCAATATTGTGATAGTATATTTTTTGGGATCAGATGGTGGTGGTGGGAGGGACTCCATGACATGCCAACATGGCTTAGTGGTCCAGTGATGTCAGCATGTCTATTGTGTCATGGTGACATATGTACAACATTGTGTTTCTTTGTACACAGCAGTATTCAGTAAATAACTGATTCTGGAGCAGCCACACCAGATCTTACATTGAGGGGTACGATGATAAATGAGCCAAGCAACCCAGCCTGACTCGTCATCGCTTTATGACAAGCATGATGACCTTTGCTGTAACAATTCTGTCCTGGAATCCTCGCAGACTATAAGTGTTGGAACTTCAAAATCACGGAACCGTTTCTTCATTGGGTTACTACTATTTGGACATTAAAACTACAGAGATAGTGTTCATATTGCTGTAGCACTGACATATCCTGGGGAAAAAAGGCAGAAGAACTTGTAGAAAGTATATATGGTATTTGTTATCCATCCTATCCCATATAATCCCAGGATATGTAAATATAGATCATTTGTTCCAAAGACACAGACCAAATGCTATCATATTATGTATTGTTTTATTTTATATAAAATAAATGATTTTGTAAAAGTGATTTCCTCCATCTGGAGTTGATATTTAAACATACACCCACTACCATATTTCCTCAGTTACATGACCAGGTGTATATTTCTTTCAGACATTTATTACACTCAGCATGTAATTGTGGTGACAATAATTACGAGTAATCCATGTAACCTAGATCCCAGCATTTAATGAAGGTGGTACCGTTTGTGTTTCTCCCTACTCCATCTGCTTGTGACCAAGTGCTTGACCTCGCCCATGAGGAGATAGATTAATTTGAGAATTCTGACAGGTTTCATTATTAAAGGCTGAACGGTTATCACTTTAAAAAGCTATTCCAGTCGTAATGAAGTATAAACATGGTATTTCTCACACAGTCTGGAACATTGTGTCAGGAGAAGGGTGAGTAATTAATGCAAACCACAATGGTTTTTCAGGTGGGTAACAATCAGAATATAACATCCGGCTGATGTGTCACGGTAAAGCGCCAGGTGTGATACGACACGTATCAGCCAACGCTGTCCTCCTTTGATTACACAAGAGACACAAAGTAGGTGTTTTGTTTGGATGTCATTGATTGAATTAATGCAATCAATTGTATGGACCGGCTCTAAATAATACCGCATTGTAATTAATTGTGCTAGAAGTATTGATCAGCCGTAGCTGTATTTAGTGAGTATGATTTGTGCATTGTTCAGCTGTATACAACAGAGCACGTTTTATTACTCTTCACAACTTAATCTGGCCGTAGTTCGGGACTCACTTGATTAAACACCTTGTCAGAGTGACATTGAAACTCCATTGTTGTCTATTGTTTTCCATTTAAATGATTCATATACTTACCTCGAGGGCATTGTTGAAGTGAGTGAGTGAGTGATTGTTGTAAAATCTACAGTCATCAGTATTCCATTTCTATCATGTTAGCCTGTAAATAATCAAGTCCACACCAAGCAAACCAGTGACTGAAATCATGAGTACCGATTACAGACCTAAAGGTCATGATGATCAGTGGTAACAGGTATTTGTCATTGAAGATGTTGATGGCATCCCTTGGCATATCAGATTGCAATAAAAATGTGTTTTGATCCAAACACTTGTTATGTTCCTTGATTTTTGACACTGTAAAGGGACGGTGGGGTAGTCTAGTGGTTAAAGCGTTGGCTCGTCGCGCCGAACACCCGGGTTCGAATCCCCACATGTGTACAATGTGTGAAGCCCATTTCTGGTGTCCCCCACTGTGATGTTGCTGGAATATTGCTAAAAGCGGTGTAAAACCAAACTCAGTCAGTCAGTCAGTGACACTGTAAAGTATCTGTGGTAAACATTTGTGCCCCTATCCTATCTTAACATTGACATGCCACTCACTCACTCACTCACTCACTCTTTTCCACAGCAACGACCATATTCTGTTTCCTGGACATCCATTTTGCTCATGTCTCAGATAATACAGAGATTCCTCGCTGTTTGTGGATCATTTGCTTGCCTGGTCCACACTTGATTACTCACAAGCTCCCAGGTAGCTATTCCCTCACTCACTCAGCCTAGCCAATCTACCTTGATGTGTCTGTGATGCTGACAATGGCTTCTCCTCCTCCCACACAGTCCCTGTCTCAAGTACAGCAAGGCTGTTGGAGCTGCCACACTCACAAGTACCACTAACACAATAAAGTCCAGCCTTTAGGGACCCTTCCCTTGCTATTTTGGTCAAATGGAGGCATTATTTTTTGTGACTTGTGTTGTCGTCTGAACATCCAGGCTTTTGTTCCCTCCTGTATAACTGGCACATTTCAGTGTGCACTTGTCAGGCTCTGCTAGCCTGTCAGCTCATATTCATGGCATGGATTTCACCAAATTGGTAAAATTCTAGGACATTCATAATTTTGACTTTAGTTTGCAACATAATCTGCCTGCAGTCTCCGACCCCGCTATGCTCCCTTCAATCCTGCCTATCCTATAGTGCACAATCCTGAAATGAAGCAAGTCTAGATTTCCTCAGGTTCAACCTTTAAACTCACTGGGGCTCCTTTTCCATTTAAATATAGTTGCTTGGTTTCTGTGGAAATTTTATATTTTTACTGATATAGCATTAGTCTAAAGAAGAATTGTGATAATTTTATGGATATACAACTCTTTATTCTATGAAAGGCAATGTTTCGACAAAGGAGTTGTCTATCTATAAAATTTTCATCAGTCTTCATCGCCTCAACTTCTGAAATGCCTATCAAAGTCAGCATTAGTCAGTTTAGAAATACAGCTTGGCACCGCCAAACAAACACGGGCCCTTAGATTCATGCATTCATTTGCTAGCTGAAATTCTGGGTTCTATTATACACATGGGTACAATGTACGAAGCCAAATATTGCTGTTCCCTAGTTCGACATTGCTGGAGTGCTGCCTGAAAGAGGCACCACTGACTCACTCCAAAACATATCTAACCAAATTTCAGAATCAAATGGCAGTATTGGACTGAAGACGATTCACGTTTATGTCATGACCTGAAGATCATAGCAATATATAGATTGTAATGAGGGATTTATGCAAGAGATCTCACTTGATATGTGTTTATGCAATATTCTGTTGCATAAACAGCAAGTCTCTGGATTACTTCGAGTCTGTAGCAAGAAAACAAACTAATCTTCACATGCTTGATGTAACAGCAGGATATCCTTAACACAACTCTACTTTTACTTTGGGCTTAAATCAGCTAATATTTCCTTCTTTCCTTTCAAATGGAATAAAATTATGATTATATTTAAAAATAAATTGACATTGACATTTCATGTCCTTGCCACTTCATCAGTATCTGTGCAAGAGAGCTCACTTTCCCTACAAGACATATTGTTTCAACACGCATATTTCACCGCTAACCCCTCGGATGGAGGCAGACACATGCTGATTGGCTAATCCCTGCTGACAGGGTAATATTTGTTTCATACTCTTCACGGAATACTGTCTACAAAGTCGACCGGCGTTGAATTGTTCATCCTTGTTTCAATTTGGTTGTGAGCAATGTGTTCCATGATTTATTGACATATCTAATTGACATGAAAATGTAAAAGTGCGTTGAGTTTCTCTGCCCTTTCCCTATACGGATCATACATACATGCAGTTTACATAGCCATATCTCAGCTGCTGGTATAGACGTGGACAAGGTAATCAGCTGTACATTGTCTCGCTTTCTGGTACGACCTTGAGCAAGGTTATGAAGTGTGTGCTGTATCAGTTCCCAGTGTAGCCTTGTGCAAGGTACTCATCTGTGTCTCAGCTCTCCCAGATAAATGGATTGAGAGTTGAGATCATTTTTTAATGTAACAATGTCTGTGAACTGAGGGGTTAGATTAATTTTCCTGGTCAGTTGCAGTCTCTCCTACTAATGGGATGATGTGGTAGCCGAAGACCCGGGTTCGATTCTCCACATAGGTACAATATGTGAAGCTCATTTCTGGTGTCCCTCATTGTGATATTGCTGGAATATTGCTGTGAGTGGTGTCAAACTAAACTCACTCACTCTCCTACTGACTATAGTGAAAAGTGCAATTTCAACTTACTCTTGTTGCATGGCATGAACACAAGTAATTTTCTGAGACTGATGACAAATATTCTTTCCCTACAGTTCTGCGAGCTTCGACTGTTCCAATGTCTGTGTTTCTAAACAGAAACGGAAGCCACAGATAATGTCAGAATCAGTGGCAAGTTTGGTATCGGGTACCACACCTGCACAGCGGAAGAGCTACAACACTCAGCAGGTGTGGCTTCTATCGGGGCAGAGTGGTGCTGACAATGTGGCCCACAGGTGGTGCTAGTAGCCCTGTGTTTATATACTGATGGTAGCGTGTGTTCAATTGTGTAAACTCCTGTACATCCTTTCGGTTAGATTGATACATTGGCCTGTGTAGTTGTTGCCTATCTGTTCACAGCTTGACTTACAAAATGTATGGATGGTGTTCCTCAATGGACACTGTCTGGAACAGATCACTTTCTGTTTATTTGCATATTTGTTTGACGTAAAACGATGGGAATTGTGTGGAATAAAACCAGGTCAAACAGGACATTTCTGGTTGATATTAATACGTATATCCTGTAATAGAAGGATGAAACAGTGAACAATAAGCTACGCTGTATGGCCCCAACCAGGACAACACAACAGTACAACACATTAACATAGTTATACTCATGGACAGAAGTTACAGAACAAACTTGTTGTTTTCCATATGACTGTGGTTAATCTGTCATGGTTGGTGGTTGTATCAACACAGCCTTGTATTTGTGTGGGATATTCAGCGTGTTGAGAATTGTGTATATTGCATTAACATTGTCATTGTAGGAACAATATGATGTGTTTCAAATGGTGAAGGATTAATTGTACTGCTGTAATATTTGCTGAAGTAGAGCAAAACCACTCATTCACTCGCATACTGGGTCATCCTTGGGATTGTTCTGGGGACAATATTCTACTGGGCTAATAACAGTACAATGCTACTCACTCACTCACTCACTCACTCACTCACACACTCACTCACTCACTCACTCACTCACTCACTCACTCACTCACTCACTCACTCACTCACTCACTCACTCACTCACTCACTCACTCACTCACCATCCTAGGGATTGTCCAAGGACAGTGTCCTACTGTGCTGATCACAGGATGATGCTATGCTGTATTGTAAAGACTCTTCATGGCATTATTTCTGTATGACTGTTTGTCAATGTGACACATTGTGGATCACTGATTCATTCAAAAGTGCTCTTTTACCCAAAATTAGAATCACTGTGAAGTGTTCCCGTGTACCATAAAAACTTCTCTGTTACAAATCACAACTATGGAGACAGAAACATTCAAATTTCTTGACATGAAATAGTTACTTCTCATTGGACAGTAGCCTGTGTTGTAACATGTGTTACTTCATGGAAGATGCAATAGCTATGTATAATACATGTAATAATGAATGATTGTTCTGTCAAATCCAAATGTCACCCAGTCATGTATGAGCAGGTAATGTGTTTAAAATTTAGCATATGACATCTGGTTGCAGATAACTCTGTTATGCACTGGTGGGTAAATTCATACTTTAATACTATTGGACATATGTAGATCCTTGCCTAAGCCCAATCTACAGTCGCATTCATTATGTTCATATTGATGTCCCAGTTAGCGTTGTGGGTTGTTTGTTTATCCTTGAACCACTTTTCCAGGATGATCTGTCCTCCATCTTGATCATCTCAATCAATACATCCACGTGTTTTCATTGCATCTCGATCATTCATCCCGAAACACTGTTCACACACCCCGCCACCATTCAAATCAACTTTTGTTTAGTCGGCAGCTTTTTCAAATCCATTTCACACTTTTTGCTGTGGTTGTGGTTGTGCTTTGTTTTCAGTTTGCCACTAATTTTCATGTTTTTTCCTCTCCCTTCTTCCCCAGTGACCTGGCTAATATCATCAACCACTTCCCGTGTGACATGGCCAACATCCTGTGCTTTCTGCTTTTGTTATTTCAGGACTTCATTTTTTATCTGCCCTTTCCTTTGAATTTTTTTATTAAAAGGTCTCATATTTGTTATTAGGTTTAATACATTTTAAACTAAGAAATGTTTTACAAAATTCAACTTATAGATTTATATTGCTACTTATCCGTGAAAAATGTTTTAGTCTTAACATTGCAAAATGTGAAAAGAAAAATGTATTTGTTTAGAGTATAGAATGTAATTCATATTATTTTCCTTTTCTTAACATATTCTTAACCCTTTTCAAGACATGTGGCATGTAGTGGTATTTGCTTGTCCTTGAATGTGGCCTATAGGTCTGTACTGGAACACTGAGGTTCCTGATGTGTCCATGTAAGTCTGGTCTATGTGGTATTACCCACGGTGCCCATCGGGTGAAACACGGGCTTTTAATGGCAGGGAAGGAAGACAAGCTTGATCAATACATCGATGTTGTACAGCAGTGTTGTGATCGGAACTAGCAGGTCGGCAGTGGCTGTAACTCTCCATATACATGCATTAAAAAGTGCAACAACCACGACGTGAGCTCATATAACGAGATTTTTGCAAAACATGCCTTCTTGTATTAGCCAACATCACTGCCTCCAGTTGCCTTGGGGTTTATTTCTGGAGTGAGTCTTGTGCATTCAGCCTGTCAGTCCAGCACATTAGAGTTAACAAAAAGATACAAATATTGAATAGATTTGAGCTATCTCGCAGCTGAAATGATGCGTCGAAGTATCAATAAACATACTGATACAATCCTTGTGCCATTTGTAACAGCACATTTACACTAACAATTTCCTGATCAAGTGTGTGGAGAGTGTACTTTGTAAATGTTACGTTTCCTGATAGCATGTTTATCAATCAGGCCAAACATAGGGCTGTACGTTGCTGCCACATCCGACATCTGTATTCATGATGCAAAGAACCCATTTAGTCCAGGAGTCTGATGTAGCTGCTGGTGAATTTCGATGAAAACAATTTGGTAATTTTTCTACTGCTTATCCTTGAACCATCCACTAGGTGTGTCTTGTTAAAGGAAAACCTGTCATACAGTTTCATCAAACATGTTAAGTGAGTGAGTGAGTGAGTGAGTTTAGTTTTACGCCACACTCAACATGTCTGTTCTGTCATTTGTGAGTAAGTTAGATGGGGTAGCCAGCCAGGTGGTAAAGTCATTCTCACCATGCTGAAGATTCGGGTTTAATTCCCCAAATGGGTACAATGTGTGAAGCCCATTTCAGCCAACTCAGGAGTTTCCAAAATATTTCAATTCCTGACATATACAACTCAACAGAAGGTAAAGAACACTGATTTTATGGGGGTATGACTTTAGTTAAGTATCTGTCACTCCCAAAAGAATTTTGGCCATGACTGCTTAACTTAACTTATGTGAAAAAATAAGTCATTCTTTTTACTTCTTTTGAGAAATATATCATCCGTCTTCAGTGAAGTAAGGGAAAACTCATACAATGTTATGGTTTTGGAAAAGTTTCTCAACAGCAGGTTACAGAAAGAAATAGGATGAGTTGTCCAAATTATGAAACTGCCGATCTTCTTGGCTTGACCCAAAAAGTTGATTAACAGCTCAGGAAGGAAAGATTGAAAGTTAGGAAAAAGCTCTTCTGGGACCTGAGATCAGTAATAAAAGTTGCCCAGCCTACAGATAGCTGCTGCAGTATCACTGATGAAACTGACGGCCAGCTTCCCTGAAGACAAGTAGAACATATACCTTCATCTATTATTTACCGTTCAATACTGTACAAGGTGTTGCACAAACATATAAAAACAATGAGATAGGCATCCCTTGTCTCGGGCTCTGATAATGAGATATTTCTACCTCGATCCCAAATCTTCCAGGTGAGGGTTTATGGTATCTGCAGGACTTATCCCTCCTCCGCCTGCACTTGCAGGAAGGCAATCTCGCGTGTGGTCGAATAGATGGCGTGAAGTTGGACAGTGCTAATCAGCGTTGTGTCATACACGCTACTGATACAGTAGGATGGTGATCCCTGAAGCTTTGTGAGGTGAATTTTCTAGCTTCAGTGGGCGTTGAATAGTCCTGTATGCTGGTTTAGTCAGAGAATGTTGGTTGATGGCTTCTCAGCAATATTTACAATAAATCACAGCAATGAAGACCTTGCAAGAGTGATGGGCAGTGCCTGTACTATGTTGAATGATCCAGCATAGGTAGACATGGAATGTGACAGTGAAACATCAAAGCTGACCCAGGCTTGGATGAGTTAGGGAGGGAATGTTGGTTTATGTCCACTCAGCAATATTTCATCTGCAGTACTGAACACAAATTAGGGACCTCACATTTCTTTCACTATATTATTGTTAATCTTTCAATCCATAATCTTTCACTATTTATTAGTTACATGTTTTACAGCATCATGTGATAGATTCAAATCTGGGACTTACAAAACTGTTATTCATAGAATAACCTACATGTATGCCAGCAGGGCTTGCAAAACACACAATAGCCTAGTCGCATAGTTACATTACCAGATCCACACTGTCCAAGACAGGAGACGGGGATATTTTGTACCCTGGGATACCCAATGGGGCATGAATTATGTCCCTTTCCAGCCATATACATGTAGAAAGTAGAATTGTGCAAGGCTGATGATATTAAACTGATCAAGATGGTCTAGAGTCATGTCCAGATGAAGGAGGTTGAGCTCGGTTTCAGTTGTCACCTTCTGTATTGATTGTCCGTGTCTAGATCTATATTTTTAAGCTGTAAAGTTTGTATGTTTTAAAAAACCTTTCTTGTCCTGAATACCATCAATGTTTCTTATTCAGACACAACTTCATTTGGTCTGAGACTTCCCACAAATGAACACCGTTTTATGTGTTTACAACAATTCCATGTCTTTTTACCCTTAGGGTAAAAGTCACTTGTGTTCATCCAGATGACAAATGGTGAATTTCTTGTATATTACTCAAAATGTTGAATAACACCCTTTTCTTAAATACAATTTTCTTCTTCCTTATTGTGAAGATGTTGTTAGGAACACATTCTCAGTCGGTTGATAATGTACATGATCAGTAGGATATAGTTGTCCAGCAAACAGTATCATTGTTAGTGGACTTGAGGAGGTAATAGCACCACAACAAATGGCAATCCAAGGCAGGGAAAGTATTGAAGAAACACTAATGTGGGATTAGGAGATTTCCAGAAAGATAATAACTGACAAGCTCCGCTGATAGACTGGATATATTGGGCAAAGCTGATCTGAGGTGGTGCTTCAAGGGTGATATATTGTCGGGGAGTACAGAATGGTCACGTAAAGCTTTGGCCATGATGTCATGCTGTGCTGCCTCTCACTTGACAGTGTGTTATATTGGAAGGGAATACAGGCCATATTGCTTACTGGTCAGTGAGATATAATAGATCATGAACCCTCATCTTAACTAAGAATAATCACAAAGACCTGTTGAGACTCATCCTTGTTTACTAACACTCAGATTGAGCTTTAAACTTGTTTTTTAAAACCATTAACATCAGGTACAGAGATCTGAACTCTGTAAACTGACTTACACCATTGCCCTACACCTCTGGCCATCGATAGATGTTTATGTTATACAGGTTCAGAAGAACAGCAAATCAGCCCCAAATCTGTACATGCCTAGTTATATCAAAATCTGTCAGCTTTCATCAAGGATTCTAAACCAAGTGATCTTGGCTCACAACCAGGGAAAAATCAGTATTTTGTTCAAACTTGGGATTCCGTAAAAGTTTCTGTATTGTGAGGTATTTTAACTTGTCAATAATGGAAAAAAAACAGCGTTAACACTCCTCTGTAATGGTCCTGTTTTCAGTTATATGCAGCTTATGCTATCAGTTACTTCAGTGAAAGCCAAGACACCAGTTCTTGCCGTATCAACATGAATTGGAATAGTTTTAGTACCAATCCAGGAATACTGACATTGGCTGGAGACATTCATATTTTCTTGATATCAGCCCCAGAGCTGGTTGCAGTAAACCCCTGCGATGTCAATTTAATGATTATCAAAATATTCTTGTTTAACAAACAGTGACTCAAAATCAGAAAACTTGATGTATCTCATATGAAATTCTTGGAATTAGATATTTAGTTGGATGTTCAATATGTACTTGATGAAGGCAGAGAGATGCAGACAACCAATAACTGGTACACCAAAGACATATGCAGTATCTATTTTTAGTGATCACTGAACACGATATATTGTCTTCACATTTCTTTAGATGTAAGTATAAGCTTACACTTGAGGTCTCCGATCCCTGCATGTGACCAGCATGGCTGCCTGACCCCAACATCAAAGGTGTTGCTGTGTTTGATCTGACAGGAGACATATTAGTACCAGCTGAATAGACAGATGTATTGTCCTGTAGCTTCCTTCTTGTCAGGTACAGGGAATAAACTCCCAACGTCAGAAAATGTACATCACATTCTCTCTGCTGTATCCTGTTTTTCATTATTTTTGTCATTTTGACTCAATCCCAAAAGTATGTATCTAATATACAAACAAACCATACTTTTCTACTGACTGATAATAAACTTGGTTACCATGGCAACATATCTGTCATATTGAAAAGAAAAGAAAATGATTCCAAATTATATTCTTCTGACATTGATAATACCACATGTATATGTGATGTCCAAACTACGCACTTGTGTGAAGAATGTGCCAAATTTTGGGTTCTTACAAATAAAGTACACATTTGGTTCCATATAATGCTATTTTTGTAACAACAAATGTCAGAAATGTAAGCAATAAATCATTGTATAGACACTCATATCATTCCCTTCAGATATTTATACCATAGTTCAACCCTTTATAGCCATTTAATAAAGTTATCTTGTAAAGTATTAATTCCACAATCATATAATGTGATATATGGCCCTATTTCCTTTTTTGTCATGATACAGTCAATCATAAATCACATACGTTAATCTTCCAGTTGCTTTGCTGTAACCCACAACAATGCTCCAATGTTAATCTGCTTGCTGGAGGACCCGGGTAATGGCCGTGTTGGCTTGGATCAATAGTGTTAAAAAGTGGACTGTGTTGTAAAGCACATGTCCACTATTAGAGAAGAATGAGTGTAAAAGATGGCATTATGCATCCCTTTGACAAACACTGAAACAGGAAATGAGAGCAATAGCATTTCTGGCCTCTATGGCCCATACCCTGACACTCTCCTGTAGGAATAAATCCATACCAATCAAACGTGCTAGAGGTCTTATTCATATTCATTAAGTGGAAATTTAGCAGACAAGGGACTATTTTTGTCCAAGTGGGATCGTTTTTCAGGATCCCTTTTGAGAGGAGATTGAAATATTTGAGGTCAAGGTCATTGGATTGATGTCTCAACTGGGTGTGCGGCCCTTTGAGACACTTTGCTGTCTTCAACCACGGTTGTCTCTGGTGTAATTACTGTTTACCCTCTGATTTCCATGCCAATCAGTTCCTGAGTGCCTAATGGTGATTTTGCTCTTCTTGTCAGGGATGTCATCGATGCAACCTGATTTTCCCACAGACTAAATATCTGAGTATAGCTGTTTGTCATGTCTAGCCCATTCATGAACATTTATCTTGTTTAATTTTATGACAAAGTTTGTGCTGCATCCTGCAGTGATTGCTTTCCTCTCAGCGCTGCCATGAGAACTGAACATGAATCTGTAAATGCATGGAAGTAACAGATACGATTACATCTCTCTGTTTATTGTTATCTGGAAAACAAGCAGTCCATCAGCCTTGCTGTTTAGATTAATAGTAAGGACATGGTTATGGACAAGTCATGTTCCACTGACACATGATCCACATATCCACATTAACAGTGTATAAAACTTTTCAGAAAGAACAACTATTTTTTAGGGCAACAAGAACTTTTTGATAAAAAATATACACTTACGATCGATAAATTTTATTTTTGGTTTCATGGACTTGTTTGCTGCGATGCAGGAGTGTGTGAGTGAGTGAGTTGGGTTTAACACTGCTGTTAACAGTATGTCAGTTATGTCAAGGAAAATCAGCTCAATGTGGGAAACACCCGTGAAGATCTGGGTTAGAATTGATCTTCAGTAACCTTTGTTTGTCGTAAGAGGCGACTAACGGGATCGGGTGGTCAGGCACGCTGACTTGGTTGACACATGCCATCAGTTCCCAATTGTGCAGATCGATGCTCATGCTGCTGATCACTGGATTGTCTGGTCCAGACTCGATTATTTACAGACCACCGCCATATAGCTAGAATATTGCTGAGCATGGCGTAAAACTAAACTCACTCACTCAGTGTGTGAAACCAGGAGGACACAGGTCTTACATATTTAACAGTTTGGTGAAACCCATGAAAACCCATGGTGCTGACAAACCTACAATACTACTTGATGTAAAACAGGATCTAAACTTACAATCATGGGTTTCTGATGTGCCAAGTGATGCAGTTCAAGATTAGCACATTTTTACACCATTGACGACTGCATCTCTAGTGCTCTTGAGATTCATGAAGTAATGTTATTTGCTGAATAAATATAAACATGGATTGGGACTGATTGAACATCGTTATGAAAACAGGAAATCAGGAGATAAGTAGGATGATATCTAGATACTAATGGATACATAAGTGGCAGGGTTCTTTTTTGTCTTTTTAATGTATTGGAATTATGATTAATACCAGGAACACCTGGGAATTTGAGCCAAAAATATATACATTTTTTTATTCTGGCAAGTCTTGTGTAAATACATATCTTTTTGATGCTATTGATAAAAAGAAATAACAAAAAGGAATGTGCTTGATTCATAAAAACTCTTTTAAACAATATTTAGATGAAGTAAAACATGAAATTCATTGCAAAAAATAAGTATATTCTTTTGACCAGTCATACATGAAATTAAGAATGTATTTCCTTGTCAGAGAGAATATTTCATCATTTTACAGTATTTTGTTGGAGACATGTGTTTGAATGTTCTGTACTTGTACAGCCTGCAGCAGGATCAGTGTAGGAAACTCTTAGAGCTTCTCCATCTTGTAGCACCATGGATCATTGGGTCTCAAGAATCAAGACACTGCTCAAGTGCTTTCCGGTTTAGACAACATTACTTGCAAAAATCTTCATTCTTTGAAACAGTCAGTGACCTGGATGATGTCTGCCTTGGGCCAAAGTCTGGAAATCTTTGATTTAATTACAAACAGACTTGTCACATAAGATGGTGTTTGTTGGTTATCAATTTCCTCAGGTTCAACCAGCACCATACTTTAACACAGATACTGTTCTACTTTTTGTTAAGTCAAGGATCCATGGAAAATATTGATTTTCAATATGAGAATAGTTTTTGATCTTTTTGAAGTAAATCTTGAACTCTGAAATCATGGTCTTCATATTTTCAAGGTTAAGTTTGTGTAACCAGTATTTGTAGAGATCTGCTGACTGGGGTCCCAGATGGTTGTCCATGGTCTCTGAGAGTCATATTGGTAAGTTTCACCAGTGAAAAACATTAGCTATCTGCATCATTCAGCAGTAATCATGTTTTAAAGAAAGAACAGCCGAACTCAGGTGGCAACAATGATGAAGGGAGCTTGAACAAGTTGCCTCTGAGGAAGAAAGTCATCAGATTGTTGCTGATTGTGTCTCAGCAAAAACAGGTTGAACTGTTCATGAAATCAGTCGTTAGTTTATCTGTTAGACTCAGCAGACTTTGCTGATAATTAGGGGTTAAATTGTTAATCACTCTCAGAGATACAAGTTGTTCTTGTCTCTGGAGCCAAATGTGCAGAATTTCATCCCTTTGGTGTGATCGGAACCTATGAATGTGGGTTTGAATCCCAGTTTACCTCGATTATGTTTCTAGGTTTGTCCGCACCATACCTATGCTCACAGGTTTCACCCAATGGTAAACAGGTACAGCTTTCCCTCCCACATCTAGTTGACATGCTGTGATATACCTGGAGTAGTGCAGCATTAAACTCAACTCACTCACTCACTCAACCACCCACCCTTACTATCTCATTTACATCGTTCTCATTTTACACGACTGATGTAGACCGCCTCCTTGGGGTAGTGGTTAGAGCGTCTGCCCAGAGAGCGGAAGGTCGCGGGTTTTGATCCCCCGCCACTTCATACCAAAAGGCGTTAAGATATGGTACTTGTTGGTACTTGGCACTTCGGCATTAAGGGGTACAACAAGGCCTGGTCGGCTCGGGATCAGTATACTGTGTCTGGGTGGGGTATTCATGCTTAACTGCGTTAAACCCTACTTCACCTCACCTCACACGATTCATGTCATTTATACCCATATCATTGCACCAACTTACAATTTGTAAGACAACGTTATCACCTTGTCGTATTTAGAATGGATGATATATGGCATATGGCATAGAACTGTGAGACAATACAGTGGCCATTGTATTACATCATACTATTTCCCCCTGTAGAATTTGTCCCTAACACCCCATTGCAAATCATGAGAGATGTCTAAATTGCCAACCCGAGGTGATTCTGGGTTAGAATAGGTCCCCAGCAACCTATTCTGGTCGTAAGAGGTAACATACAGCTGGATTGATCTATAAAAGCCAAAAACCACACACACAAATGCCCATACATTATTGTGACATGTTTTAGACTTGTCCATGACTAAGTGTAATATTTCATAACAGAGAAGGGTGTCTTTCCTCCAAACTGTACCCAGAATTGACCAGTTCTCTGAATCAGAATCCATAGCCGTGAATGGGTGTTGGATTGCCTCCTATCAACACGTCAACTCCCTGCTTGCCATAAACTGCTTCCCTGATGTTTCCCACAAAGCCACTTGTCAATCCAAAGTGTCAAATGTGGAGTTACTTGGAAGGTCATTTTCATTAGGATTTTGAGGTGTGCTTCCATGTGCTGAATATTTGATGACGCTGTGTGTCAAAGCAACAGTCAGGACACCTTTTATTCCTTCAGTCTTTAAGTATATATGATCCTGAGGTTCAAGTAAAGGTTCATATCAAAATGTGATGTGTTTTAGTGGGGTTTGTTTTGGTGTCATGGCCAGATGTCTTTCAGCAACATCCAACAATGACACAGTTTAACCTGCTGCAGGCAATTCTTGTTGACTATGTCTGATATCTATCTGATCTGTTATATTTTCTATACAGAACATATTACAACCATCTGATTTTTCTAGTTATGTGATCAGGACAGGTTGACTAACAGGATCAGGTGGTCATCATAACCCAATTGTGTAGATCAATGTTCATGCTGATCACTGGATTGTCTGGTTTGGATTCAATTATGTAAGGACCAATGACATATTGTGTTTGCTGTTTAACACCGCACTCAAAAATTTACCAGCAATATGAGCCTGGCCACCTGATCCGTTTAGTTGCCTCTTAGACCGCCTCCATGGTGTAGTGGTTAGAGCATCCGCCCGGAGAGCGGAAGGTCGCGGGTTCGATCCCCGACCGCGTCATACCAAAAGACGTTAAAATATTGTACTTATTGGTCCCTGCCTGGCGCTCGGCATTAATGGGTACAACAAGGACTGGTCGGCTCGGAGTCAGTATACTGTGTTTGAGTGGGGTATTCATGCTTCACTGCGGCTTGGTATCTCAGTGGGCTAGCACTATAAAACCAGCTTTAGTCGGGGCTAGTACAAGCAGCCGCACCTACACATACACACGCATGCACGTCGTCATATGAGTGAAATATTCTCCAGCGTGACGTTAAACCCAATTTCACCTCACCTAGTTGCCTCTTAAAACAAGCATTGGTTTTTGAAGACCAGTGGATTGTAACCCATTGCAGTGAGTATGCTATGTACATGATGTTACAGAACATCTAGTGTCTTCTTTAGGATGTTTTTCATATCAACATCCAGTTTGGGGCAAAGTTATTTAATCAAAGCAAGACATGCAAAACCTGTTGGGCAAGAAAGGCATCATGTATGAATCCCAAACATTCATCTTCTTGCACATCTTTCCGAAGACATGTACAAATGTGAAATTATTTATACTTAAATAATAGCTGTAGATGGATTTACAGTGTGCGATTGACACTCAGAACAACCAAAAACAGCTGACGATGAACATAAGGGAATAAACGGGCCATGGAAATCAATAGAAAGTAAATGGATTTTCCATTAGACAATCTGAAGAGTGCCAACGCTCCTGCTCCACTCAGTAGGAGTGAAGAAGAAGAATTAAACTGTCATAGAAAATTTAATTGAAATGATTCATATCTATTGAGGCGCTCTGTGTCAAGGTGTAATCTGTTTTACCGGGAGTCAAAATACGGAGACTGTCGATTAAGTTCCCAGGAACCTGAAGTTTGCAGGAATGTTTCTAGGCTTCTTATCCTCGTTTGTATTCTCAATGTGTTTGGTAATTTGTTATTCCACAACTGAGTGTTACTGGATACATGTGATTGTCATGAAGAAGATAATTGCTCGTTCCAACCCTCAGGAAGAAGTGGTATGTTCATCCCGGCATCCATCAGACAAGGACTTACAGACGCTACAGTTGGACAAGAATGAGATGGTGATTAAGTTCAAGAGTTCTCTATCATTTAATGTTATTAATAATGCTTTGTTGTTAGTAATCTTTTGCTGATCCAGGCCAGGGTTAAATTCTTTTTATCAGCTGCCTGAAGTTCTTACAAAACTAAGAAAATATATTTCTTTTAGAAAGCATTTCCATCCCTGATCTTTAAAACTGTCGCTTGGTTACTTCACCTGTTTAACTTTGCAGACTGGAATGAACAGTGTGTTAGACAAGGCATGAACTTGTTCCTTGAAAATTGACTTTGTTTGTATGTCTGTTGGAGTATGTTGTCTCTTAGGCCTTGGGTTTCAGATACCGATTCACATTGATTTCTTCCATCAGTCAGTCAGCACCAATTTGGGTTAGGCTAACTTCATAAATTGCAAGTGATTCCAAGGCATTTGATTAGCTGACCATGTATTTATGTTTCAGTGAAGAAAAATTGATTAGGTCAGCTTACTGGTGTTAGTTTATTGGCCGATAATGTAAAGTGTGGAGCCTCTGCTGCTCTATTGGGTATTGTCTATAGTGTTTAGTGTGAGTACTTCAAGACACAGTGTGTGAAGTTATTCCTTTTTACTTGGTTATTAATATGAATTGGCCCATGCCCATGAGTTATAAATGTTGTGTGCATTTTATGAATCCACAACTTTATGTTTACACAGTGTGCACCCAGTGTGTACAGACCTGAGTTCCGTTGTACAAAGTGATCCTAGCGCTAAGGTGACCTCCCATACCTTAAAATAGACTTTAAGTAGTCTTAGCGCTAAGGTGACCTCCCATACCTTAAAATAGACTTTAAGTAGTCTTAGCTCTAAGGTGACCTCTCATACCTTACAATAGACTTTAAGTAGTCTTAGCTCTAAGGTGACCTCTCATACCTTACAATAGACTTTAAGTAGTCTTAGCGCTAAGGTGACCTCCCATACCTTAAAATAGACTTTAAGTAGTCATAGCGCATAGGTGACCTCCCATACCTTACAATAGACTTTAAGTAGTCTTAGCGCTAAGGTGACCTCCCATACCTTACAATAGACTTTAAGTAGTCTTAGCGCTAAGGTGACCTCTCATACCTTAAAATAGACTTTAGTAGTCTTAGCTCTAAGGTGACCTCTCATACCTTACAATAGACTTTAGGTAGTCTTAGCGCTAAGGTTGTTTTGTACAACAGCACCCAGATATGTACCAACCACTATAGATGGTGGGTTGTACCACCCTGTGGCTACAGACCAGATATGTACCTGCTGTAGCAACACTTGTACCTCTGTAGATGGTGAGTTGTACCACCCTGTGGCTACAGACCAGGTATGTACCAACCACTTTAGATGGTGAGTTGTACCACCCTGTGGCTACAGACCAGATATGTACCAACCACTATAGATGGTGGGTTGTACCACCCTGTGGCTACAGACCAGATATGTACCTGCTGCAGCAACACTTGTACCACTGTAGATGGTGACAGCCTACTTATGTATCTGTGTGCAAGATTGACAATCAGATGCCAGCGTCCTCTCAGACCTGTCTCTCACTGTGTCTCAGCAGCTATTTCTGACTGACTAAGTAGTCTGGCCAGTGTCACACTAATTTGCTTAGTTCATGCTATTTGCATTGAAACAACTACTAATTGGTGGCCAGGTTTACCATAGTGGCTGGAGACTGCACGGCTCTGATATAAGGCCCTGGGTAGACGTGGGCCTTGACACACATGCAGCTGCTGCAGGGCTAGAGGTACATGTATGCTGGACGTGAACTGTGTAATAGCTCTGGACATTAAGGGTGTCTGTGTTCTCAATATCGTTGGGGCAGTGCTGCCTGCTTGGCGCTAGTGGGTAGTGCTGCCTGCTTGGTACTAGTGGGTTGTGCTGCCTGCTTGGTGCTAGTGGTTAGTGGTTAGTGCTGCTTGCTTGCAATTGGTGCTAGTGGGTAGTGCTGCCTGCTTGGTGCTAGTGGGTAGTGCTGCCTGTTTGGTGCTGGAGGGTTGTGCTGCCTGCTTGATGCTAGTGGGTAGTGCTGCCTGCTTGGTGCTAATGCTGCCTGCTTGATGCTAGTGGGTATTGCTGCCTGCTTGGCGCTAGTGGGTATTGCTGCCTGCTTGGCATTAGTGGGTATTGCTGCCTGCTTGGCGTTAGTGGGTATTGCTGCCTGCTTGGTGCTAGTGGGTATTGCTGCCTGCTTGGTGCTAGTGAGTAGTGCTGCCTGCTTGGTGCTAGTGGGTAGTGCTGATTGCTTGGTGCTAGTGGGTATTGCTGCCTGCTTGGTGCTAGTGGGTATTGCTGCCTGCTTGGCATTAGTGGGTATTGCTGCCTGCTTGGCGCTAGTGGGTATTGCTGCCTGCTTGGTGCTAGTGGGTATTGCTGCCTGCTTGGTGCTAGTGAGTAGTGCTGCCTGCTTGGTGCTAGTGAGTAGTGCTGCCTGCTTGGTGCTGGTGGGTAGTGCTGCCTGCTTGGTGCTAGTGAGTAGTGCTGCCTGCTTGGTGCTAGTGGGTAGTGCTGATTGCTTGGTGCTAGTGAGTAGTGCTGCCTGCTTGGCGTTAGTGAGTAGTGCTGCCTGCTTGGTGCTAGTGAGTAGTGCTGCCTGCTTGGTGCTAGTGGGTAGTGCTGATTGCTTGGTGCTAGTGAGTAGTGCTGCCTGCTTGGCGCTAGTGAGTAGTGCTGCCTGCTTGGTGCTAGTGAGTAGTGCTGCCTGCTTGGTGCTAGTGAGTAGTGCTGCCTGCTTGGCGCTAGTGGGTAGTGCTGCCTGCTTGGTGCTAGTGAGTAGTGCTGCCTGCTTGCGCTAGTGGGTAGTGCTGCCCGCTTAGTGGGTAGTGCTGCCTGCTTGGTGCTAGTGAGTAGTGCTGCCTGCTTGGTGCTAGTGGTAGTGCTGCCTGCTTGGTGCTAGTAGGTAGTGCTGCCTGCTTGGTGCTAGTGAGTAGTGCTGCCTGCTTGGCGCTAGTGGGTAATGCTGATTGCTTGGTGCTAGTGAGTAGTGCTGCCTGCTTGGTGCTGGTGCTGCCTGCTTGGCGCTAGTGGGTAGTGCTGCCTGCTTGGCGCTAGTGAGTAGTGCTGCCTGCTTGGTGCTAGTGGGTATTGCTGATTGCTTGGTGCTAGTGGGTAGTGCTGCCTGCTTTGCGCTAGTGGGTAGTGCTGATTGCTTGGTGCTAGTGGGTATTGCTGATTGCTTGGTGCTAGTGGGTAGTGCTGCCTGCTTGGCGCTAGTGGGTAGTGCTGATTGCTTGGCGCTAGTTGGTAGTGCTGCCTGCCTGGCGTTAGTGAGTAGTGCTGCCTGCTTGGCGCTAGTGGGTATTGCTGATTGCTTGGTGCTAGTGGGTAGTGCTGCCTGCTTTGGCGCTAGTGGGTAGTGCTGATTGCTTGGTGCTAGTGGGTAGTGCTGATTGCTTGGCGCTAGTGGGTAGTGCTGCCTGCTTGGCGCTAGTGGGTAGTGCTGATTGCTTGGCGCTAGTGGGTAGTGCTGCCTGCTTGGCGTTAGTGGGTAGTGCTGCCTGCTTGGCGCTAGTGGGTAGTGCTGATTGCTTGGTGCTGGATGGTAATGCTGATGTAATCTGTTTATATGAACATCTGTTCACTGGAATAATCCAACTCACTACTTGAAGTGCAACATGCATCTGAATATAGAGGAAAAACATATTGCTGTTTATCATTTTGCGTTGCTTTCTCGGCATCTAATCACATGACAATTCCTGATCATCACGTTTCTATGGTAATATGAAAGCCATTCCTTTTTCTGTTGTCATAGGGTTTGAACTAATGCATTAATTCTGATGTTGTCATTTGTTATTACATTTGTCAAGAAAATATGACAAACAGAAGAGTGTCCATGAATGATTGATATGGCATTTAAGCTCCTGCATGCTGTAACCAAGTCATTGGCAACCATTGCACTGTCATGCATTATAATGTTTCATGCAGAAATTACCATACAACGTTTCCCTTCCTGCTCTGTGTCATGTTGTGTGTGTTTGATGCTGCAGTTAGCAGTCATCGATCCATCTATGTAATCACAGTCTGTAAGTGAGGGGCGGTGGGTAGCCTAGTGGTTAAAGTGTTCGCTCATCATGCCTAAGACCCGGGTTCAATTCCCCACATGACTACAATGTGTGAAGCCCTTTTCTGGTGTTCTGTGATATTGCTGGAATATTGCTAAAAGCGGCATAAAACTAAACTCACTCACTCACTGGTATATAAGGCAGCAACCCTGTGGCTGGTGGTTCTGTTGTAAACATTGTATTACCTCTGTCTGTCCTGTTTAGGGGACCTGTAGTGATACAACTGTCATACTCGGCAAATCTCAGTTGCAATGGTTCCGTTCACTGTTGGATGCACTGTGTCTTTCAAGTACCAGCCAGGTGATCTTCCCCCTTTCCTGTTCAAGAAGATCTTGGTCATGTCCAGCACTGAAAACTTGTGCTGCGTAGCAAGGCACATGAGGTCCCAGTTGAACCTCAGACGCAGCTCTTCGATAGTTGATCTCTTGTTCTTGGTCCGTACATGTCGTCGCCAACCCGCTTCATAGACTGTTGTCATGATCAGCGATGACGTTAGGTGCTGAGCAAGGACAATGAGTTTCTGGACATCATGTCTGATGACTTCTGCGCTGGAGCGGTCTCCAAGAATATTGTTGAGGCCAACACACAGGACAAGAGTCCATGAGTCTGTCATCTGGTGTTCCTGGAGGGTATATCCTGGATCGGGGCAGTGAGGTAGCCCAGTGGTTAAAGCGTTGGCTCGTCACGCTGAAGACCCGGGTTCGAATCCCCACATGGGTACAATGTGTGAAGCCCATTTCTGGTGTTCCCCCGCCGTGATGTTGCTGGAATATTGCTAAAAGCGGCGTAAAACCAAACTCAGTCAGTCAGTATATCCTGGATCAACAGACCATAGATTGGCTGAAACCTGCCACAGACACTTTCTATGCTGGCATCAGTCTGTCTTCCAGAGAATGAATTAAACATCCATCTCTTCTCTGGAATTCCTGGCTCCCTTTGGATTCTGGCTTGTTGATGTATTTGTTCAAAAATGGTTACAGTTACTGGGACAAACTGATAGTCTATGCTGCATCAGCCAACAGCAATCTTACTTCCAACCCTGTCTGGTTGTGTGACTCGAACGTGGCCCACTGCCTGACACCATTATCCCTGTCTGGTCGGTGATCACTTCATCTGGTTGTGGATGATTGATGACGCTGTGAGGAGTTTTGGCAGTTGTACTGAAGCTGGACAAACATCCAGGAGTGATCCACAAATCACCAAGTGACATCGAGTTCAGCTTTACATTGTAATAACATGCTTTCGGCTGCCTTATGGCGACTGAAGGGCAGTTACCCTGTAGTTCACGCAGACTTTCCGCCATCACTTAATGATATCAACATCCTTGATTTTGTCATGAAATTAGCTCTTGTAGATGCAAATGGTTTATGGGTTGTTGCAGTTTGGTGCACCAAATCAGAAAGGGTTAGAATTACCATTGTTGATGTTTGCCCATGTTGCCGAATATTCCAAGTTGGATTTAATGTGACATTTGATGAAGCAGACAATTTTATGTGATTCAGACAGCTGATGCATGAGTAGTTTATTAATATAGATTCCTCCAGTGTAAATCATGTAATGTCATGTGTGGTAGCAGTTTATCAATAGATACATTCTTACCGGTGGTTTCTTTTCCTGAAAATTGAAAACAAAATTTTTCTGTGTTTTATATTTATTTTTGTTTTATGTGACATGAAGTGGATTCTATTTGTAATTTTGCTGCCATGAATGAGAAGAGTTTTGGTGTGCTTTACAGGATTCATGCTGAAATTAGATAATTGATGTTAGTTTTATGGAAAGAGTGATGAAATAGAAGCCTGTGGTTGCATGTTGAGTATGACATTTGTCTAACTCAGACGATGTCTGATTTAGAAAGGTGCTGAGATACAACAGGGTCTGGAGTTCCAGCCAAATCAAGTGACCAGCTACCAGTGAAGACTCTAATGGGTACAACAAGGACTGGTCGGTATAATGTGTCTAAATGGGGTATTCACGCTAAGCTGTGGCATGGTATTTCATTGAGCTAGCACTATAAAACCAGCTTAAGTCTGGGCTAGTACAAGCAGCAACATATATGCGCGCATGCACGTCGTCATATGAGTGAAATATTCTTATGTACGACGCTAAACCCCTTTTCACCTCACCTCCAACCATCCATCCACCCAATCATCCACCCACCCACCCATATACATATTCATTCATTCATTCATTCATTCATTCATTCATTCATTCACCTATTCATTCATCCATCGAGCCAGCCATTCAGCAACCATCACACCTGTCCATCACCTACCCACCCCAGTCCACCATCCAACGATCCACCCACCCCAGTCCACCATCCAACGATCCACCCACCCCAGTCCACCATCCAACGATCCACCCACCCCAGTCCACCATCCAACGATCCACCCACCCCATCACCTCATGGTTTCCCTTGTTAGTCCACATTTCTATGGATCTTCCCATGGAGGGCTACATTGATGAACTCCAGGCCTTTGATATTGAATGAGTGGACCATAGCATAATCACCTCAACCATCTGCCAACATATCCAATTTTACATGGCGCCAAGTGGTTGGACAATTTTCTTTATCAACACTTGAGCACAATGAAAGAGCTGGGCACTTACAGTCAATGGCGTATTCAAGCTGTACAAATCTCACATCCAGCACTAACTGCACTTCTTATGCCAGTGTTTTTTCAAAACACTTCCCAAGTTGTCCACTTAGAAGGCGATGGCTGTGATATCCTGCCAGTCCAGCTACATAATACATGGGCCGTCAATGAACACAATGGAAGCCCACAGTTTAACCTGAATATCATAACATTCTGAAAGGGATCTTGTGTCACACAGGGTGTGAGGCTTACACAGTTTATTGCATAAGGGACTCGGCCACCTCTTTGACATTTTCTCATTGGAGTCCTGTTTGAATAAATAATGAGCCAATATTTGTCTTTGGGGGCCAGCAGCTGGGTGAGTGACAGGAAGGTATTATCCAGGAGCCAGATTCACAAAATGGTCACTTCCTGCAGAGGTCAGCTGTTCGCTGTTAGCAGCCGGTAGACGCAGTTCTTGTCCTGAGACATGAACATTACATAATTGCTATCTTCTAACATTATAATGGGCACAGCTGGAATAGTCATCTGAACTGCATCCTGTAGCCAGTTGTAACTGCCATGCCCACACATTGGTCTACGTGGGATATGTGACTGCCACGGCCACTGATTGGTCAACATCAGACATGTGACTGCCACGGCCACTGATTTGTCAACATCAGACATGTGACTGCCACGGCCACTGATTGGTCAACATCAGACATGTGACTGCCACGGCCACTGATTGGTCAACATCAGACACGTGACTCCCACTCATTGACCTGCATGATTTAAAAAAATCATTGTCCTGTTTTGTATTGTTCTTTAATGGAAATTGTTCTTTAATGGCAATTGTTTGTGACAAAATTATGCCAGATTGACTGTTGCTGTAAGGTTCATTATATTTCTTCTCCTTTTTCCCAAATGTTACAGGGCAGATCCAACTTATCTGTCATCATATGCTGAGATTAATGACAATGCTGAAAATGAATAATCTGAGTTTCATCATTCTGTACACACATATAACATCTTGACATAGCTAATTCTTAACAGATGATGTACATTGGCAGGGCATGATAGTGAACATACAAGAATTGTATGCAAATTGCCCATCAGCCCACTCGCTCCATCCTGAGACAGACACAGGCAATAAACCTCTATAGGATTCAAGAATCTGCTTCTGCCAATGAACATAATAATGGGTTTTGACATATTCATTTCAGAAAACATCTTCCTTGTTTTAACCTTTATAACTCATAAGTTCCATGAGTAGAGCTAGAAGTCGGATGTTATTATCTCATGCTGCATCAGCAATGTCTGATGGTACAAAATATCATGTCTTTGGGAAGTTCTCTTGTGAAAAAAGGATTGACCTTGCCAATCATACACATATGATCCCTGTCGACAAAGACATTGTATTGTATTCTCTAGTCTAAATTATAATGTTACCTATTGATTCAGTAGACATGTAGGTCACATTCAAGTTTACAGATCACATTTCCCTTTGTCACCAATTGACTCACTTTTGTTTCATTTATGTTTCAAAGTGAAAAGGTATTATTTAAATGAGGTAAAACCTCATAGCAGATGTTACTTGAATGTGTAGCCTCAAGCAGATCTGACTTGAAAGTGTAGTCTCATTGTAGGTCTTACTTGAATGTGTAGCCTCAAAACAGATCTTACTTGAATATGTAGCCTCAAAGCAGGTCTTACTTGAATATGTAGCCTCAAAGCAGGTCTTACTTGAATGTGTAGCTTCAAAGCAGGTCTTACTTGAAAGTGTAGCCTCAAAGCAGGTCTTACTTGAAAGTTAACTTCCACATGTCTATTTAAAGTTGCTCCCAGCTTTCAACTTGAGTCCAATTACTTACTGAAAGGAGGTAGCCCAGTGTAGAGCAGGCAGGTTTAGACAGTCTCACAAGGACATCATGTAAGTCATGGTGCCTTCCCTTGTACTTGAACAATCTGGATTCTCCAGCAAATGGTGAATTTGTAATATGCAGTAATTTTCTGTGGGATCACATGGCATGTTTGCAAAGTATCAAAAACACAGCAGACATTTGTGTGCCCTATTTTCGAAGCTGCTGTCATTGTTTGTATTGCAAGGCAGTATTTCAGGACTGGGACAGACACCTGGGTTATGTATCCTCTGTCTTCAACACTGTAAACTTAAAACATAGGTGGAGGATGAAGGTGGCACTGAGTTATGTCCAGGCATGTGGTGTTGTTAGCTCAAATGGGTGTCTCATTAGTCCTGAATTTGTTTAAGCAAGATTTGAGAATTTCATGAGGCCCATCCATACGACCTATGTTACGTCTTCAGGACCTTGCGCTTGTATACCTGTTGGTAATGATCTGATTGGCCCCTTGGACCTTGCTTTCATCCCTGTTGGAACAGTCATCATGTTGGATGTGTCCAGTTCCTGGTTGTCTTGAAGCTATGAGGTAGTCACAAGGTTCAAAATTTAGCAATAGATAAGATAATTTCCCTGATTCCCCAAGATAATGTTTTTCCAGTTCCTAACATGTTCGACACAATGAGGTTACGATGTACCTCTTCTTAACCCCCATGCTTGGACTATTACCAAGTCTGTTGTTGCAGGATCTGACTGATGAGGAACAAGTGGTTGCTATGTTGACAACGTGTCAAATGCTTGACAAATGCTTGACATGCCCAGGTAACATGGATGGATGCTTGTGCTTTCAACCACCGGTTTCTTGGCACATACATACTCATTGCTGAAATGCTACATCATGAAAACAACAACAATTCACTTACTCATCCAGAACATATGGGCCTGAGCACCGAGTACACATTAAGCTTTGCCAAATGCTGTAAAAGTTGTTAAATGCCAGTCTGTGACTGTCTTTCAGTGTGTTCTGTCAATGTATGGAGACACGAGTGTCCCTCACTAGATGTGATTACAGGAAGAGCAGGGTAAGACGCACAAGAGCTGCCAGCTCAGTTAACATGCTCGTAAATACACCAGCTCTCTGGCAGTTCCAGCCAGCGTTGTGTAACACAGCTACCCACAATTACAGCCATCTAGGTATGAGTGTATGCATTCCTGTTCATTAAAGCTTAACAACGTCTACAGCTGATGATGATCTATTTGACTTGACTGTGTAATCAGCATCTCACAAATGTCGAAATCCATCAGTCACGCAACTCCTGGGTTGAAAAGCAAAACAGTGAAAACATCTACCGCTGATTAAATAGCAAAGTGCCATGTGTCTGTTGTAACAGGACCCAAACATGACTGGCACATTTTCTTTTAGAGAATTTCACATTTCATTTTCTATAATTGTTTGTTTTGGTGGAGAACATATTTGAATTCTACTTATGGAGTGGTGGACATGGTTTTCAGTCGATGAATTGGAGTCAATGGCTGTGTAATTAGTGTTGATTGATTATACATGTACGTGTTCGTCTGTCACTTACCATGTGAACTCCACGCATGGATCGTTGCCCTATTGGATAATTATCATCGAACATTTAGATAAATATTTAATAAAATAATAATTTTCTTAATGAGGAATCATTATGCCATGCCTACCTGACACCTTTACAGGTTTACAAAGCGTCTTCAAAACACTTTGACTTGTGAAGTCATTTAGTTTTAATATGATTATGCCTAAAGATTGGTGGTTTTTGTACAGAGGTCAAATGAGTGCAAAAATATGTGCTGATGTTTTCAACTTTCTGATTGCAAAGTGTGAGTAATTTCTTAGTGTTGTAAAGCATTTGGCAGGTTACTGCGATAAATCTTCTGAAATGTATAGGAGCTTGCAGATACAAGCACACCTACCACACTGTAAGCATCCTCAGATGATTCTCATCCTGCCATAACCACACCAGTTTTACCCCTTCTCAACAATTACAGCCTGTACCAATCTCCTCTTTGCTACAGAAAGTGGTGAGGTAGTTAAGTGGTTAAAGTATTTGCTCTTCATGCAGAAAATGCAGGTTCAATCCCCTTCATGGGACCAATGTGTAGAATCCATTTCTGTTGTCTCCCACTGGAATGTTGCTAAAAGTGGCATGAAGCCTCACTCACTCACTCACTCACTCACTCACTCACTCACTCACTCACTCACTCACTCACTCACTCACTCACTCACCTACATTACTTAGGGATTTCATCCCCCATTAAGCAGGCCATGATCCTCCTGAAATACTTTTCAAAGCAGCATTGAAAGCCCAGCTCACGCTCTACATTGCTCTAAGCTCTATGATCTAGGAGTCATCTCAGTCCTTGAAACCAGACTCCATTTACAGATGTGTAATGGCAAGAAAGACTTTGATATGTGATATTTTTATTTTCGTAATCACATCGAGAAGGTAAAAGACTTTGATGAAGACAAAAGAAATCCTTTTAATCAGCTGATAACAGACCTGGTCTACAAATCTTGTTTGACGTATCAATTGGCTCTTCTGAAAAAAATCATCTCGTGAGAGAGCTGTTTCTTTCTCCGAGTGTGCTGCAGAGGTCCACCTTTGTTCCTGGCAGATAATGATTTGTGGGGGCCATTTGTCATGGAATGTGTCAACGTCTCCCATGTACTCTCGCTATACTCTCACGTCTTTGAAGTCCCGGAAGGAGAAGGTCAGTCAGATAGAACCAACACTGGACATTTTGTAAAGGTGGCTTTTATGGGTTACGGTTGGTAATGAGGATGACAGCCACTCAGAGATAGACATTTGAGTTGGCTGATGGATTTAGAGATGTGTTTTCATTTTGGATTATTGTTAATAGAAGTCTTACTTCTCTGGCACTATACACTGCTGTGGAATTGCCGTGAGTGGGTGGAGAGTGGAAGATGGGGAGCTTGATTCCCAGACACATGGTGCTACAACATGGTAGAACATGTTACCCTGCCTGGCAATTGGCATTAAGGGATAAAACAAAAAGTGATCAGCTCAGAGTCAGTCTAATGTGTCTGAGTGTCCATGTTTCACAATGTGGCATGCTATGTCAGAAGCAGTAACTTCTCATCCTATCGAACCTCACCTAATTTATGACCCTTTTTAAGGTGTCTCAGCTTGATGGACTCAATGTTTGATCATCTGACCTGTGTGATTCCACCTGTCTACATTGTATTGAGCACATCTTTGGGGTTTACAGTTATATGTGTAACATTGCTAGAAGTATACTGGCAACTGGTCATACCCTGAACTTGAGTGAGTGAGTGATTGAGTTGGGTTTTATACAGCTTTTAGCAATATTCCAGCAATATCACGGCGACACCAGAAATGGGCGAACTTATATGAAAGACAGAATGTGTGCCCTGCCACCGTGTGTACTGTAATGAAGTATTGCTTTGGCCCACACTACTATGTTATTTTACACCACCCATTGGGGGTAGAGAAACTTGTGCTTGTGATGCATTCAAAACCAAACTGTAAAAGGCAGTGTCATTCATTGGAAATTCTTGAACAAAGCTCATTGATGGGCTGCTTCAGCATTATGTAGAGACAACACATATTTTGAACATAATGAAACACCACTCAAATGAGCAGTTTAATATTAAATTAGTTATTTTATTAAAGCCACAATGTATGATTATCTGAATATTCATGCAACAATAAGTAGGGTTTAAAGTAACAGCTCTATGTAAAATTGGTTCAGGTGACTTGAAACTGTCCACAAGTCGACTGTGGAGCTGAGTTAACCAACAGCCACCGGAGAGCAGAAGGTCGCGGGTTCGATCCCCGACCGCGTCATACCAAAAGACGTTAAAATATGGTACTTGTTGGTCCCTGCCTGGCGCTTGGCATTAATGGGTACAACAAGGACTGGTCGGCTCGGTGTCAGTATAATGTGTCTGAGTCGGGTATTAATACTTCACTGCGGCATGGTATCTCAGTGGATATAGCACTATAAAACCAGCTTCAGTCGGGGCTAGTACAAGCAGCCGCATATACACATACACACACACACGCATGCACATCGTCATATGAGTGAAATATTCTCAATTAGACGTTATACCAAATTTCACCTCACCTAACCAACAGCCGATGCTCTGTGTTCCTGGTTTTGTGAATTGGTGTTTCCGCTTGATCAGCAGAACGCAACAGCTGCAGCCTTGACAAGTAGTTGTTACTGCGGAGGACAACATACCTATCAGTTGACAACTTGGGGCTTGGTGATGTGAAATAGCATCACCATGGGACAGCCATGCCACAGGAAGATCCACAGCGGTTGTGGTAGCTGATGGCAGTATGTTGCTAAAAGCCTCAGCTGAGCAACAGATGGTATTGTTTTGTTCTCTTGTCAAAGACTGCTCTTTCCTGGGTCCACTGACCGATTTCTGTGGCACCAATACCCTCCTAGACAGCTTTGTGGCTGCTGGGATACAGAAACAGTGGTTATGTATGTTTTCAGAGACCATTGGACTCATTTATTACATGATCTCTGAAGTTTGGGGAAACTCTGGGTGGGGGTGAATGTGGACACCATGGCTTTAGGAATCGGCTGCTGGGAATACCGACACACTGACATGGATTCAACAGAGCTTTTGATGGATTTGATTGCAATTGTCACAGTGTGTTTGACACAGCCATGTTTTTCCTTTTCATGACTGTCGACGCCATGATGTTGTTAATAAAACTCTATGTTAGAAACTTTTTCACTGACAATTGTGTATATGCCATCTTGATTGACAGGATGGTAGAACAGCATTTCCAAAGCTACAGGAACAGTTGGGTAACCCTGGTTAAAGTGTTCGCTCAACACACTGAAACCCACTGTAATATTGCTTCAATTTTGCAAAAAGCAGCGTAAGACCCACTCCACTCCACTCCACTCCACTCCACGACTCCACACGACTCCACTCCACCCACAGGCTACATTATTACAAGGGAAGATAATCTGAACAGGTGTATAGCACAGTTCATGTAGCTCAAATATTGTACTTATTGCATACATAGTAACAGGGTTAGATGTTCCTTGCTGTGACATTGTCAACAGTAAAGGCACCTGGGAAATATGCTTGTTGTGCTAACTTAGAAATAATATTTATTTCGCCAATTAAAGCTTGGTTATATATAGGCTGTGATATAAGTACACCCACACAAGTGATGACAAACACAAGAGAAATGAGCATATGGACATTACACTCAAGAATATTTGCAACATAGCCCCAGGGATGTAGTAGGAGATTATGTAGATGTAGATACTGCAACAGGTTTTTGCATTATCATTGAAAATCATCTGATGACACTGAGTTGGTGGATTGAAAATATTTTTCTCATCAGAATACTCAAATTCCAAGGTCCACACGTTTGCATCTTTCAAGTGCCCTGTGCCTGATTGTGCAGAAAGACACTGGGCTTTTATCAATCAGACCAACTGTTGGAGGCCCTGACAATAGGTTTTGAATCCAAATGTGTTCGATGATGTTGCTAACATCCAAGCCTGCATCAGTGTTGAAGTATGCACATCATTTTAGACCATCTTAGAGTGTGAGCGAGTTAAACCTTCAAGATGATATTGACAATATATCTTTAAATAATTAGGCCACACCATCTTTAGGCATATGTGGAGGCTTACAAGGCTTCCAAAACCAGCACTTCCCCAACCATTATGACTTGCACACTACACTTATCTCCACCAGTCACCAGGGCAACTGTTTTCTTACATGGTGCATGTACAGTTTATGTGTTTGTCAATCTAATGTTGCAGTTTATCACCAGTTTCCTGCTTAAACAGCAAGTCATATTTACCCATATGATGATTGTTATGATGCAAGACCCCATTTGATGGCGAGTCAGCCCACTCCGGGTCGCATAGTGAAGAGTGTTACCCTGGCCACCGATTGCACTCGCTAGATTGTGTCACAATGACCTAGGCCTGGACACTTCCTGCAAGAACATTGTCTGCCGTGATGGCTGCATTTTTCCCAACAACTAGTGATTATGGCACAATCGATACACCATAATTTCTGATTACGTATTGGGTAGATCTCTGGTCTGGTCAGAGAGATCGCGGAGATGGTAGTTCTGGGATGGAACGGAAATAGTTTAAGATATCTGAGTAATTTCACACTGAAGTTATTACTTTTGAAATATTTTCTTGAATTAATGCCTGAAAATATTTTTACTGGAATTACTAAAAATGGGATTTATGAGATTAATTCCTGGTTTAATTTGGTTTTCAGTTCGGTAATGCATCAAATAAAGTAATTTGTCAGTTTTTGTTCTTACTCATGGAATATAATGACCATTTTTAAAGATGAATGCAAGTCTCTCTTTCCATATTAGTAATTTCTTTACATATCAGGTCTTTCACAGTTATACTTAACACAAATCAAGAAAGCAGATCACAAGGTTGCTGTCATATATACTCTGAGATGATTCTGACCTATCAATTAATCATCCGCTCCTAATTAGTGTCTCGGTGTGTTAGTGTACTGGGTACCCATATTGAGTCAACACATGCATGGGGCCAGTGCCAGAAGGATGCTGCAAGAAGCACTGTTATGTGCTGATAACCAATATTGACATTGCTTCATAAGGGCACTTTCCACACATAAGTACCAACACTGTACAACATAATGACAATGTATCAATGTGATGTGTCGGCCATGTTTATAGTGTTCTACTAATTACTGTTTACTTTCATGTATCGGATAAGAATTTTGTAGCTCCCAATTAGTTCAGACAAAATGGGTTGAGAGATGATCTTGATGTTAAGATTGTGTGAGAAAACAAATTCAATGGGTGAGTGAGTATTGTATGCACTCACATTTATCAATATTCCAGCAACATAATGGTGGGAGCTACCAGAAAGAGGCTTCAGTTATTTCAGTTATTACCCATGTTGGGTATAGAACACAGGCCTTTCGTGTGACAAGTGAATTCAAGTAGGTCACCCTCTGCCCCGATTTATTGAAGAGAATTACAGTGTTCTTGTGATGTTTGAAGATCTGGTGTTGTGACTCTTCCTAGAGAGAATCTTGGAGTCAAGTAGGTCCCCAACACCCAATGATACTCATGTATGCAGACAGACATATGCATCAAGAGGTCAAGAGAAACATGATCTGGTACCCTGGGTGTCATATTATCCCAGGGATACATACCAATCATTTGGCAAAGCAATAGTTTGTCTGATCCAGAACTTGAGTTGTACTGGGGGTGGTGGGGTAGCCTAGTGGTTCAAGTGTTCGCCTGTCATCCCGAAGACCCGGGTTCGATTCCCCACATGGGTACATTGTGTGTAGCCCGTTTCTGGTGTCCCCGACATGATATTGCTGGAATATTGCTGAAAGCGGACTCACTCACTCACTCACTCACTCACTCACTCACTCACTCACTCACTCACTCACTCACTCACTCACTCACTCACTCACTCACTCACTCACTCACTCACTCACTCACATAGTACTGTGGTCAAACCGGCATGCATATGGTATTGGTAATGACAGCACTACGAATTTGTTAAGACATGTTGAGCTCTTACGTGCAAGGAGTACAGAGCTGAGCCCTGAGTCGTCCATCTCTGTAATGAAAACACATTACAACATGATGGATGCTTCACAGCGAATGTTCACACATGGTTACCGATGGTATTAAAAAAAAACCCAGGTAAAGTGTATAACTGCGTCAAAAACTCTCAGAAGTCTGTACGTCGTCTGCCATGGGAATTCATGCAGATATGGAGGTTAAATGATGTGAAAAGGCTGTATATCTATCATATTCTCCACTAAAAGTTCCTGCTGTTTTTGTGACATTTGCAAAAACAAGTTCCTCTGGTTGAATTGAAACATGAAAATGTCAACAAAGTTCCGCCGTTTTAGACAGAAACATGTGACGAAGTGTATGATTCACTGGAAAGCTATCCAAGTACAAAGCCGAAAACCTTAGGGGAGCAGACAATGTCCTTGAAATATCTATAAAAAGTTTCATTGTCGTTTTTTACGGTTGTTTGTGAGTTCCACTGCACAGGAAACTACAGCTATCAGGAAAGTTTATTGCCTAATTCTGGGTTCTTGTTGCTGAGTTACCTCCCTTGGGGACTCTCCCTCATGATGGTTGATGGGATAGCTATGTTGGCCCACAACAGTTGCCATGTTGCTATCAAACAGTCTGACAGGACTGTAGATCATGCTGCTAGCCGATATACCATCAGCCATTTTATTAATATTGTGTAATAGCTGGAAAGTGGTCATAGAAATGTGTTGTTGTGTTAGATAAGGAAGTTTATTGCTCATTGCCTCAGTATTCCTAAATGGTTGTTTGGAGGGTTATTCCCAAACCTGATTGAAACTGTTCGTTGGTTCGAGAGACGCTTTGCAGCTGTGTTGGTTCCAATCTCCTGAACATCTACTTACAGGGAATGAAAGTTGCATCCTCAGCACAATAAGTGAACACTTTACCCACTAGGCTAGGCTACTCGACCTTTCCCCTTCTTATAAGAAATGGGTATCAGGCAGTTACAGAGGGGGCTGTTATAGGATTGTATAAAAAATGCAAAAAGAGCTATGCCCACATCTGGCCAACTGTGAACTTGTTTCAATGGAATGGGGAAGACTTGTGTTGCACTGATCAATGTCAATGATTTCATAGTTTTGTCTTCAGTTGTTTATATGTTACTTGACACACAAGCTGTTGGTGAAGTAGTTATTGTTGACCTATTGAAGTTTCTTTCTGTGTGAATGGAGATTTGCAGGTGCAAAATGTGTGCACATTTGCTGAAATCTGACACAGTATGAACACTGTTTTCTGTTTTTCCTCAGGAAGCAGTAAAGATATTGTCACCTACATGATTCTGTGCTGTATTAGGGGTGGGGTGGGGGGGTAGCCTAATGGTTAAAGCATCTCTTCGTCACACTGAAGACCCGGGTTTGATTCCCCACATTGGTACATGGTGTGAAGTGATACTGCTGGAATATTGCTAAAAACGGCGTAAAACTAAACTCACTCACTCACTCACTGTGCCGACTGAGGCGACTAACGGGGATCAGGTGGTCAGGCTCGCTGACTTGGTTGACACATGTCATCGGTTCCCAATTGCGCAGATAGATGTTCATAATGTTGATCACTGGATTGTCAGGTCCAAACTTGATTATCTACAAACCGCCATATAGCTGGAATATTGCTGAGTGTGGCGTAAAACTAAACACTCACTCACTCAACAGGCAACAGTAAATCTTTGAAACATCACAGTGTTATAGTGCTGTCCACATGGCCATCATGAAAGTATGTCACAGCAGAAATATGTCTGGCATCAATGGAGTTTGTAAAGACACATTGGACTCTGCTCAAGGAGAGTCTTGTGGGCAAGTGTATGCCAAATGTTACTGTGGTAAACAGTGCAGGAAACTTACATGTAAATACTTTAGAGCTGATTGAAAGGCAACAGCAGATGTCACGCCAGGATTGCCCATCCAAACAAGAATTATTCATGTGCTCTCAGTGATCCTGTAGTTTACAGAAACTTGTTGTCTGATCATGTTGTTGGAAGTTCATACCATATGTTAAGTTAATAAAGATATTTATAGAAAGTTTTTATTACCTTTTCCTTAATTACAAGTTTCAGTCAGTGTATCAAATATTCCAAATGATATTTCAGTTAGTTTGTTAAACAACAGAATAATCTCAAAAAGGACTGAAAGTTTCTATTGTTTTATGAATTGACTGATTTTGCACAGACTTATCAGATGTATGGACTTTACAGATCCATAGGAATTCTGGGTAACCATACAGCTCCCAGCAGCCTTTGATAGCCTCCGTGGTGTAGTGGTTAGAACATCCGCCCAGAGAGCAGAAGTTCACGGTTCTATCCCCGGCCGCGTCATACCAAAAGACGTTAAAATATGGTACTTGTTGGTGCCTGCCTGGTCGGCTCTGAGTCAGTATAATGTGTCTGAGCAGGGTATTCATGCTTCACTGCGGCATGGTATCTCAGTGAGCTAGCACTATAAAACCAGCTTCAGTCTGGGCTAGTACAAACAGCCGCAAATACACATACACACACATGCACGTCGTCATATAAGCGAAATATTCTCAAGCACGACGTTAAACCCAATTTCACCTCACCTCACCTCGCCTCACCCAGTAACCTTTGCTAACTCTAACTATAAAAGGCGACCGAAGGGATTGGATGTCTACTTTCATATTTATTAATATTACTGCAGTATGTCACAGAATTAAACAGTTTATTTTATTTCTTTTAAATCTGTCTTCTATCACTCTGCTTGTCAGCTCATCTACCTGTGCTTTGGATGGACCATCAAAACCAGCCTGTGATGGGCTAAAATCTGACAAAATTATTGAATAATTGAAGCAGGGAAGTACAGGTGCCAATCCAAGTCATCCTTGAAGACAACTCTAAGAATGTGATATTTCTTTAAAATGCTCAATTACCTTTTCAGCTAAATACATTTAAGAATGAAATGGATCAGCTGGTGTAATCAGCAGGTGCTCCCTGTGTAAGTGTGTGTATGTAAGGCTGTTTATAAACAACATTTCCAGTGCACGAATAATTGGTAGGAGGCAGATGGAGTTCCTCATGTTGGTGCAGGTCTGGGCAACACATCAACAAACATTATCTTGCTTTATAAATCAGTTTGACGGGGCTTTGTGGAAAAAACACAATTATGTTTACCTCAGGAGGCTGAGCTGGGCTGGTTGAACACGTTGGTTTACACGGATGTGTATTATAGGGGAAGTTGTTTAAGAGTTTCTGATGAGTCCCTCATGTCTACAGACCCAGGTTTCACCTGAAAATATATACCTTTCATCAGATTGTTAAAACACAGCACTACAGATCTTTGAGATAATTATCTAAATATGTGATAAAAGTGAATATAAAGAAGGTAAATCCTCTGAACAAATTGGTAATCAATGTAAAAAATTAGAATGTATAAATAAAACTTTCTGCAGCTTAGTGTGGGCATTTCATGTTGTTTATGAACCATATGTTGTCTTTACACCTTTCAGTTTATGTGACAAGAATTCACAGTAAATATACATTTTTTCACATAGAGTTAGAACTCCTTTGATTAGTGAGTCTTCTCTTCTGATACTTGCATCTCCAAGATGCCCGAGGGTTAATAACTCAGCCTCCCCTTGATGTGATAACTTCACTGGAGTACATAAGAAAGCAGTCACTGAAAAACAAGGTTGCTGATGACAACTGAGTAAAAAACAACCGATGTCTGCACATAATCTCCAAAGTCCATAAAGTACTAATCCTCGAAGTAAGTCAGGATTTCTCCAGCTTACGCAGACAGTTCTGAACAACAAATATTCACATGAGGATAAAATGTAGACTGAACACCGGATTATGCAACTGGTAAAGATTTTTCTAGATGAAAAAGATGACATGAAAGAAGTATTTTTAGAGTTGAACATTGCTGTGAGTTAGCTGTCATATGATCATTTCTTACCGTGTAGATACATGGAATAAGGGAGGTAACTCCATCTGTTGGCTCTGCTCCTCTTCATGGTTGGAGGAGTAAAATCATGTTTAACTGACTTGCCTGCTCAGTATCAGTCACTAATTTATTTTCCATCTCCTAAAAGATAAATATTCTGAGTTCTTTTTTCTACCTGATTAATTTGCACGCGATGTCAGCTTATTTACAGTGTTATCATGGTTGATCAATTCTGTTTGAAGTAGCAGTAAATGGTAAATTTGCTTCTTTGAAATTTAATTTTTCAATCACAGCTTAAACTTCCCAAATGTGTGTTCCACTAACCATTTACCTGACTCTACGTCCTAGTTAATGTATTTCTTTTAAATGGGATCTTCGATGATATTAATATGATGCTTGATTGGCATTTTAGAAGATTATATTTGATGAACATAGGGATTTTTTCTGGGTTACATCTTCTTTTTATTCTCGAGTACAATGTTTCAGGGCTTGTTCTGGCCCCATCATCAGGTAAAACTGAACAGTAACTGTTAACTCTAATTAATATGATTTAGCAAGGCCCCACGTGATAACTCTTCTTTATTAATAAGTAGCACAAACAATATTGGAACAAGCCATTGCATTATTTGTTGAAAACAAGAATCATGCAGGTATTCTCATTCATGGTTCCTCCTGCACATATCTGTTATCTTGACTATTTATCTGTTCACTCTGTGGATAGCTTACTTGTTAAAGGTAACTTGGTCTCATCTCTATATAACTGAAAGAATTCTGGTGTGACATAAAATCTTAACTCACTCACTCATTATTACAGTTTACCTTTAAAGTAAGGACCAGTCAGATCAGTCTCATCATGTCCATGACTGTACACCCACTTAACAAATATTTTAACCATTGATGGTGTGCTAATGTTGTACAGTCTTGGTCACTAAAGTGCTGGATTATGTCACAGTTTTGATAAATAAAATACTGATAATAACATGTTTACTTTTATTATTATCATACTTTTGTAGATATTTCCATTGCAACAAATTTGGAAGATACAACATCATTTGTTAAACTGTATATCTGTTTAAGGGGTGGGGTAGCCTAGATGTTATAAAGCATTGCCCATTATGTCACCGACACTTTGAGTAATACTTTGAGGGGCCATGGCATGGATCTTGGTTTCCATGTAATGCAAATTTAATTATTGCACATGCTAAAAAAACTAGCACACCACAGAAGGGGATTTCAAAATTAAAGAAAATCGACCAGTGATACCTGAACTTTGAGTCATTTATTCCACGCACTTCATAATATTTATTACTTTTGCTAATTCACACTTATTTGCATCCATTTACAGTTTGTGAGTGCTTGAGTGAGTGAGTGAGTTGAGTTTTACACCGCACTCAGCAATATTCCAGCTATATGGTTGCGGTCTGTAAATAATCAAGTCTGGGCCAGACAATCCAGTGATCAGCAGCATGAGCATAGATCTGCGCAATTGGGAACCGATGACATGTGTCAGCCAAGTCAGCGAGCCTGACCACCTGATCCCGTTTACTAAGTCGCCTCTTACGACAAGCATGGGTTACTGAAGATCAATTGTAACCCGGATCTTCACGGGTATTACAGTTAGTGTATGTGTAAGATGCAATGTACTACAGTAAAACCCTGCTTGCAAAATTATCACTAAACTGAAAAGTAGAAGTGCAATGAGGTGACAATAAGAATTTTTGTTCGTTTTTAAATGTGTGATAGTTTTGGAAACATCAAAGATGACTATATGTTGTGTTAAGAAGATGTATCGCTAGCAAGTTTTTGACCAGCAGATGATGCATGAATATAAAAGGGACAGATAAAAAAAAATAAAAAAATTATAACAAATAGTTTAATTAACTGTGTGCCTTTGTGTTGTTAGGTCATGCCCTGAAACTTCGGCAATACATCAACGCAATTAACTAATACAAACAGATCGGGTTACGTTTAATGTCTGCTGAATCTTGTGTACATCATGGGGTAATGTCACGTGTTATATCGAGTTGGTTTTTATCGCTCGTAAACACCCAGGGTCTGTCAACAATGTTGTTTGATGAGAAGATGTGGCTGCTGAGTATCACGTCGTTGTCCTCAATACTCTCTGTAATTGAGAAGCTGTAATGCACACGACTTTACATTTCTGCACAAAATAGTTCCTGTTATGAGTCTCCTGTTCCAGAAGGACCATCAGTGTCGTCGTAACCATGGAAACTGACATAGGTGACAAAGCCGTGGCAGCTCTTTATTCTCGTCACTACATCAACTTGCTGGACATTACGACCGTATCGATCTCTTGCAGCTGATTGGCTCGGTCTACGCCGCTACTTGGTGATTTGGAATAACCTAAATCATGGCAAGGATTCAGTCAGGATATCTATTGGGTCAAATTGTTATTTTGTCGAGGGCAGAATGTCAATATCTGTACTTCTTGCTTAATCTTTCTGTTGATCGTCCCTGAAGTCCATAAGGTTGCTTCATCAGGGGGAAATATCTATTGTTTGAGAGAGCCTTGTCAAGCAGGTTTATTAGTAACAACGCAACAAACCCAGAAGAAATGGTAATCACCTGTTCAAAAATAAATTGAAACTGGGTATGTAATTTTAATCAATTTGGCTTTTCTTCTTTTCTAGAGAACTAGATGTTTAAATTTGCGAATAATGTTGAGCGAGTGTCTCTCTAGGTCAGTCGAGGATGAATAAGACCTCCAATTTCACACCACCATACACATAAAAATAGATTCCAGCTCCAAATGCATCACTTCTCTTTTTTTTTCAAATATTTCGTCTCTATGGATCTCACATCACGTTCCTGCACAGAATTAGATTTTGAAAGTGGACTAGTTTTTATGTTCAGTGATGTTTGTGAAATATCCTGCAGCCTGGAGCTATGAAGATGCCTCCCCAGCAATCTTCTCACTCTCTCTCAAAATTACATTCATTTATTTGAGATTTTAAGTTTTTTATTGAATTGCCCCCAAAAAGGGTATTTTCCATGTAGTTAGTGAGCCGAAGGAGGTTTGAAACACCTAAATCATTTTGGAAAATATGAGTTTTCTGGGTTGTTTTTGTTTTGGGTGTTTTAAGAGACTTGGAGGTGAGACTGAGATTGAAGCTCATGCCAGTGGATGAGGAGTAATTTGTTTTATTCAACTTTACTGTGATGACTATGACATTGTGTCAGATGTAATAAAGCTGTTATTACCCATGCAAGGAAGTACTTAAACTACTCACATTTCGATAAGTTTTGGTCAGGATGACCAGTTGCATGTGTCACAATGTAGCAGCATTAGATGGCACAACCAACCAGATTACACCGGGTTACCACAGTCTCAACATGAATGACCTCCATGGCCTGGAGGATGGATTATCAGAGAACAGAACGTTGTTTGCTTCTTTCTTGGAGGGGTGGTGGGGTAGCCTAGTGGTTAAAGCGTTCCCACGTCACGCCAAAGACCCGGGTTCGATTCCCCACATGGGTACAATGTGTGAAGCCCATTTCTGGTGTCCCCCGCCGTGATATTGCTGGAATATTGCTAAGAGCGGCGTAAAACTAAATTCAGCCAGTCAATCTTTCTTGGATGTCTCATACCAATAGACAGTACAAGATGGTCCTTGTTGTTTCCTTGCCTGGCCTTTGGGTTAAAACAAGAACTGGTTGGTTGGGTACAGTGTCTCAATGCTAAACAGTGTCTCAATGCTAAACAGTGGTACAGTGTCTTAGACAGTGGGCCAGCACTATGAAACTGGCATTCTTCCAAGCAGTTGCACACATATTAGGACACTGGAGACATATTCTACCACTTAATGTATAGATACAAGCATGTTATAATGTGTGTTATTCAAGCTCTCCGTTTACATTTCTACCAAGGAACATTTCTGCAACAAAAATTTCTAAAATAGATAATCAAACTCAGGTTGAAATAGGTATGTTTTGAAGCCCTGATTGAGAAAATATCCTGGAAATCGCAGATATTTCAGCTCTTCTTCACTGTTGCTGTGTATGTAGTTTCGGTTCTGTCAAACATGTTTGTGGGTTTTTTCTAATGAATGTGGGATATAATTGTACTGCTCGAGGTGTATGTTGTAGATTTGCAGTGATAATTTTGTTTGTGTTGCAGAGATATATTTTGTTGAATGAACTGTTAAAGATGCCAACCGCAATCAAAGGGAGACAACTCTGCTCTAGTTAAGACAGTTGTGTGGTGAAGCTCATGCATGTTAATACCGTGTCTTCTTCACATTTTGCAGAAATTGAAAAAGGTGTATTTAAAACATACAATAGTGGCCAGAGATGAGTGGTTATATCCCTGAAAGCTCGGTGATGAAACTAAAATGGCACCAAACCCCATGGTGTTCCGATAGCATCAGGGAGGTTGGGCAATCTTTGATTTCAGCATTTGTCAATTATGCCAAAGACCAGGTCTCGACTCCCATCATGGCGCTTATGTGTAAAGCCTATTTCTTGTGTACTCCCACCTTTATTGCTGGAATATTGGTAAAAGCGATGTAGAACAACACTGACTTGCTCACTCTGATGGCTTGTGAACAGTTGTCACACAAGTGTACATGCATAAATTTATCATACAGGAAGACTGGTGGCTGAACTGTCTCTTGTATTTTCATTGCCTGACAACTGACTTCCATTGTACAATAACCGGATGAGGAGGATCAGTCTCTGTTACCCATGCTTGTTGATGAGTCTACTAAACTACAGCTGATCACAATGTAAGACTTGGCTGGTTATATATCATCACAGGCAGCTTGGGTTGCATACTCCCTAGGGAGTTGGGAATGAAAATCAAGTAGTGATCCATTGACTGGGTAATAATGCTCAGTTTGCTGTAGGGTGTGGATTTAGTGCTTTGATAATATACAGATCATTATTATGATCCTATCCTGTTGAGGAGTATGGTCATAAACGTTTTTAATTTATTTATTTTTATTTATTTAATTTGTTGACTATAGTGCAATACAACATTGCATCAATGCAACTCTTTCAAAAAATGTTCATATTCACTTTTTCTGCAAACTTCAGAAGTGATCTAAATAGGTTTTTAATTTTTAATTTTCATATTTTGTACTCAAAATAAAATTAACAGAATGTAATGTGGACATTGTATGGCAGTCTTATGGGGAAATATATTAATTATTAAATAGTAATCAATAAGTACATGAGGAAAGTTTCCATAAGTATATCATGGTTTGAGCTGTTGTAAATAGTTAAAGTGGCAAGGGTAGTTAGTTTAATTGCTGCATTATTGATCATAATGTATCTTTGATGTCACTCACATGGAAATATTGTTGATGTTTTGCTATAATTATGTTATTTCTGCTCTGAAGTTATGGCTTCTGTGTTTTCTGATAATGGTGATCCCTTTCACAATAGCTGTTCATCATTCCTTTGGGATTACAACTTTAACACAATAGTGAGATGTAATCTTGGTAGTTTGCCACTCACCCACGAGGCAGAAGTCGCTATCACATCGTTTCATCATCTTTTGTCCGTTTCCTTCACAAGAATCACCAAGCAATGTTACCACGTTTTGTAAACATGGCGTTTTATCTTCACAAAGCGATTTTAACACTATGAAGTTTTTATCAAATCACAAACACAATATATGTTTTGTCAGAAAATCAATTGTCTCCACAAAGTCTTGGCGATAAGTTGAATATTGCTTGGGAAATGTGTGCAATCATCTCATGGGAGTTGGACAGAGGATCAACACAAACTCAATTTGGCCATGTCATGGGACCCATGCTTTTATATGGACTACAACATTCTTTCTTTGGAACATTAACTCTTATTTCAACATTTGAATTGCCAGTAATATTGCAGTAATATTGCAAGCTGTGACACTTACGTTCAAAACAACCACTTTGTTGCAGATAAAATTGATTTTGAAAATGATCCATTTCTTGAATTTAAAATGATAAGGTAACCAGTCTGAAGTATTGCACATTGCACTTCTTTGACATTTCATACATGTCTCTCCATGTTCTATAGTAGTAATCTTCTTTTCTCAAACTATTTTTGTCATTTGCACATCAGATGGTCTTCAGCCCTGGGGCATTGATTGGCTGTCAATCACTGCTTGGCTTGCCTTGGACTGTGTTATTTACAAGGATTTCTAATATCGCTGGAATATTTTGTTGAAGTGCTGAGGAGAGTTGAAATAAATATGTTTGCTACACCGTTATTCAGATTGAACTACAATTCCATTGTCAGCCTAAGGATGAAGACATGGAGGTGTGTTGGGTCGATCTGCGTGATCCAAGCGGCTATCGTGGTTGTGGTGATGGGGCTCTTCGACTGGCAGTTGAGAGATGGAGTAAATTAAATGGGCTTCAATCAGAGTGACTGCTAAGTAATATGAGTAGCCCTTGCCGCAGGTTGATCAGTCAGCTCGTTCTTGACTGGCAGCTCTTTATCTTGGGAGGTAGCAACATGATAAAGGGAGGCCATTTTCAGGAAACAAATGACCTGCAGCTTCCAGCTGTGTACAGCTGTGTACAGCTGAGCAGGCGGCTTGAACTCACCAAGAAACATAGTGCGAGGGTTTAACATACGACAATATATAGCACTCATACAAGAGGCTTGAACTCACCAAGTAACATAGTGCGAGGTTTAACATACAACAATATATAGCACTCATACAAGAGGCATGAACTCACCAAGAAACATAGTGCGAGTGTTTAACATACAACAATATATAGCACTCATACAAGAGGCTTGAAATCACCAAGAAACTTTATAATAAGTGCGAGTGATTAGCACACAACAATATATAGCACTCTTACTGTTCCTACCATCTGTAACTGGTGTTGCGTTTGACCATTTATTGGGTAATGCTGTGAGCAGCAACAGATAAAATTTAGAAATGAAGAACTCTTAAGAAATCACAGTTTCTACCTTGAATTACATATACGGTAGCTATCAGAATTCTGTTGATATTTGGTAAGGTACCAATGTCATTTAATCGCAGCAGATGTTTTCTGTTGAAATTCTAATGACACAGCTAGTAATTCTTCTGTTGATGACATGACTGCCTCATCTTCTAGTGGACAGAACATACGCCTGGAAAGTGGAAGGTTATTGAGTCACACCGAAATATGTTGACATAAGTTACTACTTGTTACCCTGCGTCATGTTCTGCATGGTGAGCATAAAACAACAACTGGGTGTTCGTGTTGGAATAGTGGGGTCCATGTTAAACTATGATGGTGTCTCATGGCGCTTACTCCATACAAAGCAGACCGAGTAGTAAGGACACAAGCACAGTAGACCGACCAGACCAAGGACACAAGGACACAAGCATGTGTGCAAGTCGCTGTGTCTCAGTAAGTGAAGTTATCTTGACATTACAACCTCAAGTACAAGGTCAAGTACAAGGTCAAGTACAAGGTTGATGTGTGCAGTGGTTGTGATGCTAGTGATACAGTGTCAGTTGTAATATGGTGTAATATAGTGTAATATAGTGTCAGTTGTAATATAGTGTCAGTTGTAATATAGTGTCAGTAATATAGTTGTAATATGTAATATAGTGTAATATAGTGTCATATTGTAATATAGTGTAATATAGTGTCAGTTGTAATATAGTGTAATATAGTGTAATATAGTGTCAGTTGTAATATAGTGTAATATAGTGTAATATAGTGTCAGTTGTAATATAGTGTAATATAGTGTCATATAGTGTAATATAGTTGTACTATAGTGTAATATAGAGACGATTTCTTAGCCTTCATGCGTGCATTGTTGTCTAAACACACATTTATTTGGCACAAACACTGACCAAACTGACTGTCAGACCTGTCCGTGTGCACTCAGTGTGCTGGAGTATTATGTACACATGGATTACACATTTACTCATGGATTGTCAGATGAGAAATATTTCACATGGAGAAGTATCCCCAGTGACGGTACCTCTTCATCTGCCCCAGCAATATTGACACTCAGTCAATACCACACTAATGGCTTCCTGTCTTGCAAGTGTCATGTGCTGCTTTCTGCTGGGGATCTAAATTACTCAAACTAATTCAGGAAACTATAACACCGAGAGCTGTTGGTATCACTTCTGTCATGCAGGAACCTACAACAATAATTGCTGTTGATATTGCTTCTGTTATCCAAGAAGATAGAACATTGATTGCTGTTGGTATTGCTTCTGTCATCCAAGAAGATAGAACATTGATTGCTGTTGGTATTGCTTCTGTCATCCAAGAAGCTACAACACTGAGCGCTGTTGGTATTGCTTGTGACATCTATAAAGCTACACTGACTGCTGTTGGTATCGCTTCCATCATCCAAGAAGCTACAACACTGAGAACTATTGATATCGCTTCTGTCATCTAAGAAGCTACAACACTGAGTGCTGTTGGTATCGCTTCCGTCATGCAGGAAACTACAACAATAATTGCTGTTGGTATTGATTCTGTCATCCAAGAATCTACAACACTAAACACTGTTGGTATCACTCTTGTCATCCAAGAAGCTACAACACTGAACACTGTTGGTATCACTCCTGTCATCCAAGAATGTACAACACTGAACACTGTTGGTATCACTCCTGTCATCCAAGAAGCTACAACACTGAACACTGTTGGTATCACTGTGTCATCCAAGAATGTACAACACCGAGCACTGGTGGTAAAGCTTGTGTCATCCATTGCTTCTGTCATCAAGAAGCTGCAACACTGAACACTGTTGGTATCGCTTGTGTCATCCAACAGCAGCTTCAACACTGAAAACTGGTGGTATCGCTTGTGTCATCCAATAGAAGCTTCAACACTGAACACTGTTGGTATCAACACTGAACGCTGTTTTTTGTCATCCAATAGAAGCTTCAACACTGAACACTGTTGGTATTGCTTGTGTCATCCAATAGAAGCTTCAACACTGAACACTGTTGGTATTGCTTGTGTCATCCAATAGAAGCTTCAACACTGAACACTGTTGGTATTGCTTGTGTCATCCAATAGAAGCTTCAACACTGAACACTGTTGGTATCGCTTGTGTCATCCAAGAAGCTTCAACACTGAACATGTTGGTATTGCTTCTGTCATCCAAGAAGCTACAACACTGAGCACTGTTGGTATCGTTTCCGTCATTTAAGAAGCTTCAACACTGAACACTGTTGGTATCGCTCCTGTCATCCAGGAAGCTACACCACACGTCCTGCACTTTGTGTGTTTGGGGAGGTTGCAAATGAAACTGTGTGTTGATAGATGTGTTGAAACAGATGGTGTGTCTGTGTGTTGGAAGTTGTGTATGAATGCTTGTATTGAGAGGTGTGGATGTTGCTGGTGCTATCAATTTGCTTGATTGCATTTGTCTCTGAAACTTCAACCCAACAATGGTGTAAGTGGTCAAATGAAGTGATTGTTGACTTAAATCACAAATATCATTATTGTGTGATTATTAGTTACAAGATAAAAATGAAATAATAATAAAGTGAGGGAGTACAATCTTTAATGTCGTACGTCTGCTCGGCATTATCGTGTTCCATATCCATGGACTTAATAGTACTGTAGTATCAGATTTAACTCAAGAAATGGGATATGGAACAGAAATATGACGTCACACTCAACATTTTCCTCTTTGACATTTCCCTTGTTATTAAAAACTGAAGAAAATTAGTAGCAGCTGAGCTATTTTCGCTTGCTATGAATGTTTTATTGCGTATCTATTTCCAAGTTCTGGTAAAATATTCCAATGACATCAATATTTCCATTTCTAATTCTTTCTGAAAATATTACATGTATACCACTCTGAAGCCATACAAGAAAGGCTAAACCTCTCTAGCCGACACCTTCTTGTGACCCAAAGATGGAGAAACTTGTCTTCACGTTCAGTCAATTGGGTAAGCATGTCTCTCTTTCTATACTACAGGGACACACACACCAGGCTCTTCTGGGTCAGTCTGCCACAGACACACATCATGTTCTCTTCATTCTGTCTGCCACGACACACACATCAAGTTCTCTTCATTCTGTCTGCCACGACACACACATCAAGTTCTCTACATTCTGTCTGCCATGAGACACACATCAAGTTCTCTTCATTCTGTCTGCCATGACACACATCAAGTTCTCTGAATCTGTCTGCCATGACACACACATCAAGTTCTCTTCATTCTGTCTGCCACGACACACACATCAAGTTCACTTCATTCTGTCTGCCATGACACACACATCAAGTTCTCTTCATTCTGTCTGCCATGACACACACATCAAGTTCTATTCATTCTGTCTGCCACAACCAACACACATCAAGTTCTCTTCATTCTGTCTGCCACAACCAACACACATCAAGTTTTCTACATTCTGTCTGCCATGACAAACACATCAAGTTCTCTTCATTCTGTCTGCCATGACACACACATCAAATTCTATTCATTCTGTCTGCCACAACCAACACACATCAAGTTCTCTTCATTCTGTCTGCCATGACACACACATCAAGTACTATTCATTCTGTCTGCCACAACCAACACACACATCAAGTACTATTCATTCTGTCTGCCACGACACACACATCAAGTTCTCTTCATTCTGTCTGCCATGACACACACATCAAGTTCTCTTCATTCTGTCTGCCACAACCAACACACATCAAGTTTTCTTCATTCTGTCTGCCATGACACACACATCAAGTTTTCTACATTCTGTCTGCCACGACACACACATCAAGTTCACTTCATTCTGTCTGCCAAGACACACACATCAAGTTCTATTCATTCTGTCTGCCATGACACACACATCAAGTTCTATTCATTCTGTCTGCCACGACACACACATCAAGTTCTATTCATTCTGTCTGCCACAACCAACACACATCAAGTTCTCTTCATTCTGTCTGCCACAACCAACACACATCAAGTTCTATTCATTCTGTCTGCCACAACCAACACACATCAAGTTTCTACATTCTGTATGCTGTCTGACACATGTGCATCAAGTTCTTCATTCTGTCTGCCATGACACACACATCAAGTTCTATTCATTCTGTCTGCCACAACACACACATCAAGTTCTCTTCATTCTGTCTGCCATGACACACACATCAAGTTTTCTTCATTCTGTCTACCATGACACACACATCAAGTTTTCTACATTCTGTCTGCCACGACACACACATCAAGTTCTATTCATTCTGTCTGCCATGACACACACATCAAGTTCTATTCATTCTGTCTGCCATGACACACACATCAAGTTCTATTCATTCTGTCTGCCACAACCAACACACATCAGGTTCTATTCATTCTGTCTGCCACAACCAACACACATCAAGTTTTCTTCATTCTGTCTGCCATGACACACACATCAAGTTCTATTCATTCTGTCTGCCACGACACACACATCAAGTTCTATTCATTCTGTCTGCCACGAAACACACATCAAGTTCTCTTCATTCTGTCTGCCATGACACACACATCAAGTTCACTTCATTCTGTCTGCCAGAACACACACATCAAGTTCTATATTAGCCACATAAAGAAACTGTGCATTGTCAAAATATTATCCCAGTTGATAAGTACGATAACAATGTCAAAGGTACATATAAACTTTAATGGAGGGATCATGAGACCATAAGAAGTCGGGAGAATTTCAATTGAAAAGTCCATCACAATGACGTCACGAGTCCACAAGCGGGACAGGGGTCAAACGACCATGTCACAAGCTCAATAACAGGTATGTCCACCATCGGCATTGAGAACAGCAGTGCATCGACGACGCATAGAGCCTATCAAACGTGCAAGGAAGGCTTGTGGGATGTCACGCCAGATTCTCTCAAGTTCTGTTGCAAGGTCAAGGACGTTATCTGGCGGATGAGGAAGACGGCGTAGACGGCGATCCATCTCGTCCCAAACATGCTCTATCGGGGAGAGATCCGGTGAATTTGCAGGCCAAGGCAGTAAGTCAACGTTGTTGTATTGCAAGAAATCCATAGCAACCCTTGCCGTATGAGGGCGGGCATTGTCCTGTTGGTCTGATCCCGTGGTGACGTAAACGTTGTCGAACTGTGTTGGGGTGGATACGGCGAAGTCCTGTGATGGTTCGGGCAGTCATCACTGCAGTCTGAAACCTGTGGCGCAGATGGGTCACCCTTATCCATCTGTCCTGTCTTGGTGTTGTTACACGTGGACGTCCAGAACGTGGCCGATCGATGACGTCATTTGTGTTCTGGTAGCGTCTCACCAGTGCAGAAATGGTGTTCCGGTGGTAGTGGAAATGTGCAGCCACTTGTCGTTGAGACATTCCCCCACGGACCATCCCAATGGCCTCATAACGTTGGCATGCTATGCGTTTCAATAGCCGTTTTTTGAACGATCGCAAGGGCAGGGGTTGAGCTTTCCAAAGTGGCAGTATTGTGTGGCATTCATTTGCTTTGTTTCTCTTTCCCGGAAAGCACGTGCAACAACGTCTTGCACGTCTCAAGGACGAACCCACTGACATCACAGACCGTGGCACGTGCATGCATGTTGGATACATGTCACTAACCTCTGAGTTTAAATCCTTATGTGTCTACACAGGTTTGATAAATTTAGATTATAAATTTTTGTATGCACAGTTTCTTTATGTGCACATCAAGTGCCACGCCACACACATAGTTCTCTGCATTCTGTCTGCCACAACCACACACACACATCAGTTCTTCATTCTGTCTTCAAGTTCTTCATTCTGTCTGCCACAACCAACACACACATCAAGTTCTTCATTCTGTCTGCCACAACCAACACACACATCAAGTTCTTCATTCTGTCTGCCAACACACACATCAAGTTCACTTTATTCTGTCTGCCATGACACACACATCAAGTTCTCTTCATTCTGTCTGCCACGACACACACATCAAGTTCTCTTCATTCTGTCTGCAACAACACACACATCAAGTTCTCTGCATTCTGTCTGCCACAACCAACACACTCATCAAGTTCTTTTCATTCTGTCTGCCACAACCAACACACATCAAGTTCTCTTCATTCTGTCTGCGACGACGAACACACATCAAGTTCTCTTCATTCTGTCTGCCACAACAACATACACACATGCACATGCACACACACACACACCCAGCGACACACCTACCCAGCGACACACCTACCCAAGCTCAACTCTAAGCTGATTTAGACCTCTATGGTAACATAGTTACCATTGGTTTAATACCAGACTTTTGCTGATTATCATAGGGTTCATCTAAATTTATCACCCAAAACTGTTTTGAGAGATATCTCCTAGGTGATATCGCTTTGACAGCACATTTTTTAGAATGCCCTGACAATGCTATGACGTCATGAACTTGATGACGTCACAATGCTATGACACCGCTGCACTGCAAGTCTAATGGCTGTAATGTGTTCAGACATGTATATTTTTCATTGAAAACTAATGAAGAGGGATTTTTTATGATAATTAGCATGTTACCCTCTTATCTTCTGATATATCAAATATATCAACACTCGTTGATAAAAGTAAAAATATCCTCGGCAAGCCTCAGATATTTGGATATTTGTTACTTTATCAACTCATGATGATATATTTGCTAGCAAAAGAGATAGTGAGATTCTCTTTGTATCCCTCACTCACTCACACACTTGTGTTGGAGATTGCTAAAGAGTTGGTCTGCTGAGAATTTAATATCTTGGCCCTGCAGATACCTGTAGTACATCAGTCTTCCGTGTACCATAACATTTGATCATATTAATGAATGCTGACAGAGACACCCAGAGGTTTCTTAACTCCAGGATCTGCTAAGTGTTCCAGGCCAGTGTGATCAACCATAAGGCCTTCTGAGGTGTGTGGGCAGTGGGGTAGCCTAGTGGTTAAAGCGTTCGCTTGTCACGCCGAAGGCCTGGGTTCGATTCCCCACATGGGTACAATTTGTGAAGCCCATTTCTGGTGTCCCCCGCCATGATATTGCTGTAATATTGCTAAAAACGGCGTAAATCCAAACTCAGTCAGTCTGAGGTGTGCTCATGGCTCTTGGTGCGATGGGGACAGTGGTGCACCACAGCTGCCCACCACAGTTGCACACCACAGTTGTGTGGAGTTGTGATGAGGTTTTGTTCACTGAAGGCAGATAAGGCCACAGTTATTCTGGTGTCACTGTTTGACATTCAAGTGTCTACTACAACATGACTGCTTATAGCTCTAATTTACATTTTAATGGAAATCCTTAATTTGCATTAACCTTTACAAGATTCTTGGTTTCAATTATTGCTCTCTGATCACATAATGCCTCTCACTTGACTGTATATATGTCAGTGTTCAAGTGGATCATCGTGAAGTCATTGCGGAAGATCTGATGCTACTGTCTTCACGCTCCCTCACACACACACTGACTTACTGTCTGGTGTAAAAGATATAGCAGAGTTATGTCCCCTTCTTATATAGTTTCAATAATTTCCAGTTATCTTAAGAATTGCAGGAGTGGTGGGGTAGCCTAGTGGTTAAAGCGTTCGCTCGTCACACCGAAGACCCGGGTTCGATTCCCCACATGGGTACAATGTGTGAAGCCCATTTCTGGTGCTCTCCGCTGTGATATTGCTGGAATATTGCTGAATGTGGCGTAAAACTAAGCTCACTCACTCATTAAGAATTGCAAAATTCATTCATTTTATATTCTACAGAACTACCTAACAATCTCATTCTCTCTCTCTCTCTCTCTATATATATATCTCTCTCTCTCTTATGTAATGGGATTAATATATTATATTATGTAAAGGGACAATGGTGAAATTTGTTATTATTAAATGGGTGATATTAAATCCAGTATTTATGAAGGTAAATCAAAAACACAGTATATATGAAAAAGAAAATCTATATTAAAATTGTAATTGGCCTGCTATTACATTAATTTAATAATGAAAATGGTAAAATGAGGAGAGAAAAAGAGAGCTTGTAATCAACCATGCAGTACTTGTGTATGAGTGATATTAAATCCAGTGCTTGAAAAGGTAACTCAAGAACACAGTATGCATTATAATTTATAATATATATTGTGGTGTATATCAACAGTATTCAGTGTTCTTGTGCTCTACATTGTATCACACTGTACCTGAACCTGGTGCTAGTTGAGCTACATTACCAGTGTCCCTCCTGTCACTGATGCTTCTTGCAGGAAGGTGTTGTTAGAATATGTACATTGTTGCTTGTTGTGGACCGATCAGTAAATGATGAACAGTCGGCTTTCACCAGGGGATGTGTCTACAGTCGAGAACAGTGAGTGTATAAATGTCATATTATCCAACCAATAATACTGATTTGTGTTGACAATAAAGAACAGGACGCTGTATTAATGTATATCCTCCTGCTGCTGTTACTCGTGTATCTCTGTTACAAATGTTCTTTTGAGATAATACAAAATCAGTAAAGTTCATATTCCAGTACTTCTTTGGTTGAAATCTGGTCCATGTTTTGAACCCACCCTTATTGCTAGTACATAACTAAAAAAGCAGTGATTACACTTGACCACTTTCTGGAAGGTATTGCATCTCCAGATTTATGTGAGTACTCGGATAACATCAAATAAATCACTGGATGATGTTGATGTTTGCTTGACACCGATACCAGAATCTGTATTAAAATGTTGCATCACCCGAATAAAGAAGTTGTTCATCCATAAAGTTTGTCCTCTACTAGTAGTACACAAGACAGTCCTATTTTTCTGTTTTATGTTTACTCATAACTTAAAATTTGCAGAAGTCACCGAAAATTCAAATAATGTGTCTAATTTTAATAGGCTTCTGGGCCACGTTTCAGAAAGCTATCGTAGCGCTACGACTGTCATAAGTCTGTTACAGTACAGGTGGTACGACAGATAGTCGTAGCGCTACGATAGCTCTATGAATTGGGCCCTGTTTTCATCTCCCTGCTGGGAATTATCTTTAAATTAACCCTGACTGTGTCATTAATTTGTGTATTTTACCTCCTGCTTGGGGGTCACCTGACAGAAAATCTGTGCAAAAAAATTGTTATTGACTTGCTATTATTACATTAATTTAACAATAGGGATGGTTAAAATGAGTGAGAGAGAGCTAGTAATCAACACACTGGTATGTTTTTGTTTGAACCCTTCACGGATAACTCCGATTTTTGTACACATTGATTAAATGTTCAAAGTTTATGATGTTGCGTGCAGTGAGTTAACACATTGTGCCATCCATGTCTGATGGCCCAGCTCATGCTGGAGAATGAAATGTACAATGGCAGAGAATGCCCCAAAAGTTCAGTCTAAAATATTGCGGTTACTTCCTGTCATTAGAAGTGCTGTTTGAAGGTGGTAAAACAGTTAAACCTCAATTTAACACCTGTTATCTTGTTTCTGTCTCGTTCCCGGGCCGTTTATCCAATTAATCAATCATTATAAGGAAGGAACGGATTGTTGATAGCTGTATCAAGGTAATAAGATACCTACACTCTACCAGAAAACACTTTCATCGGCATAATGAGCTGCAGGGTGTGCGTGACAGCATTCACTGTTTGTTGACAAAAATACCTGTAAGCTCATTATGAGCATGTAAAAAACTGTATAAATATGAGTCCATGCGGAATACTTTTGATGGAAGTTTGAGTGTATTGTATGTTCCTTAGTCTTTGTGTTTAGCCTGACTGACGGAACCCGGGTCTAGGGTTGTATGTGTAGGTATATGTTTACATTTAACGAAGCCTGGAGCTGCACTCTCTGCTGGACTGACGGTATCTTCAGACATGCATCAGGTGAGCGGCCACCATCAGCCTCCTACACAGAGTTCCGCCATACATGCAGCAGGCATCGTTTAGAAGGTGGGAATGGTGACACTTGCGACAGGTGTGAGAGCCTCCTCCTCTTCCTCTACATCTACAGTCTCAGCGGAGGCTTCCAGGACACGACTGTCAGGCGGCAGTCACCCGAGTATTGATTAGTCACGGACGGACGTAGCAGGATTCTAGCAGAGGGAGGGAGAAAGAGCAGTGTCAGTATTGCAACACTGTGGCACTAGGGGACAGCTACCTGGCTGTTCGCTTCATCTCAGTCTGACGCTGCGTCCGAGCCGTCTATGAGCAGCCTGGCCACTGCCAGCTCACCATCCTCTGGCTGGCTTAGTATTGGTGAATGGCGCTGTAGCAGCGGAGATGTACGGGTAAAGCTGTCAGCTGACTCTGAGAGATGCATGTGGAGTAAATCCGACTGAGATAGCTGGCATGGGTAATCTGTGGTCGGGATAACTGTTTACAGCTGTGAGATGTGAGGGGTCCTCATGGACTGTCCAGCGGCCAACGTGGTCATTATGGGGACTGCTCGTGTTTAATGTTATCCATCACCTGTACATGACGTCCTTTTAATTCTCACTGACTCTATTAGTAGTGGTAGTTTGTAGGTGTTGTTGATGAAACCAGGGACAAACAAATTATTACCAATTGGCATCAAGTTTGCACAAATTGTCACAGAAGCAATGGAGGAAATAGTGACCAAGCTTATCATCTGAGGCAAGATTTCTTTACCTGAAGCTAACATTTGTAAGCTTCACATACGGCTTCTGTTTGGGATGATCTTTGGGCTGCTTCAGCAGTAATAGCAGTTTGGATACACGGATGTACGGACTGGCAGACTGTTCATGTCATATGGTGTGTTAGTGTTGCTTCTCTTCGACCGTGTGCAGCGACACTGTTGACCTCCAGCAAATGATCTGGTCCATCTCGTCGTCACCACCATGGGTAATATATACGACAAGGTCCAACTTGGAGGTATTTTTACAACACAATGTTTATTTTATTCAGTTTGTTATGTTGATGAGGCAATAGACGAAAATCAGAACAATAACTGAAATAGCTTAAGTAATAAGAATGTCTTATTAAGTTAGTATAACTTCATTTCAATTTCTGTTACATTTACTTAAGTTTGTTCACAAAGTGAAAGTAAATTGATAAGTATAAGAAGAGATTTAAAACAAATGTGATTCTTTATTAAGAAAATTCCTGAGCAAAATATTCAAGCAATATTCAACATTGTTTTGTCAGTTCAAACTGTTCTAACAGTTTATTTAAACCACCATGAAACCCATGAATTGGATTTTTGTGTGACATTTATTAGATGTTAATGATGTGCATGTATGGAATACATGAATTCTGACAAGCATAGTTTGTGTATAGAATGAGATTAGAAGGATGTTTAACCTTAGTGACTGAACAAGCTTCTGTTACATCAATCAGAACTGGTGTAGAATCATTATGACCAAATATGGACAAAATAAACAGACAAATTTCCTTGAGTGTATAGGAGAATCAGATGTTGTCTCATTGCCGTCAAACGGTGAAAGGGTGTGATTTTAATAATTTTATGAGTTCTTCCGACTTGAGTTGAAATATTGAGTTAGTATTCTGGGAATGCCAAGTTTTCGTCATGTTATTGGCCTTTATGTTCTGATGTCAGTTTGTTGATTATGAGCACTCTATCTCTCTGGGCCTCCAACTTTGCAGTTATGTTTGTTTATTTGATGTTGTGTTGGGCATAGCACACAGGACTTGAAGCATGTGATGCCAGGACTAACTCGCACATCCCTTCAACATATGGCCATGTAAAGAAAAGTATTACAGGACTGTTACATAATACCAATAGCAATCATGTCAGTTAGTTTATGTATTTATCTTAGCATTGGAGCGTGTTGCAGTTTAGGATTTGTATATGTTTGAACACCAATGAATTTACCTTTGGGATAGAATGAATATGGTGAAAATGACGTGAGTATAGAATGTGTATGACAGGTGTATGACATCATGGTGGAGGAGTTGCATTGAAATCACAGGTAATACATGTGTCTGGTCATACATATAACTATACGTTTTACAGTTACTTTACTGTGGACAGTGTTAATCACTATGATTATATACTTGAGTCAAGATACAATTCTGAAATAGGCTGTAGGTGAGTTTATATATTGGTATGTATGTTCAGATATAAATATGCAAAGATCACTGCCCACAACTGCAGCATATTGTGACTAAAACGAAAATATGTTTTACTATTCTCCTGATACATGATAGTAGATTGCAATGAAGAACAAAGGAAGTGATAGTTTTTATGTATCCCTTTAAAGAAATCAAGTAAGTGTGAAAAATCAGATGGTATACAGATTAGGTTCCTCCTCCTGCCTCAGCAATCCCAGTCAATGTGGCTTCACCAGATAGCTGAATGACATTAATTATACAGGGAGGTTAAGAGTGCAGGCAGGGAGAGGATTGGTGAACATGAAGACTTACACTTGTAGCTAGTTCTTAGGAAAGCACTACAGAAATGCCACCACAAACAGGTGGTGGATCATCATGCTGTGTTAAACCTGTGATAAGTATATGAAATGGTCTGGAAACTATGATTTCTTACAATGCTTTGAAAGAGGAATGGAGCCACTTTATCAACATGTCATTTATGGCACAGCAGACATCCAATTATTTGGAATATATGCATCTCTTGAGTAATATGTCATTTATAGCACAGACATTCAATCAATTGAAGTATAACGTCCCTTGAATAATAAGTCATTTATAGCACAGACATTCAATCAATTGAAGTATAACGTCCCTTGAATAATAAGTCATTTATAGCACAGACATCCAATTGACTGAAGTATAACGTCCCTTGAATAATAAGTCATTTATAGCACAGACATTCAATTGACTGAAGTATAACGTCCCTTGAATAATATGTCATTTATAGCACAGACATTCAATCAATTGAAGTATAACGTCCCTTGAATAATATGTCATTTATAGCACAGACATTCAATTGACTGAAGTATAACGTCCCTTGAATAATATGTCATTTATAGCACAGACATTCAATTGACTGAAGTATATAATATCTCATTTATAGCACAGACATTCAATTAATTGAAGTATATGCATCACTTGCAAAATGTCATTTATAGCACAGATATTAAAATAATTGAAACGTGCTTCACTTGAATAATACAACTGAAATATGTGCATCACATGAACAATACAACTGAAATATGTGCTTGATTAGATAAGACAATTGAAATGAATATGCAGCACATGAACAATAAAATCGAAACTTGTGCATCACATGGTATTATAAAATTGAAATAAGTGCTCCATTTGAACAATACATTTGAAATATGTGCTTGATTAGATAAGACAATTGAAATGAATATGCAGCACATGAACATAAGACTTGAAGTGAGGGCACTTGAACAATAAAATTGAAATAAGTGCTGTATTTGAACAATACATAAATATTTGACATGAATAATGAATGTTGTAACTGTAAGGTCCAATTACTGGTCCCCAGATACTTCAAAGTGTTCCAAATAAATGGTCTTCGAGACAGCTCCAGATAGTGTATTGATAATTAATGTGATTTATTAATGAGACAGTTGGCACCGTGGAGATTCCATGTAAACAGGTTCTGTAGGCTGGCATATGTTGAGGGTTTGATGTGCTGAGCTACTGTGATTGTGCACAAGCACTCTAACATCTAGTTCTACAGTGCTGGACACAACACAAGGACAGCTCTCAAGTACAGCAAGAATTGTACACTTGCTGTACCACTCTATTAAGACAACCACCACATGGTAATACAATTTCCATTTGCTCCTGAAAGAACATTGAATAAAGAAATTAGGTTATACACTGTTAAGGGTACTGACTGATTGAATTATTGTTTTACTCCAAGAAGAACATGAAATAATATGTTTACTTTTGGACAGCATATGATCTGGATGGGGAAGCTCTCAACATGGCTAACAGCAAATCACATTACCAAATCTATTTGGGGGTAATACGAGAGGCATGTACTGATGGATTTCAGGATAGCTACCAATGCTTGTCAAAGGAGATTTCTTCATGCAGTATTAGCAAGATGAATTATCAGCGAATTATTCCAACATATATCCTATAATTTCTTATGAAAGTCCTTGTGTCCTGCCCAGTGCTATCTGTCTATCTAGTTCTGCATGATATTCAGCACGATATAACCTTTTCCTTTTTCTCTATATCCATTCAATCGTTCCATAACATTTGTACTTTTTCAGCCATGTGTAATTTGTGTGTTTTAGATTAATAGTTTTGCCTACATTCATTGATTGAGCTGATCATGTTTTGCATCAGTTACAGTGTGTATGCTGGCCTAGCTTGCTCCAAGTCACTGGAGCAGGAAGGCATGTGCACATATGGCTCCACATCACCATTTGGAGCATGAGGTTTAGGTATTGAATACATATTAATGATCCATATTTGTTGAAACATTGAATGATCTTGCACTTAGTAACCAGGCTTTATTTCAGTGTAATTATAATTTCAACAAAATTTAACTCATTTTTTATTTATTCTTTAATTCAAAACATCAAATATTTGAAGAACCATTTTTTGTTATTCATGGCTTGTTGGATCTACTCTGAACATTTAGGGATTTTAATATTTGAGGGATATTTCCAGGAAACTGTTTGCTCAGTTTTACTTCATAACAATATCCCCAAAATATTCTTGATACCTGTTTTTTGTTCAGTATGTGGAGAAATGCAAGCTATCCTCTTTCAGAAATGGGTTCAGGGGACTTCATGAGAATGTCCTCTGTACAATACAATGTCCTCTCACAGCTGGGACTTGTTGACAGTTTTGACATTTTAGCATAAATGCATCATTTGTTCCATTACAATATGCACACCTTCAACGGTTTACTGTTGAGCCTGCACAGACACAGGACCACCAGTGACCAGGTTATCAATGGACCAGGTTATCTATGGAGCAGGTTATCTATGTAGTGTTGCTTCCCTTTCAGGATCTCTTGGTTTGAATTTCAGATCCCCAACTATTGAGTTTCTGTGTTAACATATGTCTCATTGTCCCTTTGGCATCCTTGCCATTGTGAAAGCCAATTTACTCATATACCAATATACTCATATATCGACCATATATATTAAAATGAAAATATTCGACCATTATATAGAGAGATACGCATGACAGGGCTGAATCTGTATCTTTGTAATTGACATACGTTCCTGAATTGTTGGATATTTTTAATTACCTAAGAATTGACGTGAGTTCATGTTTGTGGAACCATATAAACTGCTGTGCACATCATAAGTTTCATTACATTTCCGTTAGGTTTCCAGTGTCCAGAAACCAAGTCATATTTCATGTGCATGTAAATCAATTTCTAAGCTAGCCAGTCAAAATCAGAATATCATGCAATTTATTTATTCACTTTTATTCATATATTTTGCATCACTCATACATTAAGTATACCACCATGGTAGTGCATCTGTTACACTGAGTTATGTCAGCTGATGAATGTTTAACAATAATTCCTTTGCCATTTGTGGTTGACTCAAACCTTTTATTAGCTAACAATTCTATTTCTGAAAGACAAAAGGTGTTCAGCATCAAGCCCACTCCGCGGAACCAGTGTGTTGAGTAGACCGCAATACATTCTCCCATAGGTCTTGGCTTGACCCTTTGTCTTGCGTGCAGCAATGTAACAAGTATTGACTTTTCGTTAGGAAAAGGCACCATTTTACCTGATAATGCTAGGTGCGTGCCATTTGCTGATTTGAGAATCTCAAAGATTGTGTGTTAATTATTGAAGACCTGGCAATTAGGGATTTATAGCACATTGTGATTTGTATGCCAGTCAGTCAGCCAACGCTTAGGCTGCTATCACAATAGAATCACAAAAATTGCATGATAACGGCTCTAACACCTCGTCATTTAAATATTATCATCCACTTTATTGGTTGTTGCTGTTTGAAAACGCCATCAAATTCTTAATTGGCAAGTGTTAAAATAAAAGATTAAAAAACTCAACATCTTGTTTAATCCTACTTGTTTGATGGTCAGATACGGCCTTGGACATCTTCATCATCATCCAATGCATTTCATGTAAATAATCTTCAAGACTTTATGTAACTTCTGACAATTGTTTCAAAAAATAAGTGTGACTCCTTTAATAGTTTCTAGCAACAGGTACGGTGGATATGAACGGGTCTGGATCATGAATACACAATGCCATTTGTCCTTATCAGTTGTACTGGTTATATGTGGATGGTGGGGTAGCCTAGTGGTTAAAGTGTTCGCTCCTCACGCTGAAGACTTGGGTTTGATTCCCCACATGGGTACAATGTGTGAAGCCCATTTGTGGTGTCCCCCTCCGTGATATTACTGGAATATTGCTAAAAGTGGTGTAAAACCGTACTCACTTGCTCCCTGGTTATAAGTAATCAGTGTAGTTATTAACATAAGTTAGTGTTAACTACAGTCTTCCCTTACAACAATGTCCTTTGTGATACTGCGGGATAACTGCTCACATAAGAAAAAATGGATTCCCCAGCAATCACCCATCTTCACTACATCTGAAATAGCATTTCAACCAATCCACTGTTGCACAAGTTAATCTTGTTATAAGGACTAACCAGTGTTATTACGTATGGATGATAACAGAAAGTGTGCATGGTGTATCTGTGTACTTGTACATGTATATGTGTATTAAATACTTCTGATCATGTGTGTATTATGTACATATAGACACATGTGTGTTAAGTATATATACACGTATGTGTTAAGTACATATATACATGTATGTGTTAAGTACATATATACTCGTATGTGTTAGTACATATATACATGTATGTGTTAAGTACATATATACTCATATGTGTTAGTACATATATACATGTATGTGTTAAGTACATATATACTCATATGTGTTAAGTACATATATACATGTATGTGTTAAGTACATATATACATGTATGTGTTAAGTACATATATACATGTATGTGTTAGTACATATATACATGTATGTGTTAAGTACATATATACTCGTATGTGTTAGTACATATATACATGTATGTGTTAAGTACATATATACTACATGTATGTGTTAGTACATATATACATGTATGTGTTAAGTTAAACATATATACTTTCAGTATGTGTTAGTACATATATACATGTATGTGTTAAGTACATATATACTCGTATGTGTTAGTACATATATACATGTATGTGTTAAGTACATATATACTTGTATGTGTTAAGTACATATATACTTGTATGTGTTAAGTACATATATACATGTATGTGTTAAGTACATATATACATGTATGTGTTAAGTACATATATACATGTATGTGTTAAGTACATATATACTCATATGTGTTAAGTACATATATACTTTAACGTATGTGTTAAGTACATATATACACTTGTGTATTAGGTCCATATATATGTATTAAGTCCTTAAACATGCCCCTGCATACAGTACACAGTTGTGCAACATTGTTCATGGAGAACACCCTCTGTTTGATGCCAGAGAGTTTCTATAGCTTCAGTCCTGTTCCTAGACTTGCTCAAATCTCTAAGGTAAATATTAATAGTTTAAATGAAAATTTCTAAAAAAATATAAATAACAGACTGGCGTCCTTAGATTGTACTATCCGCTTTTCTAGAGTTTCCTCTTTGAAGAATAGAATTACTATACATCCACGGGATTAGCCTTCAGTACAACCTTTGAGCAAGGCTACCCTGTTCAATGATGATAGAAATGTTTCTTGCCGTGTCACCTTAGGCAAATGACACTGTTTAGTGCTCAAACAGCAGTGACTGGGAATCCAGTGGAATGAGATGGTAATGTGATTGTTAACTTTCTTGCTTCTCTTGGGCTGGATTCTCCCCAGGGAGATGAGAACTTAATTCAAGAGCACACAAGTACATTCGCTGGGGTAATAATACATGTATCACAGTGATCATACTCTTTGTAAATGGAATCTGGTGCATAATTATCATTATTTATGGTATTGTATTATGATCATTGTTATTGATGCTGGAAAATCTTCAAAGAAATATTGCTGTACTTCAGTAGTATTTATTTCAAGAGGTTGAAGATGACCGAGGTGATATATGTTAGGTAATCAATTTTGTTGTTATTAATCAATGGTTTTATCAGAAGAAAACATATCAGATAATTTTTTTCATCAAAATAATTCTTACTTGCTACCATTGGTGGAGAAACTTTCAGAAAAAAACATTATAAACTAACAAGTAATGTTTCTGTGAGAATCTCTGAATATTTGTTCTCACCAACTTTTTCTCTCTCACACACAGTACCTATCTCTAGACTTCTACCATGTAATCCTGTTGTGTTTCAAGGTGGTGTAGACATAAATCTAACTCTGCCTCTTGATGTGCAACAGGGATGCCCATTAGGAGGTGTGGGTGAGCATGCTTGCCGCCCAGATGGGCTCAGACGCTGCTTTTATCTGAGGCCAGAAAAAGGTGTAACGCCTACTAGCAGTCTTGTAGAGGGTGTTGTATGATCGCCAGGTGGGGGCAGCCCCTTGGCGATCTCACCACATTCTTCTTTCTTCTAACTCCCTCACTCACCTTATTGAAATGTTGCTGAGATATGCACGGACTAAAGTGACATACAGGTTGAAAATATATGTCTGGTTTCTCATATTTAGAGGATCAATATGCTGGTTCAAAAATATATTTGTCAATGAAAGTGCATTCTAGGAATTTGCATGAGCAAATATGTGATACCCTGATTAAATTTCACACAACTTCATTTTGATTTCAAATTCAATATGGAAAAATGATGAAAATAAGCCTCCTTCAGATATTTGCTTGAATTATTTTTAAATAATTTAAAACATTCTATGATTATGACACTAAGGCTGTAGTGCATCAACACACCACTTTTTGTCTGCTCAATTCAACAGAAACTAAATATAAATGCTCCATGATGTCACCTCACTAGTACGTTGCATCTGAAAGATGCCTTGACCATACAGCCTAGTAGTGGTGCCTAGGATTGACATGGAGATATCGACTAGGTCCCTTGGCAATTCATCTATCATAGTGCCTATAGGTGACATGGAGATATCGGATAGGTCCCTTGGCCATTCATCTATCATAGTGCCTATAGGAGACATGGAGATATCGGATAGGTCCCTTGGCCATTCATCTATCATAGTGCCTATAGGTGACATGGAGATATCGGATCGGATAGGTCCCTTGGCCATTCATCTATCATAGTGCCTATAGGTGACATGGAGATATCGGATAGGTCCCTTGGCCATTCATCTATCATAGTGCCTATAGGTGACATGGAGATATCGGATAGGTCCCTTGGCCATTCATCTATCATAGTGCCTATAGGTGACATGGAGATATCGGATAGGTCCCTTGGCCATTCATCTATTATAGTGCCTATAGGTGACATGGAGATATCGGATAGGTCCCTTGGCCATTCATCTATCATAGTGCCTATAGGTGACATGGAGATATCGGATAGGTCCCTTGGCCATTCATCTATCATAGTGCCTATAGGGACATGGAGATCGGATAGGAGATATTCATCTGGATAGTGCCTATAGGTGACATTCATATCGGATAGGTCCCTTGGCCATTCATCTATCATAGTGCCTATAGGTGACATGGAGATATCGGATAGGTCCCTTGGCCATTCATCTATCATAGTGCCTATAGGTGACATGGAGATATCGGATAGGTCCCTTGGCCATTCATCTATCATAGCGCCTATAGGTGACATGGAGATATCGGATAGGTCCCTGGACCATTCAACCATCACAGTGCCTGTGGGTGAATCATGGGTCCTCTGATGTTTGTACCAAAGCACAAAGAATATCCTTACCACAGAGGCACAAGTGAAGCATCCAGCTTCCCCCAGACAAACATGTTATTTTGATCACTTCAACCCCAAAGCCTTCTAGGATAATTTCTTTAACAGTTATAAGAATATTTTGTAGGTCTTCTTTTTAACATGTTTCAAGATGTCAAAACTCCGCCAAGATTTGCAAAGAGGAATAAAACTTGAAGTTTATACTCATAATTCTTTTTCTTCCTTATCTCCTAAATTTGAGAAATAAAATATAGCATGTAAAGTAGATCAATTTGGAAAGATGTAACTCTTTGACAGATCATTCAAAGGATTAGTTGGATGAAATATGAGGTTCTTGGCCAGCTGTGTGCAATGTTTATGTATTTATTTTGCAAAACATGTTTACATCTTACATGCAAACAAATAATAATATTCAGTTTCGCTCAACCTCTCATACTTATGAAGACTACTTTATCACAAAATGGTTTTAAATTTTTAAAATGTATTTTTGATCTTTCTGAAATACTTAAATATACGAGCCAGCTAATGATGAAACTTAGATAGGCATTAATCTCAATCAGTAAAAGTTATTTTTTTATGAGATGTTTATGATAATTAATCCAGTATTGACAAATTGTATGTTATTTAATACAAGTGTTAAATATCCACAACCTGTATGGTATGGACTTTTCCCACCCACATCATGTTGAAGCACCATGCGATAACTGAAATCCTGTTTAAAGCATAAGAAATCCTAATTAGCTCACTCTTGCAAGGCTTATAGAGGGTTCAATCCATACATTTACAAATACAAACCTAATTTACAACGTAAACAGCTGGTCATGTTTTCATGTGAACTTTGGATCAAGCTAACATTAATGTACTTACATGAAATGAAATATTCATAATAAAATTACACCATGTTAAATGTGGATGTCATGTTTGATAAGAAAGCAGTCAGGGCTGATTATTGACAATGAAGGATTCGTAATTCATTTCTGAGCGACCATCACAAAGAAATGATAAGTTTCCAATTAGAAAACACCATTCAATTCTCGTTAAACGTGACAATTACAGCTCTGCTTGGAGTCTCAGTTCTATTTCAGGCTAATTCAAATTTCAGAAGTATATTCGGTGTCTCTTCTTTAAAGAGCAATGGTTCCTATAGGTTAAACAGGGCAGCATTCTTGAAGCAAAGATAAAAGCCTGCAGAATTGAACATAATTAGATTACCATGCTTCTTGGTATTCCTTTGGGTATGATTCAACTAAAATAGAAGAACTAATTTCATGTAATGGATTGAAGTTTGTTTTCAATTTGAAGTGTTGATGATGTTGGCAAGTTTGTACTGAATGCTGTCTTTGTTGCTCTGATGGCATGTCATTCATGGATGTACAAAGACGTGAGGTTATGCAAAGTCTGCATATTTTGTCCTTCCCATTATCTCACAGCACATTATTTGCACTTAGTGAATAATTAAAGTTTCTGTTAAATCAGCCATAGGTTTCCATTCTATGTCACTTAGCGTTTGATGTTTACTAATGGTTTCTTCATCTGACGACTGGGAATCTTGGTTATGACTGCAAGTAGTGACCAATCAGATCACTACTTGACGGCACCGTTGTCATGGCAGTCTACTTTGTCGCCTAGTGGATACCATTCTCTAAGATCTAATGGCAGCTGGGTTTTCTTCAATCACAAGGATACAACCTTTTTCCTCTGGGCTGTTTTTGTCCTGAAAACCTAATCATCAAGGAGATTCATAATTTGATTTTTACAGCATTACCTCTTCCACCTTAGTCAAAATTGAGTTGTGAGATTTCATCAGTTGTTCAGAAATTGTCTGTCTCAATTTGCTAAGGGTCAGGATCAATAGCCGTAGAGCACTTATGGTGGTTGGAGGCAGGCGGCCGGGATACTGTAGCGTGACAGACAGAGTTACTTCCCTCTACCCTCTTTAATATCGTTGAGGTAAACAAGTGACAAGGAGTGGACGTAGCTAAGGCTGTCATTTCAGACCTAGACTGAATATGATGAGAGACTTGATGAACTCGCATATATTACAGAATATGTTTTACAGCACTGCGAAGTCTGATTGTTGTATATGTAATCAGATGTCAGCTCTATGTAGAAATACAAATTTGTCACATGTCAATTCTTTGTTTGTTATTTACAGAGCACAATGTGATCCTGGGCCATCACATGTTTTTGCAGTATGTTAATTCAGGCACTCAATTACAGCAAATCATGAATTTAATACAAGCATGAAATTAAAGCAAAAACTGAGAGCAACCCTTGCTTGCTTTAATAATTAATAAATATTTATGTGGACACTCTGCAGTGTTTTGTCGTGTCAGGTTCACTGCACCAGCCAGACACAATGACATGTACAACAAGGATCACAATAGACAGTGTTGTTCAGTGCTAGACTCTGACAGCCTTTTCACCAAGTTCAGACACAATGACATGTACAACAAGGATCACAATAGACAGTGTTGTTCAGTGCTAGACTCTGACAGCCTTTTCACCAAGTTCAGACACAATGACATGTACAACAAGGATCACAATAGACAGTGTTGTTCAGTGCTAGACTCTGACAGCCTTTTCACCAAGTTCAGACACAATGACATGTACAACAAGGATCACAATAGACAGTGTTGTTCAGTGCTAGACTCTGACAGCCTTTTCACCAAGTTCCACACCAAATATGGCCATTCTGTGGTCATTGATCACTTGTCAAACTCTGTTGTAATTACACTGCTAAGCTACATTGTGAATATGTCCTGTATGTAACAGCTGCCATGGTGAATAAAACACATGCAATGACAAGGGAAATATATTGATGGCAATTTTTGTGATACGAGGAACACGACGTTTCCCAGTACATTATTACTCCTTCATCAGGTGAATGCTTGGAAGCGGATAGATAGATAGATAGATAGATAGATAGATAGATAGATAGATAGATAGATAGATAGATAGATAGATAGATAGAGTGAACAATACTGTTTCTGCTACTTGTACATTTTAAAACTACAAAACTGAATAAGTTTCTAAAGATTGAACTAACTCATGTAACAGACTTGGAACCTGTACAATCTTCTTACATGACCTATTTCATTTGAATATACACCACATGGAACATAGTCTGTCTCACAGTCCCTGAACCACATTATTTTCCCTAGTTCCAAGCCCTCCCTGTAATGCTAGAGTCCTAAATGAAGCAAGTCTAGATTTCCTCAGGACCAGGTTAATCTCACTGGGGGGTGGTGGTGGGGTAGCCTAGGGGTTAAAGCGTTCACTTGTCACGCTGAAGACCCGAGTTCGATTCCCTGTATGGGTACAATGTGTGAAGCCCATTTCTGGTGCTCTCCGCTGTGATATTGCTGGAATATTGCTAAAAGTGGCGTAAAACTACAACTCACTCACTCACTCATCTCACTGGGGCTCCTTTTCAATTTAAATGGGTTTATTTGTTACTATGAAAAATACATATATTCAGGGATTAAGTGATAGTCCACATGGAACACAGCGCTTTTGATTTCATGGAAACCAGATTACATGTCAAGCAAGTGAAGTAAAGCTGATGTTAAGTCGAAGTTAAGTGACAATAGCACGTGATCTTGTATAACACCATTCTGTAGTATGGTATTGTAGGGCATTGGGTCTTATCATTTATTAGTTTTTATGGGCGATGGGGTAGCCCAGTGGTTAAAGCATTCACTCATCACACTGATGGTCCGGGTTCGATTCCCCACATGGGTACAACGTGTGAAGCTTATTTCCAATGTCCCCTACCATGATATTGCTGTAACATTGCTAAAAGTGGTGTAAAACCATTTTTGTAGTTCTAGTCAGTCTCTTGAATGTCATGACACATCTTAGGCCAATGCTTGACATCAGCATTAATCTAGTGTTAATTGAATGATTTTCAGTAACATAAATGTACACACAGAATATGCAGACACACACAGACACAAAAGCTTTTCTTTTTATTAAATACTATGCTCATATGATCAAGTGACAGGATAAAGTTAATATTTAATAGTGGTATTTGACAGGAACTGACAATGTTATCCATGTGGATGGTCAGCTGTCTCTGTATACAACATGTCTGTCAGTGCGTGTGTGTTCATTCATTCACATTGCATATACCCTTGTAGTGTGAGTGGTTCTTGTCAATACACTCGCTCACATAGCCGATACTTATGTTTATATTTCCTTGGAAACTTCGTTTACACAGTTAAGGGGCTATTAAACCATTTATTCCACAGCTGTTTTCAAAGGTGTAGTGCTAATGTTTTTATGGCCTGCTGTGTGGAGGGAGCTGGCTGTTGACTCAAACATGGAGGAGATACACATGCACATCGTATCTCCCTATCAAGACAAGGTTGCATATGTTAAACGATCAAACAAAAAACTGGGGCTGGAAGTGTAAAGTACTGGTAACTAAATACCCATGTGTGTCAGTGAGATGTAGTTGTAGTCATCCCTGGAGATGCTGGGGAAGACATTGTGTCTACTCCAGATTTATCTCTCACTCTCTTCCAACTCTCTTCTAATATGGGATATTCTAGTCTGTAGTGTACTGACTGTCTGTCATGATGTTTTCATCTTTGCAGGTTGGCTGGTCTGGCAAGAGTATCCATTTCATAATGATTTTACAATTATTTCTGTACAATCATTTTTTCATATGTATCCAGAGTGTGCATATTTTTCTCATAATGAGACTAAAAATTATAATAATATTTTTAAAAACTTTTATACTTCAGGATATCATACATACTAGTAAATGCATACACATAGGCACATGCATGCAGGTGTGCATGAACACACACACACACACACACACACACAGCGTGCGCAGTCAGCTCTCTCTCTCTCTCTCTCACACACACACACACACACACACACACACACAGCCACACACAGCCACACAGATGCACACAGAGAAGGCGTGGATTCCAGTGTTATTCTGTATCTCTACCTTAGTGAAGCAGCACTAAATACTTCTCACCAACAGTGCACAACCACTCTCCATAGCGGAGGCAGCCAGCCAGCCAGAACTTGATGGTGTAGTGCAGGCACTGAGGCGCTTCTGTCCCTGCCCAACTTGCCAATCATTGGTCAGTTCGCAACAACATTGAGATCAATGCGAGCGGCCATGCAGAGAGCTTGTGATAGCGAGGGATGATGAGACACGCTCGTGTTACATGGCGATGGCAAAACACTGCCATTGATTTATGCTTTTATTGATCAAATAATTAAATTGATAGCACCAACTTTATGAACGTTTGTGAAATTACTTTGGGAATATAGAATACCAGCCATTGAGGTTGTATGTATAACGAGGCCATGGAGGGTACCTCATAATGGTGTCATCTTCAGACTGTCAGGAGGAGTGGTATATTGTTGGGGAGATGGGAATGTTCACTTCAGTGAAATATTAGATATAGTTAATGTGTCAATTATGATCAAAGAGCTTTTTGAAGTTCTCTCTTCGGAGAATATGGATGTTTCCATGAACTGTTTGTGTGAGCATAATATGTGTTCGGAGCTACAGAAGGATGTGAATTATGAAATGAATTACTGAATTTCAGAGTTGAAGTTGTCATAATGCCCACAGCATTGGACTTCTTGTATCAATTTACCATCTGTTTACAAGTATATCTACTGTCAAAGGATATCATTTGGGTATTGAATCCCATGTTTGCTTGGTAATGATTCTTGGTTTGTTGTTTTGGTTTTAACTGAAGTTGTACAGATCTGCAACTTGTGACACTTTTGACCTTTGATGCGTCTTTAGATTAGTTGAAAGACACATCAAAGGTCAAGAGCATCACACTGTGACATAACCACAACACTAAAACACATTTCCCTCACTCATACATTCCCTCACTCACTCTGTGTCAGGTGTCAGGCCTGACCTGGGGGCAGCTGTACCAAGCAGCCTTAGAGCTAAGACTATTGTAAGTCTATCTTAAGGTATGGGAGTTACGGTCACCTTAGTGCTAAGACTACCATGGGTCTATGTTAAGGTATGGGAGTTACGGTCACCTTAGTGCTAAGACTACCATGGGTCTATGTTAAGGTATGGGAGTTACCTTCACCTTAGTGCTAAGACTACCATGGGTCTATGTTAAGGTATGGGAGTTACCGTCACCTTAGTGCTAAGACTACCATGGGTCTATGTTAAGGTATGGGAGTTACGGTCACCTTAGTGCTAAGACTACCATGGGTCTATGTTAAGGTATGGGAGTTACGGTCACCTTAGTGCTAAGACTACCTTAAGTCTATGTTAAGGTATGGGAGTTACGGTCACCTTAGTGCTAAGACTACCATGGGTCTATGTTAAGGTATGGAGTGCTAAAGACTACCTTAAGTCTACCTAAGGTATGGGAGTTACCGTCACCTTAGTGCTAGTGCTAAGACTACCATGGGTCTATGTTAAGGTATGGGAGTTACGGTCACCTTAGTGCTAAGACTACCATGGGTCTATGTTCTATGTTAAGGTATGGGAGTTACGGTCACCTTAGTGCTAAGACTACCATGGGTCTATGTTAAGGTATGGGAGTTACGGTCACCTTAGCTAAGACTACCATGGGTCTATGTTAAGGTATGGGAGTTACGGTCACCTTAAGACTACCATGGGCTAAGACTACCATGGGTCTATGTTAAGGTATGGGAGTTACGGTCACCTTAGTGCTAAGACTACCATGGGTCTATGTTAAGGTATGGGAGTTACGGTCACCTTAGTGCTAAGACTACCATGGGTCTATGTTAAGGTATGGGAGTTACCTTCACCTTAGAGCTAAGACTACCATGGGTCTATGTTAAGGTATGGGAGTTACCTTCACCTTAGTGCTAAGGTCACTGTGTACAAAAGCACCTAGGTCTTCTGGTCTTGGCTATTCAAGAAGGTGAAACAAAACGACACTGCCAAGATCAAACTGATATCCATGTTAGAACAGCTTATCAGCACTTTTCCACAGGCCTGGCAGGGTTGAGCTGACCTAAACACTACCACAAGTCTGGAGAGTCATATTATGAAGTACACTCCAAGCCATATTATGAAGCACTCGGCTCTCTTAGCAAGTATCTTTCCTTAGCAAGTATGTAGTCCCTGAGAACTGAATGCTTGCTGTTTCACCATATGTAGCTTGTAGGGTTGAGTTTTGCAGTCTTATGCCTACAGCATTGGCTCATCCTCAGAGCTTGTTCTGAATGCTTGCTGTTTCACCATATGTCCCTCACCATGTCATTGGTGGAATAGTGCTAAAATGCTAAGAGAGACTTAGTGACTTAACAGGTACTCTAAAACTAAAGGTATTTTAGTCCTTTTTATGTGCTGGTATAGTTGAAATCTTTTCAAAATATCCAACTTCCACAGAGGAAGTTATTGAAGGAAGATACTGTGTGGTCTGTATAATGATGGCTACTACTAGGCAAATTTTGCTATGGCAAAGGGAGGTAATCCATTTTTTGAGATGAGCAGGCTGGTCGGTCATCTTTGGTCAATTAATAACAGACGTGGTCGCACTTCTTGACAAGGCTGCCGGAACTACTTATCAAGAACATGGTCCTCTTCCTAATGAGAGAGGGGCTTAAATGCTGCTGAAACCAGGGAGAAAGGCTCCTGGCTGACTTTCAGCAGGTTGTGTGTGACACTGCCAGTTAATGAACTCCCTTCTGCTTACTTAATTAGGTTTGGACCAAAAGAGAGAATAGTTTGTTACTGTAATGTGTAATGAAATGAGTGAGTCACTGAAAATATTCCTCAGGCAAGATTAGGCATACCACTGCACTGCTTAATCAATTTCTCTGTTATATAATTTATATATTCAATTTTCTTCATCAAAATATGTTTGTGTATATATATTTTGGTATCTTCTGCAGAAAATCTGCTTATTATAGAACCAAATATAATGTTAATGGTAAGTTCCTAATGACAAAAAAACATTGAAACCTGTATACCAAATATCTTCTTTTTCTGAAAGCCAAAAGAGAAAAAACTATGACAGTCACATGTAGGATCTTGGAAAAACTCGTCAGCTCTTCATTTCCAATCATGCATAAGCATACAAACAGGATCTTTCTTTGATTGTGTGCAATAACAGCATATAAAACCTGGCATGTGGGAAGTAAATATAACTCCCGGTGATGCTAGACATGGCGTTTCTATGAGTGATGGCACTGCTGTGCGTCATGTGTGCAGGTGCTTGCCAGCTCCACCATTATAGTACCAGTGACTGCTGCCACCATGCTGCAGTACGACTGCTTTATTACATGGCATTGTCACATAGCTGATTGGTTACACTGTTGTGATTGGCTGCATGTTGGCAGGGTTGATGTGTTATCTTCCGTACGCCAGGCTGGTATTGTCAGTTGCTGCCACAGCCAGATCTACATGCTAGGCTTTGTAACTGTGTCATACTACGCTTGATATTTCCACAACTGACGGCTTGTGTTATCTGCCATGCTATACTGTTATTGTCCATGCATAACTACATTGCTTGTGTCACATACTGTTATTGTCAGCATTACATAACTACATTGTCAGCTTGTGTCACATGCATGTCAGCATGCATAATAACTACATTGTCAGCTTGTGTCACATGCATAACTACATTGTCAGCTTGTGTCACATGCATAACTACATTGTCAGCTTGTGTCAGCATGCATAACTACATTGTCAGCTTGTGTCACATGCATAACTACATTGTCAGCTTGTGTCACATGCATAACTACATTGTCAGCTTGTGTCACATGCATAACTACATTGTCAGCTTGTGTCACATGCATAACTACATTGTCAGCTTTGTAACTCTATCAATGCCAGTGTGTGGCACAATTCAGCCTGTTGTTTCCACAATGAATGGCCAGTGGGGTATCCTAGTGGTTAAAACGTTCGCCTTTCACACCGAAGACCCAGGTTCAATTCCCACTTGGGTACAATGTGTGAAGCCAATTTCCCCCATCCCCCATCATGATAATGCTGGAATATTGCTAAAGTCAACATAAAACTAAACTCACTCTCTTGATCACTCCACAATGAACATCCAGTGAACACTATGTAGTAACTGGCTGTATCTTTGTGCCTCACTCACTCACATATGGCTGATGTGAGGATAAATATTGACTCACTGTAACACTCTTAGTTGTTCATTGTGTGTACATTCCAGCTTAAAAGTATTTGACAGTAAAAGATGAAAAGTTATGTTTTACCAGAAGCTATTATATAGTTGTCCGTGCTGCAGAGTGATGGTTAATACAGAGTATAAACACCACCTGGTGATATGTCAACACTGTGTGACTGCTGGGAGGGGTGGAGTACACGGTGTTATCTAATGGGGAACTACAATACAGTGTCTGGTGACAGCAGTAGCAGCTGGGTGCCATTGTCAGTCTGATTGACATCACCATGAATCCTGAGTGTAGATACACTGCAGCTACATCCACTGTCGTTACATCTGTGACGGCGTGTTCATACAACCACAGCAAGGCAGCTGATCAGGTATACATTGATTGACAGGGACAATTATAGATATACATGTTTTTTTATTGCCTTCGTCAGCAGTTTTATAACTTTATGTAGATGTTCATGTATATATTTAAGGTGTGTAAACAATCAAGTGTGGACCAGACGATCCAGTTATTGACCTCATGACCATTGATTTATGCTGTTGGATATGATGATAAAGAATAAACCAAGTCATTGAGTCTGACCATCCAATTCTGTTAGTCACCTTATATTATTAGCACAGGTGTTTGAAGATCATTCCTAGCCTGGATCTTCTAGGGCTTCAAGGAAGCTCTCAAATATACTAATTTAGTGGAAATGATCAAGTTGAGGTAAAATTTGGTTGTTAATGTGTATTTTACCCCTATACCATGTAAAATATGTAACCATCTCTTTGGTCTAGATCTTGTGCTATATTCCAGTCTGAGTGGGGTATCCTTGTGGGGTGGTAACTCCAGGGCTAGCACAATCAAACTGACATTAGTCCAGACTTATAAATTAGTAAAAGCAGATCAATATCATCAGGTCACACAAGGTAGAATCACAACAAGCACCTGCTGCCATGTGGGTGTGAGCTGATCATGGTTGGGCAACAGATGTTTCAGGTGCATTCTTCCCCAGCATTCTCCCTGGTTATCAGAGCAGAGCAAGCACCTGCTGCCATGTGGGTGTGAGCTGATCATGGTTGGGCAACAGATGTTTCAGGTGCATTCTTCCCCAGCATTCTCCCTGGTTATCAGAGCAGAGCAAGCACCTGCTGCCATGTGGGTGTGAGCTGATCATGGTTGGGGAACAGATGTTTCAGGTGCATTCTTCCCCAGCATTCTCCATGTTTATCAGAACAGAGCAAGCACCTGCTGCCATGTGGGTGTGAGCTGATCATGGTTGGGCAACAGATGTTTCAGGTGCATTCTTCCCCAGCATTCTCCATGTTTATCAGAACAGAGCAAGCACCTGCTGCCATGTGGGTGTGAGCTGATCATGGTTGGGCAACAGATGTTTCAGGTGCATTCTTCCCCAGCATTCTCCATGTTTATCAGAACAGTGCAAGCAGCAAGCACCTGCTGCCATGTGGGTGTGAGCTGATCATGGTTGGGCAACAGATGTTTCAGGTGCATTCTTCCCCAGCATTCTCCATGTTTATCAGAACAGAGCAAGCACCTGCTGCCATGTGGGTGTGAGCTGATCATGGTTGGGCAACAGATGTTTCAGGTGCATTCTTCCCCAGCATTCTCCATGTTTATCAGAACAGAGCAAGCACCTGCTGCCATGTGGGTGTGAGCTGATCATGGTTGGGCAACAGATGTTTCAGGTGCATTCTTCCCCAGCATTCTCCATGTTTATCAGAACAGAGCAAGCACCTGCTGCCATGTGGGTGTGAGCTGATCATGGTTGGGCAACAGATGTTTCAGGTGCATTCTTCCCCAGCATTCTCCCTGGTTATCAGAGCAGAGCAAGCACCTGCTGCCATGTGGGTGTGAGCTGATCATGGTTGGGCAACAGATGTTTCAGGTGCATTCTTCCCCAGCATTCTCCTGGTTATCAGAACAGAGCAAGCACCTGCTGCCATGTGGGTGTGAGCTGATCATGGTTGGGCAACAGATGTTTCAGGTGCATTCTTCCCCAGCATTCTCCATGTTTATCAGAACAGAGCAAGCACCTGCTGCCATGTGGGTGTGAGCTGATCATGGTTGGGCAACAGATGTTTCAGGTGCATTCTTCCCCATACCCCTCCCATGTTTTCTTAATGGGGAGAATTAATCAACTGTATTGGCAAATTGGCCAGAAATGAAACCGTCAGAATAAACAGAATACAAATTTTACAGATGAAAAAATCCAGTTTCCTGACAGTGTTAGTTAAACCTGTTTTGGTTCTATATTTAAAAATTTAATTGATCATAATTTTATCTTTTCCATCGTATTGTTCTAAACAAAACATAGATGTGACTCTCCTGATGCGTGGTTGTAGAATGTGCTATGAAAGGAAGATACCAGTTGACCTTCTACAGGGATGTCTGTGTAGCGTGTCATCATACCTGAGCAGTATGCACTGATGCTCATACCATCAACCTCTTGTTCCCTGTCAAGGCTTGATTAGTTACAGGCTGCTGTGACATAACCATAATATTTCTAAAAACAATTCATTCTGTGGGATCAGACAATTAGGATTCCAGCAGTGCCTCCTGTGAATGTTGGACCACTTTACACGTTCTTTGCTGCAGAGTGATGAAGGTGCACCATGTCCCTCATTATTGATTTCCCAGCAGTAACACATTAGCGCACATCTTTTTGGTAGTGTCACGGTCAGTGTTTCCTTGTGGAGTAAGACATCGAGGAGATGGATGATTCCGTTTACACAGATGAGAATCAATTGTCAGCCAGCGCCCTTGCAAGAGTGTTTAAACAACGCAAATTGAAGTGTGTTGGCAAACAGTTCAAAGATTATGGTTTTCGATTTCTCCTCCGCCTTGCAATATTTGGCATTGAATAGGGTGCTATGTTTGTGAATAGTACTGAAGATTTATTAAGAAAAGTAGACCCATTCACCAGAGGAGAGATTTCAAAACCCATGAACATTTACACAGCGTTGGCCTATTTTGATGGGTGTGGAATTTCGGATATCCCAGCTTGCATTCATTTGCTCTTGGATTTTTCTTTCCAACATGAAAGTGTCTCAAGTTCCATCATCCTCTCAGCTGTTGACTCAAATCTCAAAGCCCTCTTACAAATTTGACAATTCTCCTGGCAGCGTGAAGGACAGCCATAAGAACAGTTAATCATACTTTTTCAATATTAGACGGGGAGGCTGTACAGTTTCCCCTCCCTCTGATGTTCCAAACCCTCTGCCAAACATCAGGGAACATTATCACACTGAAATATTACACATGCATTCTCCAGCTACAAAATTACAGATTTCAGTTTTTCTTAATTTTTAAGTTTAAGACTAAACTTAATCACCATGATTCATGGTTATAGTTGAATCTGCATAAAACTGATGGGATATCTTATGTTTGCATGCCTCGAAACATTAGTCCGTGAAGATTCCTGACATGTTTTATGACGAAGGGATTGATTTGCCATTTCGTCGCTGGCTCTGTACCTCACGATGGCGACCGGTCGACCCGAGTGGATGAGCGTCATTATAATTGATGACTCTGTCGTCCTTCTGTAAAGTAATAAGATTACTGGGCTCCCATGAGTCTTCAGTTCTATAGAGACTCAGGGAGCCTATGCTCCAACCTGCATGAACTTTCATCTGTCTACCCTACCCTGTGGTGCGATGACTGGTCCGATGGCGCCATTGGGCTTACGGAAAGTACATTAGGCTCAGAGGAAACACTCCTAATGAGTCTATTTGGCATTACCTTAAGCCATAAATTGACCCTCTTTCCGAAACCTTCTTCCTGCATATGGTATGAGGTAACGGTATGTACTGCAGTTGATTGTTTGTATGTGTATTGTCAGTGTGAGGAGCTTTTGTGTCATCTGTATTACATTGTTGTTAGGCATTATCTTATCTTATATCACCATTGTTTCAAGGTCTCGAGTATGAATATGGAAAACAATGTAAACAGAGTAATATAGAATAACCACAAGCTATAGGGATTTACAGGTTATATACCCTGAGTGATATGTAAATAAATAAATGATAAATAATAAAAATACAAATGTTTAATGAAAAGTTTATGCCGTGTTTCTCAGTATTTTGACATGCCAATGTTTAGTCTGTGTTTCCATGATTGACAAGAAGCAATATAAACAGTAATCACTCACTCACTCACTCATGGCCATAGATCCGTGAAGGTCCGGGTTAGAATGAACTTTCAATAACCCATGGTTGTCGTAAGAGGCGACTAACGGAATAGGGTGGTCAGGCTCGCTGACTTGGTTGACACATGTCATTGGTTCCCAATTGCGCAGATTGATTTTCACGATGTTGATCACTGGATTGTCTGGTCCAGACTTGATTATTTACAGACCGCTGCCATATAGCTGGAATATTGCTGAGTGCAGCATAAAACTAAACTCACACACTCACTCATGGCCATGACAGATAAACTGCAGTCAGCCCGAAAATAAGATGTTCTTTAACTTCTCTTGAGTAGTATGTTGTATGCATGTTCCTAGGTATAGGGGCGGTGGGGTAGCCTAGTGGTTAAAGCATTTGCTCCTCACGTCGAAGACCCGGGTTTGAATCCTCACATGGGTAAAATGTGTGAAGCCCATTTGTGGTGTCCCCCGCCATTATATTGCGGGAATATTGCTAAAAGTAGCATAAAACCATACTCACTCACTCACTCCTAGGTATGATGTAAATATAAGCAAGATTTCTTCAAATTTGAGATGTAGGGCACTAATGATCAGTACCTGAGTGTAGTAACCTTTCAACAACGATGTATCAAACCTGGAGCTTCTACTTCCAATTGTCTGAGAAGACTGTTGGCTTAATGAATCAGGTAATGAAACAGGGGATTAGATGTTCAAAATGGCAGTTGAGTATGGCCGTACCAGCGAATGTCTAGTCACAGCTGTGATGGTGCCTGTACAGTGTCTTCTTACCTGTAGAAGATACCAGTCTACTAATAAAGCACACTTTTGCCCTGAACATTTTTAACGTTAAAGCAATCGGATGCAAATGTCCTTGTGCTTTAACTAAAATAGTTCTTGTTGAAAGTGGGCTTTATTACACTATACATGGTGGTAGAGCGAACTGTATTTCTTAATTAATGTTTGATGGAGGTCAAACACCATGGTCTGACATGAAATCTGTGGTCTGACATGCCAATTAACACTGCAGCTGTACCAGTGGTTGTTAATAGATAGAATCTCTATAAAGTGGTCTGACATGCCCATACAAACTATAGTATATGTTTACTCATACAAAGTGAGTGAGTAAGTTGGGTTCAGTACTGATTTTAACAGTGGTCTAGTTGTATCAAGGCGTGTCAGCTTGAAGGGGGATATAAGCCTGAAGTGATGCGATCCTTATGTGTATACCACTGTGATGACAGCCATGTGGTGCAGACAAACCTATAACATAACCACAGTAAACTGGGATTTGAACCTATGATCATATTCCTGGCCTGCCAAGGGATGCAACTCTCTACAGCAAATGGCATCACCCAAGACGACAAGGCCACCTGTGAACTTTTCAGTCATACTGAATCTGTTTAGTGATAATTATTGGGGAATATATTGTTGATATTTTACATAATTCAGTTATGGAACCCAATAGTTGGTATATATTACTCAAAAGAAGTTAGAAACCCCCTGATTCTTTCATTGTACTATCTTTTGCTATTATATAAGTCCAAAAATGCAATCCCCAAAAAGTAGGGGATTTACAAGATTGATAAAATGCAAATGATGAAGCCAAGGACTGACTGACTGACTGAGTTTGGTTTTACACCGCTTTTAACAATATTCCAGCAACATCATGGCGGGGGACACCAGAAATGGGCTTCACACATTGTGCCCATGTGGGGATTCGAACCCGGGTCTTCGGCGTGACGAGCCAACGCTTTAACCACTAGGCTACCCCACCGCCCCTGAAGCCAAGGAGGAAACAGATGATGAAGATTAATTAAGGGAAAATGTGACAATTTATTCTATTTCTTTGGAAATGCTTCATCTGTATGGATATATATATACTTTTCCCATATGCATTGACATTGGCTAGTGGTATGCTCGCAAAATGGAATATCCCCTACTTTTTTTGGAATGGTATATCCTGATCTCCTAACAATTTTGGTGTTTCCGATTATCATCTTTAAAATTTCTCAGGTTGTCAGTCCATAGTTAAGACTTCTTGTACATTAATTTGATGTGATATATTTAAAAACTAAACATGAGAAAATATTCATATCAAGAAACAATGAAAGGTATATGAATCACCTACACTTGCCTGTCCATAATGGTAAAGATACGAGGCACAGTTTAGGATCATTGCTCACATTGCCAGAACCAAAATGGAAATTGCTTATGTATTTATCATAAACAATTATGGCCAACAATGTATTGAATAACAGCGTATCATTTCTGCAGTTTGAACAATGGGTAGTTGTGTAGACACATGTATCTACAGGTAGCAGCTGGGAAAGGTGATTAGGAAAACAGTGTTGGAATGCTAATATGGCCGAACTGGGACAATGATTGGTGGGGATACTATGTTCCAAATCAACTATGTGGCTGAGTTTTTGATCGAGTGCCCTTCTCTCTCACAGATGACAGTACAACAATTGCACGCTGTCAGAGCTGTACAATAAATCGTCCCCGAAATAAAGCATAATTGCATCGGAGCTAAGCGTTGTGCTTTAAGGCTGATGCAAATCTAGGTATTTAGTATTTGATGTTGAAGTCGGAGGCGAGTGTGAAGGAGGGAGAGAGGTAGTAGGTATTGTCTTGGCACAGTAATGGCATGGCACGGCCATTCAGTAATTGATTGTAAGTCCGGACGGTAATGGCAGAATTGGAGTTTGGCAGTGTATGACTATAAGATCGGACTACTACCCTCCAGCTCTAGCAATGGATCTGACAGATTTCATCGGTATTTATTGACTTAAAACTAGCTTGGAAAAATCAAATTTGAATTTGATTTTGCCTGCAGTTTTTGCACTCTGCCCTCTGCACATGAGCTATGCATGATAACACTGCTTGATGTCCTTCTCACAATTCTTGATTGATCCTGGAGATTTTTATCCGTTACTCCATTCACGATTTTTTTACCTGTTCTAACATGGCCGTATTGCGTGCCATGACGATGTAATCATGCTGTGATCAAACCGCCTACATTTTGGTAGCATGTTTCATTCTCCGTATAATCATCATTTCATTCTGGCACATTTTTCATCTGTACCTAAGTCTCTGTCACTGACAACTATGCATGGTGTAAATATTGTTTTCTTAAAGGTGTTAGGTTCACTTTCTCTTTCCAAAATAATCTGTTTATTTTCTTAATGAATGTATGTATGTCATTACTGCCAACCACGAGATGGTTAGATTCATGTGTCAGTTCAAGTCTATGTCCGTTCCTAGGGCTTTGTTAACTAATGAATCGAGGTCTCCAAATTGATAAGTTTGTATAAATCTAATAACATTCATATTCAAGGATCTAATTCTTGTACGGAATAATATTTGCACAAAATTACAAAACAAGACCTCAAGTCAGGTACCCATGGCAACACAAATTGTAATGTGGTAGTATTGAGTTACTATGTTATTCCTCGGGTAATATTTGATATGATTGTTACTACATCCATGATTTGTCACATTTGTAGGCTGACCACAAGGTATGTAGTATATAAAACACACATACTGTGATACGATGGTTATATACGCCCTTTGTCTCTAGCATTTACAGACGTATTCTTCTTACTTATCATTGTGGATGATATGTAACGACTGGAAGCGACGACTCCAGCAGTACAAGGATGCATGTTGCAGGGAATTCAATTTCACTTGTGATGATCATGTTTGGTAGAATTCTCTATGTTCATTGTGAAATGTTTTGACACCAACATTCCTGATTAGTGCCAGGTCCACCACACTATGTGGTTCTATTATTTGATTAGCAGAGCTAAGTATATTATGTCAGAGATCTATTAATGGGTACTTCCAAACATTAATCGTATTAGCTGGTACCAGATTCTGGCTGGAAAGTGCGAGTGTTGGTAATTTTATTTAAAACCATTATTCAAGGTAAAAAGCAATCTGTTAGTTTTTGTGATTGAATTTGATTTCGATTCTGTACCATATTCCATTATGTTCTGGAATATTTGCCCAGAGAATACCACCATGGTTATAACAGGACTGCGGATCCTTAATTGCAAGATTCTGTTGTCATGACTGCAGATCCTTGATTCCAAGACTCTGTGGTCTGAGGACTGCAGATCCTTGATCCCAAGACTGTGTTGTCATGACTGCAGATCCTTGATTCCAAGACTCTGTGGTCTGAGGCTTGCAGATCCTTGATCCCAAGACTGTGTTGTCATGACTACAGATGCTTGATTACAAGACTCTGTTGTCATGACAGCAGATCCTTGATTTCAAGACTCTGTTGTCATGACTGCAGATCCTTGATTCCATGTCTTTGTTGTCATGACTGCAGATCCTTGATTCCAAGACTGTTGTCATGACAGCAGATCCTTGATTCCAATACTCTGTTGTCATGACTGCAGATCCTTGATTCCAATACTCTGTTGTCATGACAGCAGATCCTTGATTCCAAGACTCTGTTGTCACTACTCCATTTCCATTATCCTGAGACATCGTTTTCGCTGCTGCAGTTCCATGATTCCAAGATTAGTCAATACAAGTTCAGTTTTAATGCCATTGTATGATACATTTACAATTTTAATGTGGAAGAACCTGATGGTCCTAGACATTTTTGGTAGTATATTTGGCAAACCAAGCAGATGAGCATTTCATTGGAGTACAAGGTGTGAAGCCAGATCCTTGATTCCAAACATGATTTAGATGGAGTTTGCTTAAGGTGGCCTGAGACCATACAAACCTCTCGTATTTTTCTCAAATATGTACAATAGGTTTATGAATTCAGATATATATGATGTAACTAAAGTTTAATTGAAGTCCATTCGCTTCATGATGAATTTACTGACAGAACGCTTATACTTCACAGGTTATAAGCAATTTGTGTAATTAGCTAAGACAGATACAAAGCATGTAGCCAGAACACACTCACTCACTCACTCACTCACTCACTCACTCACTCACTCTTACTCACTCTCTCTCTCTATTTTTTCTCTCACTCTCTCTCTCACTCACTCACTCTATTTTCTCTCTCACTCACTCTCTCTCTCTCACTCACTCACTCTATTTTCTCTCTCTCTCTCTCTCTCACTCACTCTATTTTCTCTCTCTCCTCACTCCTCTATTTTCTTTCTCTCACTCTGTCTCTCTCTCTCTCTCTCACTCTCTCTCTCTCTCACTCTCTCTCTCTATTTTCTCTCACTCTCTCTCCTCTCACTCACTCTATTTTCTCTCTCTCTCTCTCACTCTATTTTCTCTCTCACTCACTCTCTCACTTACTCTATTTTCTCTTTCACTCTCTTTCTCTCACTCACTCACTCTATTTTCTCTCTCACTCACCTCTCTCTCTCTCACTATTTTCTCTCTCTCTCACTCACTCACTCTATTTTCTCTCTCTCACTCACTCTCTCTCTCTCTCACTCTCTCTCTCACTCACTCACTCTCTCTCTCACACTCATTCTCTCTCTCTCTCTCTCACTCTCTCCCTCTGTCAGGTATGTTTATTGTTATATACAGTGATGAGTATCAGGACTGTCTTCCTCCTCAAAGCGATATCCTTCATCTCTCTATCTTGTGGTTCCATATCTGGCAACCCTACGAGCCGCCATTACTGGGACTAGCCTGAGGAGGCCATTATCGGAATGGTGGCTCATGTGGCAAGAGCTTCTTTCCATAAGTAGTGATGACTTCCCATCATTCTAGACCCAAAACGTTGGCTACGTCACTTTATCCCATATCCATGGCAAACTCTACTTTGAATAATTTGAAGCAATTTTCCGTTGAGGTCAATCATCAGTCAATGGTACAATTCTTGCATAAACCTTTCTGAGTCAGCTTAATGTGCTTGAGGTTTTATAGGCGAGGGACACACATCAGTTGTCCCAGAGTCATCATAATACCTACTACACATTGTCCCAAGCCTAACTTGTAGATCCCCCAAATTGCCAGACAAACAATAACGTAGTCAGTGGTTTGGATCAATATCATTTAGTACAGTGTACACAAACACACTCTATGTTTGAATATTTCATTACTCTGAAGGGGATGACATTATATTCATATCAATGGAGTACTATTTCACTTTGATGGCATTGCATATGCAGAAATGCACGTTGGAATAACAGTGGTTGGCCCTTGCATGGGTCTGTACAGAGTATGGACTGGGCAACTGGGATTTCATTGTTTTGTTTCATCCGGGTTGTCAATATAGTGACTGGGCTAATGCACAGTTTTGTTATGGGTGGGGACTCTGAATATGTGTTGTTTCTTCATTTCATACATAAATGTCCACAGGTGTATTGTTAATGAGCATAGACATGTAAACAGGTGTGTCAGTGAGGTAGATAGATGAACAGGTGGGTCGACATGGTAGAAATGTAAACAGGTGAGCCGATGAGGTAGAGAGGTGAACAGGTGGGTCGACATGGTAGACATGTAAACAGGTGTGTCAGTGAGGTAGATAGGTGAACAGGTGGGTCGACATGGTAGACATGTAAACAGGTGTGTCAGTGAGGTAGAGAGGTGAACAGGTGGGTCGACATGTTAGACATGTAAACAGGTGTGTCAGTGAGGTAGATAGGTGAACAGGAGGGTAGAAATGGTAGATATGTAAACTGGTGAGTTGATGAGGTAGATAGGTGAACAGGTGGGTCGACATGGTAGACATGTAAACAGGTGTGTCAGTGGGGTAGAGAGGTGAACAGGTGGGTCAACATGGTAGACATGTAAACAGGTGAGCCAATGAGGTAGATAGGTGAACAGGTGGGTCAACATGGTAGACATGTAAACAGGTGTGTCAGTGAGGTAGATAGGTGAACAGGTGGGTTGACATGGTAGACATGTAAACAGGTGTGTCAGTGAGGTAGATAGGTGAACAGGTGGGTTGACATGGTAGACATGTAAACAGGTGTGTCAGTGAGGTAGATAGGTGAACAGGTGGGTCGACATTGTAGACATGTAAACAGGTGTGTCAGTGGGGTAGAGAGGTGAACAGGTGGGTCGACATGGTAGACATGCAAACAGGTGTGTCAGTGAGGTAGATAGGTGAACAGGTGGGTCGACATGGTAGACATGTAAACAGGTGAGCCGATGAGGTAGATAGGTGAACAGGTGGGTCGACATTGTAGACATGTAAACAGGTGTGTCAATGAGGTAGAGAGGTGAACAGGTGGGTCGACATGGTAGACATGTAAACAGGTGAGCCGATGAGGTAGATAGGTGAACAGGTGGGTCGACATGGTAGACATGTAAACAGGTGTGTCAGTGAGGTAGAGAGGTGAACAGGTGGGTAGACATGGTAGATATGTAAACAGATGAGCCAATGAGGTAGATAGGTGAACAGGTGGGTCGACATGGTAGACATGTAAACAGGTGTGTCAGTGGGGTAGAGAGGTGAACAGGTGGGTCGACATTGTAGACATGTAAACAGGTGTGTCAGTGAGGTAGATAGGTGAACAGGTGGGTCGACATGGTAGACATGTAAACAGGTGTGTCAGTGGGGTAGAGAGGTGAACAGGTGGGTCGACATGGTAGACATGCAAACAGATGAGCCAATGAGGTAGATAGGTGAACAGGTGGGTCGACATGGTAGACATGTAAACAGGTGAGCCAATGAGGTAGATAGGTGAACAAGTGGGTGGACATGGTAGACATGTAAACAGGTGTGTCAGTGAGGTAGATAGGTGAACAGGTGGGTAGACATGGTAGATATGTAAACAGGTGAGCCGATGAGGTAGATAGGTGAACAGGTGGGTCGACATGGTAGACATGTAAACAGGTGTGTCAGTGAGGTAGAGAGGTGAACAGGTGGATCCTTAGTGGGGTTAGGTAAACAATTGTGTCAATGGGTTAGGTATGTAAACAGGTGACTGTGGGAAAAATATGTTAACAGATGGATTGACACCGCAGATGTTAAAAGGTATGAAAATTGGGGTAGACATGGAAAAGTGTAAGTGGGGAAGATATGTAAACAGGCAGATCAACACCGCAGACCTGAGTCATTGCTGATGATATTCATATAATAAGACTGTTTCAACAAGAACCTTATTCAAGCAGGACTGATGATGTGATGCTAGAGTCTTACCCTTGTGGACAAAGTAAAGTGCAGTGAAGTACTAGTAGGAAATATGAAACAGGTAGGCCTAGTAGGATCCTGATTCAGCCAGCAGTCAGGGAATCGGCTCATGTCAACAGTATTAATCATGCAGTAGAGTTGTTTCCAGTTGTATTTAAAAGTACTCTGAATGGGAACATTGGGCTAATCTGGACTGAATTATATATCCAGAACCTTATTGATAGTATTGATTGAAAACTTCCCCAAACAAGTACTGATAACCTACATAGGACAGATACAGCTGGATGTTCAGGTAAACCATACTGGAGTATGAACTAGATGCAACTTCCAGGATTGGGTGGGCAGGCTCTGGGACCAGCTCAATGCGTGTCATTATAATTTAGTTATGTGAATCAATGCTTATGATATCAATCATTGGATCGGCTGGTCAGATTTGATTATTTTCAGACCGTGGTCATATACCGGTAGCTGGAATATTGTTGAATGTGTTATAAACAGAATATCCTGAACATATGGGATAGATCAAGATTAAGATGGTGAGGTGAGGTGAAATTGGGTTTAACGTCGTAGCAGAATATTTCGCTCATATGACGACACGTGCATGCGTGTATGTGTATGTGCGCGCTGCTTGTACTAGCCCAGACCGAAGCTGGTTTTATAGTGCTAGCCCACTGAAATACCATGCCGCAGTGAAGCAGGAATACCCCACTCAGACACATTATACTGACTCCGAGCCGACCAGTCCTTGTTGTACCCATTAATGCCGAACGCCAGGCAGGGACCAACAAGTACCATATGTTAACGTCTTTTGGTATGACGCAGTCGGGGATCAAACCCGCGACCTTCCGCTCTCCGGGCGGACGCTCTAACCACTACACCACGGAGGCGGTCATCAAGGTTAAGAAACACAGAGTATAGTTATGGGTTAGTTGTTCTTAAGATGCTCATCTCCAGGTACTGTGCATGGATGGTAGTGCAGCCTAGTGGTTACAGTGGTTGCCCATCACACCAAAATGCCCTGGTTCTAAGCCCATTGTTGTATTCTGCTGTGTTTTACTGTTGTCAAAGGCTGTGGTCAATCAGACTCATAGATGGTCTGCAATATGTCAGTCAGTCATCATCAATTTCTTTGCAGAGTTGACTCCCTTTGGCATCCTATGATCCTGTGTTCATGGGTTCAATTCCAAATGAGTCTTGATGATAATCTTTGGCATGTGCCAGATCTTATGTAACTTGTTCAGCATGTTCATGATCAGTGGAGACATTAAGCTTTCCACATTGTGCCTTAGAACTTGATGAGGTCACTGGAGCACTTCAGGCAGCGATCAATGAAAGAAGAACAACTGGGTTCAACTGTGGCCATAATTTCATAGAAAATCTAAAGATGTGCAGGTTTTTGATAATTTTAGAGTAATCAGAAAATTCCAGCTGTTAGCTTCTAGTCACTACACATGATAGAGAGAGATGGGTTTGTACGAAACTCATTTCCAGATCTCTAGTGAAAGACACAGGTGTTTGATTCTATGTCCTTAGGAGTGGGCTTTGATAGGTTGGTCTACTTCCTGTGTGGAGTGCACTTTCATGGATGACTGGTTGTCTCCCGTGTACAGGAAATGAAATAGATGATAGAGTTACGATGTTGTTGATAGGATGCCTCCCTAGAGGTAGCATCCAAGTTTATCATGATGGACTGATTTCCATTGTGTCAAAGTGGTGGTTCATTTGTTGCATTAATTGTTGACAAACACATGGTATCATCGATATTTTGATAGCGATTCATTAACACATGTTCATGATGCAGTCAGAATTGTATGCTGAAATTTTTACAGATTTCTTATTGATGTGGTTATAGCCATGGTTGATAACATGTCATCACTGGATTGTCTGTTCCAGATGGATTATTTCCATGCCTCCGTCAGATAGATTTAATATTTCAGAGTGTGGTATTAAAAATTAAAATTAAAGCCATTCTAATCATGCTTTGGCCTCCCACATCAAGCTTACATGAGATACTATTGAAACAAGCTTCAAACCCAGCTCCCTCACTCACTGATGCCTGGAAGGGCATTGTACAGAGGACAGCCACTAGCGTTCTGCAGCTTATCAATATGATAGCCTCCACCACAGGCATTGGGCTCACCTTGAACACACATCTTGCATTGGGGTATTGATTTTCCCAGCCAGTGTGTAGCAGAATTTCAATTAGCTTTGCTTGGCATTATTCTGTTGGTGTTTTTTCACAACTGTGGCAATGAAAACAAAAAAATCAATGAAACTATAATTTTTCATCTGATGATGACATTTTTAATTTCTTTTCTTATTCAACAATAGTATTGACAGTCATGTCATTTCACTCAATAATTTATTGGCTTAAGACCAATAAATTTCAGATATACTATAAAGTATTGTGTTGTCCAGTAGCCATTTTGGCAGAGGATGTGTACCAATATCAAATGGTATATGTACAAGGCGCCGCGTTAATATTACTTAAGTCTTTATGCTCAACACTTCGATTTTCTCCCCGCTTCTTACTATCTGACATTTTATCAGAAATCAGGGTCTATTTGTAGGAATAAGTCTATGGAGATGGGCCTTATTGATTTCTGAGAGGATAGCTCAACACTTGCTTCAGAAATTGATCAAAACATCAACTAGAAAGCACTTTGGTTATGATTATGCAACATGTATCTTCCTTTAATGTTATCAGAGAAGAACTTCCACAGTCCGACTGACTGACTTTAGTGATTCTGGTTATCAATTACAAAATTTATCGCAAATTTGTCCGATAGATGTCTGTGTAGAAAAGTCTATATGCTGAACTACGCCTTGTTTGAGACAAGACTTGCCATGTTCAACTTATCAAGCAGCAGTGTCTGGCCGATACTTCCTGATTTATTTGAGAGTTGTTTGTAATATGTTCTGTGAGCAGGAATACAGTGAATTTCGAGGGTTGTCCATGATTTTGACAACAGTGCCGGACTGTGTTAAGTTAGAAGTTTCTTCTTTGCTTGAACAAACACAAGTCTGAAAAAGACAATTGCTAGATGTTGGTATCTGGAGCTTGTCCAAGAGGACTTGTGATGCCACCTCCGATGTGGAGCTGTACCGCAGGGAACCCACTGCTACCCAGGCCAACACACCTGCTTCCTGTCTTGGTGTTAATTATTGATAAACAACAACATTCAAACTCACCAACGTCCGGCCTTCTGATCTCTCGGGACACTCCTATGGTGTGTGAAGACACTTTAATTCATTTAGACAAGCAGGGAGTATATTACAATGTCAGCCCTCCAGCCATGACGGTGGTGTAGGTAAGACATGTTTCTCTGATTCCATCACCCTTCCACCATTATGACACACATGATGGGATTCTGTTCTTAATTGTACTGTAAATGCCCCAAGATTGCTCTCTATCTGCTGCGATAGTGCTCTTGTCAGATTGAATAGAAAACTTTAGGGTTTTGTTGTGTTCACTCTAAGTGTAGCATGCCCTAATTTTAGTTGGTTGTTTCATCAGGGGGATGTTAGTAGGTGTCGGTCTGACACATAAGGAAGATGTGAGGGAAAATCTTGATCTTTTTATGGAAACCATTTCTTGCAAATGGTCAAATATATTAAATAACATTATGTGAAACTATTTCAGAACTGTGAATAAAGTCTGTGGCATGTCTTGTGTACAGTACAGGGTAATATCAGTTGTAGCAGTCTCACTCCGGGGATGTGTTCATCTTGCCATATTGTAATCTAGAATTAAATTTAATTGAAAATGTATAAGTAGTAGCTGTATGATTGAGCTTAGGTTAACTGTCATGTGTTCATTGCTCATCTACAATGTATTTTGTGCTTCAATCTAACATATGAAGTTATTAAAGACTTCACTCTTACTGAAGACCTGGTACTTGCTGTTTTGAGCATGGTGTTTATTTCAGGCCAGGACCAATTAGAGAGCCAGTGTTTATTAGAGGCCCGTTCTTATTAGAGGAAATACAGTACCCGCTAGCTCCTGGCCATTTGACATTCTTAGTGTGATTAAAGTTAATCAAATCCCAGTTTTATTATATATCTATCTTGCGGTTTATGATCACATGCAGACACTGTCTCAGCTTGACACAAGTCACTAGTTACAATATCCTGGCTGGTAACGGCCATCAGGAGGTAGTCACTTGCTGATACAGTAGACATCCCTGATTGTATAGTGGAGGCAGACATTCCCTTAATTCAATGCTAGAGAACTGCATGTCTTACACAATCATACAACTCTGAAACTACGATTACCAAATGGCGGGTGTTCTGGGAGCAAGAAGTGTTATGAGCTGGAGGATCTGTAAACAAGAGCTTCTGTGAGCAAGAAGTGAAGTGAGCAAGAGATTCTGTGAGCAAGCAGTTCTTTGAGCAAGAGGATCTGTAAACAAGTGCTGCTGTCAGCAAGAGGATCTGTAAACAAGAGCTTCTGATAGCAAAACATTCTGTGAGCAAGAGGATCTGTAAACAAGAGCTTCTGATAGCAAAACATTCTGTGAGCAAGGGGTTCTGTGATCAAGAGGTTCTGTCAGCAAGAGGTTCTGTGAACAAGAGCTGCTGTAAGCAAGAGGTTCTGTGAACAAGAGCTGCTGTTAGTTAGAGGTTCTGTGAACAAGAGTTACTGTGAGAAAGGGGTTCTGTCAGCAAGATTTGCTGGGAACAAGTTGCTGTTAGCAAAATGTTCTGTCAGCAAGAGTTTCTGTGAACAAAAGTTGCTGTGAGCAAGGGGTTCTGTTGGCAAGAAGTTCTGTAAACAAGAGCTTCTGTGAAGAAGAGGTGCTCAGACCTTCTGTGCCAAAGAATCCCACACAGGTAGACAAAATGTGACAGAGCCACATTCTAGCTAAGCGTAAATTGCATGGAATGTAACTGTAGCAATTTATCTGACATAGCTGCAAGCATCGTTGATGGAGCCTGACATTGGAATATATCATGAGCAGGAGATAACAGATGTATGAGGTGTGGCACCATGGTTGACTACATCCTTCTATGTTAATTATTACTGGCCTAGAATACTAGCATCTGGTGCACATGATGTGGGTTGTTTGAGCACAATGTGTAGCAAGGTAGATATCTAGCTTGCATGAGATGCAGCTTTATGTAGGACATGTTGATAAGAACGGATTAGGCTTTAAACAATCTCAATCTGTTGTTTGGTTCTCCTCTGAGCTGGTACTATCAGACAGACTGACTGAGGTTGGTTTTACGCCGTTTTTAGCAATATTCCAGCAATATCACGGTTGGGAACATCAGAAATGGGCTTCACAAATTGTACCCATGTGGGGAATCGAACCCGGGCCTACAGCGTGATAAGAAAAACACTTTAACCACTAGGCTACCCACCGCCCCGGTACTATCAGACATCACATACATCTTATATGATGGCTATGTGGCATACTGGTCTCTGGAATCGTAAAGTTGATAAAACATTATCACCATCCCTTGTTCCCCCATTCCCCATTATTGGCTGTTTTACATCATCTAAACAATAGGTGTGGCATGAGGAGGTGAGAACAGTTTATATCAACATTAACATCAACTAATGTGGAATATGCTCAGGTTATATCCACATAACCAGCAACTCATATACTAATATACTAAGGTCTTACAACGTAACCAGCAACTTGTGTGGAATATACTAAGGTCTTACAACGTAACCAGCAACTTGAGTGGAATATACTACGGTCTTACAACGTAACCAGCAACTTGTGTAGAATATACTAAGGTCGTTCCATCATAAACACCAGCTTATGGGGAATATACTGGTGTTAATATCATCCCAACATTAGATGATTGTTACTATGATAATGTCATTAACCACCACCCTATGTGTCTCTATAAAGGTCATAACATCAGGTCTGCCACCATCCCACATGGCCTGTCGTCAAAATGCTTGCAGATATGTTTTTTACTTTTGTGACCATCCTGTTATGTGGGCATGTTAAAGCATGGTGGTTAGTCAGTGTCGATCTGTTGACCAGGTAACCTGCTCCAATTTGCAATTACAATGTTAGGAGGAAAACAACATCTCGAGGAGCTGCTGTACTCCACGCCGAATCCCTGTAGGCAGATGGTCATGAGTGTGGCAGACAGCCATGTGAATGTCAGGCTGGAACAGAGCAGACGTCCATCTGCAGTCACTTTGTGCTTGTCAATCCTGTAGGACCTGGAACATATATTGACAATGAGTTAGAAAAATTGGCTTCATTCGGCTGTGATGGAAAAAGTGCAGCTGGTTGAGCCCCGAGCCTTTATAGTATTTCTGCCAGTGATTAGGGATTATACATTAATGTCTAACTTATGCAAATTTTTCATCAAGTTCATAAATATTTTCCCTGACTATCTGGCGGAACCTATGTGATGTGTTCTCCCAGTATGGTGAAGCCAGTGGTGTATTATGTCAGCGGACCAGTGGAGTAGCAGTCTCTGCTAGGCATAATTGTGCCGCTATTTACGTCCAATTCCCTTGTTGCGCCTCCACTGGCGAGAAATACATTCAAATCCGCAAGATTCCCATTATTGATTGGAGAAGCTTAACTACTACATTTTTCATCCAGTAGATTGAATTAAGCACAAACCTGCATAACTATATTCCAAGAAAAGTGAGTTTTACAAAAACAGTCAAACAATGGGATGCTGGAAAACCAAGTCTCAGAAACTCTGCTGCAAGTTTCTGGCATCGTCGCTACGGAAACTGGTGACATGCACTGGGAAGAGCCCGACAAGGAATGAACCAAACTCAGGTATGGATATTTGTATGATTGCACAGTGGACATCTCCACATGGATAGCTCTGGTAACGCCAGTATAGGCCGTTACCTCAGTGTTACCTCAGTGTTACCTCGGACATTCTTCACGATGTCGTGTTTTTCAATTCGCCTTCTCCTCCATTGGATATGTTGTCCCATTGATTATCGTGATTTCACTCACTGTTATGCACGCCTTTGAACTATGAAGTGTCAATGAGGAAACAGGAAGGACAGTCGTTTTTCATCCAAGTTTGATTCTTGTTTCCATGTCTTCTGTCCAACACAGTGTTCATTGTGTGCATCCATGACATGTGAATCAGATATGTTTATGTTTATTTTGGTCAATGTAGGTCAAAATCATGGCAGTAGGTCTTTTGATCTTGGGTCACGATCATAAATCTATGTATGTAGAGACACATGATATATGGATCTCAACTTCCGTGCTCTCTATGTACAACATGTCCAGAATACAAGGTACTCGTATCTCTTCCTCAATGTCACAATATTTGGAATTCAAATCCATACACCATGTATCTCTATGAATGAACTCATGCTTATCATTGATGAATGGTAAATACTGTGGATGATACAGCATGATGTAAAGTTATTTAGGTCAACTAGGCTCTGTTAAAACGAAGCCACGATCCTGGAAATGACTAGTCTGCTTATACAATACAATGTGCAATGGATGTTTATTACAAAAAAAAGAAATATTTTGTGTCTGTATGAATGAACGTCATCATGTCTGTTGATGACATATCTGGTTAATACTGTGATAATGCAACAATGTAACAGTATTTAGGTCCACTGTATTACCATGAACACGGATTCAGGACATGACTACTCTGCTCACACAAAACAATGTGCAATGGATGTTCATTACAAATTACTACTGTTATTCATGACATGAATGGAATATTTAGATGTATATGGGATTGTCTTTACCTCTTCCTGTGAATCAGTGACATGTCCAATAAATACAATATATGTGAAAGTATTATGAGGTAGCTGTGTAAACATGAAAGCTGGACTTTGGAAAATGACCAGTGTGTTAACAAAATATGAAAAACGTATACTACTGATATTCATGGCGGGAATATTTAGACGTATATAACATTAGCATTGTCTTTACCTGATATTCTTCATGGGCTAGTGTATAGTGACATGTGTTGGTAAATACTATAGATGTAAAGAGGTATTATGTAAACATGGAAATTTGGATCTACAGCTGAAATGTAAACATGGAAATTTGATCACCAGTGTTCTGTGGCACCATGTTGATGATTGTAGGTGTCTATATGGTGTTGTCCATATGGTGTGTTGTCTATATGGTGTGTTGTCTATATGGTGTTGTCTATGTTGTGTCTATTTTGTGGTGTCTATATGGTGTTGTCTTTGCTTGTTAACACATTGATTAGGGGCATGAGACAAAAGTCAACACGCACACTTCCACATCTGATTAAACATTTATCATTGTGTAGTATGCTTCATGGGAGAAGGTCTGACGTTCCATTGTTTCTCTTGACTTGGATCCATTTCCATCTACACCTGGCCAGGTGAAGCACTGGTTGACAGATCCAAGCAGATCCAAGCAGATCCACCACAACAAGAACCCTTGCCTGTCATCATGGCCAAACTAAATGTTCCTTGGCGTACAATGGAGGTCGTACCACTATCAGTATCAAGTGACTCAGTTTGAATTCTGGATCTTACCTGTCCGGGACATTTTCTCCATGTTGTTTGTTCCTTTGGAGACTGCTGAGGTTGTAGAAGTGCTTCGTTGAATAACACCCAGACATAGTTATTGTGATACCACCATGAAACAAAAAGGTAATCCACATTTTGCTGTGAGGAATATGGAGGCAGTTCAATACGTTATGAATTATTTGCGTATGTGTCTGATGTACGGTGTGATATGTACAGCAATGGAGGTTTTACTGGAGCTCTACCTGTACCTGGGATCCAGGTGGTACAGGTATAGTGGAGGGGAGGTTCCAGGATCAGAACTGTACCCCTTGATGATTCTATGTTCTGGCCATGTAATTACTGTATATTTCCATAGATAAGCCAAATTTGAGGACCAAGAAAGCAGTCTGTAGAAAGGGGTTTGCTTATCTACAGGTTTCACTTTACCTGTCACCAATGAGGTTTGGTGCAATCTCTCTATTTCCACTGCAAAACCAGTTTGTTGACATGTCATAGTCCAGCTAAAACAAATATGACTTTTTGTGAAATAAAATATGTGAACGTATCTAGGTTTGGTTGGTTGAAGACCTTTCCGGTATTCTGATACCAGCATATGGATCTGGACCGTGCTGATCCAGGGTAGGAGTAAACAGTGTTGATCATTGTTTCAATAGCCGGTGTATCGTATTGTTCATGTATTATACATTGGCAGTGAGGTCACTGGGTTCCTTCAGAATAATACATAACGTTCTGACCTAATTGTTTTCATAGCAATGTCGTGTAAATTATCTGATGAATGTATCGTTTGTCATATGACAACTACCTTGATCAATTGTGTGCTGAATCTTCAGCTACAGTTTGCCATTTTCAGGGTTCCTCAATATGTGTTTTCAGTTGTCACCCTCCTTGATGCATGACTTACCGGTAGGTGTTAGTGTTCTTCTGGGTGCCGTTTGTACAAAGTGATCTTAGAGCTAAGGTGATTATAACTCCCATACCTTAACATGGACTTATGACTGACGTAGTGCTAAAGTTGCCTTGTACAATGGCACCCAGATGGCATCAGAAAGTAAGGTCCATTCCTTGGTCTCAGCTAATACATGCCTTAAAGACATGGTTGATGTTTCAGTAACAAGGGATGGGGTAGTGTAATGTCTGACGTGTTGTCTTGTCAGACTGAAGGATCTCTTGTCAGACTGAAGGATCTCATGTGAACCAAACATGGCTGGAGTGTGTGTGTGTGTGTGTGTGTGTGTATGTGAACCATGGCTGGTGTCCTTTCTGTCATATCATGAAGATATTCCCAATAATGATGTAGAACCGACTCACTTTCTGACTGATGGTCAAATTGAATACTGCAGTGGTGTAATTAAAGCTCAAATATATCACTGTATTGGAGAACTAAGTTCACACTGATTGCTAGAGCAACTGTACTCTGTAGTGCTGCTATAAGCTCATATTGACCACTGTAGTGCTGAAATAAGCTCATATTGATCACTGTAGTGCTGAAATAAGCTCATATTGACCACTGTACTGAAATAAGCTCATATTGACCACTGTAGTGCTGAAATAAGCTCATATTGATCACTGTAGTGCTGCTGAAATAAGCTCATATTGACCACTAATGCTGAAATAAGCTCATATTGACCACTGTAGTGCTGAAATAATCAAGCTCTGAAATAATATTGATCACTGTAAGCTCATATTGATCACTTTAGTGCTGAAATAAGCTCAGATTGACCATTGTAGTGCTGAAATAAGCTCATATTGATCACTGTTGTTTTCTAAATAAGCTCATATTGACCACTGTAGTGCTGAAATAAGCTCATATTGACCATTGTAGTGCTGAAATAAGCTCATATTGATCACTGTTGTGCTGAAATAAGCTCATATTGACCACTGTAGCACTAAAATAAGTTTAATTAAGGACTTCCATGATTGGTTCCTAGCATTAAGCGAACTTTTCTTCTTTGATGCTTTGATATTTTCTGTTCAAAAGATGAAAAAACTGCAGCTTGTGTTGCTGACAATGTTTGAATGCCCCTGACACCCAGCTTCTCTCCTTGGTTGTTAACACAGCACCTGCCTTCTGTCTTGGGGACACCATCCACAGTGTTCTTCCGGCTACACAAAGTAGAGGGGGAACCCCAAACATGGCAGATTAAATTAACTCATTTCCATGTTCTGCTCTCCAGCATGTTTATTTATTCAACATTTCGTGAAGTCTTTGTCCGTTTGTACAAGAACCTGGCCTGATGGATCTAAGGTAACGGTAAACATGATAAGCAATACCTCCAGGGACAGTGTCCCTGTTGGGAAGCCAGGTGGCTTTGCGCTTTTTCTCCACTTGGGTTGTCCATCAGTAGCTTTGGTATTTGCTTCTACAGCTTATTGTTACTGAGTTCAAGTTAATTTAGATCCTTTGCATTTGTAAATACAGCTTGGAGAAATGCAGCGACAGAAACTGTGTTTATCATGTTGAAGAAACCCATCAGTGTTGATGAGAAATGTGGCGATGTTGTGACTTGAATGTGGACAATTGGTAGAGGATGTGTTTATGTTGGCCTGAAATATCACATACTCACTTACTTTGAGAAGGGTTTATTTTTCGTCACTGAAAGATTGTATTATGTAAGACTGCACTCACATATTCCATGGCAGTCCTACCTGTATCAAATGATTATATCTCATATTCAATAAGGAATCTATCCCTTATTCATCCCAGGCGATGATAAGATGTTGTGTGTTATATCCTGCTGTGTTGTAGCAGATGATATATGTCCCACAGCACATGGGAGGGATTAAACAAGGTAGGAGGACATATGTATTGTCTACACCATGGATGTTGGGGATTAATAGAGGTCAGGAAGGATGTATATATCTCACAGTCCATGGCATTAATGTATGGAGGTAGGAGAACATATAGTTTGTATAAAATACTGAATGTCAGGGATTTATAGAGGTGGGAGGACATATATGTTGTACACAATAGAGGTGGCAACACATATATGTTGTATACAATAGAGGTGGCAACACATATATGTTGTATACAATAGAGGTGGGAGGACATATGTTGTATACAATAGAGGTGGGAGGACATATATGTTGTATACAATAGAGGTGGCAACACATATATGTTGTATACAATAGAGGTGGCAACACATATATGTTGTATACAATAGAGGTGGGAGGACATATATGTTGTATACAATAGAGGTGGGAGGACATATATGTTGTATACAATAGAGGTGGGAGGACATATATGTTGTATACAATAATAGATGGTATACAATAGAGGTGGGAGGACATATGTTGTATACATAGAGGTGGGAGGACAATGTTGTATACAATGTTGACATATACAGGTGGGAGGACATATATGTTGTATACAATAGAGGTGGGAGGACATATATGTTGTATACACATACAATAGGGGTGGCATATATGTTGTATACACATATGTTGTATACAATAGAGGTGGCAAGACATGTATACAATAGAGGTGGGAGGACATATATGTTGTATACAATAGAGGTGGCAAGACATATATGTTGTATAGAGGTGGCAGGACATATATGTTGTATACAATAGAGGTGGTGAGGACATATATGTTGTATACAATAGAGGTGTGGAGGACATATATGTTGTTGTATACAATAGGCAGGACATATATGTTGTATACAATAGAGGTGGGAGGACATATACATATATGTTGTATACAAGGAGGTGGGAGGTTGTTGTATACAATAGAGGTGGGAGGACATATATGTTGTATACAATATAGGTGGCAAGACATATATGTTGTATACAATAGAGGTGGCAACACATATATGTTGTATACAATAGAGGTGGGAGGACATATATGTTGTATACAATAGAGGTGGGATACAATAGAGGTTGGAGGACAAGGACATATATGTTACAATAGAGGTGGAGGACATATATACATGGTAGATGTTGTATACAATAGAGGTGGAGGACATATATGTTGTATACACAATAGAGGTGGGAGGACATATATGGGAGGACATATATGTTGTATACAATAGAGGTAGAGGTGGGAGGACATATATGTTGTATACAATAGAGGTGGGAGGACATATATGTTGTATACAATAGAGGTGGGAGGACATATATGTTGTATACAATAGAGGTGGGAGGACATGTATGTTGTATACAATAGAGGTGGGAGGACATATATGTTGTATACAATAGAGGTGGGAGGACATATATGTTGTATACAATAGAGGTGGCAGGACATATATGTTGTATACAATAGAGGTGGGAGGACATATATGTTGTATACAATAGAGGTGGGAGGACATGTATGTTGTACACAATAGAGGTAGGAGGACATGTATGTTGTATACAATAGAGGTGGCAAGCTATCCCTGACATGCTAAAGCTCTAAATAAAGCAAGTCTAGATTTCCTTAGGTTCAGGAGTCTGAATCTCCAATCTCACTGGTGCTGCTTTTCAGTTTAAATGGAATTTTTTGTTGCTATCAAATTATATATATTCAGAAACTAAGTGTTAGTCTATATCAATCCCAACTCACTCACTCATTTGCTTACCTGATTCTCTCACTGTATTACAGATGTAACAGGGGCGGTGGGGTGGCCTAGTGGTTAAGTGCTTGCTTGTCAGGCCATAGACCCAGGTTTGATTCCCTACATGTACAATATTCCCTACATGTACACCTCTGTGATATTGCTGGAATATTGCTAAAAGCAGCGTAAGTAATACAATCGATCGCTCACTCACTCACTCACTCACTCACTCACTCTGAAGTAATACTGAAGATGACATAGCATGAAAATATACAACTTCAACACCATAAAATAACCAGTCTTGATTATATGCTGGGACAGATTCATTTGGGTGTAAAAGGCCAAATTATGGTGACAGACATTTGCCTGGATCAATGAACTAATTTTTATGTTCTGTGAATTTTAATTTCAGACCTCTCTACTTACCCTTCATCGTTATTGTTTACCTTGTTTATGCAATGTTTTCATCTTGGATTCCATGAATTCTTGAATGTTCATAAAACATAGCAGGATGTTACAGCCTAATGATTACCTTGCAGCTTTCATCACGGACAGTGGAAATCTTCTTTCCTTGTGATTCTCTTTGTTTGATGTGCAGTGGTTGTCCAGGTGTTAACGAGCTCTACTTGTTTACAGATCATGACATTGATGACCTGGAAATGCAGGTGGTGCGTTACAAGCCAGAGGGGATTGACGTCCTCTGCCGCAACACCAAGTTCACACGCAAGGAACTACAGATAATGTACAGGGGATTCAAGCAGGTAGGACAACCCCACTCTTTGATTTCCTTGTGAAAACATTCTAAACCCTTGGAGGGGGTATTGCACCAAAGTTTGAGTTCCTTATGAAAAAAAGAATACAAAGTCCTCTTTGAAGACGTGTGTCACAGTTGATAAAAATGGTCCAAAATCCTGGTAGAAATGGGGCACTAAACAATATTAGGATGCTTGTACATCTTGCTCATATTTCCTCATAAATAAGGGTTTCACAAAGATTCTTTATTTAATCGTTCGACCCCCGACCGCGTCATACCAAAAGACGTTAAAATATGGTACTTGTTGGTCCCTGCCTGGCTCGGCATTAATGGGTACAACAAGGACTGTTGGTCGGCTCGGAGTCAGTATAATGTGTCTGAGTGAGGTATGCATGCTTCACTGCGGCGTGGTATCTCAGTGGGCTAGCACTATAAAACCAGCTTAAGTCTGGGCTAGTACAAGCAGCCGCACATACACATACACACGCATGCACATCGTCATATGAGCGAAATATTCTCAAGCACGACGTTAAACCTAATTTCACCTCACCTCACCTCACTTTATTTAATCCCCTACCCTGATATGTTCCCCAGCAGATTAGTTTTCTTTATACTTCAGTGACATCACTTCCTCAGGTCTGTTGGCTCAGACTTGTATGATTTCATAATGTCAGCATCAAACAACATTCACTCACTCACTTTAGGAAAAAAGATGTTCTGATTAAGGAAGGTTATATATATTCAACAATTATCCTTGAGGATGATGGTCACAGATGCTTATAAGATGTTTCAACAGAAAGTTTATTACAGTGCTCACTAGCCATATGTCCCAGCCAGAGCTACCCAGATCATGAATCTTGGTCTCTGATCATGCTTGTGACAATTAGGTCTTAGGTTTGAGATAAATACTTGTTGTAGTTCATCCAGTGGGTAGACCAGTTGGTCGCATCTTTCTCCATGTTCTTGCTGGAGAAGTACACATGTTTCATCCGTGCTCTCATCCCCTCTTATCTGTCAAACCTTTGAAGATTGTAGCTTGGTAATAGTGTTCCACTGTTGTTATCCATTTTCTGCATCAGTCTGGAGAATACACCACCTATTATGTAGAAACTGCTCTGGTCACCATTAATCAGACGTGAACATGATGGAGCTAGAAAATGAAAACCGAGCTATCAAAGGTTTGTTAACAAATGGCTTCAGGTTTATAACCTCTTGTTACTGCTTAGATCTGCTGATGAAAAAGTGCTCATTAGTACAGTGATGATTGATAGAAATATAGCATTTACAGAGGCATGACAAGTCATCCACAGAGTTGCTTCCCTTAGATGCTCCAGGATCCTATGATCCTTGTTTAGAATCTGCATGAATTTTGACTTTTTTCCTCCCTCATCATGGATTTCCTGACACACTGGAATCTGACTGCTAAAGTTCAATGTGACTTTAAGTAAACCCACTCACTCAGTTACAAGTTTGTCAGCATCTTTATTGTACAAACATGCATATTTACTGTGAACTGCATGCACTAACATTCTATTGATGGAGCAGGGCTCAGACAGGTTGGTAGATAACAACAATAGTATCATGTTGCAGTAACAATGTATTTCATTTGGTTAAAGATTTAAAAAACACAAAAGCACTATTTCATGCAGTATTACAATACAAGCTGTTGCACAGCATGTGTTGTGTTTGGTGTGAAAGAATCCATTAGCAAATGAACGTATATCAGTGTTACTGAGACAATATGGTCCAGCCAAGATTCAAGCTGAGCCTTGAACTTCACATGGATCATATTACATGCTCAGCCATGAAATACACCCAGCTCATATTCCATGCTTTGCCATGACCTATACCCAGTTCATATTCCATGCTTTGCCATGACCTATACCCAGTTCATATTCCATGCTTTGCCATGACCTATACCCAGTTCATATTACATGCTTTGCCATGACCTATACCCAGTTCATATTACATGCTTAACCATGACCTATACCCAGTTCATATTCTAAGCTTAGCCATGTAAATCTCCTTGGTTATAATGCCTACGTTGTGTGATGTGCATTGTCTTGAAATGGCTAGAAACTCAAAGAATTTTGGTGCCATAATCATATAATGGTTTCTGTCAACTTCCAGAATGAAGTCTTTGTTTTCTGAACATTTTGTCATGGTAAGATAATTCTGAAATTTCCAAACATTTTGGGACAGTTCTGTCAATATCTGAAATCGGACAGGAGATCCTGTAGGTAGACTGACTCTCAGTTACAACTTGTGTGTCCTACCCTGACATCATGGATTGATGGCCTTTGTGTCCTTCTACCCAGAGAGCATGGATTGATGCTGACATTGTTGTCAGATTTAGCTGTGAACTGTGTGTCCCACCTGTACAGGATGTTGTCCGAGTCAGTTGTGGCCTTTGTGGCCTTCTACCCTGAGAGCATGGATTGGTCAGATTTACCTGTGACCTGTGTCTCTGTTGCCTACACTATAATCACCATTAAGGTGTAATCCAGTTGACTTTAAGAGTGTATTACCTTAATACAGATCAGTCATTGAGTTCTGGCCAACCAGATATTGTACAAGTTTGAAAGTAACATAAAAAAGATGACTAAGCGCATATAATATTAATGACAGTAAGTCAAGAGGCATCAAACAACATCATTTCTCAGTCACGCATTGATGTACACAGTGAATGAAGCTATGTACAGCAGTTCACAAGGAGAATAACGTCATGACCATCAAGTCCTATGCTTCAATGACGTCAAAAGGGACACACTTTATTAGTCCAGATCTTTCTAGATCTGACATATTTGCAGGTTTTCGTGTCGGAAATGGCAGTGTCTGTGGCTATTGATCTGACAGAAACTGGTCATAATGACCACCATGTTGCAACATTCTGCCAGTCAATATCTGCAGATGTGATTCCACACTGTCTATTATGAAGATATTGATCGCAGCTGATCTTCCCCAGATATAATGCTGTCTCCAAGACAAACTGAGGGTACTGTGTTGCACAATATTGTTGTTTCATCATGCCTCAGTGTAAGGGATACGGGGACTGTTTGGAAGACCTTTACTTTAGTTTGCTTTGGACAGGATGTCTGATAAGAAGCAGTTGTTGGATGATCTGTTTCCGAGTGTTTAGGGTAAAACATGGAAGGGCATGAGGTTAGAATGGTCACGGATATTATGGCGTGACAGATATAATGGTTGTGTGTTTACTTGATTGATGGCTTCCATAGATTGACTGGGACTTCCATGGATGAAATAATAAGAGTATTGAATAACATCTTTCCATATCGACAGAATTTTTCTGTTTCGTGTTCTGCTCTCTTCTACATTGCTCTATTGCCACGGAGTAATGCATTGGTTTATAAACCACCCACGGTCATTGTATTGATATGAACACAAACATGTATGGTAAAATAATGATAATTGTGTAAATGAAATTGAAATATTTTTCTTAGCAATTACTGATGCAAATACACTATTCAACATTTGACCTTGTGACCATATTATATATAAAACATGTTATGTGCATGATGAATCTGGTCTCAAAATACCAGTTAAAAGTGGAATAATAAATCATTCTTTAATGGAAAAGGTAGTGAGAATTCCAAGTTACCAATGCGTCCTGATAAATGTCTCATGTACATGATCCACAAACCTGAAGGGTACTCTATATACAATAATTTCACATGCTGTAGAGCCATTGTTGGAGGTATACCAGTATTCTCTGAATGGCAGATGTCTTCAGTTCCACACATAAAGGTTGACATGACCAGTTTGATAGGTAATAGACAGGGAAAGATTGAAGTTAGTAATCAGCATTATATATTTTCTGAACAAGGAATACCTTTGTCTTGTATGGCCATCAACCAGACTGCTAATATGACTTACTAGAGGACTGAGTTACTGCTAATATGACTTACTAGAGGACTGAGTTACTGCTAATATGACTTACTAGAGGACTGAGTTACTGCTAATATGACTAACTAGAGGACTGAGTTACTGCTAATATGACTTACTAGAGAGGACTGAGTTGAGTTCCTGCTAATATGACTTACTAGAGGACTGAGTTACTGCTAATATGACTAACTAGAGGACTGGACTGATGTTACTAGAGGACTGAGTTCCTGTATACTAACTAGAGGGATGACTAATATGAACTAGAGGACTGAGTTACTGCTAATATGACTTACTAGAGGACTGAGTTACTGCTAATATGACTTACTAGAGGGACTGAGTTAGAGGACCTGCTAATATGACTAACTAGAGGACTGAGTTACTGCTAATATGACTTACTAGAGGACTGGACTGAGTTACTGCTAATATGACTAACTAGAGGACTGAGCTAACTATGACTAATATGACTTACTAGAGGACTGAGTTACTGCTAATATGACTAGAGGACTGACTAGAGGGACTGAGTTACTGCTAATATGACTTTAGAGGACTGAGACTGCTAATATGGTTACTGCTAATATGAACTAGAGGACTGAGTTCCTGCTAATATGACTAACTAGAGGACTGAGTTACTGCTAATATGACTTACTAGAGGACTGAGTTACTGCTAATATGACTTACTAGAGGACTGAGTTACTGCTAATATGACTTACTAGAGGACTGAGTTCCTGCTAATATGACTTACTAGAGGACTGAGTTACTGCTAATATGACTTACTAGAGGACTGAGTTACTGCTAATATGACTTACTAGAGGACTGAGTTCCTGCTAATATGACTTACTAGAGGACTGAGTTACTGCTAATATGACTTACTAGAGGACTGAGTTACTGCTAATATGACTTACTGGACAACTGAGTTTTTGACAGTAAAGGACCCGTATGATTGTGTGCCATTTCCTAAAGGGTTTGGGTTTGCATTTGTCTAATCTGGCCCATTTACTAATATGTACAAGAAGACATGAAAAGTTAGCAATATGTGCAACTGGTTCATTCACTCACATGTGTGATTATAGCTAGTTTTGTTGGAGATCAGTCCCCAGAACCTCAGCTACCTTGGCAACGTCATCACTCTCAGTGCTGAGATACGTCATCAACCACTACAATCTCAGTTATCTCGGCAACATCATCAACTTCAACTACCTCAGCAACTTCAGTTACCTCCTCAGAATTTGATTCACTCTGTGTTTCGAGACATATTCTGACTATTACACAAAGACTCCTTCATTGTTTTGGGGCCAGACACAGATCAGACCTTTATGATCAAAGCTATCCCATAACTGAATTATATCTGGCTACCTCACTGCATGGAGTTAAGGTCAGGCAGACACTGCAAGGGAGTTCGTATCAAGAAGCCCAGTGTCGAGCAGTGGTTGTTCAAATTGGAACCAAAGGCATTCATTTTGGTAACTGAGTACAAAGCTGACATAAAGTCAGAATAGTCATGATGGTACTTTCTTTTAATTCTTGCTCTTGAACAAAAGGTTCTTGAAGACAGGACATTTTGGGTACCACATGCCATCTTCAAACATCGGGTAGACTTCTTGTGTTAAGGTTGCTTCTGGTGTGAAAGTAGGCTGATCACTGGCAAGATGGTTGAGGTATCTGAAATCTTGGAGCAATTTGTTGCTACAAATACGTCAGCCTTAGTTTGACAGCGGATCTGTACATAAACCTCAGCCACCAGCCAATGACAGTACATCACGATTTGATGCCAGGATAAATTGGGATTTGGTTATTATGAAGAGACAGATTCCATTTAGTTTGACAAATAGTTCAGATTACTTTGAACACCAATCACTTTGAACATGCAAAAAGTGGAAACAATGTTGTTAGGGTGTGTCTGGCTGTTAGAAAATTTGAAAAACCACAACTACAGCATTAGTGTTTCGACTGATTGATGGCCATTCTGCTGGTCCGTCCAGCCTTCGATATTAATTTCTACATTGTGGTCGATAATGAATTAGGATTGACTTTTTGATGTGAAGATGGAGTGTCATGCAAAGATGACTTATTCATAAGCCAGTTGTTCACTGTGCACATTTGAGACTTACACCAGCGATAACTGTTTGTCCAGATTGACAGCGCCATCTGGGAGTCTGGCTCCGAAGACAAGTAGGAGGAGGTGACGGCCATTCCTGGGTGCTGTGATACATTGTTGAAAACATTTCATACCAGTTTCACCTTCACTGTGTGTAAATATAAACAGCAATAACAATGTCACTATATGATCATAAATTAATTATTTGTCTGCTCACTCTCTGTAAATTATTTGGCATTTTGATGTTTGAATGAAGGCAATATGATGAGATACATTCCTGGGTTCTCTGCACCAGTTCCTGAAACACATTGTGTGGGCTGTAAGACAGGCACCCAACAGATGGTGGTAGTGGCAGCAGATTATAACTGTTATATCCCAGCTGGTGTATATACATTCACGAACCTGGGAAACACAAGCATGTTCTTAGAAGAAAATTTGTTTATTGGCATTCATTGATAAATGGTTGTATATTGTTAGTAAAAGTCCTAAAATCTCACTTTCCTTATGATAACTTCATTGAGTTTGAATTTAGAAGCTAGAGAACTTTACTTTATCAGACGATAATGTGCACTTTTTGCATTACGTCACAATGTACTGGCGTCACTGCGCCATTCTAGTCTGCCCCCATGTAATCGAAACAATTTTGCATTACATCACGATGCATGTCAGTTGTCATCGCCTCATACAGCTTCCTACAGTAAACTACTCCATTGCATCTCGTTTCTTGGTTTGCAGTTGCTTCACGCAGCTAACGTCACTGGTGGATTTATTACGTTTAAGTTTTCTGATGGTTAAAATGTCTCAATTCGATTCACAAGTTTTCAGCGACACGGTAACGTTTTTCGCAATGTTTACATTTCCACAATGCAATCGTGGAATGTCGCTTGACTACTCAGCTTCATCTGGATGTACTGATTTAAACTTACGTTGGTAGTAGAAATACGACATTCATATTGTCCCATATGGTTTACGTTAATCACAGATGTAATTAAAATAATTTAGAGAAGATATTTAATCCGAACATAAACCGTCATCAAACCGTTTCTCTTTTTTTTTTTGGTAATGTTTGTCTTAACATAGGGGGCAGACACATCAATAGAACAGTGCGCCAGTTAGCCCTGTGCGAGGATTCATAATTTAGGTCACCGACACCTCGTTTGTTTTCTGCCTTAAATTAATCATAATTATCCTTAGAAAGTATTAAATTTGGCATCTTAGAAAGAGTGCTTTAACATAATAGCTGAGGGCGAAAGTGTTCTTTATTACCCATACATGGTGGTAGAGCGAACTGTATTTCTTAAATATGATGATACTTGTGGTAGCCTAGTGGTTAAAGCGTTTGCTTGTCATGCCAAAGACCCGGGTTCGTTTCTGGGTAAAATGTGTGAAGCCCATTTCTGGTGTCCCCCGCCGTGATATTGCTGGAATATTGCTTAAAGTGGCGTAAAACCATACTCACTCACTCACTACACCATCTTAAGAGCTATTGTCTGGTTCATCAACGTCATGCCCAGTGCTGTCTTCAGCAAATGAGTTGTGCAGCGTCGTTTTGAGCAAATGCATCTTGTGCAACAAAAACTGGAAATCCTGCATCTTGTGCATCGCCTTGTAAAACAGATCCATCAAAGCATGAGTGAATCGAAGGAGAGTGTTATTCATTGTTGGTAATTTGCCAGGTCAGTGTAGACTATTTCCTTCTGATAATCCTACAGGAATGGTGGTTCATTCATATCCTGTCCAGTGCCATTCCTCAGGGTTAGAGGCAGGGGAGCATCAGGATCAATATAGAGAACATTAGCAGCGCCACATTCTTCAGCGTCACCATTATACTCCAGTTTATGTTCCAAGATCCAAGACCTATGAAAAAAAAAATATTGTATGATTACATGGATGTCTAAAAGAGAATTAGTAGGCTTTTACATTCTGGGTATATTCAAAATGGAAATCAGAATAGAGAACTATTTGATTTGAAATGTTTTTGAATGTTTCTTTAATCATCTGTGTTGTCACCTTGACCTTCAAGGAGGTTCGATCAGTAGGCAGGAGTGGCGAGGTGGCCCAATGGTTACAGCGTTCACTCATCACATTGATTCCTCACATGGATGAATTGTGGGTTTCCTGCTACAGTATTGCGGGTACCATGGAAACAGCAGTGTAAAACCTGATGCTCACTCACTCACTCACTCACTCACTACGGAACTCACACTCACTCACTCACTCATCGCCATACCAAAAGCGTTACCTTATTACTTGTTGTCCTGACTGGATTATTTATGGGTACCACTGACCATCGGCTTCTGAGTCAGAATATAGCTGAGTGTTAATCAACAACCAAGTATCCCAACTAGCACTAAAACACCTGGTGTCATCACTGATTTTCAATTGTCCATTCATACGATGTTCACAGCTATCTCGCTACACGACGTTAAACCCAATTTCACCTCACCTCACCTCACTCACTCACTCACTTACTCACTACACTCACTGCCATACAGCTCACTGAGTGTTCAATCACTCACTCACAAACACCTGGTGTCATCACTGATTTTCTCACTCATGTTCACTCAATGTTCATGCCCACTTGGTAACATCATTCACCACTCACTCACTCACTCTTACAAATGCCCAATCATTGTAATGTTACAAAGATCAACATTCAGTTATTCAAATCAATTATTCAAATGACCTACATGACTGGTGACACTATCTGTAACAGATATTTTTCAACAAAATTACATTTAAAAAAAATAAATTCTGTGAATTTAATGTCTTTTATTTATTTATCATTATGTGTATGTTTGTTTAATAAATGATGGAAATGGGTATAGCATTTTGTAATTCACTAAGCATTTGACATTTTCTCCTCTATTATGGCGGACTCGGTTCATGTCTATTCTGAGGAGAGGATCACTGAAGCTTCCTTCTATCCAAGCAGATCCAATTTCAAGGTGGATTTACCCTGGATAAAGAGACAATGTTTGAATAGCAAACTGACTGTTTACTTCTCCATGGAATCAGGATTGTGCTTGTGCTGACAATGCCATTTAACCATTATGGCCCATTGCTCGTAATGCACCAGGTGCCCTTGATGCCATTCAGGGCTGTGTTGTTATGGCAGATTATGCCACGGACAGACAAACACTGTATTCCATGTTGGTACACACTGTAACTACATCAGACACTGCTTTATTTCCACCAACAAAATAGATCCATACTAGTGTTTCCGTTGTGTGGGGACCTGTGCGACCATTTCTACAACAACATTCAACAATTATTTTGCTGTCGGTCCTTGATGTTTTCTATTTGCTTCAGTGTACAGAGCTGAAATGTTTTAATAGATTTTGTCCAAAGGCAGAATGCTATTGTCGCAGACAGATATTCTGTCATATTGTCCAAGAGTGAGATGTGTATCAACATTTTCCGTCTTGTCTGTCATACAAATGAAACAATGAAACAGGTTTCATACATTTTCTGAAAGATTTTGATTGCTTGATCAACATCGTAATTGTCTCATCTTTGATAGCTGCTACTCTTTGTCTTCTTCCTTTTAGCGTTATGCCCTGACGTGGGACATATCTTGTTTGTCTGACATTTAAACTGGGGTATATTTTGTAAGCCAGCAAGGCTATCATTGGAAACTTGATTCTTGCACTGTTCTTTCCTTCTTTCATTCATCTGTGTCGGTCACACATGTGGCCCAGACGTCATGTGCCAAACTTTGGTGTGCAGAGTTGTCTCCCTTGAATGCTCCAGATACCTGCGATTGTGGCTTTGAATGCTGGTTCAGTCTATTGATGTTTCTAGACCATACCTGTGCTCTAGGGTTACAGATTAAGTGAACATAAGGGTGGGGAATGTTGATTCTTTTACAGCTCTTGGGATCCTGTAAGCATTTAAAAGGAGAAAGTGAGGACAAAATGTTTTTATTTCCAGTGGTCTAAAATAGAAGGGAATAGCTATTATGAGAAGGAAACAGGTCTTTTTGTTTCAAAACATTTGCTCATCTCACCAAAGACCTTGGTTCAATTTCCCACATGGCTACAATGTCTGATGCCTATTTCAGGTGTTTCCTGCCATGATATTGCTGGAATAAAAGTGGAATAAAACCAAACACACTCACTCACCCACTAGTATGAACCTATAGCTACCATCTAGCCACCTTATACATTGTTTTATTCCACGTTTCCCAGTGATATGTACTTACTTGTATGTTGCCCCTCCCTAGGGTCCACCAGTGTCTCAGTGCCAGTCGTGGTTGCTATGGACATGGCATCTGGTTGCCAAGTGCTGATTCTCCATCCATTAGTTGTGGTTCAGCAAAGATGCCATGAAATTTGTATGAGTCCCATTTTCACAAAGGACTTTACTTTTGTGTTGCTTCTGCTCAAACAACAGAATGTAGACAAAGAGGTCTTGAAATAGTGGATAGTTTAAGAAGGTTATCAACCTGGAGACGCCACAACCTATACCTGCAGATGGTTAGTTTCAACTGTCATTAAATACAGTCTACTGTTACAATAGAATCTCTTTGTTGGAAAATGTAAATTGTGGGCAACACTGAAGACCATCCTGCTGAAAATGATTAATTTCTCTTGATCAACAAGTTTATTTAACAATGTGAGTTATTGTTTTGATTGTATTCTTTGTAACTATCATTATTTATTTGAGATCATTTGTATGAGCATGGAAAAATATTACTAATAAAAATAATTGATAAAATGACCCAATGTCTCTACACTCCTATTTATTATATTAGTAGCAATTTATTTGGCGAACCGTTAATATTAGATTTTAACTCACTTACTAGTATGAAAATATTTTGTCAGAAACCATGCATGCAATGCTGGAACACAATATGATGGACAATCTCTTCTATGTCCTGTTTTTAGATAGTCCATGTTTTTGTATGTGGACTCCTTGGAAGGTAAATCAATGTGAAACTAATTTGACTACAAGATGGGTTTACAATGCTCCGATGTTGAGATGAAGCATCAGCTCCATGTACACTGACACTGTGTGACGATGGAGACATGGATCTATGTCTAATTTCAGGGTTGGTCACAAGACTCAATTATTCTGTAAAGATGGCTGGCAGCATAGTCCTAAGATTACACAGTTCACTATTGACCGTATGAAATCAGGAACCATCTTTACAAACTTGCATGCTGGGATAGGTCAAGGCCATCAAATAGTCTGTAGCAGTTGGTGTTTCGATATTCACCTTCACTATACTATAGCCATCAATCAATACTTGTTCCAGTGTGGTAGATACATCGATTATATCTTAATTACTAGTATATATTAATGTTCTATTTAATTTGTAGTGTTTGATATGAATTATTAAATGACATAGAATTGTCCTTGTTCAGCATTTGTAGCACGGAGGTGAAACAGCGTATAACGTATGTGTGATGAATTCCACATCAATACATTACAACCAATCCCTGGAACAGTTGGTCATTTCTATTGCAATGATCCCTCATTTCTAGTTTATTCAAAACATATAATTATTTATATTCTCTTCCCTCTTACCAGGAAATGCACTATCAAAACAAAACTTGCGTGATGAATTGAAAAAAACCCATGTTACCAATATGTTTCATTCCTTCAAGACGGTCCATCAGGTCGGACATCAGACCGAGCCAGTTTGATTCTGAATTGATCACATCCTACTAGGTCTACTAACTGAAATTATGTACATGAGTCAATCAGTTACTGATTAGGCTAATTACATAGATATAGTGTCTCAGATGGACACAGGCACTAATGACAATGTCTCGAACTAGCTGGAACCTATACTATATCCTGAACTATCATTTCCTGTAATGGAAATTGGCTTCAGTCTGTAGCTCTCTATAAGTGGTAAAGGAATGTCAAACTGATGTATTTTTAGCTGAAATCAAATTGAACTTCAACAATATTATATATTTGGAAATACTCTCTAATATATGCTACTCGAAATATGTTAAGGAACACCAAGTGGAAAGAGGTTCTGTATGTAATATATTCTGTTACAAAGTTAAAGAGCGCCAATTCTTTAGTTCACCCCACATGGGTGCAATGGGTGCAGCCCATTTCTAGTGTCGCCTGCCGTGATATTGCCAGAATATATAGTATACATTGACAGGAAAGGATCAGGTAGTCATTCGAATAATAATTGGAATTGCATGTCATTTCAAAGTTTATATCTTTCAGTTGTTTTCACCTTTCAAGCTTATACCATCAGGAGTTTATCTTTCTAGGTAGTATGTGTGTGCAGCCCAAACTATCAGTTTGAAGATATGCCTAAACATGTTTATAGACATTTTCAAGACATTTCCTTAGACTTTTTCTTCCAAACTGATGTTCTATGGGTTATGACTTTATGGTTTATCACACCTTCAATATTGTAATGATTTAAAAAACGAGTGATGTTCTTATTTTTGCATTCATATTTACACCAATTTGATTAGTTTACCATAATCATGTTAAGGTCATGAAGCAATCTATTATTTTCATATTATGGATGTTAAGATGGTTTAACGTTGCTCTCCAGATGACCTGAGAATTCTTTCACCATCTTGACAATTTTCATGTGTATGAAGAAAATGATCTGATTATTTGTGTAATATTTTTTATTGGGATGAAAATCGGAAAGAGATGAGTTCATTTTGACTTTGATTAATGGAGCTTGTACTGCTGATCATCCCCCTGATGAATTGGCCATACACTGAGTTTCAACCTGCTGTGTGTTTAAGAAGTTAGCTAGAAGTCTTGCATGGAGCTTGGAGGGAGAGGGTGCTTGTCCCAGTGTTTTAAGGCTATAATACATTGCACACAGTCACAGCCCTAACTTCTGGTACTGGCTTGCTGGAACCTCTTCAGCTGTATTCCATGTGTCTACTTGAGACATGGCTGTCACTCTGACACAGCCCTATTTGCAAGTGAGATTTCAGAGCAGGAGAGAATGACTGTATCAATGATGTATGGTTAGTTGGTCTCAAACAATGACAGAATTGCAAATTTCAGATACACAAAACCCTATACTTTCCCAGTGGAAAGCAGACTTTGATATTTTGTGCTTGTCAGAATTTTATCATTTGTTGATGTTCTGGAATCATTTTGCATTTTAGGGAATAGATTTAAAAAATATTTCAAAGGCAATGCCTAGAAACTTTTATATGTGCTATACATAATGGAAATCAGTAGTGAATATTAGAAGAACAGCCATGTCATTTGCTTTTAGGGGTGGTGAGATAGCCTAGTGGTAAAAGTGTTCACTCGTCACACCGAAGACCCAGGTTTGATTCCCCACATTGGTACAATGTGTGAAGCCTATTTCTGGTGTCCTCCGCCATGATATTGCTGGAATATTGCTAAAAGCATCATTAAACCAAACTCACTTACTCACTCATTTGCTTTTCAGAGTTGTGTCCCTTACCAGTGCCAGGATCTGACTGTTATTAAGTTTGATAGCTGGTCCTGTGTTTGTGGGCTCCTTCACCTTGGATTCCTATGACTAGACTAGCAGTTCTTTATGTCAAGATGTGAATATTTACAGGCTCCATAAATCTGGTTGTAATATTATCAACTGCATAATAAAAGATCATTCTGTCCCTCCTTTTCCTCCCCTGGCATGATAAACTTCAAGCACTCCTCAAACCAAATAACTTTTCGTATATGAAGTCTAGTATTTTTTTCTGGCAGCAAGTAGTTTCATATTCAGTGTTTTCTAGTCTAAATGTCAAGGAACAATCCCCTCTCACATTGCTGAAGTACTTAAAGAAAGAATCCTGCTCCAATCAATACCAGGTTTATAGTTTATGAAACCCAATCTGGTTGGAATCTGAGACTATTTCCTCAGGTGTATACAGTTATCATGTTGGGTTCTTAGTGACCACAAGGGGATGAAATCTACAGCATCACCTATATGAAGGCAGTCATATGGAGGCTGCTTCCATCACCCAGGAGACGGACTATATACCAACACCAGGTGCTGGTTGTGCCATGCTTTTGGTCTATGGTCATAACCACCTTTAGGAACATCTGCATACACAGTCTTCTAGCCTCAGTCTTCCCTTCCACAGGTCATGCTGGCATGATGTACATCATATTGTGTTAACTCCCACTCACTCACGGGGGCATTGGGATAGCCTAGTGGTTAAAGCGTTAGCTTGTCATGCCGAACACCCGGGTTCGATTTCCCCACATGGTTACAGAGTTGGCTGAGGCTTGCTCATCTTCCAGCATCATGGTGATGGCAAGATCATAACCTTGTTATTTAATCAGTCATATAATAATTTTGGATGCCATTTAAGCATTCAGAGGCCCAGATAAGCTGCATATCCGGGTAAAATAGGCATAGAAAATTTCCAATTACGCATTGAAAAATAACTGTTGCGTACCAATTACGCATTTATAATGTTAGATACGCAAAAAGTTTAAAACAAATGCGTACGGAATATATTTATAAAAATCACGCTTGCGTAATGAAAAAGACATCGATTGCTATCAAGTTGTACTGTTAGTATAGGACTAGTGTTGTACTGTCAGTATAGGATGAGTGATTTTTTATGAAATCATTTCCATTATATTTAAGTTGGTTTTGATTAGGTATGACATAAGGCAGAACATACCTGCTTAGTAAACCTACTCAATGACATATACTTAGGTGAGTAAAATCACTAAAATACCCACATATTTGAAAGCAGTGGGTAACTGAAAATGAAATACCTACTCAACATTCATAATACCCACTCCCAAAAAATACAGTGGGTACAGTACCCGCATGAGCTAAATCTTATCTGGAGCTCTGTGAAGCATCCCCAATATGTTTTTCAACATTCTTTTGTTTTAGTTCTAAGGTGCAATATACTTGTTTATATCATATGTCCGGTATAACTGCATCTAGGTACTTGAATAAAACACTCCATGGCCATTATCGACTGCTTTGTACACTTACTGTACATGTCATGACAAGTTACACAAACATACTACATACCACATTTGATGTAATTAAACCTTTAGGTTTTATATACCAAAATTGTACATGAAAATGTTGAACAGGAACGATTTTTTTATGGATTCCTTATTGAAATGGATGCGTTTTTTCGGTGTAGATGTTGACACCGTTTATCAAGCAAGTGATGGTAGCACTAACGGTGTTAGCATCTACACCGAAATGTTGCATTTATTGCAATAAAAAAGTTGTTTATCCATTAAAATTGTTCCAGTTCATCATACCCGCTTCTAAATGCCACTCAGAGAAGTTATGGAAATGTGGATAAAAGTATATAATGAGGAAAAAGCTTTTTAAACATGTTATGAAACATCCTAAAGTGCTAAGACTCTTGCTAGCTAGTGACTGTCTTGTAGAGAAACCTTGTTGTCCAACTAATGACTACACGGATGTTGCTGATTTGCCTCCCTATAGACCATGGATCCTTAGGGGATGGGTCACACGAAGTGTGCCATCAACACCCCCAGGATGTGCCATGTGATGTTCTGTGTGGGCTTGTCAAATCAAATGGAAGTGAATTAATCCAGTCTGTTGCAGCCTCATTGTACTCACTCACTCACTAACCCACTCACCCGGGGCAGTAGGGTAGCCCAATGGTTAAAGCTTTTGCTCGTCTCTCCAAAGGCCCGGGTTCGATTCCAAACAATGTTTGACCGCCTCCGTGGTGTAGTGGTTAGAGCGTCCGCCCGGAGAGCGCAAGGTCGCGGGTTCGATCCCCGACCGCGTCATACCAAAAAGACGTTAAAATATGGTACTTGTTGGTCCCTGCCTGGCGCTCGGCATTAATGGGTACAACAAGGACTGGTCGGCTCGGAGTCAGTATAATGTGTGTGAATGGGGTATTCATGCTTCACTGCGGCATGGTATCTCAGTGGGCTAGCACTATAAAACCAGCTTAAGTCTGGGCTAGTACAAGCAGCCGCATATACACATACACACGCATGCACATCGTCATATGAGCGAAATATTCTCCAGCACGACGTAAAACCCAATTTCACCTCACCTCACCAAACAATGTTTAAAGCCCATTTCTGGTGTCACCACCATGATATTGCTGGAATAATGCTAAAAGTTGTGTAAAACTAAACTCACTCACTCAATCCATGACTCACCCAGCCACTCACTCACCAGCCACCCACTCACTCACCCAACTGCTCCTTGACTCACACAGCCACTCACTCACTCACTCACTCCCTGAATTACCCATCCACTCCCTGACTGACTCACTGACTCTCTCACTCATCCCAGCCTCTCCCTGACTGACCCAGCCACTCACTCACTCACTCACTCACCTATACACACATGACTGCACATGCACATGCACTCCCTCTACATAGAACCATACCTGCCTATTCCCCCCCACCAACCCACCTGTATGCCTCCCCCAAAACACCTCATCCCATCCATACACACCCAACTATATTTCATGAAAAATCAAAAGCTGAATACACTAATGAAGTTCCAAAGCTGACCTTTCCAGATGTAATTCATGAAAGATCACATGCATCAGAGTTTCTTCGTTTAAATGTTAAGTACCCTATTGAAAACATTCCATTTTTCAAACAAAGATATTTAAGTATCATTAGTTAGAAATGATATGTTAAGTATCATCTTGACTCAGTAATATGGAGTATTAATTTGGATATCTATAATTATTTGAGCTTTTGCCGTTCTTGGATTCTGAGCAATTCATCATTTCTGCACCTTCTCCTTCATATTAAATGAAATTGTATATCACAATGGCTATCTAAATTACACTCACCAGTCTGGGGTAAGAGCACAAAAATATAATTATTTCTGTGATCATTGCTTTGGTTATTAACAATGTACAGTAAGGAACTCTAGTAACTGTGGTATTTTCTAATTGACTTTGTATTGGAATTTTTGGGTCTTTTTCAACTACCGTATTTGCCATAATATTCATCCTATTCATGAGGAAAACACACTTAAGGAAAGCTCTGTACAACCATAGGTTACAGAAGTTAAATTTGAAATCAAAGATTATGGGAAGTAAATCTTTTTCAGTAACAGTTACTGCGATTCTGAGCAGATATACACTATGCTGATATTTTCTTTGTAAAGTGTGTAATATGCAAAATAAAGTATTGGCCATGATGGCATAAATTGAGATTAGTTACAGCTTAGTCTTGCAGTTGGTCAGGGCTTCCATTTCGAGCAGGGTGCTTTATACAGTAAATACGGTAATTTGTCTTCCTGAGCATTCAGTTAATGGTCTGGTTCATTTGTCCTTTGGTTGGAAACTTTTACAAATTCTCTTCAGATACATCAGGACCTATCAAATTGAAACTTAGCACAGATCGCCTGAGCTATGGTGTCGCTCATTATGTGAAACATGTTTACAAATGGCTTTGTTGTCTACTGCATCAGTTTTGAATATTGTTGTTTTCCCCATTTATATCACAATTACCTTCCATGTCAAGTATAACAGAAAATACCCAGGTGAGCAATCAAGCTGTGTGTGGGGCGATGGGGTAGCCTAGTGGTTCATGTGTTCGCTCATCATGCTGAAGACCCGGGTTCGATTCCCTACATATTGCTAAACTAAACTCACTCACTCACTCAAGTTGTATGGTCCTGCTGACCTCGTATTTAGATGATTACGGTAATCCATCTGAATCCTTATAGAGTTTTGGTGAGACGGCTGAATCTTTGTACTAACTACTAATTTAAGATGATTTTATGTGTGCAGTTAATACCTCTTTTATCTGAAAGTGCAGCACTACCTTCAGATATGTACATGTACAGAATCTTCTGGTATCAAATTTACATGCTAGGTAACAAATGAGTGAGTGTGTTTTTTATGTCACTTTAAGCAATATTATAGCAATATCAAAGCTTGGGACACTAAAAATGGGCCTCACACATTGTACAAGAAGGGATCAAACTCGGTCTCTGGCATGAAGACTGAATGCTTCAATCTCAAGGCTATTTCCCTCTCTGTGGTTGTGCTGAACCTGATGTTCAAAATGTACCCAGTCACGGACTCATTTTGTAATCTGTGCTCGTCACGTTTTGTCACATTCAAGGTCTTGGTTTCTGGTTACTTATGTTCAGATTTGGACCAACAGGAGTTATGTCCCCTTGCAGAACTATGATTTTGTTTACATATGTTATATTTGGGATTACACTTTCTTAGTAACGTACAAATTCTAGTACTTTTTTGGGTTGAGTCCCATCTGGGAGCTTTATACCTTTTCGCATATACCTCTGTCAGCCGCCTAACCCGCTCAGCCACCGCGACTTCCACAATCTTCTGCGACTATCATTTTGTTGTATCCATTTTACTAATTAATAGCATTTAACATTTACACTGAAGACATATAGTGAAACAACCAAGGTTGAAAGGTTCACATTGTCCTATATATCACCTCAAAAGAAGTTAAAGAAAATCAAGTCATTGTTTTATTACAGTTCAACATGTTGTAGGTGTATGAAGGAATCAAGTGTTCTTTACTTCTTTTGAGTAGTATATACAGGTGTAACATGTTATGCTTGAGATTACATTTTCTAAGAACTATTTTCTTGAAAGGGACAGTGGGGTAGTCAAGTGGTTAAAGTGTTCACTCATCACGCCTAAGACCCGAGTTCTATTCCCCAGATGGATACAATGTATAGCCCATTTCTGGTGTCCCCCTCCATGATATTGCTACAATATTGCTAAGAGTGGAGTAACTAAACTCACTCACTCACTATGTTCTAAAAAGGCATTGTGTATTGGTATGTAGGTGTATATGTGCTTGTGTACTGTTGTATAAGGCACAGATCACCTTCCCACATCTGATTCAACATGGTGAAGCTCAAACCAGTGCTGAGTCATGTACTACAGAAACACATCTATTAAGTGTGATTCACCCATATTATGGAAAATAAAACTGCCAACTTCAGGCAAATGGTGCTATTTTATTCCCATATGTGTTTGTGTTATGATTAGTTGATGGACTTCATGCTGCCTGTTTATGTTGTATCTGGTGGTGAGATGTGGAGAGATTCCTGTTTATGCACGCCACTCCAATATAATGACTGACCTCAGGATAATGCTCCAAATATGGTTTAATCTTCATCTGATACTACACAAAAATGTTAAGGATTCACAATTCCTTTACAAAACAAACTAAAGCAAATAGAAAGAATCAAATAGTGCTGTATTTGTTTTGAGCTGTATATTTAAAAGATACTCCTACAATTCCACCAAAGCTTTGTTTTAGGAATCACAAGCTTTAGTCCTAACAGAAAAAAAATCTCTGGATGAGAAGTGTACGGGGCCAAGATTAGAGTGAGAATGACAAATCTGAGATGCATGAAAGCCCCTGCAAGAACTGCCTCAGCTGTAACCATTGGTATCCAGAAGCAAGGGCCAATCTATCTCTCAGTAGCCTTATTCACATGGAACTCAGGTCAGGGCACACAACATCATATTGATCTAACATGGCGGGAAAAATAAAACAACCTCCCTAATATCTTGCATGGTTTTTTTTCATAAGAACAGCTCATTCATTTGTTGATGATCGGGGAAACCCTTGTTCAATCTACATGAGTGGTTGGTATCAGTTGTTTGTGTGTTTTGGGTGTTTTATGGGATATTTGTATCACTTTTAGGTGGAATGTTTTCAGAGCAAACATAGTTTGAAACATTAGCTTCTTGCTAGATGATGTTACTCGACAGCTTCTTCAGATCGCTATAGCACAAACAAAGAGGATGAAGACAAAGGTTTATGTAACTCATAGCAAAAAAAATGATGGTTCATCTATCTTGTCTGGACATGCCCATGAATATTTAATGTCAGCACCAGACACTCTACTTCCAGTAGCCATTTGAACCTGGGCGCCCGGGGCAGTGGCACCTAGGCTGCATAATGGACCTTGTAACGGCCTGGCAACTGGGTGCATGAATGTTTATTGCAGCATCGGCAGTAACGGCATGTGACCAAGTTGAAAACCCCTCATTTATTGTTTCTCTATTTATTCATTGTTTTGTTTATGTCCTCAGTTGTCATGTGTTGAGTAGATGCTGGGGAACATGGAAGGGCCCAGCGGGTAATGCCGTCGGCATGAGTGTCACAAACTTAAATACTAAACGTCAGTGCCAAAGAACACCCAGTCTTGACTGTCCTCAGATTGCACTGGGTGTCAAGGGCACCATAGCTGTTAACATTGTATGAATGGACAATTGAAAATCAGTGATGACACCAGGTGTTTGTAGTTGCTTGGTTGTTAATTAACACCGCACTCGGCAATATTCCAGCTATATGGCAGCGGTTTGTAAATTATGAGTGGCGATCCCTGTACAATGTTAGGTCTCTCTGGGGATTTCTGAACTATCTGGTCCTAGATATCTTGTCCTAGCTTCATCTGGCCTGTACTTTGTATCACTGACAGCCCACTTGGCCAGTGTAAGTGAAGAGAGAGAACAGATGGCCATGTAGTTGATGTGTTAGCCATAAGTTCCAGTGATGGTCATGGGTGACTGAATGAGTGAGTGAGTTTAGTTTTACGCTGCACTCAGCAATATTCCAGCTATATGACGGCGGTCTGTAAATAATCCTGTCTGGACCAGTCAATCCAGTGATCAACAGCATGAACATTGATCTACGCAATTGGAATCGATGACATGTGTCAACCAAGTCAGCGAGTCTGACCACCCAATCCCGTTAGTGGCCTCTTATGACAAGCATGGGTGGTTGAAGACCAATTCTAAACCAGATCTTCATTGGTTCCCAGATTTTTGTAGAAGGCCAGATATGTTATTAATGTGTGTGGCATTTCCAGGAGACCAGGTATTTGGGATGTAACACTTGAGGACAAATTGTTTTTTACCTATACTGTCACCAACACCTTACCCTTATCATATGGCAGATGCTGAGCCCAGTAAACTGTTACATATTGGACACTACTGTACCCTCCATGCCATGAAATGTTCGCCTGGTGTGCTGATGTCAATATTTCAGTGTCAAGACTTATCTTTTTTTATCCCTTTATTCTTGCAGAGGGTAAAAATCAATCAAGTACTTAGCCCTAAGCTTATGAAGATGCATGGTGATGCATCAGTGTGGTCTCCCATGATCATTCGAGGATGCACATGTGGCCACAACCTTGGTGTTTGATGAGATCATTGATAGTCCATCAGCTTGACATTAGATGGTTGTTCCATGCATAAATATTTATATTCATATATGGTGGTAGAAACGGAAGAGTCACAGACGGAATCTTGCAGTAGAACCAGATGTTTCATACAATCAATGACCCAATCCTCTTCTACCATCAAACAGCAAGACCATGGCATCAGCTGGACTGTAATCCCCTTTCTAAATTTGTCACTGCTGGTGTTTCTGAGATGAGCAGGGTTGCAGGAAAGCTGCTGGCGTCCGTGGAATTGGGGGTGAGGGGTGGGGGTACAGTCACCCATTTCTCTCAGCAGTAGGGGGACACATGTTGTGGGAGGTGTCCAGTATGATGGAATTTATGTGGCAGGTGTTGAGTGTGGAGTTATTCATTGTGGCAGGTGTCTATGGTAATGGTATTGCATAAAACAGGTGTTTGGGATGATGATATTGGATATGACAGGTGTCTAAGGTGATGATATTGAATATGGCAGGTGTCTAGGCTGGTAGTACTGTATATGGCAGGTGTCTAGGCTGATAGTACTGTATATGGCAGGTGTCTGGGTGATGGTATTGGATATGGCAGGTGTCTGGGTAATGGTATTGGATATGGCAGGTGTCTGGGTGATGGTATTGGATATGACAGGTGTCTAGGGTGATGACATTGGATGTGGCAGGTGTCTATGGTGATGACATTGGATGTGGGAGGTGTCTAGGCTGATAGTACTGTATATGACAGGTGTCTAGGGTGATGACATATATATGACAGGTGTCTGGGTGATGGTATTGGATATGGCAGGTGTCTGGGTGATGGTACTGGATATGACAGGTGTCTAGGGTGATGACATATATATGACAGGTGTCTAGGGTGATGACATATATATGACAGGTGTCTGGGTGATGGTATTGGATATGGCAGGTGTCTGGGTGATGGTACTGGATATGACAGGTGTCTAGGGTGATGACATATATATGACAGGTGTCTGGGTGATGACATATATATGACAGGTGTCTAGGGTGATGACATATATATGACAGGTGTCTGGGTGATGGTATCCATTGTGGCCAGTCAGTCAGTGATGTGATTTTGGCCTAGCAGGTGTTGTGTGTGTGGTTACACCTTTCCTGTTATACATCCAAGCTGTCCTCACTTACCAGCAAACAGCTTACAGCTTACATATGTAAAACAGCATTACTTCCACTTGAAGTTAGGTATCAGTTTGTTGAACTGATAAATGATATACTGCTTTCCTGAAGCCAACAGATCTGACAATGAATAGATCCAGCTGCCTCTGCTTCCAACTTGTGTAATATGTAATCAATGCCACAAACAGACTTTGATTAACCCTGCGTCTGTAACATATCTGAAATCAAATCTGTTGTATAGCTGCTTCATGATAAATGTTGACTTCCATTGATCATCTTGTTCTGGGCAGTGTTGGTCTGTTGCTGTTGTTATGGTAAGCAGATATCATTCTGTCAGATACTGCTGGCAGGACAACTGATTCCATTTGATTGTGATTGAAAAATGTCAATCATAAATTACAGATTTGATTATGATGTGAATAGATTGTATTTTTGCTCCAAATAGAACAGAAGAAATGTAATGTGTCTGGATGGGAGTGATTTATTTCAAATATATCGAACTGATGTAGCCCAGTCTACGTCAGAGACTTAAGTATCTACTTGAAATGTGAGGCAACATTATTTGTAACAATACTCAACATGACATTATATTGTTGATTTGATATGTCTGACGAGTGGTGAAAGTTGTGAAAAAGAAAGACAAGTTTCTAATACTTACTAATAACTTACTAATAAAGGCAACAAACCTCAGAGTAATATGACATCTGTTTGTTTGGTGGATACTCTTCAGAAGTCTGAGTGAGCAAAGACTTCTGGAAGATCAAAGTTATAATGGGTATTCAGCAAATGAAAGTTACAAAACCCTTTCAAAATCAATCATTGATATACCAGTGCATGAAACTTTAATTAAACTTCTTAGCCAAATAACCTTGTTTTGATTTTACCATCCTGAACAGAAGCTCTAACTCGTATCCTTAAAGAAACAGATCCACCAGGAGGGGAGCCTACTTCTTGTCAGATGTTTCATGCCAAAATTTTAAATAGTTGTCAACGAGGAAGTCAAGCATTTCACACAATATTTTCCCAGTAAACTTCAGATGACATTCATTTTTGACGAATTGACCTGAGTTTTTAAGATAGATATGTAAGTATATCTATGTTTACGTGATGATGTGTCGGCCAAGTCAGCGAGCCTGACCACCTGATCCCATTGGTCACCTCTTACAACAACATGAGTTGCTGAATATCAATTCTAACCCAGATCTAGGTAACTAATAAGCAGAGACTGTGTTTATTCGACTGTGTGCATGCTAATGTGTAATTACTGATGGACACACGGTTTATTTCTGTTCAGCCATGGTTTCTAAGGCTATATTTGTTGAGCAGAGTTTTTTCTATGAAGTTATACAAGGTTCTTTGTCTTCAAGCACTGCCTGATGACACTTATCCCGATCAATGCCACCATTTCAGCCTTCCTCGTTTTGTACACACTGTCTTATGGTCTCATTCTTCCAGCAGCCCATCCAGTCAGTAATGGTCCATTATCTACGTAATCACCTAGTACAAGACTCTGCCACCAGAGGACACGGCATTTGACATTTTCTTTGATTGGTTGAGCTGTAAACATGGGGAAATAATCTGTGTTGGTGATTAAACAACATACAACCAGGCCCCACATGTTGGTATATCATGGGTCACAGCAAATGTGCTGTGAGTGGCGATCCCTGTACAATGTTAGGTCGCTCTGGGGATTTCTGAACTATCTGGTCCTAGATATCTTGTCCTAGCTTCATCTGGCCTGTACTTTGTATCACTGACAGCCCACTTGACCAGTGTAAGTGAAGAAAGAGAACATGATGTGTTAGCCATAAGTTCCAGTGATGGTCATGGGTGAGTGAGTGAGTGAGTTTAGTTTTACGCAGCTATATGACCGCGGTCTGTAAATAATCCTGTCTGGACCAGACAATCCAGTGATCAACAGCATGAGCATCGATCTGCGCAATTAGGAACCGATGACATGTGTCAGCCAAGTCAGCGAGCCTGACCACCTAATCCCATTAGTCGCCTCTTACGACAAGCATGGGTTACTGAAGATCAATATTCTAACCCAGACCTTCACGGGTGATGGTCATTGGTAACCTGCCAGAATTGTTCTAAGTGTGACACTGGGTATGCCAGGAAACCATGCCCCTGTTCATTGCTTATCAGAGTGGTAAAGATCTACAGTCAGCACCTCTGGGCACTTGCTTGCACATCAAGCTGACAAACTGTGATATATTATAAAGGAATATTGAGAGCTCTGTTAAACTGGAGCTCCCTCATACACTTGTAATCTCAGACCTTTCAGTAGATAATCAGAAGTGGTTCAAAGTTCTCATTTTGTGCTTTAAGAGAAAATGTGAGTTTTCAATTAAGAGTATAACTTCACCAACATTCTAAGAATGTCTTGTCCATTCAAGTTCCAACAGTCATATTTGGAGTAACTGTAGACTCATAAATTGGCCAACTGCTCTGGTGGTGGAATAACCCTGCGTAAACACTGGGGTTTTACAGGGCTCCTTAAAGGCCCTTGTTCAGACTCCAGCCATTTCTGAACCTTACAAGCTCTCCTAAGGAGTAATCATTAGAATCTGTTAGGTTCGGGAAGAGAATCAACAAGCCTCGAGATGGTGGCAGGTTGATTCCCCTATCTGAATCAACATACTCAAGTGATTTCACCATCTTTGGCCTGTCAGAAACAGGAAGTCCATGTGATCAGTTAAAAACATAATGTTCACTGAAGGAGGCTGGTCTGAAACAGTGACAACAGTCCAGAATGCAGTGACCCCTGTCATCTTACTAAGATCATGTACAACTGAGATCATAGTTTGAGGTGTTGTATGTATGTCAGGATACAAATGTCAAGTCCATATTGTGACAGCTCAACACATCAGTTTACAGATATTACTGAAAACAGTGCTATGGCAGATTAATTGTATTGATAGGAAAGAATAGCGGTGCTCCTTAACTTCTTTTGTGTAGTGTAAGTGGTAGTGTAATGTAATAGGACAACAAGCCAAACATTTGTATTGAAAGGAAGGATCTACAAGAAAGGTAAACCATTGAGGTTGCTACATATTTACAAGCAATTGTGACAGTGGCATTGAAGCATGTCAGCATTGGTGTAAGCTCAGGTGGACTTGTACATTGTGTCCTAGATATATAATCAATTATCAATAAAAAGGCAAAACAAGGTAAGTTAAATTCCCATGTCCCGATTCCCGCAGAATGTACCATGATAGGTTCTTCATAAAAGGAAGATGTCACTGAAGTTTGTGAGTATGTAAGGTAGTTTCTGTTTTTTCCATAGTTTCAAACACATTCATTAAAAATACAATGTGAATACAACTTAATGTCACTGTTGAAATATTACAGATGGAATAGTTATAATTCAGTTACTGATGTGACTGTTCAAAGGAGGCATGCTCACTCACTCACTCACTCACTCACTCACTCACTCACTCACTCACTCACTCACTCACTCACTCACTCACTCACTCACTCACTCACTCACTCACTCACTCACTCACGTCCATGATGTCTCTTTCTCTCCAGCCAAGTGAAACATTCTCCACGTGTTTTACTAATTTTATCAAATAGCATTTTTGTTTCACAAGACAAACTTCATATCTTGCAGTATTAGTGGAAAGTTTTCAGGTCACATCATGCCTTATGTTATTTCAGAAGAAGAGACAAATATTCTATCACATGTTAATTTTCTGACTAATATTCTGACTTTGTTGGTTGCCATACACACAGATTAAATAAATCCTCGCCCAACCTTTACATCACATCTCACAGAAATTCTTGTGAGACAGAAAACTGGTGTGTATAAGATGGTGATGTATGTTTCTGTGAAGTGGGCACCCATAGCATGTTGCAGACATGTCTTGAGAGGCTCTTTTATGTCGTCACGAACAGATATCAGCCATGCCAGAACTCAAAGTGCATAAAACTAACAAGGTGCAAGTTCTTGAAGCAAAAAATGCAAAGTTATATATGAAGGAACATGGCAATGGTCTAGGAAGGAAGTCAGTATGTTTTAAGAGGCTGGAAGAACATTTCCGTGAAGGAGGACATCTTGTGTGTATGGGCCCACCTGCTTGTGAGACTTGCTCAGGGTACAACAGCTGATATCTTGACCTCCCAAACATTTTACAGAACATTTTCTCTCACAGCATCTAAACATACAAGCCTTCTGTTGTTCCATATGATGCAGTAGGTTTTGTACAAGACAATGTCTATCCCCGCACTCAGTACTAGGATAGGATTAGTTGTATAGCCAGTACTACATTCCTTGATGTGCCTGCCAGCCTTGATGGATGGTGCCAGTCACTGTCTTGTGTTCTTCACTATTTTCAACAATGTATTACCCGGTTACTCATGTCATTCATAACATATAGCATATTTTTTTATCTAACATGTTGAATGTGATCAGCTCTTGTGTCTATTCATCTGTTCACATGTATCATAAACAAACAATAAAATATTCATTTTAGAACTGTAATAATGAGACAGTAGGTTTCTGAAATTTTGAAGTAGATATGATCAATGTCAGCTTCAACATTAATATGCTGATGACAGACAAACACTTGTTGGGGCAGTAAGGTGGCCTTGTGGGTAAATCGACACAAGAGGCAGGGTTTGATTCTTTGCATGAGTACAATGTGATAAACCCTTATCTTGTGACATTTGATGTGGTATAGTTGGAATATCGCTAAAAGGAGCATTAAATCTCACTCTCACTCACTCACTTTTTCACTCACTCGCTCTCTCGAACACTGCATTTGGTAAAGAAGAGCATCTAGGCGTTCCCCTATTAGGCAGCAAAAAACATTTGCTGCTGAAAAAATAACATTTCCCTCACAAATTGATTTGTGCACCTTCACTGACCTCATGCACACGACAGGAATCTGTCCCTACCAACCTTCATCAGATTTACCATGAATTCAGTTCCAGAAATGAAACCGAATTTAATTTACCAGTCAAAAGAACTTTGGATTTCATGGAACCCAATAAGAATATTCATGATTTCATGTATTCCTCTTAAGCTCTGATGTCCAGGGCAAGCCTGGGTTTATCACTCAGACATCCGTGGTTATTAGTTGATGCAATGTAATATGTCTGCAGTGCCATTTTATCTAAAGGTGATCTCTGACAATGTACGTCTGCTCTTAAGATGAACACGTCTGGTTATCTGTGCATCAATATTAGTTTCAGTGACACATGTTGAGATCAGTATCCCTGTGTGTGAGTTTAGCGGCTGCAGATACTGGTCAGGACCGGGGTAGTGTTTACATGTGTGAGGTATTTGTTCTAATTACGTAGGTAACAATACCACTGTTTACACAGCAGCATCTGGGGCCCATACAAAACATATGCTTCCAAGAACATGGTACTTTCAATTGTTTGTATGCTTTATCTGATGCGGAACTTCAACAAGATCTGGACTGAGAAGGATCTAGAATCTCACGTATGACTGTCATCTTCCAGACGCTATAAACATACAAAGGTCACATGTTTCAAACATAGCACATGAAACATTCACATCATCTTTGTTTGTTTGAGGGACCTTTATTATCTGCCATGAATATTTCCCACATTTTCATCTGACATTTTTGAAGCAATACTAAAAATATTCCTTCATTCAAATTTTACGCAATTTTGAAATATTCATGCAGAATATGTTCTTCAGATTCATGACATTTTGATAAAGGATCAATCTCAAGAATGGCTTTTCATGTATTACTGGAATTGTTTAAAAGAAAAATATCCGAAAGTTCTTCAGTAATATTCGCCTCAAATGCATGAATGTATAAAATAGATGTTCGGTGGAGACTTCTTGCACTTTATGCATAATGCATCATCTCTCTCATGAGTTCAGTTGAATACTTTAGTTACAAGAACTAGGGACAAATGGTAATATTTCCTGAAGCACACTGACAGTGATTGAACAACATGCATGTTTTTATTTGAATAAAAATATAGAATGCATAGCATTTCGAAAAGTTCGATAGAGGGACATAACGAATTAGCTTTGCTTCTGCCATATTCAGTAGGTGTTGGTTCCCATGGTAATATGAATATTCATATTTAGTGCTCATTTTCAAGAGCTTATAACATTTTTGCCTTTCTAAAGCGCACTATTAGGCTGTAACTTTTATTTGAAAATATTTTACAGCACAATTCATAAACTGAATACACAGGCAACTCAGAAAGTTCCCCTTTGACCAAGAAACTGTTCATAATCATACACAGTGTTCTATTATGGAGATGGTTATCTAACAGTTGTGCAAGGAACGGAACTGATTTAAACATCCCTTCACCAAAGATTGTTACATAACTTGTAATGTCATGATGCTTCTTAACACAGAACATGCTCTTATTAAAATACCAATTAATATGTTTGTTTTTCCAGTTGGTACAAGCATTTGACAATTTCTGTGGCTATTCATAGGTAGATGAAAGAAAAATATTTTCACTGGCAGAAGACTAGCAACAAAAACATGACCGAGACACTGGCAAACACTGTATTTGAATAAAACCAATATGGGAGAACTTGGAGAAAACAATTAATCACTGTTGGAGTTTGATTTTCATTCTTCTTCTTTTTTCGTTTCATATAATGAGAGTTGTGAATGCTGTAATGCTTGAACACTCTTCCCGGACAATCCTGGGCAAATGCTGCTTGCTTGTTAGACCAGGATGAAGGAAGTGGGTTCGGCCCTTTCACACTTTGGGAACAATTATTGATCAGTAATTATGGACTTTCTACATCGTTTCACATGCAAGGAAATTCCTACACACTGGCCCTGCTTCTGGCCACAATTATGGCCAATGCATTTAAACAGGACAAGTCTTTTGCAGTTTCCAATTGCAAAAAAGTTTACAATTTTCTCTTCTGTGTGACTTGTTTCTGGGGCGGATTGGGACAGTAATTGAGTTGAACCTCTGATGACGCTGTTTTATTCAGTTTGCAGATTAATTGCTTCTCTGAAAAGGTAACCATGGCTCTCCAGTGTTTTCAAGTGAGGATGAGCAACTGGTTCTCTTGTCGATTAGTAAAGAAAGTTGCTTAAGTTGGCTCATTGAGTCTTTGAAGCAGTTCTTGGACAGAGCTCAGGGTAATGGAGTCCACAGTGAAGTCTTCATCACTCGGTGGTCATGAATACCAAGTAGATGTTTGCACTTAGAGCTCTGTCATCATCATTATTAGTTGATGGAAGTTTCATATTTGATATATTTTGTCCTAGTACATTTCAACATGTTTGAAGTATGTCAGATTGAATACTGAGACTTCAGCTCAAATAGTAGAGATCTTTTAAGTAGTACATTAAACACACAGGATGTATTCTGAAGATTGATAATCACCATTAAGTAGTCTCGATTAGCACTGCTTGATCAGGTCGTACTCGCTCAGTGTACAGAAGAGTATTAAGTTGGGACTTTTCTTAATAACATGGTTTTGGAGATCTGCCAACCAAACATATAAAAAAATGATGAATAAAATAGTTTTTAGACCAGTTTGTATCCAACCTTTTAGTAAACTAATTTCAGTAATAAAATATAAAACACCTTTGAAGTTGGTCAATAGGGAAGGGGTGTTTCACTTTGAGGTATCATTTGAATCACCTTGTCTATTTTATTCTCTATTTCCTTTTACTAACAATAATCTCTCAGAATTCTTTGAAAAATATAGCATGCTCTTTAACTTACGTTGTACCCATGTGAGGAATCAAACCTGGGCCTTCAGCGTGATGAGCGGATGCTTTAACCACTGGGCTACCCTACCGCACCCAGAGATGTTACAGGGGGAAGGGACAAGGTGTGAAAGCTGAACCGAACTGCATGTCTTATGTAGATTCGGTGGGTAATCTGGGTGTTCCAGTCATACCACGACTTCTGGTCAGATGATAGCTTAAATGTTTGTTCATAAATATGTAAATATGGTTTGGTAATCCCCATGACCATGGACACCAAGAACTGGATTCACACATAACCATGAAGAATCAAATCACTTTTAGTGTAACGATGCAACACTTTGACATCAAGTCTATCACATAGTCAGTTATTGTCCTTAAGTGATATTACTTATTGCTTAGCTTTGCATAAAACCACAGGTCAGGTTTTGATGGAAGCAAGTCCAATGCCAAGGACTCCAATACCTGACCAGGGGAGGTAATTCATGCATGGTGCAGTCTTGGAGGAGTATTCTGTATAGCATTTGCTTAGATGATTGTAGAAATATAGGACAAAATATTTATTTTGTGACATATTACCATTGAAATTGGGTACTTGATTCTGGGTTTTGAGATTTGTGAGCAACCTGTCCTAAAACCTTAATTGGTGGCTAGGGCTCTCACTCACTCACCCACCCACTCACTCACTCACTCACTCACTCGCTCGCCCGCCCTGTATGACCCCCGAAACTATGTAAATGCACTAAACGTTCTGTTTTTGTATTTCAGGAATGTCCCACAGGGATTGTCAATGAGGAGACGTTCAAGGAGATATATGCTCAGTTCTTCCCTCAGGGAGGTCAGTATGACATGCTCGCATAATCAATTATTTCTTGACACGATCTAAAATCAATATGATCCCAAATAGAATTGAAAAATTTAAGTCTTCATTTTAAGTGTGCTCTTTGTTTAATGGATGAAAATGTGTTTAATGTTGCATTCAAGTTATTTTGAATTGTTGGTTAATCATGGGATGTTGTTAACTTTTGTCATATCTCTGTGCTCTTTGTTGCCTTGTCCGTGTAAATCCACATTCAGTGTATCATTGAATCAGCTTAATGTTCATGTGACTGCTGCATTCATCATCATCAAGTTGAACATGACTTTGTCCCAAACATCCTCCACTTCCTGTACCCAATCATCTTTGGTTCTCCATCTTAACACCATCCTGCTTAAGGTGACCTCATTCTTGTTTTAAAACCAAGTTTGATTTTTTTAAATTGGCATAAAATTTGAAAGGGATTAAACTTTTGATTGATTTCCTTCTCTCCTACAGGGGCAATTAATTATGTGTTGTGGCATGGAGATAGCATGCACCTTTGATATAGATGGGATGAGAAATGGTTTGACATGGCCCGACGGAAATGACTTTGGGATGGTAGCTCATAGGGGTTTTGTTGTTATCGATGGCCTGGCTGCCTTCAACATGGCGGCAAGTCGGGGGTAAACTGTCCCTGTGAAATCACCTCATTATTTCTGTACCTCCCAACCCGTGAGCCTGTGTAAGACTTGTTAAAGCTGATATTTACGCACTCATTCTACATGGTTTGTTTAAGATTTTCCTGTTTTAAGAAGCTTAATACACCAGATTTTCCAGCCCACATATAAAACCCACCAAACTTGTGGATAAAGTAAACTTTGTGTAAACTTGAAGGGAAAAATGCTCTTCTGATTTTCATACAATTGCTTTGGAAAGGTGCCAAGTCCAGTTTCTTGCTAGAATATGTTGTTGGATGTTGTAAACATAGGAAATAAATGTCGTGTTTGGTATAGTGTGTGGTTTATATTGTGATAGACGGGCTTATTTGAAGCACATTTCCAGATACTGTCATGTTTGTTTATAATGATTTTGAAATATATACTTACAAAAATACAGTAAATTAAGACCTTCAAACATATTTCTTCTTTCAATGGCATCTAGAGGTTGCTTTAGTGAATGCTGAATTCCAAAATCATAACCCTTGTGTTTTTTAAATGAAAGGAAAAACACTCTATCTAAATAACTAAATAAACGTGACTTCTTCTGGACCAGAATGCAAAAATGTTTCCCATTTTGAACTTGATCTATTTGACAAGTTTGCCTTCACTGATGAGATCAAAGCAAACCATCCAGGAAATAGTTTTACCTGCTGCTGGAGATGCAGTGTTGGGGGCTTCAGTCCGACTAGGAAGTAGTACATCTGAAGCAGCTGCATTGTCTGTTTGTATTTGTTAAAAATATAACACAAAGCTTGAGATTTAGAAACAGAGAGACAAATGGCATAACCAAGGGAGGAGTGAGTGAGTGAGTGAATTTAGTTTTACGCCGCTTTTAGCAATATTCGAGCAATATCACAGCAGGGGACGCCAGAAATGGGCTTCACACATTGTACCCATGTGGGGAATCGAACCCGGGTCTTCAGCATGATGAGCGAACGCTTTAACCACTAGGCTACCCCATCGCCCCCATAACCAAAGGAAAGAAAGTTGGTCAGATACTGTACACTACCCAAAGAAGTTAAAGAACACCTGATTTTTTCACGTGACTAAAATGGATCTGTCTTGTCGTGACATGTTGTCAGAAAAATGTGGGTGTCCATTTCTTTCTTTTGAGTTATTGCTCATATCCAATGTTGAAAACTAAGTGAAACATGTCTGATTTTTCAGTTGGCAGTAAATATAGCATCCTATTTTGCTAGTCTAATGCTTAGACTCTGCATACACATAATAATAGAACAAAACATTCCTTTTAATTTGAAGAGGAGCCCCAGTAAGAAGGGAGATAACCTGAGAAAATCTAGACTTGCTGCATTTAGGGCTTTAGCATTGGAGAAGGGGCAAGCAAAAGGGAAAATAAAGCGGTTCACATAGGGTGAGACAGACTACCATTTTCCAAAACATGACTGGAACATGTTATGAGTTTGATATCTTATATTTTCTATCTCCTTTGCAGACTCCAGTGATTATGCCCATTATGTCTTCAAAACATTTGACCATGACAACAATGGCTCAATCAGCTTCGAGGTGAGTTCCTTCCTTCATTTGGTACAGTGTGGTCCATGCATCTTAGGCATTTCAGAGTTGTGTCATCACCTATGCTTTTAGGTTTCTCCAAAGGGTTATCCTCAGACATGCAGCCCAATGGGCTTACCTCCCACCAGATGCTGACTCAGCACAATATAAGGGAATTACTGTACAAGGCTGCATTCAGAACTCACTGCATACTGCATGTTTTTCTGTTGTGACTATAGTGTTACACCACTCTCAGGGAACAATCATTTTTAACAGACTAGGGGTTTAGTTAGGGTGGGATGACAGTAAGACACTTACATCCTTTTTTCATTTTGATCTAGTTTTGAGAGGTTTTGGTAATATCAGTGTATGAAATAAGCCAAAAACCCAGCCAGACATCTGGGCTGGTAACTTCAAAAACCTACCAGCCCAGAAGAGATTTAACCAGTCCTTCTTAAATACTAAATAGACGTGCCAGTGGACACGTTATCTGAATATATTGTGTTCATCCGTCCATCAGGCTGGCAAGCTGTAACATCTGACCGTCCGGCAGAAATCTAGCCCGCCTCGGGCGGTCGGACGGGCCTTATTTCATACACTGGTAATATATATGTCGCTAGAATTTTTAATGTTTGTTATTGTTACATGAATGAAATATACGCTGATGGATGTGTAATCCTTGTTATCAAACCAAATACTTCTAATGTATTTTTGTTGTTTACTAGGAGTTTGTGATGGGTCTCTCAGTGTTGTCAAGAGGCACCCTGCAAGAGCGGTTACAGTGGGCCTTCAATCTGTACGACATTAATGGCGATGGCATTATCACGAAAGACGAAATGTTAGACATTGTGTCCGCCATCTACGAAATGATGGGGCGGTACACGGAACCAGTTGTGGATGAAACATCAGCCAAGGAACATGTAGAACGGGTATTCCAGGTAGGAGCGAATTCACTTGTTTCATGTCTCGATGTTAGTTGCTGTCACATCTGTGATAAAAATAATGTCCAATGCAGTGTTCTATTTGGACTATTTATAACAATTTACTTGCCTATGTGGGGCGGTGGGGCAGCCCAGTGGTTAAGGTGTTCGTTTGTCATCCCAAAGGACCGGGTTCGATTCCCCACATGGGTACAACATGTGAAGCCCATTTCTGGTGTTCCCCGTCGTAATATTGTTGGAATAATGCTAAAAGCGGCATAAAACCATACTCATTCACTCACTCACTTGCCTTTCTATGGGTTTGTGATGGGTGTCATTGATGGAACAGACAAGCTCACATTTTGTGAACACCTTGTATCATCACTATCTTATGGTTCTCAACATGGTGGACATATCGCACCACCAACAGCCCCTACTCTCACAAATCTTTGCTCATACTGTTGACCACTGGTTTCCCTGCCTGTTCAACCACTGAAAGCTGTCAGTATGTGGCATCAGGAGCTGGTCAGTCTTTACAGTGTATCGATTGATCAATGCTTACTTTTCTTACTTTGTTTCAGAAAATGGACATGAACCGAGACGGTGTTATATCCTTAGAAGAGTTTATGGATACTTGTCGAAGGGTAAGCCTATCAGTGTGTAACAGGCAGTGGTGACATGCACTCTTCTACTGCATTCAGGACCTGTGTGATCAATGTGATGGGCAAACAGCCTGCCCAATGCATGCAGCGTTGTACAGATTGGGAGTAACATATACATTACCAAAATTCAATATGATGAATTTGTTACGTATGGAATTTAATTTAGCTCCTCCAGCTACACTAGTTATAAATTTGGACTCAAATATTGTTATCCTCTTTTAATTCATGTGAAACATCAGCCCCACATGTGTCCAATGACCAATTTTGTATTTTTTATGTTGTAATAACATTTTAAAGACAAAAATGGTCTACTCAGTGATGTCATAATGATCTTGTTTATCAAACTACACTAGTTCTAGACACTAACTCAGTTATTGCCATATTTAAATCACATGAATGTAAATATGAATTCAATGTGGTTTGAGCTTGTATTATATGGTAAGGTACTCATGTACTGATGAATGTAACCTTGTAGAAATCAATGCCACTTGACAAACAGAAAATTTCAATTTGCATCTACTCCATTTTTCAGGACGAGAACATAACGAAAGGAATGGCAATATTTGACACAGTTCTTTGACAATTACCGAACAGTCCTAATGGTGGTGGAAGTGGCAGCAAGTTGTTTGAGCAACGTCTGGCTATTGAGGAGAAGCTACGACTTGATACCATGGACCTCCTGTACATAGACCTGTAGCCCCACTTCCACTGTTGCCACCGATACCCCTTGTAGGGGCTGCAACACCCCCACCATCATGCTCAAAGCTGGCCCTTTGTCCCCGTTAAGGACTATCCCCCGTCTGATTCCCAGGAGAGGAGGTTCCCTTGTACTCCCTGCAGGGAATGTTGAGCAGACAATAGTAGACTCCAGTATATTTATCATTTTACATTCTTATGGATGGTCCATAATGTGGTCGTTCGTCATTTGGATCCAACCTTTTATTCTGCACTCGCATGGATTTACCTTACATACTAATGGCCATCTGATGACTAGTGTATCTTTGATTAGCGTCTGCAGATCTCATCCAGTTGTATTCAGGAGTAGGTGCAGGATACAGGCGAAGGAAACAGCATCATGGGACATGAGGCAAGGAGATTCAGAAGTGGAATACAAGATTGATGAATCAATATATTCCAGGAGCTGGTGAATATTAATTATGGTGGATGTGTTGTTGTTACCCAGTTGAATGTGATAAAGATTTCCTGAAAAACAGATCCACCAGCAAGACTACCTCTGGTGTCTGCATCAACAGATGTCTGCTGTGATTGCGTCTGCTCCAATAGACATCTGCTGTGAATGACGTCTGCTCCAACAGACATCTGCTGTGATAGCGTCTGCTCCAACAGACATCTGCTGTGAATGACGTCTGCTCCAACAGACATCTGCTGTGAATGACGTCTGCTCCAACAGACATCTGCTGTGATTGGCGTCTGCTCTGATGGATGTCTGTTCCTGATGTAGTATAGCCACTCATGACTCATTCCAAGAGAGGAGCTGACCAGCCCCTTAAACAAACATAACAGTGTAGCAGTAAGTTCAGTGACAAGAACTGGTCACGCCTGGAACGCTGTCCAGGAGGTTTGTGCGTGTTAAGGAACGATTTCAGACTGGTTCAAAAGATCTTTACTGCCAGTGCTTCTCTCAGAGACATTCAGTCCATGTTGAGGTTTTGACATTATTGTTGGGGGGGATGACTTGTGTGTGTTTCAAACTGAATGGGATACATATATGTACACTTTTTTACCTTGTACAAGTTATTAATTAACAGTATGGATATTGGAGAACTACTCTCTGATACCAGTGTATGTCATATGTAATCTGACAACTCATCACAGCACAATATGCCCTTACTCTGTTGTCCTCTGTAGTCTGTCACTTGCCAGCAGCCATGTTGTTCCTGTCGTCATGGGGACCAGACTAGCAGATAGTACCAAATGGAAATCCCACATATGATCTTTGTGTAATCTTACAGTATGGTTAAGACTTGTAATATCCATAGCGAAACGGAAAGTGTTGGTATTTCTTGTTGAAATGAATCTTGAGAAGATTAAAAGTTAAGTCTTCTAGTTCTTCAGAGACAATTGTCTGCAAACTGAAGAAAATTAAAGATGTTGTTAAGTTTACTATTCCAATATGAATAGATTACATCAGAAACAAGTGAGGGTACAGTTTCTCAGTAAACATTGTCCTGTTATGTATGTTTATATTTGAAAAGATCCTTTGATCAACATACATACGTGAAACATTTTTGGTGTAAAATGCAAAATAGCATTTATTTGCAATAAGGGTAAGCATGCCCATTTGGCTTGTAAAATACTGATAAATGGAACTGATTCCATTGTCTATATCACTTCCTGTCACATCACAGCCAGAAAATCCCTCTCCATGCAGACAAGGATGGATTTCTTGCCCTCGTGTAAATTGTTTTACAAAACCTGTGGAAACTAAAGATATTTCTGAATCTGATGCAGTATGAAGCATGAAAATGTGAGTTTATTGTTAATGCACAGAGATGTATAAACGCTAAACTAATGACAAAATGTTATGTCAATATGTGTGTCTATCAGAGTATTTTTAAAATATATTTTAGAGTTTAAGTATGTTGCAGAGTTTATATGAGTTAATGGTGTATAAGAAAAGGTTTTACTGGACGATATTAACCATTTGCAGAGTTTGTAGAGACCAGTTTGTCATACCTTACTGACATTCCCACCACGTTTCCCTAATGGCAGTGGCTGCTCCAGACACCCTGAATCCTCTAGGACTACCGGGTACCCAGTTATCTGCTGCTTCTATGATCATTAACTCAGGTGCCAGTGAACTGTATTTCAGAAATATGAGAGTGTTCAATCTCTTGATGACAAACATGCCTCTCTGATAGCTTTGACACACTGTATATAAATCTACAAATATGTGTTAGACACAAACGATAGAATGTATGTTTCTCAAATTTATGTCAAATTCTAAGATTTAATGATATGAAGAGTTGAAGTATGGTTAATGTGTGTTAATATATAATGATGTTAATGCTTAAAAAATGTTGGTATTAAGTTCAATTTAATAAAAATGAAGTTGATTAAGAAGAAAATATTTTTTTCAGATAAACCAATTCACTGCTCTCGCTGCAGCTCAATATGGTATTTTCCTTTAAACAGCTGGATAGTTAGATGTTTGTCATAGGAGGTTGCTCAAGTAATGCAGGAGGAGATTGTGTCAGTGAAGTGGATCAAATAAAGAGTATTAGTATGTTTATCATTACTATGGTTCGTACAATAGATCAGTCATTGTCTGTGATAGCCGAGATTGTCCAGAGTATGGTCTGAATTATTGCAGATTGTAGCTGTGGAGAAATATTCCTTATTAATTACTTGGTTTACAGATCTTACCACAATGATCAAATTATTTGCTGAATAAGTGTCTTTTTTTCTCTTCTAGATGGATATGTAAACAGATTTTCGTTATGAACAGAAAATGTACAAACTTAGGGGTGAAACGATATACCCCGGTATTAGTAGAACCAAGGTATTTTGCCTTTGGTTCAATATACTGTAATGCAATCCAAAAGTTCGGTATTTTTGGTTTTCGTACCATCATTTCGTTAACCTTTTTAAACTTTTTTTAAAATGTCTAGCAATCGAACCATTTTGTCAAAATCGGTCTAGGTTTGGCTCTTGTCAGTTCTCTGCACTATGATCATATCTCATATACCGAACCGAAATGGACTGAACCGAAGGCCTTGTACAGCAATACGTACCGTATCATGGTAGGAGCGTACCGTTTCACCCCTATACAAACTGTGACAGTATTGGAAGAACAGAAACCTTTGATTTAGACCCACACTCGAAATGTTACAAGTTCCTAATTTCACAACCATTGCATTGCTTGTTTTGTATGAGAACTGTAAACCAAGTGATTCAGTGACCAGAGTTACTATGTCGTTCAGGGGATATAATCATCCTATTTCCTGAGATCCACTGAGTAATGTAGACTGTAGTTGTGGTGGCATGGTGTTTATTTTTGTTGGTTTATGTGGAGAAGGTGTATTGTCAGAGTGGACTTTGAAGGTACTGTAACATTTTCAAACTTCCCATGAAAATGTCTTGACATATAGATCTATTTAATAGTTTGAGGTTAACACATTCAGATTTGTGAATATTTCTAAGAGCTTTTATGGATCTGGTATTTCTCCTTTGACATCGAAGCTGCCCTTGTTAAACACTGTGAGCAGTACAGTCCCATTGTGTATATTGCCCATACCCGTGACCACCACAGTATATTATGTATCTTGGAACATCAACAGTACCAAGTTCCAAGGTTTTAGATTTCAACTTTTTCTAACTTCATAATGATCTAGTCATCACTTGCTGTAACATAATGCTAATGGTGTATTTTACCACATTTATATAAACTCACGTTTACACGACGTTCCGTGCACCACCGTGTCTCCAATATATCCTTCCTTCACAAACTGCCCTTTATCACCATAGTAACATTCATTGTATATATTTTCTGTGCTCTACTGTCTATACACTGCTCAATGCCCTCTGCTCTGTGCTCTCTAATATGACTGAACACTCTATATAACCTTAATGCTGAACATGCATTGTGTCTTGTTCTCAAAGCCCTATGCTCTGTGCTCTTCAGAAGGTCAATGCTGTGCTCTCTATTCTGTATTCTATTATATGAAGTATGTAGTTCATGCTCTGTGCTGGAAGGCATGGTTTCAATTCTGTACAGTGCATCTCACTTAGTGAGTCTGTATTCTATACTATTTGGCTGTATCTCTCATAGACTCTATGCTGTAAATGCATCATTTCCTATACTCAGTGCTATTCATGGACATCTACATACTTGGTGATCCCCATTGAAGGCTCTGTAGATCCTATGCTAAAAGGATTATATATCATGCAGTGCTCAGATCCTATGGCATAAGTTTGCCATAGGCAATGCTCTATAGATGTCATGGTATAACATTAATACTACCCAGTTAATACTCTATAGATCCTATGGCATAACATCTATATACCATAAGCAGTGCCATAATGCATTTAGTGTCTTTAATGCTCAGTATTCTTCACAGAGCTTTCTTAGTTTGAAAACTGTGAAAACTTCATCAGGAGACAGTACCTACAGTTTTTCAGGACTAGAGCACACTCACAGAGCAAAATTTGAAAGTCTTATTTTCTGTTTCCTGTTTGCTATTTATTCTTACAGCAGCATATGCCTGAATCAGACATGTTACATTCTGTCTCCTCTGTTGTGGATGTTTGCTTTGTGTTTTCTTGTTGTGGGGCAGGGGAGGTCAGAAGCAGCACACTGTGTAGAGATGCATCCCTTAGCCATGCCAAAATCTGCAGATCCTGGGTTTGAAGATCAGCTTCTATCTGTTTATGATCTGTGATCTGTCAGACATAAACCAATGCCTGTATGTTTCTAAGATCTTATTCACTTTGGCCTTTCCTCCTTTTCTAAATTTTGACTTGTATAACTGAAGTATAGTTCTTACTTGTACCCATTTCTCACAATTTATATTTATATTTTGGTTAAGAGGGTTGTATTTTCCTTTCACATATCTGTCGCCATCTTCCAAAAAATCTTTGGGCCAGCTTTTCTTGCTCCTGTTTGTAGGTGAAGGTCACTGACTAGCAGTAATTTTGAACCAATGTGATGTGCTCCAGGACCAATTCATCACTCCATTCAAATCCCTGTCTTAACTTATCAAGAGAAATCATGGGGAGACTTTCTTGTACAATGATGCAAATATTGACAAGGATTGAGAAAGATTCTGTCTCTAATTGTCTAATATTGACTCTTGTCTTTTCAATTCCCGTTTAGTTAATATCAGATCAGTGTTATTGGATAGTACTTTTTCCTGTATGCTTTCACTACGAGTACTGCTTTTCAATCTCCACAGTGACTTACAGATGGCTTCCAAGCTCTCCAGTAAATATCTTCCCACTGCTTGGATCCCTGATTCCACTCCATCACTCCAGCAGGTTGAGTTCCGCTCAATGTGGATGCCTCAGACCTCACTATGCACTAACATCACTTCTCCACCCTAGCTTCAAATATTTTGACATTTTTCCATTGATTTGTCAAGATATTAAATTAAACAAATAAAATGTTGAATTTTACACATTGAACTGTGGTTTATGTTATTTTTTGGAAGAATATTTCTGAAGATGCTTCAAATAGTTTGATTCAGATTTGCAACAAACCTTAAAGAATGAGAAGTGTTCTATTAAGAAAACTTCAGTGGTGTATTTTGGTTTAAGGTCTCAGTTTCAGGCAATATCACAGTTGTCTGTACATCACCTGGTTCTGATCTGTATGCAGCAAACCACAACCTTGATTATCTAGTGTGTTGAATCTCTATTGGTATGGACCGTGAAGGTCCGCGTTAGAATATTGATCTTCAGTAACCCATGGTTGTCGTATGAGGCGACTAAGGGGATCACTGACTCGGTTGACACATGTCATCGGTTCCCAATTGCGCATATCGATGCTCATGCTGTTGATCACTGAATTGTCTGGTCCAGACTCGATTATTTACGGACCGCTGCCATATAGCTGGAATATTGCTGAGTGTGGTGTAAAACTGAACTCACTCACTCTATTGGTATGGCTGTCAACTATATAGCTGTTCAATCAGATTACACCATTATTTCATACCTGTAACAAGCAGCAATATTACTCAACTCAACTTTTGTGTTGTTTCAAATACAGTAAGAATGTCTTGTAGAAAACAAAGGGCTATCTTCCTCTTGGCTTTGGAATCAAGGGCTGCGTGTTTTCCAGGTGAAAATACATCATTTCCAAATGAAGCTACAGAGGATAATAGGCCCATGGTATTATTATTACAATTTAGGGATATGGTATACTGGATAATTGATGCAAACCACTGGATAACAGTAGGTACAGTAGGATAACAGACACTCCATCACACCTTCATCAGTGCATACAGCAAGCTTTAGGGATATTCTTGACTTGAGTACCTACAGAGGTAACATGTATTAGCGGTTTCAACCAGCTGGACCCTAGCTAGTATTACAGGACCTCATTCAGCCTGTTTACTACAGTGACAGGAAGCAATATCTTACTGGCAGTTACCTAACACAACTTGTATGACTGTACTACTTTACAGCCTAATAATAATAATTCATTTATATAGCGCCTAGCATCCATCTGACTAGTTGCTCACTGGACGCTGTAATCAGAATCGGATTGTCATTATCCCAGATAACCCAAGCTGCCTGTGAGGCGCTAGAAGGTTATAGTCACATGACTTATTTCACCAGGTACTCATTTTGTGCTGGGTGCATAGGAGGCAATTTTGAACAAACTCTCTTGCCTAAGGTGAGACCACATGTATCATATGTGCTTCCTTGTGGGACAGGACTGAAACGAGTAAGTGAGTGAGTATGGTTTTACGCCGCTTTTAGCAATATTGCAGCAATATCACGGCGGGGGACACCAGGGCAGGACTGAAGTCCAAGAAACTCTCAGGGGTGAAGCTGTCACAAACGGCCATGCATCCAAGGACTCTCCCCGCTTGACCTTGCTTAACTTCAACTGATTCTACACACAGGACCACACACGACTTGGCACTTGGCTGTGTATTATCTAGATTTATGGCTGCAGTAACAAGTGGTTTGAAGTACGCAATGTAGTTCGCGAGAATAACATTCAAGACAGGGTGAAGCAGTTTTACTGTTGACATTATATCCCATGGTCCATGGTATGGAATAACACCTCCAGTATAACAAAGCATGGGTACAGTGGTATATTCATTTCTTGACATACACCTGCAAAAGTTAAGTTCCTCTTTGTTGTCTACCTGTAGTTCAAACTTCCACAGATCCTTTGAAAACATGGATGACAGACACATTAGAAACTTCTTTCTGACACTAAGTATGATCTACAGGGACCATTTTTGTCCATGTCTGGACCAAGGTGATGTTTGTATCTGCCACAAGGACTGCATGTCCCTGCCATGTACCAATCTGGTCACACCCTCGGGCATGGTATGTGCTTAAACTCACAGAATCATGCAAATCGGGATTCGAACCCTCAGTCATAGGCTTGTGGCATGCACGTGGGGAGAACTCCACCGAGAATTGCAGCACTTTAGGAGACTGCGCCATCTTGCGCCGCCATGTGTGAGATAATACACTTTGCATGGAATGACACATCTGTACCACAGAACCACGTCACAAAGGTTTGGTAAAATCAAACATTCCCCGGCACCCCTAAAACCAACGACGTCCTCAAAACCAAAACCCATACATATATAGAAGCGCGTAGTCGCAAATGGAGAAGATCGGAAGTGTTCAGCTTATCCGGGGTTAACTATCCAATTTGATTGATGCAACCAAATATATCAGAAACACTCAACGCCAGTCTTGCTGTTCAACTCATCAGTAGGTCAGCGTTAGGATATGGGAGATGTACAACTGTAGAAAGTCTACGTCACCACTTACTGAAATATAAGACCGCGAGGGTTGCTGTGATACTGGGATCCCTTTCAAGTAGAACTGTTTACGTCACTTATTGGAGTCGGGGTTTTGTCCGGTTCCATTGCCATGATTGGGAACATGAAATTATTCGTCGGTGAAAACACAACTCGACTGGTTTAATCAGAGCAAGATTGGGGGTTGTATTTGGACAAAAAACACGGCCTTATCAGGAAATGTTGAACTTGGCTTCGTGGCTGTTTTCATTCGTCGCACTAATTTAGACTCGTTGTTTCCCTTGTCACAGACACAGAGGCACGCGCTAACTATTCTGATTCTCTGCAACTGTCACAGCTAATCAGCTGATCGGACAAGAAAATACCAGCCAGTCGACTTCGTCAGTGTTTAATCTATCACCAATGCATTCAAGAATGTTTAAGTCCTTCCCTACCCAAAGACACCCAGTTGTAACAGGAACATGTCCCAGATCGCGCCAGTTCTTTCAAAAGGGTCTTGGCTTACCAAAAAAAGGTTTCGGCCATACAACATGTCACACAGCTGGAGAATACTTGCTGTTATAATTGAATCCAACCCCAAAAAAGTGAGATAGTTTTCTTGCATGCGTGTAGGTGTTTTCCTGCTATGCGTGCTCTATAACCTTACCGTTAATTAACCTTGGTAACCTCAGATCTCATTAATTTACTTGCCAATACAACACAACACGTTGGCAACACAGCGCAAGCTTTTAAATAACCGTCTTAAATTAATTTAGCATTTTTTATTGATATTTGTATGCGACAGGCTAGAAAATCGATATGCCGTGTCAAACATGAACGCAACGTACGATTTCCTCAAATATTTTCAGTTATCACGTTCATATCGAAGCATTCTGAATATATAACAAGAATACTCGAACGAGGCACGTACTGTTTGACGATGTGGTGCGGATTCCCGTTCATTGTGTTATGGAATCGAAGACAGCCAAGCGTTATCCTGTATGAAGGAAACACACAGAATGAAGCCGGAGAGATGTGTTTGTTTTCGATGAGGCGGAAGTGGCTATGTTGTTATCAGATCGATGTGAGCTAGAATCGTCGTGTACGTGACGCTGTAGTCGTGTAGATGGTGTAGGTACGCCGTCGACAACGTCCCTGACTGCATCGTGGAGTGCCTGGGCTTCTCGCGATCAATACAGCATTTATACTTCGACTGAAATGATATCGGTGATTGTGTATGTTACTGCCGTATGTAGTCAGAGCGTTTGACACGGTCAACGTTTCGGTCTCTTAACCGTTCTAGTGTTAGTATGTATGGTCTTGTATGGCTTCTTAAGAAAAATGATTATAAAAATAATTAATCTAGCTTGTGTTCACTGCTGCATGGACTACTTACAGTAGTGATATGTATCTGGCTATTGATTAAGATTCAATGTAGTTGAGAATATAAAGTTTCAAGCAGAGAGTATGCTACAAGAATCCCCAACAGCCTTACACCAAGACCGACAGTGGTTTTAGCTCACTTGACTAAAAGTCAGCTGTGCTTATGTCGTGGTACAAAGACCGTGTTTTATCTTTGACGCCATTGTTTGACCCCATGGACTCCACTGCCCAGTATGCTGCGTCGTAATTCCTTAAGTGTCTGCATACATTGGGCAACAATGACAAAAATAGGTTTTTAACATAGGGTTGCCATAGCAACAACATGGCTTCGAATAGAAACGGAGGTTGTCGCGAGGACTCTCCGTGCAAAGTGTCACCATTCTTGTAACTGGGATGTAAGAAATATCACCTTGTGATATAAGAGATATTATTTTGTGATATAAGAGATATCCTCTTGTGATATAAGAGATATTGCCTTGTGTTATAGGAGATATCTCCTTGTGATATAAGAGATATCGATTTGAGGTATAAGATATATCACCTTGTGATATAAGAGATATCGCCTTATGTTACAGGAGATATCTCCTTGTGATATAAGAGATATCGATTTGAGGTATAAGATATATCACCTTGTGATATAAGAGATATCGCCTTATGTCACAGGAGATATCTCCTTGTGATATAAGAGATATCACCTTGAGGTATAAGAGAAATTAGGGAAGCAAGATAGAGCAAGTTAAAACTGCAATTTTTGCCAAATGGACAAGCGTGTTATTGTAGTTACGCTATGTCTGGTCAAAGAGAAAATAAACCCATGGAATCGGCTGCAGGGAAGGGGACCTAGAGATCTTCATCCAGGGGCTACTTTATGTGATGGACTACATGGTACATGACCTTGAGACCTTTGCCGTGGATATAGCCATGCTCTGTATCGCCTCTTACACTGCTGGTTGACTGATGGTGCTGAAATTGGCTGGCTTGTTTCTTCTTTTGGAAACATTAGTTTGTTCATATCATTGTAGATTTATGTTAATTTAGTTGGGTAAAGTATTAGATGCTCACTACAAATTCCAATGGTAAAAAAGCCTTAAATGTTTAGTGGATGATAATGGCTTCACAAAGTTTCAAGTTTGTTCGAAACATCTCATCTCCTTGAAGTCCACTCCACCTCCTTCTTCTAGAAGTTTGATTTGTTCCGGGCTATAGCACTTTTCAGGGGCTTGCAGGACGTCGTGGCATGCTCGGCCGGGGTACTGCCGTGGGGCATCAAGCAAGAAGCTTTATTTCATGCAAAGTGTGTGAGTTGGGAGAAGGCTTGCTTGCTCCTTTCGCTGACCCCTGGTGTCATCACTGATTTTCAGTTATCCATTCATACAATTTTCAAAGCTAGTTTTCTTTTATGACACTTCGGCGGATATATGAGACTTGCTCTTCTCTAGCTTAGACAGTTTATTTGTACACATCATTCCCCTTTAGTCACATTAAAACGAGATAGAAACCTCTACGTGTGTCTTCTACCTGGTGAGGCGATGTGAGGTGAAATGGGATTTAACGTCGTAGTTGAGAATATCGCTCGTATGACGACGTACATGCGCGTGTATGTGTGGCTGCTTGTACTAGCCCAGACTTCAGCTGGTTTTAAAGTGCTAGCTCGCTGAGATACCATGTCACAGTTAAGCATGAATACCCCACTCAGACACATTATACTGACTCCGAGCCGACCAGTCCATGTTGTACCCATTAATGCCGAGCGTCAGGCAGGGACCAACAAGTACCATATCTTCACAGTCTTTTGGTATGACGCGGCCGGGGATGGAACAGGCGACCTTCCGCTCTCCGGGCGGACGGTCTAACCCACTACATCACGGAGGCGGTTGTGTCTTCTACCAAGTCCACGGTAGGGTGTCTCGTCCTCATATGTCTCTAGTCAGTATAGCATGTGGTACCTTGGTCACCTGTGTGCCCCATATTTATGAGCAATGTTGGTATTTGCCTTCCATACTCAAGATCATCCTCGATAATCTCCACGGTATACGTTCTGATAAATCTCCACTATACCAAAATATACTATAGCAATTTCTGAGTTGTTGAAAAAAACACCCCAGCAAGTCCTTAAACGCAGACATCACATTTACGGCCGGTGGAATACCGCGGAACGGCGTATTAAGCCTAGCCCATAAATATACGTAACGGTCTTTAAAGGGACATTCATCGCTCTTCCCTCGTGGAACCTTATACAAGAGATGCTGCAGCTTTGGCTAGTAGTTTGTCAGTCATACCCCGCCCACACAACACCCAGAATAACGACTAATGGAGACTTTGACCTTCTCTTGTTGAATAACTGTCAGGGCTATCTACCACAGTAAACAGCATACTAACAGAATATCATCGGGACCTGATAAAAACTCTTCATTTGAACAAGGGCACGTATGTTTTGAATCAACAAAAACACGCACCTTGCATCGTCTGCAACTGGCGCCGGTCGTGTATTCTGATTAGACACAGCGGCCCGACACGTTTTTATATCCTGATATACTATAATAGTGGAGTGGTGATACAGCAACCTCTCACCATCTGCTGCTAGATATGTCTTACACGAGGGACCGACCACTTGGTATTTGGAGGGGTTTGGGGTTTGTATAGAGGGGATGGCGGTTGGGGGGGTGTAATTGTATAGAGATCGGATGTTTCGCTACAGGTCTAAAACCGGATATGTCTTAATTAAAACGATGAGACTAAATATTTTCTTTCAAAATTCCCTTAAAAAATAGTATTTTATTGTTAAATATTTTCTTTCTAAATCTAAAAATAGATTTTTCTTGGTTACAAAAAAACTTATGTTTCACATTAAAATCCCAGCTCGCCCAGGCCATAAGTTTATGGATGTGTGTTTATTTATGTCGCTATCGACGACGTATATGATGCTCATGACATCAACCAATGGTTTGTCTGCTCCAGACTCGAAAATACATAAGACACAATAGAAAGGTTATACCGTAGTGCAACTTCCACCCTCTAACTGACTCAGCAGTCATGACGCCAAGGGGGTTCTGCTCAATCTGTATACTCGAATAAGAAGCACTGGCAAGAAACAGGTCGGTGGGGGTGGGGCCGTGGTTGGGGTGGGGCTCCAGCTTTCGTTCGTCACGCAGACGACCCGAGTTCGTCTTCCCACCACATAGTGGCAGTCTGAGGCTCATTTCTTGTATGCACCATTTTGTTTGCATGATATAGTCCAAAGCGGCCTAAAACTTCACCCACTCACTCACCAAAGCCTCCTCTGTGGGCGTGTTCTGAGCAGTTTGTTAGAGACCTCGATGCTTGTTATCTCCTACATTATGTGATACCCTTCAAGTGGGGAAAGCTATTGTCATACAAAACATACACTCTTTGAGACAGAAGCCCCGCGGTCGTCGCCCCAAGTGTCTGGTTACAATGTGCATTGATTGCTTGTTTTTTTTGTTCTTTAAGGGAACAGAACGGAGATATGATGCACCAGGGATTTAGTTCAGTTATGTTAATGTTTTTACACAAAAACTCTAGCATTACGTGTATTTGGATAAGGCGTTCCTGTCCGGTCACTCAGGAGCATCGTCGACTGAGTCATGACTGAGAATGATAGGAGTTTTGGTTAGTCGGAGGTAACTGTAGCATCATACCTTATTAGCTTGCTGTATTGTCGTCCATAGCAATTATATCATTTATGATCTATTCTATTCTGACTTCACAATGGCCGCCACAGCAGTCAGATCCTTCTCCATATGAAATGGTGCTTCTTCCATAATGAAGCACCGCCCTCGCTGTGTCTGTCCGTGGTTCGATCCCTGCTACAGTCATACTTGGAAATATGGTACTTGTTGTTTCCTGTCGACTCAGCTTTAAGGGGATACTAGTAATTTATCGTGTGTGTCTCTCTGTCAGTTGAACTCGGTGATGACACCAGGTGTTCGCGAAAAGGGTCAGCTTGTCCATCCCCAGAGGAATCCTTCGTCACTAACACAGGTTGCATAAACATTGTTTTACTTACAAACACGTCCTTTTACAGTCTCAGGGGCGGTGGGGTAGCCTAATGGTTAAAGCGTTGGCTCGTCACGCCGAAGACCCGGGTTCGAATCCCCACATGGGTACAATGTGTGAAGCCCATTTCTGGTGTCCCCCGCCGTGATGTTGCTGGAATGTTGCTAAAAGCGGCGTAAAACCAAACTCAGTCAGTCAGTTCTACAGTCTCTTTAAAATGCTTCGTTGAACTTTGTCCTTCGAAAGTTTGGAAGTTTTTACTTCATGTCTTGGTTGTAAAAAACATATGTCCATCAGCATAATAATTCTCTACTACTGCACGTGGTTATAACGACTACCAAATAGTTATAACACTAGGTGTTCACTTAGCGTAAAGCGTATCCTGTGCCATCAGTCGCCTGGGTCACAAACACATTCAAAGGCAAGTCAACTAGTACTGTTCCCATGAACAAAACAAAGCCAGGAACCAGGCAGAAACAATGGGGATGGTCAATGATACGAAAACTAGAAATAGCCTCCATAAAACGTTTCAAAATCTTTACTGAGGCTTTTGAATGTTGCAACTCTGATCAAACAGTTTTGGAGCTCTTTGAAATCTTCGTAGATTCAGCATGTTCGATTATACTTCAAAAGTTGTGAAATGTAGATACCGAAGGTTGGTGCTGTTGGAATACGTCTTAACATAAAGGGGAAGTTGACTATTAGAAGGTTGCGGATCACTTTCACAGAGTCATAGAGCCTTGTGGAGAGTGTTTTGTTACTATGAATCTTAATGCATGGGCCTAAATATGGAACAGATGAAGCAGCCTCACTGGTCTGCTCTAGTTCTATTTCAGGTTTGTAATGCAGTGGAAGGGAATTGGCTATTTGATGGTTATTGAAAGATTTCAGATCATTGAAATCATTCCCGTCTCTACAAGATACTTTGATGGTTGTTTACGTAGGTTTGATGCTAAACTGAGGACCAAAGGAAACTAACTCTCATATGTTTGATTTTCATATGAAAAACGATATCGTACAAAACAAAAACATCTGTGGTGACGCTTCTTCAGTAGTCAAAGTATACTTTTCATGGTTCTATTATCTAAAATATAATCGAATTTAAAACTGCCCCATAGCATTCATTCGCCTGATAAAGGAGTAACTATATGCTCCGAAATGTGTTCCTCATGATAAAGAAGTTGACATCCATAAAACTCGTTTCCTTCTGATTTAAAACGTGTACAAAACTCACATCTTCACGGGTCTCTGTGTAAAAGACTGATAAGTTCAGTTTGATATTAAATGTAACTCTAAGTATGTAAGTGTAACTTTAGTACAAACACTTTAGTAACTTCTTTGACCCTCAAACAGATTGCACACAGTTTGATATACATGTACGAACATTTCTTGAAAACCATGATGTTGTTAATTGTGAACAATGTAGAGACTTTGACGATATCTCGGGTGACGAGATCTCAAATGATGAAATCTTGAATGCAGTTAAGAATCTGAAAAATGGTAAATCTCCTGGGGATGATGGTATTCCGACGGAGGCCATTAAGGAAACTTGTTTGATACTATTACCTCTCTATACACGTCTTTTCAACGAGATTCTCAACACTGGTAATTTTCCAGACTCTTGGAACCTTGGTGTTATCGTTCCGTTACATAAAGCTGGGGATAGAGTGGATCCCAATAACTACAGGGGTATTGCTCTACTTGACATTATTAGCAAAGTATTCACAAGTATTTTAGATACACGTATAAAACTTTGGGCTTCAACACAGGATATCATCTCCGAGTCGCAAGCAGGGTTTAGAGAAGACTACAGTACTATTGACCAAATATTTGTTCTAAATTCGATTATCCACAAGTACATAAGGAAAAAACGTGGAAAATTTTACTGTATTTTTGTTGATTTTAAACAAGCTTTCGATACCGTCGACAGAAACAAGCTCCTATATATACTTCTCAACAATGGCCTACATGGTAAAATTAGCACTGTTTTACTTTCAATGTATACTCATACAAAAGCAGCTGTTAGGTGTACGAAGTACAGTATGTCTGAAACATTTAACCCAGTGACTGGAGTACGACAAGGTTGTATCTTATCTCCAGTCCTATTTATTATGTATATTGATGAATTAGACTATAAAGGCACTGTCAATTCTTCTGTTTGCGGATGATGTCGCTATATTTGGAGACAGCATTGTAAACCTACAGAAAAAGATTGATATCTTAGAACAGTACTGTACGAAATGGGGATTGTCAATTAATACAAATAAGACAAAGGTTATAGTTTTAAAAAAGGTGGTAGAATAGCAGAAAGAGAAAAATGGTCTATTGGAACAGAGAAACTAGAAACTGTCTCTCATTACAAGTATCTGGGATTAACGTTATCCTGTGGAAATGTATTCACAAAAGCTTGTGGTGTTTTGTGTAAGCAAGCAGAGAAAGCCTTATTTCCTATTAACAAATTCATGTACAGATATAAAACAATTCTGTTCGATATATTTTTCAAAATCTTTGACTGTCAAATCCAACCTATATTATTATATTGAGCAGACATTTGGGGAACTGTTATCCGCCATGGAATAGAAGAAGCGACCTTCCAAATTTTGTGAAAACGTTCTAAACGTTGGCTATCGCACACCGAACAAGGCAGTTTTAGCCGAATGTGGGAGATATCCCTTACATGTAAATTATATGTCACGAGTTGTTTCGTTCTGGATACGTCTGCTTCGGCAACCAGACACACGTTACTCACGTCGCTCGTATGATATGTTGAAACGTTTAGACGACAATGGAGATATTAACTGGGCTTCGGCAGTACGATCAATATTATTTCAACATGGCTTTGCTTATGTATGGATATATCAAAATGTTGGAAACTGGGAATTGTTTTTAAATCTTTTCAAACAACGTTGTAAAGACATGTACTATCAAGAATGGACACAAGATATATGAAACTCAAAATCATTACATATGTATTCTGCCTTTAAATCTGATATTGTTCCAGAATTGTATTTGATTGCACTCTCTTCGTTACATCTGCGCAGAGTCTTAACAAAATTCAGATGCGGCTCCACCAATTTGAAAATAGTTTCGTATAGAAGATCTAAAGACAATGACATTAATTAGTGTAGCTATGTGCGATTATTGTAAAAGCGTACCAGAAGATGAGTATCATGTGTTAATGAATGTCCTTTATATGCAACTCACTACATACCAAGTATCTATATTATGAACCCAAATAAACAAAAATTTGTACATTTTCTAAATACTAAGAATCATAATATAATACTCCGTCTACCAATTTTTGTAAACAAAATCATGTCCATGCGCTCTGAAAAAGTTTAATCTAAGTTGTCATTTTGTACTATTGGCCTCATGGCCACATTTGTGAAATAAACCTGTCTGTCTGTAACTTTAGTATGTGCTCCACACAGAAAAGAAACCGTGGTATTAGATTAATGGTTATGTTTATATCCTTCTCATTATATCGTTTTGAATTTTTACTATCAAACAAAGTCACAAAGAAGTTTCAATGAATTTATGAAGCTCTGAAAATGCATAATACCGTTTCAATATAAAATTGCTAGTTTAGCAAATTGTCACCCCTCAAACCATGTATTGTCCAAAGGTGTGCTCCTATCCTCTTGTTCTGCGAGTTTTGTTTCGCATAATCATCGTTGACATCATCATCATCATCATCATCATCATCATCATCATCATCATTCTCACACAGTACACACGCTAGTCTGTCCCTGTTTCGCCTGGCATTATAACAAGCGCTATCTTTTAATGTGTTTGGGAGTGACGTGACCGGGGCATAGAATCGCCGATCTTCCTTTTGACAGTCTCAGTAGACTACTACGGAGATCTCAAGTAGCTAGATGATACATTATCTTCACGCAAGGTTGAATTAATGCTACGCTGTAAGTTTATTGAAGGCGTTAATTCAAAATTTAGATTTATTCTTTTAAATTTTGAAAACTTATCTTCTGACAGCTCCAGATCAGCTCTAGACTAAACTGAACCTTATTGAACAAACTTTATGGCTAACAACTTCTTTATTTCGTGAGTGCGACGTTTCGATACCGATTCTTGTACCGTTGTAAGCAGGCATGTAGAAGGGTACAAGAATCGGTATCGAAACGTCGCACTCACGAAATATAGGAGCTGTTATCCATAAAGTTTGTTCCCAACATCTAAACTGCCACTTCTGGCAAATATGTGTCTGTTTACTAGGTCTCTATTAAGGATAATCATCAACATAGACATCTGCTGCTAATATCGGATGGTTTATGAAGTAGTAGCTGGCTAGTTGAGTGGAGTTATTCAATGGGTAAGTGTGGAGTAATAATAATAATAATTACTTTGTATAGTCCCTGTTTCCAGCTATATGCAGCTGCTCAATGGTGTTTTACACGTTAGAAGTCACTTTATTACAGTTCAATACCTAGATGAGAAAAGAAATGTTTTGAGTTTTCTCTTAAAAGTTGAGAGAGAGTCACTGTTCCTGATGTCAAGGGGGACCGCGTTCCACAGGGCGGGAGAAGGCTCGATCTCCAGCCTTTGTTGATGTTGATGGAACAACCAGTTTCTCCTTCTGGGCAGAACGTAAGGTTCTAGATGGGTGGTAGACCGATAGCAGGTCCTTTAAATAAGTAGGCGATGACTCAACATAGAGAGCATTGTACGTCAAGACGAGCAACTTGAAACTGACCCGATGTCTAATGGGCAACCAGTGTAAATCTCTGAGAATTGGCGTAATGTGACAATCCTTTCTGGCGCGGGTGACAACACGAGCAGCCTTGTTCTGAACTCTCTGTAAGTGAGAGATTACGCCAGATCCAAACACTAGAGAGTTACAGTAATCGAGTCTGCTTGTTACTTGAGACTGAATCAGAGTTTTGCAGGTTTCGTTATCAAGGTACTTTCGGAGTTTGCCGATGTAAGCAATATGGAAGTTTGCTGCTTTGGCTGTGTTGAGTGCCTGACGTTTACCTAACATGGTTCTATCCATGACAACACCCAGGTTTTTGACAGTTGTAGGAGTAAGTACGTCTTGGGTGTTTATGGTCTATTATAGCCCGGGTTTTCGACGTGATGAGGAATCGTTACAACCTATTTCCTGTTCATGGTTAAAAGAATTAGCTTATATAATATTTGCAAGCACGATGTGCAGCAACTCTGGGGGTACAGTAAGGGACACACGATACACAATATTGGTGTGGATTGAATGACGTGGTCCAGGTACTATAAGAGAGTGAATCTTGTCCTTTTAACGGTACCTTCATGTTGAGGTCAATGTCCACGCATACATAAAGACGTGGAGCCACTGTAAAATATCACATTCATAAAAGTTTTAGTAATTCGCTTTGGTGTTAAAACTCTATAAGAATCGCGAACGTTGATACTATCATCAAAATAATAATTCAAGCTTAGATAATTACAGTCAGACATTAACAGGAATGATTCCAAATACGACTACGTCTACGCTTTTTCCTCCGAGATTTGACGACATTTTGATGAGAGTTGCATCTCCCAGGGGTCATATCTGATAGTCATCATCCGTCACGTGACTGCAGGGTTCACCATTCCACCCCCATTAATGTTGGGTTATAGGATTAGCCTACATTCCCGTGGTCGAGGCGTGGGTATATGATCGCCCACCTGTGTATGCGCTTTCACTGCTGACTTCATTAACTTGTCTGTCTCTGAATCTGGTTGAGCGATATCGGGCAGCGCTTTATGCTGGTTTAATGACAGCTCTAGCTGCACTATTGCTATCCTATTATATCCTGTACAATTTAAGATTTTCCAAACTGTTGTAATCGGTCGTGAAATGCGCTGGGTTAAAAAGAAATAACGTGTAATCACACACTTGCGACCAAATAGCTGAAAGGCAAAATTATAATAATTGTCTAAATAAGTTGTCAGCTCGATTGATTTCCCAAGGCGAAATTAAACCCTACTTCATCTTCATGCTGATGTCATTAACACGAACACAGGTGGAAATATGGCCTCTTCCACGTCAATGCAGTTTAACTGACATCCAGGGCCAATTACATAACGCCACAAACAATGTTTGTCTGTACAGCCGTGTTTTTTATGATTTACTAAATCAAACCGGCTAGAAAGCTGATGTGAGATTCTTCAGTGACAAGACTGGACATGTTCCTTCAGGTATTTATGAGACGTGGACTATTAGAGTTGGTTCTCTTCCCGCGGTCCACAATAACAACATGCCAACAGTAATGCCCTCCCGTCTGCTTACAGCAAATAACTCGTCTGCTGATATCCCGCTACCGAGGTAATTGTCGCGCTGTGGTCACCCTCACAGACTGTTGACAAATTCCACCTATTGTCTAATCTAAGTCTCGCGAGATTTTCCACCAATTGCAGGTCTGGTGAAAATGGCGTCTGGACCTGATTATAGCAGGCGACAGGAACGTAGTGTCAGGGAACCGAGCCTGTGACACTGTCGGACGGAACAGATGAGAGAGTGCCTGTCTTAGCGGATCATCAGCTGCTCTTTCTGGTCATGACGGACAGGTCAGAACGCGACAGAGAGTGGGGCTAATTTCCGGTTCCTGTCAGTTTGAAGAACAACGGACATTTCCTGTCATGGCTTCAAGACAGTTTCTTTCAGGATGGGCCAAACATCAGATCCAGTGAAATTTTCGAAACATGTAATGCAAAATAATTTTTCAGCATTTTGTGGAATAAACTCTCTTGGAAAAACATTCCAGATCACCGTCAGAATGACAACAAATCGGTCGTTTATGTACAGGCTAGCAATGACGATCCGGGTTAGATTTGCTCTTGTCGTAAGAGGTTCGGGTGGTCAAGTTACTGACTGGGTTGATGCATGTCATAGTATCCCACTTGCATAGATCGATGTTCATGATGTCAATCAGCTGATTGTCTGGTCCAGACTCGATTATTTACAGACCGCTATCGTATTAGCTGAAATATTGCTGTGTTCAGCGTTAAACAACAAACAAACGCTTCAATACAGACGGACTGGATAGTGGGTGGTGCGCTAGCTCCGAAAGCAGATTTACGTGTTTTGACATTGCAAGGTTGAAGTAATGGGTCGTCAAGTCGATGACAATTATGTCGTTTTACAAAGCGATCTTAGCGCTGAGGTGATTGTAACTCCCATACATAGACTTACGACTGTCGTAGCGCTAAACGGCACCCCGGGCTCTCAGTAGCGGAAGCCTCTTCCTGGTGTTCCCCACCGTGATAAACCTGCTGTTTCTAAACATGGCGTAAACCCCCACTCATGCACATTCATGGAATCATTGAGTATCGACAGTGCGTGCTTCCTGTACATTCAATGGTGCTGCTGAGTGATTCCTTCCACAGTAAGTGCAGGGACATCTTCCTCATGTCAACTTCTGAATCGTTCTTTGTGTTGATAGTAATATTACACGTCACAAGGAATATCATCGGGAAATGTAGCCTAGTGGTTAAAGCGTTCGCTCGTCACGCCGAAGATCCGGGTTCGATTCCCCACATGGGAACACTGTGTGTCCCCCGCCGTGATATTGCGGGAATATTGCTAAAAGTGGCGTAAAACCATACTCACTCACTCAGCTGTACATGGACAGTGGGGTCCCATGTATCTTCAGTATAACAGCAAGTTGAGATGTCTGAATGGGCCATGAACCATGCTTGATGCAATGTACTAATCTTCTCTCAGCGGTGTGTCACAAACACGTGCAAATACAAGTCAAGCTTCCACCTGAACAAACACGAGAACACATGGTACACGTCAAAAACAGTAATTGCGTCGGTCAACAGTTTGATCACCGATGTGTCCAATTTAGAATTGACGTAATGTCCGACAACACAAGACTCAAATCAAATATTAATATTATTGAATACATGAGGTCTTTGAATGGCGTGAAGAAGAATACACATAAGGAACCAAATTTTATTGATGTCAACTTCTTGATTATGAGGAACACAACGTTTCAGAGTATATACTTACTCCTTCATCAGGGGATGATTCATCAGGGGATGTAGGAGTAAATATGTATGTGTTCCTCATAATAAAGGGGCGGTGGGGTAGCCTAGTGGTAAAAGCGTCCGCTCGTCACGCTGAAGACCCGGGTTCGATTCCCCATATGGGTACAATGTGTGAAGCCCATTTCTGGTGTCCCCCGCCGTGATATTGCTCGAATATTGCATAAAGCGGCGTAAAACCAAACTAGCTCACTCACTACCCACAATAAAGAAGTTCATATCCATAAAATCCTCCTCTTTACTGAATACATGGAATTAAATTGTAACCATGACTTGTGTTTAAGGGATTATTGGGTGAGATGCAATGCGTTATTAGGAGAGGAGTGTGTGACCCCAAAAGGAAGTTAATTGTACAGGCAGATATAGGCCAGGGATTTAGAATTTGTTTTAGAATATGTGACGGGCAGAATGAAAGTTGGTGACCTGACACGCGTCTTCATTCAATATCTCGTTCCAAAAAGTTTAAAGGTCAACTTTTGAAGTATTTTACAGAATGTAACCCTATTTACACATTTTCCCTTAATTTCATATAGGTGAGCTACAGATCTCCTTGGCTCACTTGTAATGGATATTGAAGATATCACCGAATATTTCACCAGGGAACTATAAACCTGGTGTTTTGCCTTTTTCTGGTCAGATACTTTTGAAATTTTGACCTTCTGAAATAATTTCCTCTGAAAATAAAATGAAATTCAGTCTGTTTCCAGATTATATCCTAGAACCGTTCAATATGCATGGAGCGGTGGGAAATGCAGCTCCTTGTGGCGCTTGTTTGCAGATTGCATCAGATTTCTGTCAAAAGTGTTTTTATCATTAAAGTGCACGGAGAAGGACGAACGTAATCGAACAGCTTCCTCAAACGACGAAAGATCAAAGCTCACCGATAGAGGCTTTCTCGGACATACCCCGTGGAGTGGTGACCCGCTGTTGCAAGTGCTCCTTGGTTCTACGGAAGTAAACTGGTAAACCTCATTAGTATGAATCATGTGTTGAGTCACTGCGTTCAGGATGATCAACATTGTGTCAGGGACTCCAAGCCATGCAACGACATAAAACGAGATGAGTGAGTGAGTGAGTTTACTTTTACGCCGCACTCAGCATTATTCCAGCTGTATCGTGGCGGTCTGTAAACAATCGAGTCTAGACCAGACAATCAAGTGATCAACATCATGAGCATCGATCTTGACAGCTGGGATACGATGACACGTGTCAACCTGACCACCCGATCCAGTTAGTCGCTTCTTAAGACAGACATGGATTACTGAAAATCAATTCTAACCCGGATCTTCACGGGCCAACAAGCGATGAGAGACACTTATCACATCGGACAAGCAGCGACATGTTCAGATGATGTCCAGCATTTCCCTTCTATTTCAGGGGCGGTGGGGTAGTTTAATGGTTAAAGCATTCGTCACGCCGAATACTCGGATTCGATTCCCCTCATGGGTACAGTGTGTGAAGCCCATTTCTGGTATTGCTGGAATATTGCTAAAAGCGGCGTAAAACTATGCTCACACTCTGGTGGTGGTGGTATAGTTTAAAGGTCACTCACACACTTCTATTTGATTGGATTGTCTCCCTTGAATGAGGCCCGGATACAGTATTGACATCTGGCCATGATATTTATGTGTGATCCGGTCAAGTACTCCGCTTGGAGTTTGCTACAAACGCGTTGAACCATGCGCCCCAGGACTGTGTTTATTGACAACGCCTGTGGTGAGGACTACGTATGCCACGTGGTGGGGTGTGAGTTTATGATTGCTATGCGACATTAGTGCACGTGCTGCTAGGCAAATCCGATAACAAGTAAATGTCATGTTTGTTTGCCAGCCGACGGATGACGAAAGCCTGTTGCCCTTTTGTTAAACGATGTTTTCGAGGTTTCTTACAGCATATCCTCATGGGTCAAACAGTATCTTTAAATTAAGCTATTGCAACATTTACATCGTCTGAAGGGTAGAAGGTGGGGGTTTGCAGCTATGTAAAGATTCATTGTAGCCATCCGACATCGCGTCGTCAACATAAAGCTGTATGATTCACGTCTTCCTAATGTTCTGGGGCAGTGGGGTAGGCTAGTGGTTAAAGCGTTTGCTCATCACGCCGGAAACCCGGGTTTGATTCCCCACATGGGTACAATGTGTGAAGCCCATTTCCGCTGTCCCCCGCTGGAATATTGCTAAAATCGGCGTAAAACTAAAATCACTCACTCATTCCTAATGTTCTGCCAATGTGTGCGTTGTGGAGTTCCGTCAGAGTGTTGTGGAGTTCCGTCAGAGTGTCGTGGAGCTCCGTCAGAGTGTTAATTACCTACTGTAATGGTCGTTTCTTGTTGGACGTCTTGTTCACAAACCATTTACGTTTAAATGGAGTCAATCCTGTGTATTTGCAGAAGAACTGTATACGTTTTAGACACAGCGACTCATATGTTTACAGTAACATGTAAAAATGTCTCTGAATTTAACATGTTAATAGTTTGGAAAAGACGCGCGTATTTCTGTATGTATAATCGTTTGCAAAATTGGGCGTTTGTTCCAGATGTGTTGACCCTAGATGGCTCCGTTATTTGAATAATGACTGACTGACTGAGTTTGGTTTTACGCCGCTTTTAGCAATATTCCAGCAATATCACGGCGGGGGACACCAGAAATGGGCTTCACTCATTGTACCCATGTGGGGATTCGAACCCGGGTCTTCGGCGTGACGAGCCAACGCTTTAACCACTTGGCTACCCCACCGCCCCTATTTGAATAATGGATTCAGAAAAGAGAAGGTTTAGTGAGAACGAATGAGATAATTAGCTTTCTGTTTTCTGTGTAAAAGTCAAATTTTTTGACAGTTTTGTTTTCTATTTTGAAAAAGGCAAGAATGTGATTTCAGAACGATACCCATGTTTTCCATTTTTGAAACACAAAAACATGTAATTTATAAAGGTAAAAACGTTATGTTTGAATAAAAGGAATAATATAATTTGACAACTATCTTGTGTCTTTTGGTTTTTGAAATACAGGTAATGATATTCTTTTTTATACGTTTGAAATACCGATTTCATGTAATTCCACACGGAGTGCGCCTGTCGGGCATTCTACAAGTCATCCCGTACTTGCCATTCCGAGATGTCAAACTGCACTCAAGAAGGGATATTAGAAGCTCGAGTCACTTTATCTGGTCTGCCTGCCTATTGACAAGCAGACTGACACTTATAGATTTCCGATGAAATGGCAAAGGACAATACCTAGTATTGGAGCAGGAACCCTCTCCAACATCATCCTTGTACGCCCATACAAGCGGGATATTGAAATAGAGCGCCATAAAAACGCGAGGCAGACCATTTTGTCTGATGCGTTTGGTCATTTACTGCCAACATTGGCACCTCCTACAAGACCAGTCTCTTCCTGACGGTCTGTTCGCAGGCGGAAGTTAGTGAGCTGCTTACAAACAAGGCCATTGTCCTGTCGTCTGCTCCTCACAGCCGAAGCAGGAATAGGCGCAAACACGTCTATTGTAATATTGCTTGCTTACACTGCCACTGCCTGCTGTGGTCGCCACACAAAGCCCGTGGTACGTGATGCACCATTAAGCCATTGCCAACGTCAATACTGAGTTATGTTCTCAAGCGCCGTCTAGAACACTCGCAGCACGATCCGACCAATCAGTGACGACTCCGGTGAGCCGCTGTTCGTGATGGAGTTCTTGGACACAAGTGGCTAAGCCAGCATCTGACGATGTCAGAGGAACAATGAATATTTGACGTGAATAAAGTCTAGTTAAGTTCCGTTAAGTTTCGTTTGGTGAGAGGTCACGAGAAATGGTGTGGGACTGCTTATGAATGAGATCGGGTGAGCCTAAGGGATCAAACGCACTGTAGACGGTAGTTCATCATTTCATTATATCATGAATCGAACCGAGAGGGGATAACCGTCCTGTATATCATGAATTAGTCATTGTTTGATGTTGAGTGTGGAGTGCGCCTCCGTTTCAATAGACAACTGAGAAAACAATTTCCATATTTATAACACATCTCTGCTATATGTTGAGCCCAGTCACTAAAGCGTCCGCTCGTCACACCGAAGGCCCGAGTTCGATTCCCCACATAGCTACAATGTGTGAAGCCCATTTCTGGTGTCCCCCGCCGTGATATTGCTGGAATATTGCTAGAAGCGGCGTAGAAACCAACTAACTCACTCACTGTCTAACGCGTGAAACGTCTACGACCCACTTTAAATGTTTCTCCCTATGAACCTCTCGCTCGGTGATGTAACTGAATTATTCCATGTTCATTATATAGCCATGTATGACTCAACTCATTCGATGACAGAAATGTGTGGTTAGATTTCAAGATCGCCATTTACATTTTTCAGCAGTCATCATCACCTAGAAATGTACAGTCTCGGGCTCCTATCTGCAAACGCATGCATGTGATTGGTGGATTTAAACTTGTTAACATAAATGACAATTTCGATGTGGCATTTAAAACGCCGAGAATACTCTCGGTTGATGAATTCCAAGCAGACAAGAGGAAACTATTGATGCTGTGTAATGATGTATAATTGACCTGATACTCATCTGACGTATTGCTGTACTGTACTCTGTACTCTGTACTCTGTAGACACTGGTTGGAAGTAGAGTTGTACTCCCACACTCACCATGGTTAGCTACAGATCCCATGTATGTTGCTAAAGAATCCCCAGTCTGTTTAATTTCTGGTTCCAACTGTTTCTGGCAGAGTAAGACATATTCCTCGTTATCTTCGACTTCCTTAAGTCAACAAGTCGTAGGAGTGTGAACATTAAAAACAGTTATTTCGCGGCCATCTTGGATTCCCAGGGGGTAACATTTCGCCTTTTCGTCAACCCAGTGCCGATCGACCACGCAATTATATGTGCTTGAATGATCAGTTGAAAGCTTATACATGTTATGTGCTGCACTAGTTGTCTGTTTACCCGAGATTCGACTACCCTGAAAGGTAGGTGTTGATTCTCTGGACCAACTCTCGTTACACTGTGTCTAGTCACTGTCGAGGGATATGTGCCAGCCTTGTGAATCAGCACCTTATCGCCAGCACACAGAGTCGGCCATCTAACTCGCTCAAACACCGCGTCCTCCACGGAAATGGAAGTCTGACAACTGACTTTTTTTACCTCTCTGGTAAGTGTAATCATGGCCGAAAGCTACGAATATACATTAATGGCATTGGGTATACTCATTTATAGCATGTCAGACGAGCTCATTACATATACCCCGATTGCTACCTACTCTGATTGTGCATCAGTTATCAACAGTGTTATGCCATGTCGGTGCACGTCAATAGAAAGCGAAAGAATTAATACTAAAGATATTTTGGTACAGAACACTCTCATTGGACAAGATATAAACCAGCAACATTTCGGAATAAATATAATTGCACACATGAAAACCTTTGTCATAACCATACCATTATTCCCTTGCCGTGACGGATACTTGTCCTACATCGATGAAATGTTTTTATGGTGAAACGACTGAAATAATTGGTTTTTGCAGTTGAGACAACACAGAGCTTGAGAAACCGCCACTGCCATTGCTCACGTCAAGATTGAGTCTTCGTAGAGCGCGCTACTCTGAAATATATTTACATGTCTGAGTGTGTGAGTGAGTTGTGTTTGAAGCCATCTTGTGGCCATGATTACCGTCGGATTTAGTCTCCGTACCGGATTTAATTATGGTAGGCCCGTCTTCGTCGGTCAAGTTTATGTCGCACGTTTCATAACAGTTTGTTATAATACTTGTTTACGTATTAACATGAGAGGGTGAGAATAGTTATTTTCACGAACACCTGGTGTCATCGCTGATTTTCAGCGATAATAGATCAAGAAATCAAGATGGTTTATTTTCGTTTGATACATTTCGAGATTGTTAAGTCATGGACATTAAAAGCCATCATAACATTGTTAAATTAGTTGACCGGAGAAATGTGAGCATAGAGAGGGACATCGTTTTATCGCCGTCAGTTATACATGGACAGAGTCTTTTGATGATAAAATTCTTATAACGAAAGGACTCCTTTCTTAAACGGCATAAGCATGAGAAAGATGATATCTTCGATATCCGCCATGAACAGGGCAAAATCACCTTGTCGTCTGGCGAGTGACCTGTTACGGCCAGTATTGATCATCGTGGTATCGCTGTCAAGCCAAGTCTAAATCTGATAACGCTAAGTTTCGTGCTTGTAATGTTTATCGATATGTCTCAGGTTCGAACAATGTTTCGCTTATACATCAAATCTTGAACTTAGCGATCGAAACATTTCGTTTGTTTCGTGGTATCGCTTTGTCGTGTCGTGGAATCATCTTCGTCTCGTGGCACCGCTTTGTAGTGTCGTGGACATCGTATTATCTTGTCTCGTTATATCGCTTTGAAGCGTGTCGTGGAATCGCTTTCTCGTCTCGTGGTATTGCTTTGTCATGTCGTGGAATCGCTTTCTCGTCTCGTGGTATCGCTTTCTCGTCTCGTGGTATCGCTTTGTCGTGTCGTGGTATCGCTTTCTCGTCTCGTAGTCAGTTATCGCTTTCTCGTCTCGTGGTATCGCTTTCTCGTGGCCACAGTTGTGAACGCGATAAAGCGATATTCCGTCTTGGCTAACCTTAATATTGTCACCTTAAGGATTGAAATAGCGACAGATTCAATCAGCAAAGAACCAAACAACACGGGGGGCGATGGTAGGAAAAACGAAATAGAAACAGATTGCATGCCGTGGCTTCTGCATCTCCTGGAGGTTATTAATGTTTGTAGTTGACTGTTTCCTCATAACCGCCAACCTATCTGCATCTTCCTGAAGGAGGTGATCAGTCAGGCGAGGTAATGTGATGTGAAGGATGCGAAACGACACCAGCGTCCTCCTCGTCCCCATCAATTAATCATATCAGATATCTATAATGCATGTCGATTTAGGGTAGAAGGAGAGTACTGGGACCATGCAGCTCTAATTGGGTTTCTGTCTCCTAAGGCGCTCCTGTCGTTTCCGTTCCGTGGATACAACGTCCTGCTTGCAGTTCAGGAGATACATTTATCACTGTGAACAGATCCCGTGCGACTTGGAATTGAGTAGGACTCCATGGCGTTTTCAGTCTTTTTTCTAGTATGTTACGTATCTGTTGTGTACAGAAGGATTACTAGTGATCAGTGTTGCTGGAAGCTATCTGACCAGGAGTCGTTGTTACAGTTGGAGAAAGTTGGTGATTGGTCTCACAGCGAAACACTGGCTGTAGATGACGACAACCTGTCGAACACCACACTTTCACTGTAAAGGTTCGTCCTTGACATTAATACGGTAAATAACAAGATAGGATAAGGGTCCTTCTTCATCCTCGGGACAAAGTTGCTGAACATTTTGTATTGGAATGAACATGTTTATGAACATGTTTAAATGGCTGACAACTAGTTTATTTCTTACACTCACACATTTTGTACTTATGTCAAATATGCCAGTATGGCAAAAATGAGTGAAAATTAATCTGTTTTCTAATCTTAATAGAAACTCCTAGTACATGGGCGAGCAAATCCGCGACACAAGATCAACGCGATATCATATGTTTGCCGGTATATCTACATCTATGGAAATCGGCTTGGGTAACATGTATTGCTCATGTTCAAATGTAAGACAAACTCATCCTTCAACCTATCTTTCTGATATATTTTAGCTGTAACTATCTTTTGGTTGGTTTAAGTCCCAAATAGGCCGTTGTTGAAACAAACCCATATCATACAAATGAACACATCTGTAATGATGTTAAAATTTCTGCTCATTTCTTCAGTTATGCATATTCCAAAGGACACACTACTACTGTTCTGACTTCACCCCAACACCTTTTACAGACTCTGTGATTGAGTGAGTGAGTTTAGTTGTACGCCACACTCAGCAATATTCCAGCTGTATGGCGGCGGTCTGTAATTAATCGAGTCTGGACCAGACAATCCAGTGATCAACATGATGAGCATCGATCTACGCAATTGGGAACCGATGACACGTGTCAACCAAGCCAGCGAGCCTGACCACCCGATCCCGTTAGTCGCCTCTTACGACAAGCATGGGTTACTGAAGGTCAATTTTCTAACCCGGACCTTCACGAGTACAGACTCTGTGCAGAACGGTTCGAAAGCCTCCACGTCATCATACAGCATGACCCGGGTTTAACGCCGCTTTAGACAGTGTTTACATCAGCACTAACGCCAATCTTCATTGTGACTAAGGCTCAAAATGAGGCATGTCGCTGGTTCACGGGTATGCTAATCACATACCAGTAACTGTACCAATCAGTGTTTAAAACTGCCTACAGACAATGGCAGGGAAATAAGTGGTTTTGTTTTAATACCGTCTTCCTCGCGGCTGTTTCAATCAGAGGTGATTTTGTGATTTATACCTCTGATCGAACAATAAGAATGAATTATTTTCCAAACTCTCGACAGAATCAGCTTTAATCTGTAATTCAAGCCCACAAACAGTGTGTCACTCCGCGACAATGACACGACATCAATACTGGTAGACAAGGTCCACAGGGGGGTGTAACATGTCTGTACTGATTGGACATGTCGGGCAGGGGGTCCAGTACAATATACTGGCAGACAAGGTCCACAGGGGGTGTAACATGTCTGTACTGATTGGACATGTCGGGCAGGGGGTCCAGTACAATATACTGGCAGACAAGGTCCACAGGGTGTGTAACATGTCTGTACTGATTGGACATGTCGGGCGGGGGGGTCAAGTACAATCGAGGCTGGGGGTGTAACATGTCTGTACTGATTGGACATGTCGGGCAGGGGATCCAGTACAATATACTGGTAGACAAGGTCCACAGGGGGTGTAACATGTCTGTACTGATTGGACATGTCGGGCAGGGGGTCAAGTACAATATACTGGTTAATGTTCATACTACCTCACTTTATCCAATTTGGTTGAATATGTGTAAATAGATCAAGTATCCATTATATGACCACTGGCATGATGGTTGGTTCATGTTGTTACAAGATAGTATCATTGTTGCCCGGGGACTTATTTGACGTATGTCCAGAGAGTGTCCAGTGCTGTGACGTAAACTCGAATCTTTTCGAACTTTTATCAAAATAGGTGGGATTTTGGTAATTTGGAAGAATTTACACATTCAATACTAAAGCATCAACGCCAGAGAACTATCAGTCTCCAGCATCTGCTTTCCATGCTGTGTGAAAGGCAAAACAGAAACATTCATGAATGGATCACTTAACGTCAGTGATGACAACAGGTGCTCGCTACAAGGGCAGCATCTACCACTCAAACAACTTTCAATGTAAACGTAATTGTGCACTAGAATATGGGTGTGTGAGAACTCCGTGTAAGGGGTACCATCGTCCAGCACGGGTAGCATCGTCCAGCAACTATGATCGTTTGTTAAACAACTTTTATCTTAAGATGAATAAAATTCTGAGATTTAAATGTTCAATTGGCAAGGTAAAATTATGAGGATTCGCAATCTTTATTTCACTTTATTTGATTTATGTTTTTATGTTTAAAGTGAAATTCATCGGTACGTTTTCACTGCAAACAGACTATCGTCCAGCACGGGTACCATCGTCCAGCAAGCACGGATACCATCGCATCGTCCAGCACGGATAGCATCGTCCAGCATGGATAGCGGGTAGCATCGTCCAGCGCGGATAGCATCATCCAGCACAGCATCATCCAGCACGGATAGCAAGGTAGCATCGTCCAGGTAGCAAGCACGGGTAGCATCGTCCAGCACGGATAGCATCGTCCAGCACCAGCACGGGTAGCATCGTCCAGCACGGATAGCATCGTCCCACGGGTAGCACGAATAGCATCGTCCAGCACGGGCATAGCATCGTCCAGCATGGATAGCATCGTCCAGCACGGGTAGCATCGTCCAGCATAGCTAGCAAGCACAGGTAGCATCGTCCAGCACGGATAGCATCGTCCAGCACGAAGAGCCAGCACGGGTACCATCGTCCAGCACGGATAGCCAGCACGGGTAGCATCGTCCAGCACGGGTAGCATCATCCAGCACGGATGGGCAACAACGTGGCATATCAACATATTCCTCTGAAAGTCCACCACAGCATCTCTGTATGACGTAAACGAGACCGATGGTGAGACTTTTTGAAAGAGTGCCCTGTTGTGCAGTGTCAGCATTATCTCGCAATGTGTGAAAACGTCCTCATGTACATTGTATCAGCATCTGATCATTATTTGTAGCTTATAGATCTTGGCTACTAGTAAACTGCTTGATTGGAGCCTATGTGGTATAGTAATTGACATTTACCCCTAATGTGTTTACACATGTAATTGATATTTAACTCCAGGTCAAAACAGCTCCAATTATCGAACTACACGTGAAAATCCTGTATCATCACCTGAACTGTGTTTTTAACATGATGTACGGTACGTGTAAAGTCTAATGACAGTTCCATTCATATTCCACTGTGATCTTGTCCCAGCTGGCAAAGAACGTGGGTCCGTGAGGAGTTAGCTCCCTTTGCTGTAGCTTCCATCCTTACAAGATTCAAACCTGGAGGGCATCGTGGGATTCCAATAAGCTTGTGCGGTACTTCATCTCGTCATTCTCAGCGAAAGAAGAAATGTCCTGTCCGTATTGATTGTATTTCCTAGGCTGACCTACTTTTCTTGGTGTTAACATCTGTGTTCTTGAAGATATAGGTCTGAGAGCTTCACAGCATTACCAGTACTGACACAGCTCGTTCCGACATTGGGTGCACCAGAGACCTCTCTAGCATAATGACGCCGCCCCTTCACCACCCCGTTCTTAGTTGTGAGCTAAACATCCTTTCCAGTTAAAACGTCAATTATAACAGTCTTGGGATTCATTTTAACACATATCAGGAGCACTTACAGAAAAATAACCTCCATTTTCTAATGGAAGCAACATTAGGCCTTCATTTCCCTTTATCATGTCGTTAAAGAAGTTCACCTATATTTCGGATGTTACCAGTGTAGTAAACCCACGTGCTCCCAGTAGGTTCCAGGTAGTCTGAGATTCGCGTGGTCTGTTGATGGCATCTAGGCTCAGGTTCCATGCTCAGTGTAGTATCCATCATAATAACGCTGTCGGCAGAGGTCAGATGTATGACTTGGGTTGATGTGAGTGAATCTACAACTTCATTATACGTCAGGCTTTATGTGTTTGGTTCCGTCTACGAAGGACATTACAGCGACGAGGAAATGCTTCAAACGAACCTCACTGACCCTGCCGTCCCCGACCGAGCCAGCTTGACCTCTGGTTTGATTGGATGAGTTTCGGGCGGTTCCAGAAAGCGGTTATAATCGGTTTCCCTTCACGATCATCAAATATTTACCATCAGGGAATGATAATCACGTCGGTCAAAGAGGGCGGAGAACTATGTGACTGTTGGAAAATGTTAGTAAATCTGTTGAGACGTCCGCAGTGTTTGTCGTCCAAGTAGGGGTTATTAAGCAGTTCTAAAACAGATCAAGGAATTTGAACAACATCTCTGCTTTAGATATGGATATATGTGGTGGTGCCCATGAGCAGGTGCGCTTGTATACTTATTGTATGTGAGCAGGTGTCTGTACATGATTGTATGTGATGGTGCACCTGAGAAGGTATGTGATAGTGCCTATGAACAGCTGTGTGTAAATGCTTGTATGTGGTGGTGCCCATCAGCAGGTGGGTGTGCATGATTCTGTGTGATGGTGCCTATGAACAGGTGGGTGTAAATGTTTGTATGTGGTGGTGCCCATGAACAGGTGTGTGTAAATGTTTGTATGTGGTGGTGCCCATGAACAGGTGGGTGTACATGATTGTATGTGGTGGTGCCCATGAACAGGTGGGTGTACATGATTGTATGTGGTGGTGCCCATGAACAGGTGTGTGTACATGATTGTATGTGGTGGTGCCCATGAACAGGTGTGTGTACATGATTGTATGTGGTGGTGCCCATGAGCAGGTGTGTGTACATGATTGTATGTGGTGGTGCCCATGAGCAGGTGTGTGTACATGATTGTATGTGGTGGTGCCCATGAGCAGGTGTGTGTACATGATTGTATGTGGTGGTGCCCATGAACAGGTGGGTGTGGTGCCCATGAACATGATTGTATGTGGTGGTGCCCATGAACAGGTGTGTGTACATGATTGTATGTGGTGGTGCCCATGAACAGGTGTGTGTACATGATTGTATGTGGTGGTGCCCATGAACAGGTGGGTGTGTACATGATTGTATGTGGTGGTGCCCATGAACAGGTGTGTGTAAATGATGTATGTGTATGTGGTGGTGCCCATGAACAGGTGTGTGTACATGATTGTATGTGGTGGTGCCCATGAACAGGTGTGTGTGTACATGATTGTATGTGGTGGTGCCCATGAGCAGGTGGGTGTACAAGTGTGTGTACATGATTGTATGTGGTGTGTGCCCATGAGCAGGTGTGTGTACATGATTGTATGTGGTGGTGCCCATGAGCAGTGGTGGTGTACATGATTGTATGTGGTGGTGTGTGTGTGGTGCCCATGTGTACATGATTGTATGTGGTGGTGCCCATGAACAGGTGTGTGTACATGATTGTTGTATGTGGTGGTGCCCATGAACAGGTGTGTGTACATGATTGTATGTGGTGGTGCCCATGAACAGGTGGGTGTACATGATTGTATGTGGTGGTGCCCATGAACGTGTGTGAACATTGTATTGTGGGTGTGCCCATGGTGTACATGATTGTATGTGGTGGTGCCCATGAACAGGTGTGTGTGTACATGATTGTATGTGGTGGTGCCTACCCAGGTGTGTGTACCATGAGCAGTGTGGGTGTACATGATTGTATGTGGTGGTGCCCATGAACAGGTGGGTGTACATGATTGTATGTGGTGGTGCCCATGAACAGGTGGGTGTACATGATTGTATGTGGTGGGTGCCCATGAACAGGTAAATGATTGTATGTGGTGGTGCCCATGAACATGTACATGATTGTATGTGGTGGTGCCCATGAACAGGTGGGTGTACATGATTGTATGTGGTGGTGCCCATGAACAGGTGTGTACATGATGTTTGTATGTGGTGGTGTAAATGATTGTCAGGTGTGTGTACATGATTGTATGTGAACAGGTGGGTGAACACATGATTGTGATGTGGTAGGTGTACCCATGTGGATGAACAGGTGTACATGATTGTATGTGGTGATTGTATGTGGTGGTGCCCATGAACAGGTGTGTGTAAATGTTTGTATGTGGTGGTGTGAACATGTGGTGTACATGATTGTATGTGGTGGTGCCCATGAACAGGTGTGTGTACATGATTGTATGTGGTGGTGCCCATGAACAGTGTGTGTATATGATTGTATGTGATGGTGCCCATGAGCAAGTGTGTGTAAATGATTGTATGTGGTGGTGCCCATGAACAGGTGGGTGTACATGATTGTATGTGGTGGTGCCCATGAGCAGGTGTGTGTAAATGTTTGTATGTGGTGGTGCCCATGAACAGGTGTGTGTAAATGTTTGTATGTGGTGGTGCCCATGAACAGGTGTGTGTACATGATTGTATGTGGTGGTGCCCATGAACAGGTGTGTGTACATGATTGTATGTGGTGGTGCCCATGAACAGGTTTGTGTACATGATTGTGTACAGGTGAGTGTACATGATTGTATGTGGTGGTGCCCATGAACAGGTGGGTGTACATGATTGTATGTTGTGGTGCCCATGAACAGGTGGGTGTATATGATTGTATGTGATGGTGCTGTTGAGCAGCTGCGTGAACATCATTTACGGATTTGTGTTCTTGAGCAGGTACATGATCGCACACTCCAGCAAGTGTACACACTATTATATGTGATGGTGTAATAGGCGAGCGTGTAGACTTTATTTGCTTTCAGCAAAATTGCAGAAAAATCACGACGATGCATTGGAATTGGGCCATTACCTCACCATGGCGTTTGGACCATTTACAACATGACACCCCATTGCCTAGATGCAGTGCAATGAAGCGGGACGACAGATTGTCCACATCTATAGATGAACAGTGAAATACTGATGGACTTCAATCGCCGACCTCACCACGGCCATAGTAGGATGAGTTGCTTCACCATTGCCTGGTACTCGGCATCGGTATTCCGTGACGGCAAAGCATCATGGGAGTTCAACACCTCCCCTAAGTGACCGAGTCTAAACGGCAGGTATCAGAGTATTCCACACGGCTAATTATCTTAATTAGCTCTGGCAAGTTGAACACAACACAGACACGTCTGGGTATTTATGACTGAAAATGTCACCCTCTGTTTGTGCTTAATTGATCTCTGGAGTGGAAGCCCCGAATTGGCTTTTGTTAGTGCATGAGGGTCACACGCGGAGCTGATGGAACCATCAGGTTGATATTGGTACTGTGATCTGCACTTAGCATCTGTATATTTGAAGAATACATGCAGAAGTAACGCATAACACATCAGAGAAAGAGAGAGAGAGACACACAGAGAGAGAACGAGAGAGGGGGAGGAGGGAGGGAGAGATGTAGGAAGGGAGGGTGGTCTGCACTTAGCATTCATTTCATCACGGAGAGAGAGAGAGAGAAAGAGAGAGAGAGGGGGAGGGAGCGGGGGAGGAAGAACACATTTATCTGAAGATTATACAATATTACACTTATCAAATGTACAACATGTATAGGCATGTTTAAGACATTTTCACATTTTCACGTTGAAGCGTTCTGTACCTGCTAATGCCTTTTAAATTCTTGGCAATGTCCTCAGGCAGCTGGCATTGTGCTCAAAGTACGTAGCGTAAACACAAACTCATCCACTCACTCACTCACTCACACATACCTCGGAATCCTAATCTGTCCTGAAAATGTTTGTATACCAGCTAAGCCCTAAGTAGATGTTATAATATCCACAGTTATTAACGCGTGAGGTTTTTGAGTACCGTTGACATTTTGGACGACCTATTCCTGAAATGGATTTTCTGCCACGGGTGTTCTATCTCACGGCAAGGTTTATATGTGTAGTTTTGATAAACATGTTGAGTGAGCGAATGTAGTATTTCAGTTTTATGGAGAGTATAAAATCGAAGCTACCCGTGAGATGGGCAAATGATATTAGTAAGATGACCATCTCATCCAACGTCCTAACTAAGCGAACAGGTATTTCTATTGCACTCTCGTAAAGAGGCACCGGTTGGTTTTAGCGTTGGGCAGGACGGAAGCCCTATTGAAACTATCACGGGTCAAGTTGCCCCGAGTTTGCTCATTTTGGCTTGCGTTCATGGGTTCATTTGTTGTTTATTCATCCTTGCTGTTTGTGTGATGTAAGGCTAGAGTTGAGGTTGCACTATTCGTAACAACCCCGTAATGATATCATGTTTGTAGGTCAAGTAACTCGAAGGTATGATGGATAAATCGAGGCCATGCTTGGCGTTTTGACAGCTACATGGAATGAGACAGTGTTTTCTCTGACAAATGAGAAAAATAAGTTCCTATTTATGGATGGCATTATTTGCCAGACAGAATTATTCTTGCAGCAGTTAGAAAAAAAAACGTTTTTTCTCAACAGGACGCAAACACAGTCTAATGGGTTCTAATATTAGGTTACTCCTCACAACATCGTCGTCAACATGGTGACTATAATCGACTGCAGCAAGTCACGTGTTAATTGGTTGTTTGAAGTTGGATCCTTTGTATCTTCTGGAACTGGAAGGCAACATTGACACAGTCGTTTCTCAGTGCGTCGCCAAGAGACCATCAGTTGTTTTTGGAAAGATAAGATTTCTTCTCAGAGGAAAGGTTTCAGTTCGTGCTGGAGAAGGCCACGAGGCCGGCTGGAGCCAAGCTCGAAATAGTACACGAGTTCCCAAACACGAGATACACTTGGATTTAATCAAGATAATTGCGTGATTTTGTTCGTATATAAAAATGAACATTAGCATCTATTGGACAAATATAGGGAGAATAGACTAAGAACCTTTCTTAAGATAAAAGTGATAGACAATTTGGTGATAGCAAGGAAACTAAGCAATAGACTAAAGAATCAATCAGCTTTTCCATTGACATAACTATTACAGTAAGACCCTTTAGGGGGATACAAGGCCCGCAGGGGAACGCCATCCTTTAAGCCATAACTCTTCCATGGGGAAACTATTCTTCAGGGACACAACTGTTCCGGTAGGACTGTAGATGTAAGTCTTTAAGTAAATGCACGTGGTGGACAAAGCTCTCCCTGTATGACTCTGTCCTTGGGGACAACCCTCCATCCGCGGGCACATAACTCTTCTTTCCGTGCTCTATCTTCGGGCACAATAGGACCGGTAAGTAGGTCACGCCACTCCCGGTGACAAACAAAGTTTCATAACTTTCCGAATGGTCTCATGGTTATCCGTTGACAGTAACTTAAACTTTGAGTAAGGAACCGATAATCCATTCAGGAATAACAAACTTCCGATCTAACCATCCCCAAATTAGCCAACTATTACGACTGTCAACAGCTGTCACAGCCAGTCATGGTTGTACACTTGGTCCGGTCTAGTAATGTTATTTGGAACCAGAACTGGTTCTTGAATATACGCTTGTCATCGGAAATCTGGTAGCGGAAGTAAGCTGGGCCCGTCTCGTATATCGCAAGTTGGCGCAAAGGGAGCAGGGCCCAGCTTAATACCGGAAGTAGCGCCTCACGAGGCTTACAGGCCCTATTGATTGTACAACGTGTCCAGTTTACAAGTACACGTTGTTGTCTCATTACATACACGCCATGATCTCCCTAGGTCCATACTTGTAACAGGCATCATTTTGAGCCAAAACAGATGATTTGCGTGTTCTTTCATATCCATAATAAAAATGTTAATGGAAACTGTTCTATTTGTGTTTTCGTGTAGTCACGATATGATCTTACAGAAAAACATACAGCTTTACCAACGTACTGTGCCTTTTCACCACTGATCTATGCCAAAACCGGGTGTGTTTAACATTTTTCCAGGTGTATAAAAGAGTAAATAAAGAATTGTTTTAATGACCGAGATGTCAAACTTTGTGACAGTAACATCTGATTCAATCTATTTTAATTTTCTCTGTTGCTTTGTTGTTATTATTCTCTACTGCTTAAATTGCTTATGCAAATATGTGTATCTGCAAATCTGACAACAAATGATAATGCTGTATATATTTCGTATCTCCTGAGTACCAAAGAAAACTGAATGCCTGTTCTAAGACGGGTCTTTTGTACTTTTCCAGATGCAGATTTCCAATAGTCACTCCCAAACAGGCTAGATTTAGTAGAATCAAGTTACAAATGTTCTTGTATTCCGTTCTGATGTAGATATGAGCAAAGCCATGATTATTTTCATTCACCAACCGACCGACCCCACTTCTGATCACGTTGACTACGTATGCAAATAAAACAATCCTGCCCTTGCACATAAAGCAAATAGTTCATGGTGTGGCATTTCCACTGAATAATTACTGTGTGATCTGAAGACAGGCTTGTTTTTAACTGGAGCATCTTGGTGAAGAAGGGCAACACGTGAAGATGGACTTCCTCATTCCTATGTGATGATACATCATTTTGAGCACGTTTTGGCAACCTCCTCTTTGTCACAGAATCAGTTCTGAAATACTTAGACATCATCAGTGAGAGGGTTTTGTGGTATTACATTCAAAGTCCGTCGCAATAATGATCCCTCAACCCGGAAGTCCTTCACACATAGAGCTAACAATCGATGACAGGAAATTGGCCGAAATTAGCACTCAATTTTTCCTTAAATCGAAAAGGATAAATTGGCGACGAATGAAAGGTGATACAATCATACACACAAGACTTTATTTTCGACGCAGTATTATGGAGAAAGAGGTTTTCGTGTATGGAATGTATGACAATACTCTCGTGACGGCTAAACATTATTTAATTGAAGCCAAGGACAACCTAAATTTAAGATGATTCTGTTCAAGCTAATTTTAAGAAGTGCAACTTCTGAGAAAGGGACATAATCCGTCTGGGTACATTTTGCGTCGTTTATAGGTCAAATTAACGTCAGTGACTAAATCGAGTTAATAGATTCACGTTGCTTCGCAATGACTTCTTATTGGTTTCGTTTTCTGTCATATATTTGTAAACTTGCGGTTTAAATTGATTCATAAAGCAGACTGGTTAACTATCACATCTAAATGAATTCTATTTTTCTTTTTTTAAATGATAACAAGATGATGTTTTGGATGGAAACAGAGCCTTTAATAAGGACGAAGTCGCTCTTTAATTCGAAAACATGACAAGGAATAATCCCCATCTCGAGGACATTACTCTTCTGGCAGTAACCGATCCCGGGGACAGAGCACTTCAGTGAGAAAGATCGACATTGACTAACATTGAGTCACTCTCCCTCACAGTTAATTACACTGAAACTAACACTTCGTGCTTCTTAAGAATAGAACGCTTGCAAAAAGATCTTGAAATAATTAATATCAAGATAACGAGATCTGAATAAGTCAACTTTGAAAATTGAACATTAGGTGCGCTAAAATCGGATTTTGTTTGTGTGTGTATTGAACAAATTATATATCTTCAACACACAGTGTGAAACTTTTGCTTAAAGGAAATCTGTGTTTGAAGGCACCAACGCTCGTGTCATGGGTACCAAGGCACACCATGCCAATTAGTTCTGACAAGGACTGGAAACCAGGAGGACTATTCTGCCCCGAATCCCAACGGAGAGTTCTCCAGTAAGATGAATCGCTTGTACACATATAAGATTACAAACACGCTCATGATGTAGCTGATACCACAGCTTTAAATTGAAAAGATCATTTGAAATTAAATTATAATTGGAGGTAGGAATCTAACTGGTGTTTCGATGTCGTCTGCGTGTACACAGAGAGCATTTGAACCAAGATGAAAGGAGTCTAAGTCGAAAAAGCGATGGTTTCATTTCCTCAAAACAACTTGGGTCTGTGGGGAAGTTTTTAATCAAAGTATATTATTCCATTACTGCTTCTGACATACACGGTTAGAGTTGACTGTGTTGTCTACGTGGTGGAAGAAGCAGACACTGAATCAAGGGATTATCGCCATCCAGACATGGTTGAGAGCAGCTGGGTGTCACGGAGATGACGACACCCTTCATCAGGAACAAAGCAGCTTGCTGTGACATTGCATTATCTAGCACAGACTCACATCCCTGATATAATTGCTTCTTGGTTTCTGAGATCGGACGGAAATGGTTATTTGTCCACCGCGTGATATAGCACACTATATGTCACTGTCAGCACAAACAGGGGAAGATAAAGGAACCAATAGACTTCAAAGGCTGGAGTTGAATCTTTCCCTCCGCTCGTCAGCTATTACGGTAATGATATTCAAGCACGGTTCTGTTCGTGTTGTTATGGCTCTTGATCAGTCACACCAAAGCATCGGTGAACAGAAGAAGCGCAATCAGTAATCCGATATGCTGAAAACGTTATATTAAAGCTGCGGAGGGGTTAGAATTTCAGATCGTATTCGTTATGCCATTTCGCTGTATCCAACGTGCTCATATTCGGCTCTAAACATGTTAAAAGGCGTATGCTGAATCCAGCAAATTGCGTCGATATTTGTATAAACGTCTGCGGTAATGAATCTCGCCGCCATTGTGGTTGCCGGGATAGGTTTGTTGGTCTTTCATTAAACATTGCACGACGTTTTGTATTGTCTTTGCGTCTCTCTATCTAGAAACTCTTTTACTGAGAGGAGAGTTTGGCCTTCTTTATGGTCATCACCACGAAACCTGCATCCTTTCTTTTCACCAAATATTTGTAACGGTTATTTAAGGGGTTTGAGGAGGGGAGGATTGGTCTCATATATTCCCAGTATTGGGATACGATGATATGATACGAGTCCGCGAGCCTGACCACCCGATACCGCTAGTTCCCTCTGACGACTAACATGGGTTACTTTAGACCAATCATACCTGGATCTTCACGGGTCACATGTTTGTCAGCTGATGGCATGTCATATCTCTCAGGTGGTGTGGATCTATGTTCCCGTCGTTTGACTGCCGTGTGTGTTTATGTGTGTGTGTGCGCGCGTGCGCGTGCGTGTGTGTGTGTGTTTGTTTTGTTGTTGTTGTGTGTTTCTTTGTTTGTTTGTGTGTTTAGGAATTAAACAAGCGCTTAGTCACCTCTAGCTGTCATTTGTCCCCTGTCAACTATGTAGCCACTGAGACCGGCGTCACCTGCATACATCATCCCCTTTTGGCTGCTGCTGCCTCTGAAAGCGTCTGTTTCTTCTATGACCGTATGTACATGATTAATATCATCATCATTGCTAATAATTGATCATTTAATACGTTGCTTAAATGACTGACTTCTCTAAATGTGACATTTACCATTAGATTGAAGTGTTGGAGACTTTTTGAAGTTATGAGATATTTGATGATGTTTGTCACAAAATTGTAATGTTGGAGCGTAATGAGTTTTTAATGATGTTATAAGGGGAAAGATATCTTTTGATGGAAGTAAATGGGATTGAAAACTATTTTAAACAAAAGCAAAACCACTTTTACATGAATCACAAAAGCCTAGCGATAATAGTGTCTGCCTTACCATGACCTTTTTCTGAGCATCATTCCAGCGCCTCGCAGTTCTGTGAATGACTGAACTGTTCTATTATTTACACATCAATTAGTCAGACCGTCAAGAAAAGCACATATCCCACAGCGGCAAATTTGCCCCACCCTTTCCCCCCGTCTCACCTCCCAAGCGTTCACCTCATCACCTTACTCTTTGCAGCGTCAGATCGCAATCAGGAGCTGTGAAGAGATTTAATTAGACGTCTATGCCCCGGATCGGTAGATGTTTTTGGGATCCATCCTTGTCAGGATTCGCTCATCATTCAGACGTCTTCATTTGATGTGATTTTGATATCTGACTGTCAGGTTGTGTGCCCGCGAGGAAGGATGCATCTTGATGGTGTTTACTCCATGTGAAGTGCGAAGGAAAAAGTAAACGCCTTTTGTAAGATTTATCTTGCAGATCATTAGGCACATCTAAATTAGTGATTGCTAACCATTAAGTGGCTTTACTCAACTTACAAATTATCACCATTTACGAAATGCAAAGTGCTAAACAAAATAAAAACGTCCTCCGATTTCTATTCACTGTAAAGTGTGATTGTGAGATCTTTAATCAAGAAATCTAATTGGATGTCTTTTAAGTGTGTGTTGAGTTGAAAAACGTCTTTGGTTGTGGAAGCAGATCGGAGCTTCCCACCGGAATCCGTCAGATGACAGGTCACCAGGACTTGACACGCCATCAGGCGACTAATTCCGAACTAGGTCAAACTATAAGAAGTAATGATCGACATCTTCTTGTTTGCCAATTAACCACTATAGATGATTGGCGTTTCTCTTTGTCAGAAGAGTAATTTTAAATTTTGTACTTAAATTCATTAGTAATTACGACAACGTGCATGTACATGTCTACATTTAGCATGAGCGATTATAAGTAAACAATAAGCAGTAGTATTTTCATTATCCTGGCCCTGTCCAAATGTACTTTTACATCGTACCGTAGTGTTTCGTGTGCAGGTCATACCTGTTTCTTACTGTTCATAGAGAGGTGAATATGGTCACACAACACGTTAGATCACCAAGTGTATTCTCCATCCCAATGACGACCATCCACACTCAATCGGTTAGCGTTATCGATATCTTCCTGTAACTGTTACCTGATATTAGCTGGTAGAAACAACTGTAGTAGAACATACCTATAAGTAGCGGTAATTCTGGTAGTTGTATATCAGTAGCAGTGACAGAAGAACTAGATAGTAGTGAGTGAGTATGATTTTACACTGTTTTAGCATTATTGAAAAAATATCAAGGCGCGGGACACCCAGAATGGGCTACTGAAATTGTAACGGCTTTCGGCATAACAGGCGTACGTTTAACCAGTTGGCTTCGTTCAGTATCCGTTTGCTTGACGGATGCTCAAAGTATGGCGGAAAAGATAGGTGCAACCAGTAAGGCAAAGTATATTGTGATAGGTGCAACCGATAGGGCAAAGTATATTGTAATAGGTGTAACCGATAGGGCAAAGTATATTGTAATAGGTGCAACCGATATGGCAAAGTATATTGTAATACCGGTAGGTGCAAGAATATGGCAAAGTATATTGTAATAGGTGCAACCGATATGGCAATGTATATTGTAATAGGTGCAACCGATATGGCAAAGTATATTGTAATAGGTGCAACCGATGTGGCAAAGTATATTGTAATAGGCGCAACCGATGTGGCAAAGTATATTGTAATAGGTGCAACCGGTAGGGAATGTAAGGTGTAGTAGATAGGTCCAACATAAGATAGGTACTTATGCGAAGTAAGTAATCCGGATTAAGGTGGTTTGGGTGCTTTCATCCTCAATACTTCACTCCATCACCATGGATAGATACTATAATATGAATCCTGCCCAAATATGGTATATTAGTGGTGTGAACGCTGATCCTAACTGTGTATATAGAGCTGTTTAAGTGACGTAAAGCGCCCTTTCTTACATACTGTGCAAATACAGGTGTGCTTATAGCTAGTTAGGGGAACGGTACTGTCCAGATACAGGTGTGTAAGTGAGGGGAACGCCTATTCTAGCGTACTGGCCAGATACATTTGTCTTATGGAGGAGAACGCATATCCTAGCGTACTGGCCAGATACATTTGTCTTATGGAGGAGAACGCATATCCTAGCGTACTGGCCAGATACAGGTGTGTTAGTGAGGGGAACGTCCATTCTAACATTCTGGAAAGATACAGGTGTATTAGTGAGGGTTTCGGCCTCTTTTTCAACTGTGACGACGCGTGTCTACTCTATCATTATTCGCCTATTTCACAGACTGCCAGTTACAAATGACTCAGAAGGCCGTCTTTCTGAAGCTCTGGAAACCTACATACAAATACATGTTATCGCTCAGTTCCCTGATAACTAACTATAGGGAGATAGTCCTTGTACAACAGTCCATGTTACGAAACATTAGCAGTGTCTGTTTCAAGTTGCTATTTGAACTGGGGATGAAACGCTTCTCATCCCATATATAGTACGTTAGATGGCGGGAGGAAGTAGTTCGCTGTTTTACTAAGGATAGACGACAGGAGCCATAAAACACAGTGATCAAACAATAAACCCTTGTCTCTGATACAACGTTGATTTGGTCGATGGAAGTGGCCTGCAGCACTATGTATATCCAGCTGTATTGATCTCTTCTCCAAATGACCACAGAAATGGCGGAGTGCGGCATTTAATGGTCCCTTGGCTCGCGTGTTGGTATAGCCATTGACGACATTGTTAGCACACAGAGGGACAGTTTAAACAGGTGTTCTCCATTAGGAAGCCGTATTTGGTCACATTTGTGTCCACTATTTCAGAAAAAAAGTCAGCGCAAGAAAATTAACGGTCTTAAATAACCTACGAAACAGATACATGTGTCGTAAAAGTGAAAGTAGCAGTGAATATTTTCAGCGCCGAAAAACAGTGATGATACCAGGTGTTCGCCAAAAGGGTAAGCCTGACCTACCGAGCTGACAACTGGTAGGCTAGAAGACGGGCTTCGTGTACCCATCTGACAAGTGTAAACTGGCACGGCTCTCATAGCCAAAAGCTATGCTTACGAGTATGTTATATTTGGGATTACACTTTCTCAGATACAATTTTGCACCTCTTTATGCTGAGTCCATCGGATTCGAACCCCTAGTCTTAGGGTCAGGCAGCTAATCGCCAGCGATCTAACCCACTCAGCCATTGCAGTTTCCGCAAAAGAAATAAGTCTGACAACTGGTAGTCTAGGTATTTACTGGTAGTCTAGATCACGGAGAAAGTGTAATCCGAAACATAACATATGTTACATTTGACCACTTTCGAAAAGGCATTGTGTATTCACACAATAATGTCATTATGTGAAACAAATTAAACATTGATGGGAAGAATATTTGATCTGCTATTCCGTTAGGTGGAGAGCTATAACACATCAGAGGATTGTGTTTCTTCTCTAACATCGTCATTTGAACGTCACTGTCATTTGACTCTTGTTAGAGATCTGGATGAGGGACAGTAATGTGACTGATTGTTGTTTGCTGTGTGTGTGTATGAAGAGCAGCGGTTCGGTCATATTACACTCTGCTTTTGTGGTTAATAAATGTCACATTTCAGCTTTGTATCATGAATGTGTGTCATCATGTATGCGGATGACTGTACAGCTGCTAGCAGGAGCAGATTGTCAGCTACAGAGTATACGATTTCTCTTTACCATTCAGCATCACCAGCTACTGGCAGTTGAGTTAATCACGTGGCAAATTCGACTCTTCTGCATATTCATTATTGATACTACTAATCGCTCCAACTATTTTGTTGTATCTGATTTTATTAATATCCCCGAACTTACAATTTGATATCCTAAAGACAATTTCAGTACAAAAATCAATACATCACCTCATGTAGAAATGATATATCATATGTCCATACATGGCATTGTTTATATTTCTCTCTGTACACGTCAGTGAAGTCTTCCTGCTGCCTGCTGTTGTGTGAAAAACAAAGTGGCAACAACATCCATATCAGTATTTTCGATTTACTTTGTCTCATAGTTTTAATGCTGCAAGAGAAAAACAAAAAGAGAAACAGTTCTCAGAACGCGGAGCTACAGCGAAATAATTAGGATTGGCCTGATTAATTATAAGTGTCATATGATCAAATATTGCTTGAGGGAATTGACTTTTTCCTTGGTCCTTTTCTGCGAAATTGATAACCGTCGAATGTTATGCGAATCTTTTACATGATTTGAACCACTGAAGATCCGGGTTGCAATTGGTCTTTAGCAACCTATGCTTGTCCTAAGAGGCGACTAAGGGGATCGGGTAGAAGGCTCGCAGACTTGGTTGACTCATCACTTGGTTGTCATCGTGTCCCAATTGCGTTGATCGATGCTCATGATGTCAGTCAAGGGGTTGTCTTGTCCAGATTTGATCATATACAGACCGACACCATGTAGCCTCACAACGTCAGCTGGCAAGAACCTTCAATGCAGCCAGGACATCATCAACATATTGACGAACCTCTACCAGCAAACAGGATCCAAGACCGCCCAAGATCGGGAAGACCGAAGACTGCTACATCCGACAGATCCACTTCGGGAACAGATTCCTGACGGAGAGACGTTAACGTATGTGTGTGTGCGCGCGTGCGTGCGTGCGTGTGTGTGTGTTTTGTTTGTTGTGTGTTTCTTTGTTTGTTTGTGTGTTTAGGAATTAAACAAGCACTTGGTCACCTTTAGCTGTTTTTGTCCCCCCTGTCAACTATGTAGCCACTACGACCGGCGTCACCTACATACATCATCCCCTTTTGGCGGCTGCTGCTTCTGAAAGCGTCTGTTTCTTCTATGACCGTATGTACATGATTAATATCATCATCACTGCTAATAATTGATCATTTAATTCGTTGCTTAAATGACTGACTTCTCTCAATGTGACATTTACCATTAGAAGGAAGTGTTGGAGACTTTTTGAAGTTATGAGATATTTGATGATGTTTGTCACAAAATTGGAATGTTGGAGCGTAATGAGTTTTTAATGATGTTATAAGGGGAAAGATATCTTTTGATGGAAGTAAATGAGATTGAAAACTATTTTAAACAAAAGCAAAACCACTTTTACATGAATCACAAAAGCCTAGCGATAATAGTGTCTGCCTTACCATGACCTTTTTCTGAGCATCATTCCACCGCCTCGCAGTTCTGTGAATGACTGAACTGTTCTATTATTTACACATCAATTAGTCAGACCGTCAAGAAAAGCACATACCCCACAGCGGCAAATTTGCCCCACCCTTTCCCCCTGTCTCACCTCCCAAGCGTTCACCTCATCACCTTACTCTTTGCAGCGTCAGATCGCAATCAGGAGCTGTGAAGAGATTTAATTAGACGTCTATGCCCCGGATCGGTAGATTTTTTTTTGGGATCCATCCTTGTCAGGATTCGCTCATCATTCAGACGTCTTCATTTGATGTGATTTTGATATCTGACTGTCAGGTTGTGTGCCCGCGAGGAAGGATGCATCTAGATGGTGTTTACTCCATGTGAAGTGCGAAGGAAAAAGTAAACGCCTTCTGTAAGATTTATCTCGCAGATCATTAGGCACATCTAAATTAGTGATTGATAACCATTAAGTGGCTTTACTCAACTTATAAATCATCACCATTTACAAAATACAAAGTGCTCAACAAAAAAAACGTCCTCCGATTTCAATTCACTGTAAAGTGTGATTGTGGGATCTTTAATCAAAAAATCTAATTGGATGTCTTTTAAGTGTGTTGAGTCGAAAAAACGTCTTTGGTTGTGGAAGCAGATCGGAGCTTCGCACCGGAATCCGTCAGATGACAGGTCGTCAGGACTTGACACGCCATCAGGCGACTAATTCCGAACTAGGTCAAACTATAAGAAGTAATGATCGACATCTTCTTGTTTGCCAATTTAGCACTATGGATGATTGGCGTTTCTCTTTGGCGGAACAGTAGTCTTTAAGACAAATTTCAATTTTGTAACTTAAGTTCATGAGTAATTACGACAACGTGCATGTACATGTCTACATTTAGCATGAGCGATTATAAGTAAAGAATAAGAAGCAGTATTTTCATTATCCTGGCCCTGTCCAAATGTACTTTTACATCGTACCGTAGTGTTTCGTGTGCAGGTGAATATGGTCCTACAACAACGTTAGATCACCAAGTGTATTCTCCATCCCAATGAAGACCCTGGACTAAATCGGTTCACGTTATCAATAACTTCCTGTAACTGTTACCTGATATTAGCTGGTATTTTAAGTAGCGTTAATTCTGGTGGTTGTATATCTGGAGCAACAATAACAGCACTGGACACTAGTGAGTGAGTATGATTTTACACTGTTTTAGCAATATTGAAACATAACCAGGGCGCGGGACACCGAGAATGGGCTACTCAAATTGTAACAGTATTGGTAATGGAAACCTTGCTTTCAGTATGACGAGTGAATATTTAACCACTTGGCCTTGTTCTGCCTCTGTTTGCTTGACGGTTGTTCAAAGCATGGTTTAAAAGATAGGCACAAAGTGTGGTGTGATAGATTGAGATTCAGTTCAAGCTAATTTTAAGAAGTGCAACTTCTGGAAAAGGGAACTCAATCTATCTGGGTACATTTTGGACCCTAAAGTCGTTTATGGTTCACATTAACGGCCACTTAAAGGCTTGGGTAAATCGGGTAAATAGATTCACGAAGCTTCACGATGACTTTTAAAGCATTTTATTGGTTCCTATTTCTGTCATATATTTTTAACTTGCGGTTTAAATTGATTCATGAGGCAGATTGGTTAACTATCATATCTTAATGAATTCCATTTTTCTTGTTTATAACAAGATGATGTTTTAGATGGCAATAAACCTTTTATAAGGATGAAGTCGCCCTTTAATTTGAAAACATAACAAGGAACAATCCCCATCTCAAGGACATTACTCCTCTGGCAGGAACCGTTCCTGGGGACAGCTAAAGTACTTCACTATGAAAAACATCTTGAAATAATTAATATCAAGATAACGACATCTGAATAAGTCAACTTTTAAAATGAAACATTAGGTGCGCTAAAATCGGATTTTGTGTGTTTATTGAACAAATTAAATGGCTTCAACACACTGTAAGAAACTTTTGTTTTAAGCAAATCTGTGTTTGAGGGCACCAACGCTCGTGTCATGGGGACCCAGGCACACCATGCCAATTAGTTCTGACAAGGATTCGAAACCAGGAGGACTAGTCTGCCCCGAATCCCAACGGAGACTTCTCCAGTAAGATGAATCACTAGCATACACATAAGATTAAAAACACGTGATGTAGCTGATACCACAGCTTTAAATTGAAAAGATCATTTGAAATTAAATTATAATTGGAGGTAGGAATCTAACTGGTGTTTCGATGTCGTCTGCGTGTACACAGGAGCATTTGAACCAAGATGAAAGAGTTCTAAGTCGAAAAAGCGATGGTTTCATTTCCTCAAAACAACTTGGGTCTGGGAGGAAGTTTTAAATCAAAGTATAGTATTCCATTACTGCTCTGACATACACGTTTAGAGTTGACTGTGTTGTCTACGTGGTGGAAGAAGCAGACACTGAATCAAGGGATCATCGCCATCCAGACATGGTTGAGAGCAGCTGGGTGTCACGGAGATGACGACACCCTTCATCAGGAACAAAGCAGCTTGCTGTGACATTGCATTATCTAGCACAGACTCACATCCCTGATATAATTGCTTCTTGGTATCTGAGATCGGACGGAAATGGTTATTTGTCCACCGCGTGATATACCACACTATATGTCACTGTCAGCACAAACAGGGGAAGATAAAGGAACCAATAGACTTCAAAGGCTGGAGTTGAATCTTTCCCTCCGCTCGTCAGCTATTACGGTAATGATATTCAAGCACGGTTCTGTTCGTGTTGTTATGGCTCTAGATCAGTCACACCAAAGCATCGGTGAACAGAAGAAGCGCAATCAGTAATCCGATATGCTGAAAACGTTATATTAAAGCTGCGGAGGGGTTAGAATTTCAGATCGTATTAGTTATGCCATTTCGCTGTATCCAACGTGCTCATATTCGGCTCTAAACATGTTAAAAGGCGTATGCTGAATCCAGCAAATTGCGTCGATATTTGTATAAACGTCTGCGGTAATGAATCTCGCCGCCATTGTGGTTGCCTGGATAGGTTTGTTGGTCTTTCATTAAACATTGCAGGACGTTTTGTATTGTCTTTGCGTCTCTCTATCTAGAAAATCATTTACTGAGAGGAGAGTTTGGCCTTCTTTATGGTCATCACCACGAAACCTGCATCCTTTCTTTTCACCAAATATTTGTAACCGTTATTCAGGGGTTTTGGGGATGGGGGGATTGGTCTCATATATTCCCAGTATTGGGATATGATGACATGATACCAGCCCGCGAGCCTGACCACGCGACTAGTTCGTTCTGACGACTAACATGGGTTACTTTAGATCAATCATACCTGGATCTTCACGGGTCACATGTTTGTCAGCTGATTGCATGTCATATCTCTCAGGTGGTGTGGATCTATGCTCCCGTCGTTTGTCTGGCGTGTGTGTTTATGTGTGTGTGTGTGTGTGTGACTGCGCGTGCGTGCGTGCGTGTGTGTGTGTTTTGTTTGTTGTGTGTTTCTTTGTTTGTTTGTGTGTTTAGGAATTAAACAAGCACTTGGTCACCTTTAGCTGTTTTTGTCCCCCTGTCAACTATGTAGCCACTACGACCGGCGTCACCTACATACATCATCCCCTTTTGGCTGCTGCTGCTTCTGAAAGCGTCTGTTTCTTCTATGACCGTATGTACATGATTAATATCATCATCATTGCTAATAATTGATCATTTAATTCGTTGCTTAAATGACTGACTTCTCTCAATGTGACATTTACCATTAGAAGGAAGTGTTGGAGACTTTTTGAAGTTATGAGATATTTGATGATGTTTGTCACAAAATTGGAATGTTGAAGCGTAGTGATTTTTAATGATGTTATAAGGGGAAAGATATCTTTTGATTGAAGTAAATGGGATTGAAAACTATTTTAAACAAAAGCAAAACCACTTTTACATGAATCACAAAAGCCTAGCGATAATAGTGTCTGCCTTACCATGACCTTTTTCTGAGCATCATTCCACCGCCTCGCAGTTCTGTGAATGACTGAACTGTTCTATTATTTACACATCAATTAGTCAGACCGTCAAGAAAAGCACATACCCCACAGCGGCAAATTTGCCCCACCCTTTCCCCCCGTCTCACCTCCCAAGCGTTCACCTCATCACCTTACTCTTTGCAGCGTCAGATCGCAATCAGGAGCTGTGAAGAGATTTAATTAGACGTCTATGCCCCGGATCGGTAGATTTTTTGGGATCCATCCTTGTCAGGATTCGCTCATCATTCAGACGTCTTCATTTGATGTGATTTTGATATCTGACTGTCAGGTTGTGTGCCCGCGAGGAAGGATGCATCTTGATGGTGTTTACTCCATGTGAAGTGCGAAGGAAAAAGTAAACGCCTTCTGTAAGATTTATCTCGCAGATCATTAGGCACATCTAAATTAGTGATTGATAACCATTAAGTGGCTTTACTCAACTTATAAATCATCACCATTTACAAAATGCAAAGTGCTCAACAAAAAAAACGTCCTCCGATTTCAATTCACTGTAAAGTGTGATTGTGGGATCTTTAATCAAAAAATCTAATTGGATGTCTTTTAAGTGTGTGTTGAGTTGAAAAACGTCTTTGGTTGTGGAAGCAGATCGCAGCTTCCCACCGGAATCCGTCAGATGACAGGTCGTCAGGACTTGACACGCCATCAGGCGACTAATTCCGAACTAGGTCAAACTATAAGAAGTAATGATCGACATCTTCTTGTTTGCCAATTAACCACTATGGATGATTGGCGTTTCTCTTTGGCGGAACAGTAGTCTTTAAGACAAATTTCAATTTTGTAACTTAAGTTCATGAGTAATTACGACAACGTGCATGTACATGTCTACATTTAGCATGAGCGATTATAAGTAAAGAATAAGAAGCAGTATTTTCATTATCCTGGCCCTGTCCAAATGTACTTTTACATCGTGTTTCGTGTGCAGGTGAATATGGTCATACAACAACGTTAGATCACCAAGTGTATTCTCCATCCCAATGAAGACCCTGGACTAAATCGGTTCGTGTTATCGAGAACTTCCTGTAACTGTTACCTGATATTAGCTGGTATTTTAAGTAGCGTTAATTCTGGTGGTTGTATATCTGGAGCAACAATAACAGCACTGGACACTAGTGAGTGAGTATGATTTTACACTGTTTTAGCAATATTGAAACATAACCAGGGCGCGGGACACCGAGAATGGGCTACTCAAATTGTAACAGTATTGGTAATGGAAACCTTGCTTTCAGTATGACGAGTGAATATTTAACCACTTGGCTTCGTTCTGCCTCTATTTGCTTGACGGTTGTTCAAAGCATGGTTTAAAAGATAGGCACAAAGTGTGGTGTGATAGATTGAGATTCAGTTCAAGCTAATTTTAAGAAGTGCAACTTCTGGGAAAGGGAACACAATCTATCTGGGTACATTTTGGACCCTAATGTCGTTTATGGTTCACATTAACGGCCACTTAAAGGCTTGGGTAAATCGGGCAAATAGAATCGCGAAGCTTCCCGATGACTTTTAAAGGCATTTTATTGGTTCTATTTCTGTCATATATTTTTAACTTTAGGTATAAATTGATTCATGAGGCAGATTGGTTAACTATCACATCTTAATGAATTCCATTTTTCTTCTTTATAACAAGATGATGTTTTAGATGGCAATAAACCTTTCATAAGGACGAAGTCGCCCTTTAATTTGAAAACATAACAAGGAACAATCCCCATCTCAAGGACATTACTCCTCTGGCAGGAACCGTTCCCGGGGACAGCTAGAGTACTTCACTATGAAAAACATCTTGAAATAATGAATAATAACGAGATCTGAATGTGTTAACTTTGAAAGACCGTAAGAAACTTTTGTTTTAAGCAAATCTGTGTTTGAGGGCACCAACGCTCGTGTCATGGGGACCCAGGCACACCATGCCAATTAGTTCTGACAAGGATTCGAAACCAGGAGGACTAGTCTGCCCCGAATCCCAACGGAGACTTCTCCAGTAAGATGAATCACTAGCATACACATAAGATTACAAACACGTGCATGATGTAGCTGATACCACAGCTTTAAATTGAAAAGTTCATTTGAAATTAAATTATAATTGGAGGTAGGAATCTAACTGTTGTTTCGATGTCGTCTGCGTGTACACAGGGAGCATTTGAACTAAGATGAAAGAAGTCAAAGTCGAAAAAGCGATAGTTTCATTTCCTCTAGGCAACTTGGGTCTGTGTGGAAGTTTTAAATCAAAGTATATTATTCCATTACTACTTCTGACATACATGTTAGAACTGACTGTGTTGTCTACGTGGTGAAAGAAGCAGACACTGAATCAAGGGATCATCGCCATCCAGACATATTTGAGAGCAGCTGGGTGTCACGGAGATGACGACACCCTTCATCAGCAACAAAGCAGCTTGCTGTGACATTGCATTATCTAGCACAGACTCACATCCCTGATATAATTGCTTCTTTGTTTCTGAGATCGGACGGAAATGGTTATTTGTCCACCGCGTGATATAGCACACTATATGTCACTGTCAGCACAAACAGGGGAAGATAAAGGAACCAATAGACTTCAAAGGCTGGAGTTGAATCTTTCCCTCCGCTCGTCAGCTATTACGGTAATGATATTCAAGCACGGTTCTGTTCGTGTTGTCATGGCTCTTGATCAGTCACACCAAAGCATCGATGAACAGTAGAAGCGCAATCAGTAATCCGATATGCTGAAAACGTTATATTAAAGCTGCGGAGGGATTAGAATTTCAGATGGTATTCGTTATGCCATTTCGCTGTATCCAACGTGCTCATATTCGGCTCTAAACATGTTAAAAGGCGTACGCTGAATCCAGCAAATTGCGTCGATATTTGTATAAACGTCTGCGGTAATGAATCTCGCCGCCATTGTGGTTGCCGGGATAGGTTTGTTGGTCTTTCATTAAACATTGCAGGACGTTTTGTATTGTCTTTGCTTCTCTCTATCTAGAAAATCTTTTACTGAGAGGAGAGTTTGGCCTTCTTTATGGTCATCACCACGAAACCTGCATCCTCTCTTTTCACCAAATATTTGTAACCGTTATTCCGGGGTTTTGGGGAGGGGATATTTGTCTCATATATTCCCAGTATTGGGATACGATGACATGATACCAGTCCGCGAGCCTGACCACCCGATACCGCTAGTTCCCTCTGACGACTAACATGGGTTACTTTAGACCAATCTTACCCGCATCTTCACGGGTCACATGCTTGTCAGTTGATGGCATGTCATATCTCTCAGGTGGTGTGGACATATGCTCCCGTTGTTTGTCTGGTGTGTGTGTGTGTGTGTGTGTGTGTGTGTGTGTGTGTGTGTGTGTGTGTGTGTGTGTGTGTGCGTGTGCGTGCGTGCGTGCGTGTGTGTGTGTGTGTGTGTGTCCTTTGGGCTGCTGCTGCCTCTGAAAGCGTCTGTTTCTTCTATGACCGTATGTGCATGATAAATATCATCATCATTGCTAATAATTGATCATATAATACGTTGCTTAAGTGACTGACTTCTCTAAATGTGACATTTACCATTAGAAGGAAGTGTTGGAGACTTTTTGAAGTTATGAGATATTTGATGATGTTTGTCACAAAATATGAATGTTGGAGCGTAGTGAGTAAAGATATCTTTTGATGGAAGTAAATGGGATTGAAAACTATTTTAAACAAAAGCAAAAGATTTAGATGAATCACAAAAGCCTAGCGATAATAGTGTCTGCCTTACCATGACCTTTTTCTGAGCATCATTCCACCGCCTCGCAGTTCTGTGAATGACTGAACTGTTCTATTATTTACACATCAATTAGTCAGACCGTCAAGAAAAGCACATACCCCACAGCGGCAAATTTGCCCCACCCTTTCCCCCCGTCTCACCTCCCAAGCGTTCACCTCATCACCTTACTCTTTGCAGCGTCAGATCGCAATCAGGAGCTGTGAAGAGATTTAATTAGACGTCTATGCCCCGGATCGGTAGATTTTTTTGGGATCCATCCTTGTCAGGATTCGCTCATCATTCAGACGTCTTCATTTGATGTGATTTTGATATCTGACTGTCAGGTTGTGTGCCCGCGAGGAAGGATGCATCTTGATGGTGTTTACTCCATGTGAAGTGCGCAGGAAAAAGTAAACGCCTTCTGAGGGATTTATCTCGCAGATCATTAGGCACATCTAAATTAGTGATTGCTAACCATTAAGTGGCTTTACTCAACTTACAAATTATCACCATTTACGAAATGCAAAGTGCTAAACAAAAGAAAAACGTCCTCCGATTTCAATTCACTGTAAAGTGTGATTGTGGGATCTTTAATCAAAAAATCTAATTGGATGTCTTTTAAGTGTGTGTTGAGTTGAAAAACGTCTTTGGTTGTGGAAGCAGATCGGAGCTTCCCACCGGAATCCGTCAGATGACAGGTCACCAGGACTTGACACGCCATCATGCGACTAATTCCGAACTAGGTCAAACTATAAGGAAGTAATGATCGGCATGTTCTTGTTTGCCAGTTAACCATTCTGGGTGATGACGTCTCTCTTTGTCAGAAGAGTAATTTTAAATTTTAAATTTCGTAACTTAAATTCATTAGTAATTACGAGAACGTGCATGTACATGTCTACATTTAGCATGAGCGATTATAAGTAAACAATAAGCAGTAGTATTTTCATTATCCTGGCCCTGTCCAAATGTACTTTTACATCGTACCGTAGTGTTTCGTGTGCAGGTCATACCTGTTTCTTACTGTTCATAGAGAGGTGAATATGGTCACACAACACGTTAGATCACCAAGTGTATTCTCCATCCCAATGACGACCATCCACACTCAATCGGTTAGCGTTATCGATATCTTCCTGTAACTGTTACCTGATATTAGCTGGTAGAAACAACTGTAGTAGAACATACCTATAAGTAGCGGTAATTCTGGTAGTTGTATATCAGTAGCAGTGACAGAAGAACTAGATAGTAGTGAGTGAGTATGATTTTACACTGTTTTAGCATTATTGAAACAATACCAAAGCGCGGGACACCCAGAATGGGCTACTGTAAGTGTAACGGTATTGATAATGGAAGCTTTGCTTTCGGCATAACAGGCGTACGGTTAACCAGTTGGCTTCGTTCTGTATCTGTTTGTTTGACGGTTGCTCAAAGTATGGCGGAAAGAATGGTGCAACCGATAGGGCAAAGTATATTGTAATAGGTGCAAGAATATGGCAACGTATATGTAATAGGTGCAACCGATGTGGCAAAGTATATTGTAATAGGTGCAACCGATATGGCATAGTATATTGTAATAGGTGCAACCGATATGGCAAAGTATATTGTAATGAGTGCAACCGATATGGCAAAGTATATTGTAATAGGTGCAACCGATATGGCAAAGTATATTGCAATAGGTGCAAACGATATGGCAAAGTATATTGTAATAGGCGCAACCGATGTGGCAAAGTATATTGTAATAGGTGCAACTGGTAGGGAATGTAAGGTGTACTAGATAGGTGCAACATAAGATAGGTACTTATGCGAAGTAAGTAATCCGGATTAAGGTGGTTTGGGTGGTTTCATCCTCAATACTTCAGTCCATCACCCGTGAATGCTACGGCCGACTCATGTCTAGTTTAGGTCAAGCAATAACATAACAACAATTTCTGTGCATGAACTTCGAACGAACCCTATACTGTTTTCTGACATTAAAGCAACTTTAATAATATATGGTTAATGGATAGATACTATAATATGAATCCTGCCCAAATATGGTATATTAGTGGTGTGAACGCTTATCCTAACTGTGTATATAGAGCTGTTTAAGTGACGTAAAACGCCCTTTCTTACATACTGTGCAAATACAGGTGTGCTTATAGCTAGTTAGGGGAACGGTTATCCTAGCGTACTGGCCAGATACAGGTGTGTTAGTGAGGGAACGCCTATCCTAGCGTACTGGCCAGATACATTTGTCTTATGGGGGAGAACGGATATCCTAGCGTACTGGGCAGATACACGTGTATTAGTGAGGGGAACGGTTATCCTAGCGTACTGGGCAGATACAGGTGTGTTAGTGAGGGGAACGGTTATCCTAGCGTACTGGGCAGATACACGTGTATTAGTGAGGAAAACACCTATCCTAGCGTACTGGGCAGATCCAGGTGTGTTAGTGGGGAACGGTTATCCTAGCGTACTGGGCAGATACACCTATCCTGTGTTAGATACAGGTGTATTAGTGAGGAAAACACCTATCCTAGCGTACTGGGCAGATACAGGTGTGTTAGTGAGGGGAACGGTTATCCTAGCGTACTGGGCAGATACGGGTGTGTTAGTGAGGAAAACACCTATCCTAGCGTACTGGCCAGATACAGGTGTGTTAGTGAGGGGAACGTCCATTCTAACATTCTGAAAAGATACAGGTGTATTAGTGAGGGTTCCGGCCTGTTGTTCTACTGTGACGACGCGCGTTTCCTCTATCATTATTCACCTATTTCACAGACTGCCAGTTACAAATGACTCAGAAGGCCGTCTTTCTGAAGCTCTGGAAACCTACATACAAATACATGTTATCGCTCAGTTCCCTGATAACTAACTATAGGGAGATAGTCCTTGTACAACAGCCCATGTTACGAAACATTAGCAGTGTCTGTTTCAAGTTGCTATTTGAACTGGGGATGAAACGCTTCTCATCCCATATATAGTACGTTAGATGGCGGGAGGAAGTAGTTCGCTGTTTTACTAAGGATAGACGACAGGAGCCATAAAACACAGTGATCAAACAATAAACCCTTGTCTCTGATACAACGTTGATTTGGTCGATGGAAGTGGCCTGCAGCACTATGTATATCCAGCTGTATTGATCTCTTCTCCAAATGACCACAGAAATGGCGGAGTGCGGCATTTAATGGTCCCTTGGCTCGCGTGTTGGTATAGCCATTGACGACATTGTTAGCACACAGAGGGACAGTCTAAACAGGTGTTCTCCATTAGGAAGCCGTATTTGGTCACATTTGTGTCCACTATTTCAGCAGAATAAGTCAGCGCAAGAAAATTAACGGTCTTAAATAACCTACGAAACAGATACATGTGTCGTAAAAGTGAAAGTAGCAGTGAACATTTTCAGCGCCGAAAAACAGTGATGATACCAGGTGTTCGCCAAAAGGGTAAGCCTAAACTACCGATCTGACAGCTGGTAGGCTAGAAGACAGAGTTCGTGTACCCATCTGACAAGTGTAAACTGGCACGGCTCTCACAGCCAAAAGCTATGCTTACGAGTATGTTATATTTGGGATTACATTTTCTCAGATACAATTTTGCACCTCTTTATGCTGAATCCATCGGATTCGAACCCACACTCTTAGGGTCAGGCACCAAATCGCCAGCGATCTAACCCACTCAGCCATCGCAATTTCCGCAAAAGGAATAAGTCTGACAAGTGGTAGTCTAGGTATTTACTGCTAGTCTAGATCACGGAGAAAGTGTAATCCCAAATATAACATATGTTACATTTGACCACTTTCGAAAAGGCATTGTGTATTCACACAATAATGTCATTATGTGAAACAAATTAAACATTGATGGGATGAATATTTGATCTGCTATTCCGTTAAGTGGTGAGCTATAACACATCAGAAGGATTGTGTTTCTTCTCTAACATCGTCATTTGAACGTCACTGTCATTTGACTCTTGTTAGAGATCTGGATGAGGGACAGTAATGTGACTGATTGTTGTTTGCTGTGTGTGTGTATGAAGAGCAGCGGTTCGGTCATATTACACTCTGCCTTTGTGGTTAATAAATGTCACATTTCAGCTTTGTATCATGAATGTGTGTCATCATGTATGCGGATGACTGTACAGCTGCAAGCAGGAGCAGATTGTCAGCTACAGAGTATACGATTTCTCTTTACCATTCATTCAGCATCACCAGCTACTGGCAGTTGAGTTAATCACGTGGCAAATTCGACTCTTCTGCATATTCATTATTGATACTACTAATCGCTCCAACTATTTTGTTGTATCTGATTTTATTAATATCCCCGAACTTACAATTTGATATCCTAAAGACAATTTCAGTACAAAAATCAATACATCACCTCATGTAGAAATGATATATCATATGTCCATACATGGCATTGTTTATATTTCTCTCTGTACACGTCAGTGAAGTCTTCCTGCTGCCTGCTGTTGTGTGAAAAACAAAGTGGCAACAACATCCATATCAATATTTTCGGTTTACTTTGTCGCATAGTTTTAATGCTGCAAGAGAAAAACAAAAAGAGAAACAGTTCTCAGAACGCGGAGCTACAGCGAAATAATTAGGATTGGCCTGATTAATTATAAGTGTCATATGATCAAATATCTGTTTGTCGAATGGAATTGACTCTTTTCCTATGGTCCTAAGAGGCGACTTCGGGTCTCGCAGACTTGGTTGACTCATCAATTGTCATCGTGTCCCAATTGCGTTATCGAAGTTCGTGATGTCGAAGGGGTTGTCTTGTCAGATTTGATTATTTCAGACCGACGCCATATTTCACAACGTCAGCTGGCAAGAACCTTCAATGCAGCCAGGACATCATCAACATATTTACGAACCTCTACCAGCAAAAAGGATCCAAGACCGCCCAAGATCGGGAAGACCGAAGACTGCTACATCCGACAGATCCACTTCGGGAACAGATTCGTGACGGCGACGTTAACGTCGGCGACAGCACTAGGACACGCCATCTGCGGACGTACAGTCTTCCGACGACTTGGTACGGCTGGTATAGGAGCATACCACCCTTGACCCGTCCACACCCTCAACGCAGACTGCAGTGGGCGCAAACTGTACGTCGATGGCAGCGACTGAGAGAGAGCATTCTTTACAGATGAAAGTCGGTTCAGTCTGTTCGGATGGCAAAGTACGAGTTTTTCGACGTAGAGGAGAGTGACTGGCACAAAACTGCGTTCAAGAAGTTCAACCGTTCGATGGAGTAGGCCACTGTAGGCGCCATGGTATGGCCGGGAATTGGTTGGCCAGAGATCAACAAGACTGGTTATCATCCGAGGAAATCTGAATGTCAACCGATACAGGGATGAAGGTTTGAGATCTTTTGTGATGCCATTTATTCGACAACAGCTAAGAGGAGTCATTTTTCTGCACCACAACGCAAGGCCTCACGCCGCTAGAACTGTTCGAGAATACCTGCACAACGTTAGCGTCATCGTGTTGCCGTGGCCAGCGCGTTCTCCAGACATGAACCCCATAGAACATCTATGGGATCATCTTGATCGTCAGCTGAGACAGCGTGCACCACCTCCAGCGAACCGACAGGAACTTGAAGAGACTCTCTTGGACTTATGGAACAGGATTCCTGCTGACGTGACGAGACGCCCAGCGTGGTCATGCTCACTATTGATGACGTGTCCCCCAACTCCTGTCTCACAAAGTAACTCTTATGCACTTTTTAAATGAAATCTGATTTCATTTTTTATTTTGACCCCTTGACTTTTGAATTGGGGCAAATGCAAGACCGGCATTACAAATTGAATGAATTTTCAGTCAAATTGGGGGAACATGATTTTTGTTTATTAAATGATTATCATAAGTCTCACGTACGTCTGTGTTTCTATTTTTTCGTCAGGTTAAGTCGGTTTCTAAAAATTATTAGTAGAAATAACACATATATAATACAGTCCGTTTATCCGGACTTGCATCTTTAAAGGATAGAATTACTTTACATCCATGGGCTTAGCATTCAGTACAGCCTTGGAGCAAGGCTAGCCGGTACCACGTGGTCAACCTTTGCTCGAACACATCTGAAAAACGGCACATGATGTTTGGGTCATGAGTGAGTGAGCGCATTCAGCAATATTCCAGCTATATGGTGCCGGTCTGTAAAGAATCGAGTCTGGAACAGACAATGCAGTGATCAACAGCATGAGCATCGATCTACGCAATTGGGATACGATGACATGATGTTTGGAGTACCGCAAGGATCGGTGTTAGGTCCTATCGTTTTCTCACTATATATTCTCAGAGACATCGCAAGGAGGTATACCCTACAGTGCCAACACACGGCTATATCTGGCCTGTAAATCAGCGTGTGGTCTGTCAATCCTATACCTATGCAGCTATACCGACAACACTCAGAGAATCGGAAATATATTTAAATACACTAAATCAGTTGACACTGGTGAGGATATACTCTCTATTAGCATGAATCAAAACCTGTAGAATCAATATCCAATGAAAACTACTTCTAATATCGACAAATTTGTACCCTTGGTACTAATAAGTGAATATTCGATTCAGTAACATTCAAACTATGCGGCGTCTGATAGCATGGTTCGGACCTGATCACTGTTGGCACGAATCCAAAGGCGATGGCCTTGAAACGAAACAAATAAAGCCCGGACAGCTGATGACCATCTATATGAGTAACGAGTGTGAAATTAGCTGCAGGTCTGAGATGACAGCAATATCTCGCTGGCAGCAAGACCTCGAAATAATGAACGCTCTCTGGATGCGGCGATTTGTAACCTGACGGGAAGTAGAGCTAGTAGTGCCCCTTCTTTCACCAGCGGCTCCCCTTCCATTGATCTCATCGCAATCATCGGACATAGACTGATCAAACCACATTCCCGATAACACCAGCTTCATTAGTGTCACTGAGCAAGTGTAATAATCCCCTGATCTGATGACACTTCACGGCTTGGGAGGAAGTGCTTGCGCAGTAAACATAGCTCGAGACAGAGTACCGTAGATTTGGACGGGTGATGTGGAACTAGAATAGCCGATTGGTCTATGTATTTCTTCATTAGGGAAAGATGCTTCCGCGGTCCGTGCTAATCATGTTACGGATACCCTTGGAAGAATACTGCAAGATGGTAAAAATAGTTCCATGTGAAGTAGCACTTTTAATCAACGTCAGATTGCATGCCTTACTTCCAACGAAGCTCACACTTCGTCTGCATCAAAGTTATTATTTTGGTTCTGCTGTCTTTGTCGTCCCAATACGAGACGAGTATAATTATGTTTCAAGAATGAAACACAGGCTGTATGCAACAGAGGACAGTCAGGCAATTACTGATAGTTGGTGAACGATATGTGGTTCAGGGCAAAGAAATTCGTTCACCAAAGATTATAGACGTCACTCACGCAACTGATGTCCACCTCTATATACGCATGTTCGTCTGTACATACACTTCTTCAGCTTCATATACCCTTCATCTGGACACACCCTTCTTCATCTGTACATATGCTCTTTTATCTGTACACACCCACCTTCCTCTGTACACACCCTTCTTCATCTGTACATATTCTTCTGTACTGGTCGGTTCGGGGTCAGTATAATGTGTTTGATTGGGGTATCCATGCGTAACTGAGGCATGGTATCTCAGTGAGCTAGCACTATAAAACAGCTTTAAGTCTGGGCTAGTACAAGCAGCCACACATACACACGTCTGCACGTTGTCACATGACCGAAATATTCTTAAGTACGACGTTAAACCTCATTTCACCTCAACGCACCACCTTCATCTGTGCACACCCTTCTTCATCTGTACATGTGTTTCTCTATCTGTTCACATCAACCTTCATCTGTGCACACCCTTCTACATCTGTACATATGTTTCTCTATCTGTTCACATCAACCTTCGTATGTGCGCACCCTTCTTCATTTCTACATATGTGTCTCTATCTGTTCACATCAACCTTCGTATGTACACACCCTTCTACATCTGTACATATGTTTCTCTATCTGTTCACATCAACCTTCATCTGTACATACCCTTCTTCATCTGTACATATGTGTCTCTATCTGTTCACATCCACCGACATCTGTACACCACTTCTTCGTTCTAAATATGGTAATATGGTTGGTCCCTGCCTGGCGTTCGGCATTAATTGGTACAACAAGGACTGGTCGGCTCGGAGTCAGTATAATGTCTGAGTGGGGTATTCATGCTTCACTGCGGCATGGTATCTCAGTGGGCTAGCACTATAAAACCAGCTTCAGTCTGGGCTAGTACAAGCAGCCGCACCTTCACACATACACACACGCATGCACGTCGTCATATGACCAGAAATATTCTCCAAGCACGACGTTAAACCCGAATTTCACCTTTTCACCTCAGGGGCGGTGGGGTAGCCTAGTGCCTCAACATGTTTCTCTATCTGTTCACATCAACCTTCGTATGTGCGCACCCTTCTTCATTTCTACATATGTGTCTCTATCTGTTCACATCAACCTTCGTATGTACACACCCTTCTACATCTGTACATATGTTTCTCTATCTGTTCACATCAACCTTCATCTGTACATACCCTTCTTCATCTGTACATATGTGTCTCTATCTGTTCACATCCACCTTCATCTGTACACACACTTCTTCATCTCTACATATGTTTCTCTATCTGTTCACATCAACCTTCATCTGTACACACCTTTCTTCATCTGTACATATGTGTCTCTATCTGTTCACATCAACCTTCATCTCTACATATGTTTCTCTATCTGTTCACATCAACCTTCATCTGTACTCACCCTTCTTCATCTCTACATATGTGTCTCTATCTGTTCACATCAATCTTCATCTCTTCATATGTGTCTCTATCTGTTCACATCAACCTTTATCTGTACACACACTTCTTCATCTCTACATATGTGTCTCTATCTGTTCACATCAACCTTCATCTGTACACACACTTCTTCATCTCTACATATGTTTCTCTATCTGTTCACATCAACCTTCATCTGTACACACCCTTCTTCATCTCTACATATGTGTCTCTATCTGTTCACATCAACCTTCATCTCCACATATGTTTCTCCATCTGTTCACGTCAACCTTCATCTGCACACACCCTTCTTCATCTGTACATATGTGTCTCTATCTGTTCACATCAACCTTCATCTCTACATATGTGTCTCTATCTGTTCACATCAACCTTCATCTCATACATATGTGTCTCTATCTGTTCACATCAACCTTCATCTCTACATATGTGTCTCTATCTGTTCACATCAACCTTCATCTCATACATATGAGTCTCTATCTGTTCACATCAACCTTCATCTGTACATATGTGTCTCTATCTGTTCACATCAACCTTCATCTGTACACAACCTTTTTCATCTGTATATATGTGTCTCTATCTGTTCACATCAACCTTCATCTCTACATATGTGTCTCTATCTGTTCACATCAACCTTCATCTCATACATATGTGTCTCTATCTGTTCACATCAACCTTCATCTCTACATATGTGTCTCTATCTGTTCACATCAACCTTCATCTCATACATATGAGTCTCTATCTGTTCACATCAACCTTCATCTGTACATATGTGTCTCTATCTGTTCACATCAACCTTCATCTGTACACAACCTTTTTCATCTGTACATATGTGTCTCTATCTGTTCACATCAACCTTTATCTGTACACAACCTTTTTCATCTGTACATATGTGTCTCTATCTGTTCACATCAACCTTCATCTCTACATATGTGTCTCTATCTGTTCACATCAACCTTCATCCCTACATATGTGTCTCTATCTGTTCACATTTACCTTCATCTCCACACAACCTTCTTCATCTGTACATATGTGTCTTTATCTGTACACAACCTTCTTCATCTCTACATATGTGTCTCTATCTGTTCACATCAACCTTCATATCAACATATGTGTCTCTATCTGTTCACATCAACCTTTATCTGTACACAACCTTCTTCATCTCTACATATGTGTCTCTATCTGTTCACATCAACCTTCATCTGTACACACCCTTCTTCATATGTACATATGTGTCTCTATCCGTTCACATCAACCTTTATCTGTACACAGCCTTCTTCATCTCTACATATGTGTCTCTATCTGTTCACATCAACCTTTATCTCTACATATGTGTCTCTATTTGTTCACATCAACCTTCATCTCTACATATGTGTCTCTATCTGTTCACATCAACCTTCATCTTCACACACCCTTCTTCATCTGTACATATGTGTCTCTATCTGTTCACATCAACCTTCATCTCTTCATATGTGTCTTTATCTGTTCACATCAACCTTCATCTGTACACACCCTTCTTCATCTCTACATATGTGTCTCTATCTGTTCACATCAACCTTCATCTGTACACACACTTCTTCATCTGTACATATGTGTCTCTATCTGTTCACATCAACCTTCATCTGTACACACCCTTCTTCATCTCTTCATATGTGTCTCTATCTGTTCACATCAACCTTCATCTCTACATATGTTTCTCTATCTGTTCACATCAACCTTCATCTGTTCACAGCCTTCTTCATCTCTACATATGTGTCTCCATCTGTTCACATCAACCTTTATCTGTACACACAATTCTTCATCTGTACATATGTGTCTCTATCTGTTCACATCAACCTTCATCTGTACATATGTGTCTCTATCTGTTCACATCAGCCTTCATCTCTACATATGTGTCTCTATCTGTTCACATCAAACTTCATCTGTACACACACTTCTTCATCTCTACATATGTGTCTCTATCTGTTCACATCAACCTTCATCTGTACACACCCTTCTTCATCTGTGCATTTGTTTCTCTATCTGTTCACATCAACCTTCATCTGTACACACACTTCTTCATCTGTAGATATGCTCCTTTATCTGTACATATCCACCTTCATCTGCACATACCTATCTTCATCTGTATATATGTTTCTTTATCTGTACAAATCCACCTTCATCTGTAAATACCTATCTTCATCTGTACATATGCTTCTTTAACCGTCACACTCACCTTTATCTGTAAGTACCTATCTTATCTGTAGATATGCTTCTTTATCTGTCCACATCCACCTTCATCTGTACGTACCCATCTTCATCAATGCATAGCGATGTCACTCCCTTTTGATAGCTCGACCTGCGGCTATATGTCTTTACACCACTCCCTCTGAGGAGCATAAGAGTTTATTCTCAGTCGTGAGGCTCTGGTTTGACTGAGGTGGACTTGGTATTAGCTGTTGTATCTACTTAAGTATTCCTACAAAGTGTGAGTGCCAAAGGTGATGAGACCCCCATAGGCGTGTATCATCTAAAGCTCAAAGGACCCGTGAAGATCCGGGTTTGAATTGATCTTCAGTTACCCATGTTTGTCGTAAAAGGCTACAAAAAGGCTTGGTTGATCAGACTCGCTGACTTGGTTTACACGTCATCGTATCCCAATTGCGTAGACCGATACGTAGATCGATCGAGGATTGTCTGGTCCAGACTCGAATATTTACAGACCGCCACCATATAGCTGGAATATTGCTGATTTCAGCGTAAAACTAAACTCACTCATTCAGTAAAGGGGGCGGTGGGGTAGCCTAGTGGTTAAAGTGTTCGCTCGTTACGCTGAAGACCCGAGTTCGATTCCCCACATGGGTACAATGTGTGAAGCCCATTTCTGGTCTCCCCCGCCGTGATATTGCTGGAATATTGCTAAAAGCGGCGTAAAACCAAACCCACTCACCCACTCACTCACTCACTCACTAAAGCTCATAGTCAAGAATAATAACTGGCATTGTAAGGCTGTATATCATAGCGACAAACCATTTCCATTACCAGAGGTAGTCTGTCATAAAACTGGAGTCCATTGTACGATGGGGACTATAATTATGAGTATTTGTTTAGGAGTCACGATCAAAGTGAGATGACATATATATGACCGATAATGCCTCCCTTAGAAAAGTTTATACCGTTGATACCTTGCATGCTTAAATACACAAATGTAAACTGGGAACAAACTGTAGAATGAATTATCCAGTTTAGGTTACAAGTCATTGTGTTTCTCTGAATAACATTTCGTAACTGGACGCATCATTCATTAACCGATATAAGTTTCTATTTGGACTCGAACTACATGATTCTACGATATTTTGTGAGCTATAGACTTGCCTCTATGATAATAATGAGAATACAATGCGTTTATAACGCGTCTTTTCCAGGGTTGATATCCTGCTCTAATAATGTGAACCATTATTACCCCTGATAACCCAAGCCGCCTGTTAGACGCTTGAAGGTTAATGGTCTTATTTCACCGGGTACCCATTTTCTGCTGGGTGAACAGAGGCAATTGTGAACAAACTCACTTGCCTAAGGTGAAACCACATGCATCACATGTGCTTCGTTGTGGGACAGGACTGAAGTCCTAGAAACTCTCACGCCACACGCCGCTTTTCCGTGTATTTGTGACGATTACGCAAGGCACACGTTGAGTCAGCATTGGTTGACGGTGATTTACAAACTCTTGCTCATGATAAGCCACAGCCGGATCCGTAGATTGGACTCTACGTATTGCAGATATCCGTAGACTGGACTCTGCGTATTGCACATATCCGTAGACTGGACTCTGCGTATTGCAGATGTTTCTTATGATTATGGAAAGGGTTTTGTCGTGTTTATTTGAATCCCAAGTTTACTGGCTTTTTCTGAATTAATGGTTTACACTTCCCACAATCTACAGTTACAAGACTACTCGTGTCAGTATCAATGTTTCACGGACACTCTACAACATAAGATCAACTGCAAATTGGGGTTAGAGTTTAAATGATGTCTCGAGCGTTAACACAGAGCAATGGAAGATATGCTAATGTCGTAGTGATTTGGGCGATGGAACGGCCGGACAGACTAGCAGGACGCCAGGGCAGCGGGCAAATGTTGGACATGAGATGTCACTTAGGCATGTCCTGAAGGGTGATGTTTATGTCGTGGTCGATGGAGGCTCGAGACGGAGGAACACTTTGTAGCGTAGACGACGTGCTGTCTGGTATCAGACTAGGATATTGCTATGTGTATTCTGTGCATATATTATCGTGTGTATAATATTAATAGAAGTATGGGTGAGTGAGCGAATGGGTTAGGCTTAACGCAGCTTTTAAGTCCAGTTATATAACGGTGCGTCAGTTTGATGTGAGGAAAAGCCCGGTGAGGTCTGAAACGTTTACCACTTCGGTGAAAGCCCCGAACATGAGTATGTTGCTGACCAGCCTGGAATCATAATCACGGTGTGGAGATTGGGGTGGTGGTGTTAGTTGTTGTCATGGGAGAAGTGGATGGCAACTAAGCGGGAGGCCTATAATACCAGTAACCTCCGATCTACTTCGGACGACGTCGTTGTAGCAGTAGTAGAGCTCGAGTAGCAGCCTTGGAAACCCTGCCTGTCCAATTGTCCGAGACGAGTTTTTAAAAAATTGTTTAAAATTCATATTAGGTGCCATTATTATGTGCGGTTATAGCTGAACGACGGTTTTACAAATGCACGGAATCCACTCATAGTATATGCTAGCTAGCGTCAGTCTGTAACACTGCTAAAGAGTGTAGTACGTGTGTGGCATGCCAATGCGAGGCCGTGGAGCTTAGATAACTTACTGAGATCGTATGCATACTAGTATTTGCAGTTAGTTGCTTCAGCTCACAAAATCTGGACTCCCCTCCATCCCCGCACGGCACCAACATGTGAATAGTCAAAAAATGTTGGTCAGTTATTTGTTGACCTTCACGATGTACGTGAGATAGTCTGGTCGTCGTGGAAACACATTGATGACATGTCATGCATAATTACAAGAAAAGGGTAAAGGTGTTTATTATTATATGGGTTCCTGGCCATATACTCTTCTCAATCCAGGTACTGCTCTGTGCGCAGTAATATACTTGATTAGAGTTTAGACGCTGGAAGTGAATCATATATCAAAACTTTCCACATCGAAATCCAAGCAGTTAACTGGTAATCGCAGAGACTCCAACATTTCACAAAGTAGTGGAATATGAGAAAAACATGTAAATTAGATCAAGAAGTACCAGATATGGATGCCACTTTGGGTTTAATTAACCAGACTTGTGACGTCCAAGTTTGTGATGTGTATCTAAGTAGGCAGTGTCTGCACTATACTCTAGCGTGCACTAACGACCCTGTACACTGACAATTTGTGCCCAAGAATCTCGGGTTTTCCATAAATCAAGATCTCTGATGCTAACCCATGGGCACAATAACCGAACAAAAAACTAATCACGAAAAAAGCTATAGCTGAAGCTGTATAAAAGAAGACACTCTGTGTAAAACACTTTCCACAATGTCCGGTATCACGGCGGTTTAATGGAATACTGTAGAAATGGATGATAGGTGGTTCTGATTAGATCGACCTTCATCTTCTTCACAGGTCTACAAGTGCTGGGATATTTGTCTCTGTCCTGAGTATCGACCGCGACTCCCCTCTCTCTACCCCCTGTCAGGAACTTGCGACCCTAATGATCATGTGCTTCACGAACTAGTTTTACACCGGAAGTGCTGGTGCCAGAGTGTTTACACGTGACTCTGGTCATATGTGTACTTCCGGTCTCTGTACTCGTCTTACAATGGTGGAAATGAGTGGGCTCTACAGCCAAGTGACCTACATTCGCCTGTACGATCCCGATGATGATCAAAATTAAGTTACAGCCGCAAAAATAACGCCCAGGCCCTTACATTCTCTGGTACAGATTATCCCTGACGTCACTGGCAAGTGAAGAAGATGAGTTATCTCTCCTGATATGTTAACCACGAGAGCTTTCTCACAATCTCTGATGGTGTGGTGTAAAGTTAGCTGATGTCAAGAATATGGGCATAATGTCTCTGTTCTGGAGAGAAAGTTAGTTTCTTTGGTTTTTGTTATCCCACCTGCCGGGTGTTTCCGAGCATCCTGTGCTTGCATTCACTCATTGATTGTCCCCTTCTTAATGATCGATTCAACAAATGCACAGTTTAGTTCATATTAAGCTTGAAACAGTCGTTTAGCAAAGCATGATAATTCCTTTCATAACAAACTGAAAGGAATTTTTTTAATTTTAATTAACAGCCGTCTTGAGTCGTACAGTCATTGAAACATCTATTATGTTTAATGATGGTTTAACAAGGAAGTCAACAAGCTGTGTTCATACGATGGTGATGCGTTACATTTGAATATCACAGTGATGTTTGGGACCTTTACTTTGCAGCGTTTCGTTTTTTAACCAGCCACATTTTCATGACGATCTCTATTTTGGTCAAATACAATTTTCATGTGTATACGTTGTCCCAGATCATGTGATACGTCAAACAACCAACAGTGGTGTTTTGATCTTAGATTAGAAGAATGGATAGCATTCTATCGTCAGGCCATGATATTACACTGAATCACGAAAAAAGTATAAATGTATCAGAATCTGGTTTATTCTTTGACGTGAAGACTATGATATAAGGCTGTAAATATCTTTCGAAAGAACATGACGAAGAAGACATTTCAAAGCTGACAGTTCCCTGCCACACGTGATGACAGTAGGGAGACACGTGTCTACTCAGCCCTGATGATGGATACAATCGTACACTTTTTAAAAATACCTGACAATCATTTTTGTTATAACTGTTTGCATTCAATACTGCTTCTTTTCATAATTACACAAACAGGTGTAATAAAAAGTTACTGACATTTACAAAACGATTGTCGACAAATAACGAATTCAAAAACATAGCAAGCAACGAAATGTATTATTTATGAAATTTATTAGATTTGCATATAAAAAATGTACGCCATATCCACGCCCGAAAGAATACTCAAACCTGTTAAATCCTTAACTCTGTCAGTGGATAAGTGTATTCCATACTAATTCTCAACTCCCTTGGGAGTACAGGCCAAGTTGAAGTCAGGACGCCAATGAGGAAAACGTCCACAGTCATTTTACCGGGTACCCAGTTACTGAATGGTATACAGAATATGTGATACAAGTGTGTCTTTAGTAATATTCTGAACAACAAATGCAAGGTTATGGGACCGACCAACTCTCTCCATCCTCCTGAACGACCGCACCTGCAGGTAAACACAGTCAGGACATGCAGCCTTCAGGATTACTCACTCTGTCGTTGATTGGTGGAAAGGAAGTGGACCGAAACCCTCAGTTATAGAGCCCATTAATTTCGTCGGTGTTCCAGAAAATTAACTACATCACTAGCATTATCCCCATACATCGATCACGTCGGGATATTGACATAGCAACATCGTCAACGAGGGTTTCTAATTTCACAATGAATCTGATTACAAAATAGAGCTTGTTTCGTTATGAATACATTAGGCGTTGCAAAATTAGCTGGGTTTTATTAAATTAAATATAGGTTAAAATATTATTTTGTAATCATTTGAGCGTATTAATCTGTTTTCTGTTAGTAATTGTAATATCTAACCTGTTTAGGACCGAGATAGTTACCCCTGCACCATGTGACTAGGTACATTCGTCAATGACCAGTTATTATGTTCACGATAACGAAGTCTCAATCAACCCCCATGAACCCACGCATCAACGATTTCTATAATTTTCCCATTAGTTCATAGCAACTGTAAGAGACAAAATGTACGTTTATTGCGAGAGAAGTTTATATTCATTCGCAGTTCTAACGTAGATGTTCCCATCACGTCCTTAGCAGTACTACAGCGTGACGTGAACTGTGTAGATATTGTGTGGCCCGTAAAGATCCGGATTAGAGTGAGTGAGTGATTGAGTATGGTTTTACGCCGCTTTTAACAATATTCCAGCAATATCATCGCGGGGGACACCAGAAATGGGCTTCACACATTGTACCCATGTGAGGAATCGAACCCGGGTCTTCGGCGTGACGAGCGAACACTTTAACCACTAAGCTACCCCACAGCCCAGATCCGGGTTAGAACTGGTCTTCAGCAACCCATGCTTTTCGTAAGAGGCGACTAACGGGACCGGGTGGTCAGGTTGGCTTGGTTGATACATGTCATTGTAGCCCAGTTGCGTAGATCGATGCTCTCGATGTCTTTGAATTGTCTGGTCTTCTTCATCCGCCCTATAGCTGGACCATCTCTGACTCCGGCGTTAAACAACAATCAGAACAAGTTTAGTGAGTGAGTGAGGTGGTTTATGAGTCAGTTAGTCAGTCAGTTAGTGAGTGAGTCAGTGACCGACTGAATAGAAAGAGAAAATCAAGAATCATAGTAAGAGCGAAATATGAACACTGATCCATGATCACCGATATCTGTTAGGTCCAACAACTGCTATATTCTATGAAAGTCAAAGAGACATTGCACCATTTAAGTTGCTTAGATCGAAGAAAATGTGATTATGAGGGACTTTGGATTTGATTATTCAGCTCTGTGGTATCACATTACGAGATGAGTTTCACAATAAGAAATGTCAGTGGTTCTGGCTGGCTAATACGGTTAACCGCTCGCCAAACCAACATGGTACACCGGTGTGCAATAACCAGTCCTGGAGACTATATCAGAGTTTCAATAAAACAAGAATATTGGTATAACGCCACAGTGTACATTCTAAACCATACCCGTTAGAATTGCCGTCAGCAACCTATGCTTGTCGTAAAAGGTGACTAACGGGATCTGAAGGTCAGGCTCGCTGATTTGGTTGACACGTGTCATCGTATTCCAATTGCGGATAGCAATGCTCACACTGTTGATCACTGGATTGTTTGGTCTTGTTTTACAGACCGCCGCTATATAGCAGAAATAGTGCTCAGTGTGGCGTTAAACACCAAGCAGACGGACTGTAACAAAGAGGGGTTAACGTATCCTGTCTGCAAACATCGTTAAACACCAAGCAGACATACTGTAACAAGCAGACATACAGTAACAAAGAGGGGTTAACGTATCCTGTCTGCAAACATCGTTAAACACCAAGCAGACAGACTGTAACAAAGAGGGGTTAACGTATCCTGTCTGCAAACATCGTTAAACACCAAGCAGACGGACTGTAACAAAGAGGGGTTAACGTATCCTGTCTACAAACATCGTTAAACACCAAACAGACAGACTGTAACAAAGAGGGGTTAACGTATCCTGTCTGCAAACATCGTTAAACACCAAAGTAGACAGACTGTAACAAAGAGGGGTTAACGTATCCATGTCTGCAAACATCGATAATGTCAATGTATAACATCCTTGGACAATAAAACTTCGTCTTCGGTTACCTTAAAACCTAAATCAATATTTTGTCATGTTAAATTGCACAAAAAGAATATTACTGATGCATAAGACCTTTTTACCTTAATATACAATTTACATTTTTCGCAGAATATGCATTAATCAGTAAAATAAAGCAAAGTGTACAAAGGCGCCTCTCGAGTGTATGTTTGATTCATATAAGCAAATGTCAAGAATAGATGCCTTGAATATTGTTTTCAGTTGTGAATAGTAGATTTTCCCGAAAAACTGAAATTGACAATACATAATTTCTAACCGGCAAAGAGTAGGTTAAACAACCAACACATAAAGTCAGTTATAAGAATGATGAACATAGAGATTTTTTCTGGTTTACATCTTCTTTTTAGGAATAATTAAAAGAATAATTTAGAATTAAAAAAAAGAGAAGAAGATGTAACCCAGAAAAAATCTCTATGTTCATCAAATATCATCTTCCAAAATGCCAATCAAGCATATAAGAATGAGCTTTCGGATCTGGTCCCCACGCCAATACCACTAAAACAGCATGTTTCACATTCGTGACCATTGCGTGACAAGCCGAATATTGACGTATGGACACTAGAGATCTATCAGATTACAATTAAAATGTCAGTGAAGTTGCCCCATGTCATGTTACAGTAGCGCCATGCATGTCCAATATTAAAGTAGTGAACCTATATGATATATAAAGATGTTTCTGTTTTTATTTACATAACCTCAGCACATATAGGATAGGGGCGGCATCCGCTGTGTCGTGGAGAGAGGAAGGTCGCTGTATCGATCACATAACTCACTCAACACCTAAAGACCAGTAAATGTATAGCACCTAGTACTGCCAATGAAGGGATCTCCTTATCTTCACACAAGTATCTGAGACAGATATTATTAATACCACATGGATTGTCTCCCAAATCAAAGGATTTGCTTGAATATTTGTAATCTCAGTAAAGAAGAAACGTCACGTTTTCACTAGTGCATGACTATCCAAAATTAAGACAGATGTCTGAAGATTTCACCTCAGGTCAAATGTTGATGAAGTAGACATCCCCATGGGCGCCATCTGAGTTCCCCTCTTTGTATACCTGTTTTAACTGTATCAGTAGTTGTTTGATACATATTACAACATTCATGGTATCACTATTAGTAGGGGGCGGTGGGGTAGCCTAATGGTTAAAGTATTCGCTTTTTACGCCAAAGATCCGGGTTCGATTCCCCACATGTGTGAAGCCCATTTCTGGTGTCCGCCGCCGTGATATTGCTGGAATATTGCTAAAAGCGGCGTAAAACCATTCTCACTCACTCACCATACTAAATATGTAGGTGTAGACATGTGGATGACGCTTCAATGACATAAATATTGTCCGAAGCTGTATTTTCTGTGATTTTAGGTGAGTAGTTGACTCGCCTTTGCATGTGTTCGAGCTTCAGTCGCCTCATATTACATCTGACATTACAAGAAGACCAGCAGTTCACTTCGTACCTAGAAATCGTCTGAGCCCTGAAATCAACCCAACTATCGTTCAACTTTGTTTTGTATAAGGTTTGTATTTTTCTATTTTATTATTTCTTTTTATACAGATGTTAAATATCCCTGTGTAAAATATGACTTTTATTACTATCAAGAATTGCAATATAACACTGTACGTTGTATATTTATCAGCTATATCTATATTTCCCTTTATTGTGACATTAGTAATAAGTCAGAACAATAATGATAATATGATCCCCCGATATGTGACACAAATAATATAAATATTGTTAACGTCATCATTACGGATGACATTTACGGTAATTACTTCAAAAGAAGACTCACAACATGGTTTCTGTAGCAGGCCTCTAATGAACGCATTGACGTTCCATGTGTCAACACCAATGCTACACAGTGCAATCATTCTAAGAGATACATCACCACGGGATTTCACTATTGATTTGAAACATCAACATCGGCATCTCTCGGGAAGTTCCAGGAACCGGAGACCCTAATTACCAGGAGCAGTTTTTAACCTCATATTTATCTGTGTTATTGTCCAAATGGTAAATTCAACTGGCCGTAGTGTGATGTGCCAGATTGTATTACTGAACTGATGTTCTTCAACTCTTGGTTCTAGGAACCTAATTATAATCTCTTGCAGGGTCGTGTACATCAAAATTCATGATTTTAATTCTATTTCGCATATGCTGATCACTGAAATTTAAACCCCACAATGTAGAAACGTGATTTGGTATTGTGGCATGAGAATTTCGACCTTGTGTCTGATTGAAAGGAAATTGCAAAGCACATTGTCAGATACCTCTTGCACATCGAGGCCTATGAAAACGAAAGCAGCTTAAAAATCTATTTCCTTTTAATTTCAAGTACAATCTGTCAAATAGGAAAACCATCAACGTCGGTGTGTCGTTACACAGCAGTGTCACGTGCATGATGTCGTTCTGGGTCGTTACTTCTTGAAGAGGGAAACCATGTTTGATTTAGTTAAGGGAGATCCATGACAATGTCAATAAACAGGACATCACAAGTGTGGGTGAAGAGAAAACATGTGACACGGAGAAACGGACATTCTGTTGTACGACTGTAGCAACCGTAACAACTGGATCTGCATCGTCCTCGCCACGTCAGCAATACAATTCACTTTATGAAGACTTTAGCTATGGTCTCTAGAACATACAGTGATCTTCTTTTGCGATATAGATCGCACGGTCGTTTCATAGTTGGTAACACGCCCCTGTATTTCCCTTTGTTCTTCTAAACATGAAACTAAAGGTATCAGTTCAAAAACGGAAAGATCGGATGAAATGTCATCATGAAATAAGGATCTCGTGTTCCTAGCTGTATTTCTTCATTCGTCCTCCCGAGGCAAGAGTACCCACCAGCTTGTATCAAAGTCTGTTTCCACCCCTACTATGCGATGCCTGCATTTCTGGCTGGTAGCAGCGCCACTCCATGTAGGACACGAGTTGTGTCCCTTCTGCGATATCAAATCAAATCGGTGTCCCTATTTTGAATGGAGAAAAATGATTACAATAACAGACGACCTGGTTGATCAGATAACGAAAAGCTTCGCGATTTCGTCCCTAGCAAACACATTAATTAAACAGACAGATAGGAAAATACTTATTACTGGCTCATTTAGCACATAGAATGATGGAGGGATATACACTACACAGTATCATGTAACTCTACTCATCGCGATAACATGAAAGGCTCGGCAGGGGTTGTCTAAAAGCAGCACTGCATCTCAATCGGAGAAGGATTCAGTAGTTCAGATTTTGCACTCAAAGATATGAGGACTTGAGTGAGTTCATTTAAATTGTTCGAGAACATTTCGAAAATATTTGTCTCCGCTTAGTTTCTTCGACGATGGCTGTGGTTATAGCAGCGACCATGTTTGTGGAACACCACAGTAAAAACTACTTGTATACTGCCTATTTTGCACTTACAAAGGCTTACAGGCTTTGGAGAATCTCGTCAGATCCAACATCGAGGGAACATGAAACTCCCAACGGTTTTGTCTTTGTCTCAAAATCTCTGAACCATATTATTTTGGGTTCTGCCTTAAATCCGGGGTAGGATCAATCGGGCCGGGCCAGGCAAATCGGTTATATTATCAGTGGATTGCAGGATATTAAAACGAATTTTGGGCAGATACACATCCAGTGTTCACAATTGTATAGTTTGCCCAAGTTTAAATCAAGCTATTTTCTCTTCCGACCATCCCTTTTTGTAGTGCCTAAGCTTTATAAAGACAATCTAGATTCTTCCGAGGCTGTGAATCTCTCATATCATTGGGGATTTTTTCAATGTAGATGGATAGTGGTCTAAATGGTACAAGTTGATGGTAATCACATGACACCGGGACCGAGTGACCAATGTTCCCGGTGCGGAGCCTTCTCTGTCACGTACACACATGTAGAGTCGGGCATCTATCCTTCATCGTCGACGTAGTCTTTGGGGAGGTGATGGCCTTGGCCGACGCCGACTAGCTGCACAATCCGTCCGCTTCTGTTCTGTTACCGTCTCCTGACCTGTCCACATACACATACGTAAGATCCGCCGACGTGAGGAGGTGATAATTGACATTTAATTATGGATAGCATAGAATCAAGTATCCTGGCCGGATACACCGAATGTTTGCTCAGTGCATTAGACAGAGAACGGAGATAGAATGTCGGTGAAACAATTCGGTAGTTTGATTATATGAAGTTTAAAACGTGTTTATATAATTATATAGTTTGTACGATGACACGTACATGAATGTTACGTCGTTCTCCCAAATATGCATTTACATAGATTTCTCATTCCTGCTGTTCATAGTTCACCATTGCGAGATGTTTCTGCATAAAACCATCCTTATTGTACCAGTTGTGTAATTCGATTACCACTCTGTGACGTAATACAGTTGTCGTATATGATAATTTCACATTCGTTTCCGGAATTCACTTCATAATATATAAATAAGTAAATTCCAATATATACATACATTGTGTGTGTGTGTGTGTGTATATATATATATAATACACACATATACATATATAACTGAAAGGTACAGTTTCATAACTGAATCTCTTACTGTGAGGTTGAATTGACATCAGCCTTAAAAAATGAACACCTGTCATATCACACAAAGTTACCGATGCTTTCAGCGTTTAGATTCTAAGCCCAAACAGACCTAAACCCATCTCATAGATCATCAAGTAGACTGGAGTACTTAAAGGGGGAATAAGGAACACGCGATTGCGAACATCAGCTTTTAATTCTCAGATTTATTCTTTTCATTCCAGACAACACTATTAATGACGAGGATCTACAATCAGTGTGACCGTCTGGACAATTTGACGGAATCTTTGCTCAGTTACATTGTTAAAGTATAGCTCTTTCTAAAGTCATTCAATCCAAAACGCAGTCGTTATGTTAGTTTAATGTTGCGTCCCTTTGTTCTCACTGAAAGCAATGAGGACATGTAGCGTCATCACTTCATGTAATAACATTAAACATCCTGACATAATCTCCTTACATTTCTAGTCTGGTTTATCAAGAGAGACGAACCATAGCGACACACAGCATACCACCGTCCGTTATCATGCTTCCCCTGTTTGAAGTCGTTTGTTGTTTGTGAAAGTCCGATGATCAAAGACCAAGGTCACGTTTGACTTGATATGTTCTAAAATAAAAAGAACCCATCGAGACTATAAAATTCCTGAATTTAAAAATATCAATAATACAAGTGTAGGGATCTTTACACTCGTTCAGCTTTAGAATATATCGGTCCAGTCAGTTTTACTATAGAAACGACACATCACACGGAAAATCAATGTATAATATTAGTCTCCTTGTAGACTCGTGGGGGTGTAGATACCGGGGATGGTTATGTCGAGCAATTATCATCTGTAACATGATTTACTGTTTAAAAACTGTTTTGCATATTTTCCACATATTTTGCAGTTTTCTAGTAAGTTATCTTAGGAGGATGCCATATTTGAATGTAGTGGAGGTTGTAATAGAATCCATTTGCAGATACAAGATTGCGGCGACGATGACAAGACCACTAGTAACTCGTGAGCGGTGCCTTGTTTGAAAATAACCAATGTCTGTAGGTTATACTCCAATACCCCAACACATCGAATAAATCTCCATATATTCAGTTTAAATGTATTAACACATTAGACCCTCTACTAACCCTCCAGTGTGAGTGAATAACTCATACTAATATGGAACATTGGAACGGTCTTGTGCAAGAAGCAACCAGGATGGAGAATGCCAAGATGTCAGCACCTCACTCTCCCAGGAACTTGTGCAGCTGGACGTCCCTGACAGTGAGAAGGTGTGAAGTCGCCGGTCATCAATACACGACCAGTTATACGGACCCTGCTAAGTATTGATATTCTTTCATTAATTCTGACATTTCAAGGAAATCAATCGAAGAATCTGGGTTAGGTCTTCGCTTCTTGCATAAATCCTCTGTATGGGAGTATCATGATTTGCCTCACTGGATCCCTATACGTGTTTGATGTGTATGGTGCGGGGGTTGACGCCACCGTGTGTGCGTTTGCGTGTGCGAGGGTGTGCGTATGCGAGTGCGAGGGTGTGCATGTGTGCGTCTACTGGCTCACCAACATACCATGGATCCCCAGATGGACACGGCACACTCCGAGCCCACCAGTCCTTGGTCTATTTCTTAAATACCGAGCAAGAGGAAGGGAAACAATAAGTACCATTTTGTAGTTTTGGAGTATGCGGTGGCCGGAAGTTAAAGGTATGGAGGTTAATGTGTATTGTGGACCCTGCTTTGGGTTATTGTTATGGTTTAGTGTGACAGGGTTATAAGATGTTAATCCTTTTGTAGTCATGGTCGGTAGTAGGGCAGGTTAAACTGGAACAAACAAGCTGTGTATCAGACAGAGGTTGATGGAGGTGGTGAATCGATGGTGGTAGGTGTGTGGGTAGTGGTGGGTAGATTGAAACAGACTGCAATACATGGCCACATTGACATTCAGTTGGTGTTTAGTGATTGATGGGAGTTGGTTGATGGATGGTATCTGGCATTGTGGAAGTTGATTAAAAGGGAATCATGTTAAAATTTGTTCAACTAGATTTAACGTTTTACGTCATGGTTTTGACGTTAATGCGTGGGTCAAATAACGAAGAGTATTGTTGGCCTTATTTGGTGTGTGGTTGGTGCGGTTGGCCTTATTTGTCTGGATTAAGTCAACACGGAGTTTCTTTTATGCAAGAAATAATGTAAGTAATAAAATATACGATAGTTACAGAGACATTGCACTTATGGCCTGAAGACGGAATTTAAAGATAGCGAAGTAAAAAAATTGTAATTTTATAAGGCTAGTTTATCGTAAACTGATATGGGGTAACAGAAACAAGGTGTAAGTTTAGAATGCTTGAAAGTGAGTAGAAAATACAATAGATAAGACATTGAAAAAAACAAATTTCAAAACACATGCCATTAACACAGGCTTTAGAAAAAATATAGGATTTTTGAAACATATGGTTCATGTACACATCTGCCCTTGTAATCCTCCCCCCTCTCTTTCTCTCTCTTCCTTTCTCTCTCTGTGTGTCTCTCTCTCCCTCCTCCCTCCCTCCCTCCCTCTCTCTCTGTCTCTCTCTGTCTGTCTCTCTCCCTCCCCCTCCTCTCTCTCTGTCTCTCTCTGTCTGTCTCTCTCTCTCTCCTCTCTCTCTCTCTCTCTCTCTCTCTCCTCCCTCCCTCCCTCCCTCTCTCTCACATTTGCACTGTTAAATCTCTATCCTCTCTCTTTCTCTCTCCTTCCTCTCTCTCTCTCTGTCTCTCCTCTCTCTCTCTCTCTCTCTCTCTCTCTCCTCTCTCTCTCTCTCTCTCTCTCCTCTCTCTCTCTCTCCCTCCCTCTCTCTCCCTCCCTCTCTCTCTCTCTCTCTCTCTCTCTCTCTCTCCCTCTCTCTCTCTCTCCCTCCCTCTCTCTCTGTCTCTCTCTGTCTCTCTCTGTCTCCCTCCTCTCTCTCTGTCTCTCTCTCTCTCCCTCCTCTCCTCTCTCTCCTCCCTCCTGTCTCTCTCTCTCTCTCTCTCCTCTCTTCCCCTCCTCTCTCTCCCTCTCTCTCTCCTGTCTCTCTCTCTCTGTCTCTCTCTCTCTCTCTCCCTCCCTCCCTCTCTCTCTCTCTCTCTCTCTCTCTCTCTCTCTCTCACACGTGGTATGCGGGAGTATGTAATATAGTGGAAACCTTAATGGTAATAAATATGCAGAAACATAACCTAAAGCAACAGAAGCAATGCCCACGCACCTTACCAATTCTCCATGCGTCAAACAACGTTTTCAAAGCTGAGGGTCATAAGTTCATTCAGTTCCTGCTATCCTCAGCAGCGAATGTTATTGAGTTCAGTGATAATGACGTGAAACGATTCCGTCACGGTACATCCAAAAGCAGGTTGGCAAGAACCTCAATCACACCGTATCCATCTATTGTGTCATCTTACGGCAGGAATGTGGGATTCACTAAACGAATATCCTTGAACAATCTCGCGAGAAGAACGCGAGACCCGAAACCTGAAGATGTGGAAGCAGCATTTGTAGTAGCGGTAGTCTGTCATACAGACCCTGAAGCAAATATATCCAAGAAAGCCAACGCAAGTCTAGAAAATGTGGCAAGTCTAGATTTCCTCAGCTTCTGAAAATGAAGAAAGTCTCAGGGCTCCTTTTCATTATATTTTATTTTTGTTTTACAATGAACTTTTTTTCAGTAAAATATGTTCATTTCAGAGACTAGTTGTTAGTCTATAGTAGCGGTAGTGGTTGCAGTAGTGCCAGTAATTCGTGGTAGTGGTTGTGTTACCGGTGGTGTTAGTGATCGTATTAATTATGGTGGTAGTGGTAGTGGTAGTGGGAGTGGTTGTGGTTGTGGTAGTGGTAGTGGTAGTGGTTGTGGTAGTGGTAGTGGTTGCGGTTGTGGTTGTGGTTGTGGTAGTGGTTGTGATATAAAACAATATCACAGTTTATCAGAATATACAGGGACATTCTATCAAGGAAAACGTATTACTCAGTCTCCAGAAGTCAGTAATATAGGTAATATCTTACAGTCAAATCATTAAAGCTGCAAACGCAATTTGTAATAGATACTAAAGCTTCTTGGCCTTAATTGAAACGTTTTCGGCAGAAAGGTACCAATTTCGAGTTATAACACGCCAAGATACCGGTAGGAAGTAACAACCTTAAGCATATTTGATTTATATGTCCACTCTTCTGATTTTGACAGTTTTGATCCATTTTTAGGAAACATAATGTTAGTTTTATCAGGGTTAACATTTAAGGCCCATGTACTGCAGTAGGTTTCTAAAGCATTAATTTGCCTCTGTAGACCAATTACTGACTCTGAGAAAAACACATCATCGGCAAACATCGACATAAATATTTCAGTAAGATCTTTATATAACTGGCCCCTAGTGGTGCATGAACGGTTAATCTCAAGCACTAGCTCGTTGATGAAAAACGGAAATAGAAAAGGACATAGGACACAACTTTGCCTAACACCAACAGGACAGTCAAACACATCTGTAAGTCTGCAGAAGTAAAAGTACTTGGTCAGGTACAATTATTACCAAATCACCTTTTCATTTTTTCATGACAGTTAAAAAAATGTGCGTCGGTATAGTAATTACATTATTTTATTGTTCTATGTGGCGTCGTAGTTCTAACAACAATATGGCTGTGCGAGATGTTCAACGCTTCCCCTAACGCCAACTAACGTTTTAAGAAAATCAGTCCAAGATTAAATCTAAAATCAGTCAAATGTCTTCAGCCTTGGAGCTGAGACAACTCTCTAGGGCACTAAATCCGACACAGCTATCAGACATATTATCCCCGTAGCTCAGACAGACATAAATACTACAGTTATCAAGGGAACAAAAAACCACTGATTCCCAATGGAGATTAGGTTTCGGAGTTGTCAAATAACGCTCGTTCCCACAGGAGATCACGTTTCGGACTTTACGTCTTAAGTCGACATTGATATATTTAATGTCAAAAATCGTTATGGTGAGAATCTCTATTTAATGGCATTCGGTTGGATATACTCATGGTCTGTCGTGCCATATTGGATCAACTAATTTAGTTTGAGTCAACAACATCAACAGCGAAAAGGACTAGGTAGCACGGCAATGGAAGTATTGACTTTTAGAAATTCTTAAACTTTTAAGACCTCAAAAGGGTTAAATATGTTTTTACTTGTTGTGCCCCATTCTCCATGGCCACCGCAAAGCGATCCTAGCAGCAATCGTAACCCTCGCTGACTTACGACGGTCGTAGTGGCAGATGCTTTTCTGGACTGGTCCAGATCAATAACACTGGTAAAACCAGTGACAAAGTAGGTTTTGTGTTATATGGACGTGTTCGTTCATAGTAAGTAATGACAGGAGAAGTAGGTTGCCCCTAGTTTACTCTCATCCCTTGTTCTGATTCCTTGAGTATTTACAGGCTACTCTGGTGCCAAACAGGAAGTGGGGTCAGGTAGGTTTGAGGTTGGCTTCAGAGTAATAGGACTACGAGGGACATCTCCACCTGCTAAATGTCATCAACAACACCTAATTGTTAGATTTAGATGGAAATCATTGGTATATAAATAACCTCTTGACATAGTTACTTTCTTGTTGCCTTTATGTTCTGCACTAAAAAATGTGACTTGTGGATCGTTATGTTAGCATTTTATAACCTTTACGTTAACAGATCCATTTTCTTTGGAACAAAAATAGTTTTATGTGTTTAAGTTAAATGGTTCACTTTGAACTTTGGAAGTGACAATATATACTCTTAAAGATAGTAGGGGAAGTTAATGTCAAGTGTTAGAACAAAAAGTAGGCGTTGACGACAAACTTACCATGCAAGAACGTTTAAGCCAGAGAGACTTTACACCCTAACACATCTGATATTCTGCACATGCTGCACGCACAAGCGCCACAAAGGTGCGGAGGTTGTCAGACCTGATTTTGACACGTTCTAGGAAGGTCGGTTGATCTCTGGGAATCGATATTTCTGTCAATCTCATTGATTCTGCTTATCAGACAGCTCTGAATTGCTTGATTTCATCATCGTTTGTATATGAACTTACGATGGGTCGTCTGCAACACTATGAGGAGTGTCTACGGACTAGGGGCATATTAGAAAAGTGGCGTGTCCAATATGTTCTTTAGGGTCTGTGGGGTAGCCTATAGTGTTTAAAGCAATCCCCGGGTTCTGGTGTTCCCCGCCGTGATATTGCTGGAATATAGCTGACAGCTGCGAAAAACTAACTCATTCACTCACAATATGTTCTGTGATTAGCGGACTATGTAACAGGTACCAACAAACCCAATTCCGTTCAGGATGCCCAAGGTCAAAAATTAAATTACAGGGTCGACTGATCCGAAACCAGAGTCCATGAAATCGAACTCCCGATGAATCAAATCGATACGAACTGTCCAGATTTGGCTGTGGATGGTCAGGGATGGCATCATTGCGATCGAGCGAACCCCACTCCACATGGTGTATGGAAAGGTCACTGGGTAGTCCCATCGGGAAAAGAAACCGAAGTTTGAAGGGCGTGGGTCGACGATTTGTCTTTCAGGACGACAATGCCCGTGCCCATTGTATACGAAACGTCAAAGCTTACCTCCGGCACAACATTCATAGAATCCCATGTTCAGCAATGAGCCAAACCGTTTCACAAATCGACACATCTGGGCATGATAGGAAGGCGTGTATGTCACCGTCTTGGCCTCCGACTGCGTTGGCTAAATATGGCAACGCGATGCGAGTGGAGTGCAACAGACTTCTTCAAATTACCATTTGGAGAATCAAATATAGTTTGACAAATCGTCTGGATATTAAGGACTTCTGTTCCAGAAACGTCAAATTTGAAATTTCTTTTCAAGATCTCTCTTGGTCATAACGTCTACTGACATAGTTCACTACCAACTGGAATGTGTTTTATCACAGACCTGTTACTAGAAACTAATGTCTTCGTATGGTCACATTGATTACTGCCAGCTCTTGTTTGTAAATCTTGTATATACTCGATGTAGGAAATGAAATTTGCATTTGTGTTTAAAAAAGGTTAAAAAACTTGTCGGGGTAAAGTTAGTGAGTTTAGTTTTACGCCGCACCCAGATCAGCAGCACGCACATCGATCTAAGCAACTAGGATACGATGACGTGTGTCAACCAAGTGAGAGCGCCTGACCACGCCTCTTACGACAAGCATGGGTTACTGAAGATCAGGTCTAACCCGGACCTTCACGGGTAGTCGGCGGAAAGGAAGTATACAATGTACACCAGCGTTTGATGGTGGCTGCCTATGAAACAAGCAAGAAATGATTATTCGAAGATGATTAATATGAAACGGTTATGTTCGGCCATTTAACTTTATGAGTATATCCCAACAGGTCAGGCAAGTAATATTTGGATTACTTTTGTCAGTTTCTGGTTAAATCCATCTTTTATTATATAGTTACAATTATGCGAATGTATCACTAAAATCAGTGGGAGAATGGGCGCGCTTGGTTTAAATGGCGCATGGCCCGAACATTTCCTTTGAAGCTCACCAAACATAAAATACTACTGAGCTTACGATGAGCTTAAGGTCCATTTTCCAATTCTTCTAACTGTGTTAGGCCTTGTTCTTGAAAGACAATGTAGAGAGTCTGATACCATCAGACACATTTCAGCTCAGTTGTGACACCTATCCAGTGACACAGATATATTGGAGATCTCTCTGTATCATGGTACAGATCTAAACCCTATCTATAGATAAGGAAGGAAAGCTAGCTTGTTGCTGTACATCACTGGGAGATGACCCTACAACGTAGTATAGGGACATTAACAGTTATTGATTTCAAACGTTCTTTTAATTACTACACTGTCTTTCTTGGTTGTTTGCATCCATAATATATACTGTCAACATATTTTATTGATTGTCAAAGTCATTTTATTTCATTACCATCATTCAATACCACTTAAATTTCAGTATCATCTGGCTGGGGTTTTTGGAGAGTACAGTGGGCATATGTTAATGATCAGTAAGTTCACCATGAGCTACAACGTGACTCCAGTCACATAAAATAATGAAATTGTGCAAGCAACAGACTTCTGTTTCCAGATAGATGGATCATGGAGTTGAAGGGCAACAGGGATTATGCCCCCATATTTGATAGTGAAAACATGAAACAAACACGAAATCATTATTCGAGATGTATTTGATTACAGGTAATTATATGAGAAGTGATTCGGTGACTATACTTGACAACTGGCCTTTCCATAACGTTTGTAACATTTCGGTCAAATTCAGTTTTCAAATATATGCTACTGCTTTCTTTTGTCCGGAGGTTTAGATTTTATACGAAAAAAACGACGACAATGATGATGATGATGATGATGATGATGAGGAGGAGGAGGAGGAGGAGGAGGAGGAGGTGGTGGTGAATGTTTCCACCATAATCAGATTGACTTTGTCATCGAAATGTGTGCAACTGAGAAGCGTTTTCTGTCATTCAATCAGACATATATTTTGACATTTTGCTTTAAAAAGTATTTTATCTTCAGCTTTTAAGCGCAACCTTTCACGTTTCTGTAGACGGATGGTTTAGGATAACGTCTAGTAAGGGTGATCACTGGTAACTTTAAACATGAAACTCATATAAAACACTATCTAAAAGGCGTAAAAAACATATGTATTATGTTCATCCTTGCCATGACGTGTTCGGTGAGCTCACAGTATGCATATTGACAGGACAAATGTCGTATTAATGTATGCTTCAATAGGTCTAGTCATGTGTAACTATTAGCATCCGATAGGACAGGATTTTCATCCTTGGCGAACACCTGGTATCTTTTCTATTTTGCTTGTGATTATGAAAAGAGTGTTATCGATTATTTTCTTATGAGATTCTAATTTGTATATCTGTGCAACCTACACAATTACTGAAATCGAAAAGTCTTGCATTCTGTTTGTCCTGTTTATAGCGGCATATGCAGGAAGGTGAAAACTATGGAATCCTTTAAGGGACATTGTCGCCTTGTAGCCCTTTCAAAAGTAACCCGAAAGTGTCAGAATTAACAATGACACAACGCGACGATTTTCAAGGTCGAAATACGTCTCGTTCTCGCTTTGTCGTCTCTTTGTAGAATAAAAAACATATTATTCAAAGCGCTACATTGCAACACATGACCAAAATGCCCAATTTCGCTTTTTAAATTTTGGCTGTTTGTTGCTTGTTTTTAGGCGATCAGGTGACAACGCGACAACGTCCTTTCTAGGATTCCATACAAAAACCTTGCGTCATGACGTTTATAAAATTGTGAAAGGTTTCATAAAATCAAGGCATCATGAACACAGTATGCCTCTTCTCCCCACATGAATATACTGTGCAAGACATTTGTGCTGACTTCCCGACGGATAAAGCTTCCTTGTGTCAAGGTTGCCGTCCTCATCCGTCATCCTGTCGGATATCTCAAGATATACAGCTTCCTGCAGTTGACATTGTTACTGACGTCGTCTGCGAGGGGCAGTTTTCCCTGACAGATGTAAAAAGCTCAGTCTAATATTGGTTAGATGAATTCTTCGTATGCTAAGTAAGCCAGCTTACCGTCCCGGCCGTTTTTTATGTCGCTGAGTCAGCAGCTAACGAAGCATACATGATGTTATTTTTGTTTGATTAATTGTACCGGCTATTCACATGGTGTACACTTGTGAAAGTTTAATGTCAGAGAATAAGAACGAAAACAACGAAATATATTCTAAAACGGGCGCAAAAGGCCAAATAGCAGTGGAAAGGATATAAGTGTAGTGGGTGCAATACTGCTGTGTGGGGTTGCAAGTGAATGTAGTATTGCTGTGTGGGGTTGCAAGTGGCTGTAGTATTGCTGTGTGGGGTTGCAAGTGGCTGTAGTATTGCAGTTTGAGGGTTCAAGTGGCTGTACTATTGCCGTGTGAGGGTACAGGTGGCTGTAGTATTGCCGTGTGAGGGTACAAGTGGCTGTAGTATTGCCGTGTGAGGGTACAAGTGGCTGTAGTATTGCCGTGTGAGGGTACACGTGAGCTGTTGTATTGCCGTGTGAGGGTACAAGTGGCTGTAGTATTGCCGTGTGAGGGTACAAGTGACTGTAGTATTGCCGTGTGAGGGTAGAAATGGCTGTAGTATTGTGTTGTTGTATTGCCGTGTGAGGGTACAAGTGACTGTAGTATTGCCGTGTGAGTGTACAAGTGGCTGTAGTATTGCCGTGTGAGGGTACAAGTGGCTGTAGTATTGCCGTGTGAGGGTACAAGTGGCTGTAGTATTGCCGTGTGGGGGTACAAGTGGCTGTAGTATTGCCGTGTGGGGTTGGAAGTTGTTGTAGTATTGCCGTGTGAGGATACAAGTGACTGTATAATTGTCGTGTGAGGATACAAGTGGCTGTTGTATTGCCGTGTGAGGATATAAGTGACTGTATAATTGTCGTGTGAGGATACAAGTGGCTGTTGTATTGCCGTGTGAGGGTACAAGTGGTTGTAGTATTGCCGTGTGAGGATACAAGTGACTGTAGTATTGTCGTGTGAGGGTACAAGTGGCTGTAGTATTGTGTTGAGTAGTATATACAATGGGGGTTCTGGATCACTTTCAACAAAAGCCTCTGCAAAGCCTTATTTCCCAAATAAGGCTTTGGTCGGCCCCTTAGCTCTTGCTACCATTACCCCTACTATGAAAAAGTTTGGGACGATAGCGGGATACGAACGCACCTCCTAGCCGCTCTACTGAGCTACCGGGGACATGGTTGAAATATGCTGGTATCCTGAGGTTGCATCATCCAATACTGTGCCGCTATGCCACGTTTACCTCGATGAAACAGTTTAATGTGAATCGCCTATGATCTCTTTGGTGTTTGTAATAAAGGCTTGCCGGGCTTTTTTCACCCCTTGTTCTATGTACTTTTTTTTCTCGTCCTCGCTGATAGCAGCAGACTTACGAGACTTGGATCGAATATCTTGTTTCATTTTGTTATATTTTGTGAGTTCAGAGAGGATTGAACTAAATTCCTCCTCTGAGATCTTACTGTCAGTGAGTGCCGTGGAAATACGCTCACTTACTGTGTTCAGCTTTGCTTCGGCCAGAACCCTGATCTCGTCGTGTTTCAATGCCTTACGATGCAGTCTGCGGGATGCAAACTTAAGAGCCAACCCTAACACCCCTGCCACCCCAGCTGTTATTTCGATGCCTAGCACTATAGGTGCGGCCACGATGGTAGCTAACAACCCAACACCTGCCGCCCCCAGCCCCATGCTGGTTGCCATAAGGGCAGTATCAGCCCCGTCCACGATATTGAAAGCTCTATGGTACTTCTTACACAGTGCTTTACGCGTGTCGCGGTCTTGTTCTAGTTGGCGTTTTACATCACATAACTGCCTCAAGCGGAACCTGTCTACGGTTTCCAGGGTCTTCGCTACTTCCTCTACGACTGGGTACAGCCCCATCCTATAATATATATTACAAAAGATATTTTAATTGGGTTTCATTTAACAGTCGATCAACGTACTTGAGGCTTATAAGGTATAAATCCTCATGTAGGAAAATAGGTGAGAATTTAATAGGTAACTCTGCATCCACAATAACCCCCTCGCCAGGGTTTATTGAGGGGGTTATAGAACCCATTGAGGGGTCCGGTTGTATGATGATACGGTAACGGTTACTGGAGGGTTGGGGATGCCAGAGTACTCTGACCCCAGGTAAAAGTTGTTGTAATTCCTTATTACTATTAACTCTTTCGATATAGACGTCTATGATAAGTGTGGAGCCTGGTACCATAGATGGAATCCCTATGTGCCCGTAGCAGTCATACCTTAACTCACCCCCGTGGAATGCCTGTAACCTATTGGGTAAAACCGGGCTTAGTATCATCCTTGTATTAGGCCCCGGAACGAAACACGCGGGCAAGATACCGCTGTTCTTAATTTCAGAGATGTAACTTTGTTCCTTTAATGTGATATAAGGTGAGGTGAGGGTTAAGTTGACTAACCATTCAGGCTCTTTAAAATCTGATAACGACACCCGCCTATACACATTGTCTTTGAAGTGTAGGATGTACAAGGTGTCTTCCTCACCAGGCTGATCGAATCCCTCCGTGTCCCCTAGGTCGTTAAGTGTAGCGTTGGGGCGATGACTGGTCATTACTATAATACTACTACGATATAATTTCCAACTGGTTTTCTGATAATAGTTCAGGGGTGAACTTAACCCCCATGAAGTGTATGTTGCCGGGTAGGAAGATCTTGGTTAGTGATATCGTGTTTTCCACGATCACCGTGACACCCTGCAGACTGGTGTTGGAGCCGACACCCACCCGGACGTAAACTGTGCAAGCGTGATACTGGTGTCGTTTCACCCACCGAAGTTTGACCCCTTCCGCGATCTCGACCTCATTCCCGATGGTTCCCCTAGGTAGACTTTGATGATCAGTGTTGAGTTCGCCGGTAGACTCTCCAGTATCCTGACCACGCCTTCAAATTCAGACACCAACTGCAATACCACGTTTTGCATGCCCGCTTTACTCGATAGCATGTGGGATGCCATACTGTCGAGTGGGCTGATAACTACGCTACGTCTCTGAGTCGGGATGTAAGCCACGAGCAGGGTCCCGTTGTTCACGACTTTGTTTAGGTGGTTGTCTTTGTTATCCGTGAACACGTAGGGGGAGCCGAGCCTAATATTGAGAAACCAGTCGTCTTTATCGGGTAAGAACACCCACTTGTCATCTTCGGTGAAGACGAGTGTATATGGCTTGTTTCGGGCGACGGTAGTGCTCTCAACATCGGCTAAGTCGAACAGCTTACCCCCGAACGATGGGTATATTATCCATTTATCATCCCCGGTGGTGACTAGGGTGTACCGAGTGTTGACTGTCTCTCTTGTGGTATCTACTATATCACCTAGGGCTCCACCGGAGGGGACTTCAACGCGTTTGTAAATGTTGTTTTTCAGTTGCAAGGCGTACAATTTACCATCTACTCCGGGAGCGTCGAATCCGCGTGTGTCCCCAAGGTCGGAGATCCCCACATTGACCCCGGGCCCTTGTGCGCTGGTCATTTTATGTGAAGCGTTAAGCTGAGGTATCCTATATTCACGGGATTATGATTTATATCTGTTATCTCAGCTCAGGTATGTTGCCCTGGGTTAACCTCTTATACTGCCGCGGTGAAAACGACTCGGTTCTACCGTCGTTGTATTTCTCCGTTTTAACCGGTACGGCTCTCAGTATAGTGGAAGGGTGACCCCCTTGAATGTTGTACGTTGTGCTCACCTGACCGAGATGAATGTACAGCTCTCGGTACGGTACTAGGTCGGGTAACTTCATGCCTGTGACGGTAGTTGTTGGTTTTATCTCGTCAGGCGACATACCGAGTGTCCTCGCTAATGACCGGCCGAGCCTCAAGGAGTTTCTTCCGTTGTTGATTAACACCACTGTAATACCGTTTGAGTCGTTCATCTTGAGTTCGGCTCCCAGGGGTTTGAAGACTCTCGCTAAAGCGAGCACACGCTGTAGTAGCCGTCAGTTATCTGGCTGCAAGCTCCACTGACGAACAGCTTATTGTTGCTGGCGTTGATGTTAGTCCATTCGCGGTAGGTAGGTGATATCGCAGAGTCGCGACTTCGAGTTGACCCGGACGTATTATCGATCCGCGTCGTCAGCTGAGCGGCCTCGCCGCTCGTTATTCCTGGAAGTGTTATGTACATGTTAGAGTATATATGCTCATTATATAATAGTTTTAAAATGTACTCCCCTGGAGTGTTTTACCCTAAACTGATTTCTCGCCCATGAAGATCGCGGTCGCTGATGAGGTGCATTTCGACTCCCAGCTTTTAGATGTGTTCAGCTTGTATAAGCTTTCGGTGACTAACGTCAAGGCAGTCCACGCTTGGTTCAACAACCCGATGCAGTTCTGGCAGAATCAACTCAACTTCGCCGTGTGGTGCGCTACAACGGGGTGTGGTGTGACATTGGCCGACACTCGGCATGGGCCGATGAGTCAGTCTGTGTTCACGTTCCACGTGTACTACCAGGTCAGGCGTATCCTTAAAGAGATCAGCGCCCCGCTCCCATAGGACAAGGCGTGGAACGCAGTAAACAACCAGTACAATAGACGGGCCTACGGACGTATTTGCAACGAATTCGAACTAAACCCGAAGACGGATTGGCGTTTGCCGGGGCCGAACCACGGGTTGGGTATTCCATATGATGGGGGGCGACCCGTGAAAGAAGTCAGTGATGATTTACTGAAACGAGATGTACTACGCCAGGACTTTGCTTTGTCGAGTAATGAATGGAGGGATGACCGTATGAACTTTAAAGGTGTTGTTGCTTTCACCGTCCAGAAAGTGGAGCAGTCAACCGCAGACGGTTGGAAAAAGTTCATGCTGGACACGTCGAAAGGGTTTACTCGTGCCGGGGTAATCAGGTTGAACGACTCGATTCGAACGTACGTGTGGGCGCTGTATGGTGCGCAGACGCAAACGCGTTCCAGTATTATCGGTAAGGGGACTGCTTACGATGCTCAGAAACAGTTCGTTGCCAACGTTGAGGATGCTATCAATGCTCTAGTTGATCTCCCGAGTGCCATCAAACACTACCAAGACGTGTTGGAATATGCCAGGTCGAAAGTCGACTACGTGTTCGACGTGGGGCTGTACATGGCTCCGAGCGATATGCAACTGAGAGTAAAAAAAGTAGTGGGCTACAACAACAAAATAGTTGTAGCCACGGCGGACCAAAAGTTGGGGGTCAACCCTGATGTCAACATCCCCCACGTCCCACCACCCACGACCGGTGAAACGGGTATAGTGGCGCCACCCCCGGAGCCTAGGGCTCAACCAACACCCCCTGTGGGTTCACCCCCACACATCGATCGTAAAACAGCCCTGGTGGTTGGTGGGGTAGCTTTGGGGCTTATTTGGTTAAAAATTCCTTAGCTGCTACGTACACCAAACCCGCCACTGCGACGATGGCTGCCCACAGGTTTTGACTAAGCCACGTGGCAGTTTTAGCCAAAGCACCCAGCAACCACGAGACGATGCTACCTAGGATGCTGGGTAGGGCTTCGGCGGCCTTAACAGCCAGTTTAGCCAGGGCTTCCCCTAGGGATTTCAGGGGTTTTTTTATCCACTCTTTGGCACCACCTGTGGGTGTTGGGCCCCCACCACCGCCGCCGGCAGGCGTGGGGGTACCCCCTGTCAATGACACCACCAGGGCTGATATGATGAAGCCCAATGCAGTCAGAATGCTGGCGATGGTGATGCCTTGCTCTCGGAACAGGATCCGAATCCTGTCAGCTAGCGTGGTGTCTTCATTTAGGACTCGATCGATGGTTTCCCGTACTCTACTGATCTGTGATCGGAGCGCTTCCCGGTTAGAGGAAGCGGATTCCAACCGATTCGAGACCCGGCAAGGGTTTGTCATGGTACGTGGTCAATATTTTCTCGATACTGTCCGACGTTTCTTTAGCACGTTGGGGTATATCACCTTCATCGCCTTTGGGTCTGGCTGCTTGCAGATCTTGGACGACCTTCAGGGGAAGCTTTGACCGTGCGCCGCCGTAATCTATGAAGCCTAGTTCATCACGGATCAGCTGACCCCCACCAGGGCGACTGGTGAGTGTTGACAAAGCATACGGCTTCCCGTCTTTTTTTATGATATCGACACCCGGGTGAGCCTTCAATCGCAGCGTGCCCTTCTTATCGATGGTAAACTTGGCATAGTCCCTTCCCAACGGCTTGATGTTGTCTCTATTTTCAACTGCGTTGTAATAATCGTCGACAGCAGGCTGTACAAGTTCAGTACTTAAGGGGGTAGTGAATGTGGTGTCATCCTCGAATGCCTGGGCACTATCATCCCACATATCATCCATAGGTATGTACTCAGCCATTATTTAGTATTAAAACTTATATATTTCATTTATATAACAATGTACGGTAGAAAACTAGATCCTTTCAGAAGATCGAGAGAGCCACTAGGTGCCAGAGCCGTGCGCCAGTCGGTGACCATCACCAACAATCCCAGCAAGATAGACAAGAATCAAACTCTGCTGGTTAGATTCCCAAATCTTGGTGAGAATGACCTCATTGTACCAGGCACGGTTCGACTGGCGTTCAATCTCACGTTGACCTCCACCAACGACAAACGTGAGCTAGTGCGGAACGTAGGTCGAGCCATTATCAAGAAAACCACCATCAAGATCAGCGGTAACGAGGTGCTGAGCATCGACGACAGCCACGTGTTTCACTGCTACGGGGATCTCTGGAAAAGTGAGGGAGAACGTGTCAATGACGTGTACCAGGGTATAAGCAAATCGACCAGGTCGCGCATAGGGTATGGTTTCACGCAAGACCAGCTAGATAAGATCACGGACGGTGAAAAGGCCATCGCTCTAGCGTACGGGAACCGGTTCTGCATTCCACTCGACTTCGAGTTGCTCACGGGACACGCGCCGTTTTACCAGGCCACGCTGGGTGATAGGCTTGAATACGAGCTAACGTTTAACGACTACAGCAAAGTAGTGCGTACGCCGAACGGCGATGAGGCCAGTTATGCCATAGACAACATCTCTCTGGAGTTCGACATGGTCACTAGCCCGGAGCTGGCCAGGCAGGTTTGAAGTCAGTACTTTCGGGGAAGATGGCCATCTGCAATGCGATATCATACTGAGGCATAGATCGGTCGTGCGAGATAAGAGCGACACTGTGTGGAATATCAACCTGAGCGTGCGGCACGATCGATGAAAGGCATCCTGGTCGTACCAGTGGAGGATTACGAGCCGTTCGGAGGGACAGCGAAGTTTTCAACCCGAGATTGAAAAGGTGGAAGTGACCATAGAGGGCGTGCCCAACCAGCTGTTCAGTCATGGTATGAGACCATACCAACAGTGGGATGAGATAAAAAGCTACCGAGCAAACAACATTACATAACCAAGGACCTGGACCTATCCTCCGTGAAGATCGGTGAATACCTGACCACCAAGTACGAGCTGTGGTTGGACATGCGATCCACAGATGACGATAAACTACACGGTAGCGGTCGCCGCATAGACAATGGCAGTGAGGGGATTACTATCCAGATTACCGAGAAGGCTCAACCCGCTGGTAAGTTGAAATTATATCTGTACGTTATTATGGACGCGCAACTTAATATAGACAATGGGAGATTCGTGCATGCCATCTACTAGGCCACTGCCTGCCGGCAAGCCATCTAATGGGTGCAAGCCATTACCTACTGATTTACCCCGCGACCCACACTGCGCCATAGTGTGTGGGCAGACTGGTTGTGGGAAGACCGTTTTCGTGTTGGATATGTTGGAGGGGTACTACAGGGATGTGTTCGACCATATCGTTATCATGTGCCCTACTCTGAGCATGAATAAAACGTACACGGAAAGACCTTGGGTGATGACGGACCCGGACGTACACAGAGTCGACCCGGGAACACGCCTGCAGGACTGGTTGAAAGCTCTTCACGAGAAATTTAAAGGGGAGTCGACACTGTTCATACTGGATGACTGCAGCGCTAATCGCGAGATAACAAAAAAGAGAGACATGCTATCGTATCTGGCCTTCTCCGGTCGACACGCAAATCACAGCGTCTGGGTACTGACGCAGAAGTTCAACTCGGTGTTGAAAGACCTAAGGGAGCAGACGCCTTATTTCAGTGCAAGGACAGGGATTCGTTCGAGGAGTGTTTGAGAGAGAACGATGTGATGAGTAAATTAGAACAGGAGCGGGTGAAGAAACAGCTCGCTGAAACTAAACACGCTAAGCTCGTGCTCAAGACCGACCAACCAGTAGCCTATAGGGTGTTTTAGCTAAGCAATGCTTAGCAATGCTTAGTAAATGCTTAGCAAAGCTTAGCAAATGCTTAGCAAAGCTAAGTAAAGCTTAGCAATGCTTAGTATAAATACTTAGCATTTAGTTATAGCTATGGTATTTGAAGTGTTTGTCGTGTGCAACTTAACCTTCATTTCTCTCTGTTTCACCTATATCGTATATTATATAGTTAAAACTAAAACTTACTTATCACATTATAAGATGGAGTGTGAGGAATTGCTAGAGCAACTGTTGATACCCCAATCACCACAGGTGGACGATGATAAGCGAGAGAAACTGGTGGCGTTGGCTGTTGGTGGCAAAGCCAAACATTACTTTGGGGAGTACACCCCCGATAAAATTCACAAAATGTCAGCCGAAGAAATCGATAAGCTGTACGCTAGATACGAGTCCCGGCTCGGAGCAGAGATGACGAAGACAATAGGATCAGCTATGACCCAGATATACACTGGTATTGCGTCATACTTCCTTCCCATTCCCCAGGAACGCTGACTTTACCTGTGGGAAGACCTCGAGAAAGACCCTTTTATCGAACACGCCTTGAGCTCTATTAGCTGCGAGCTGTACCACAAATACGGTATGTTGTTAGCCCCGGTGATGGCGGCGATTATCACGGCAAAGCATTGTCAATTTGAGAGGAAAAATAATAATAATAGTATAGATGGATGCTGCACAGACCCCTTCAGAGGAGACCCCCACGTTGGGGAAACCCCAACAACTGGCGGAAACCCCAAAGTTGGGGGAACCCCAACAACTGGGGGAAACCCCCAAGGAGGAGAACCCAAGGTTGGAGGAACCCCAACCCCCTACAGTAACCAGGCAGAAGAATCCTAAGAGAGTAGCTGCCGGTAAAAAACGGTGGTGTAACCAACATAAAATTATCACGGTGACTCACCCAACTCGACTCTTGTTGGCTGTAGGCGTAACTGCTGCCGTGGTTATATACTCGACACAGGAATCCCAAGGATTCCGGGGAAGGAAACCCTCACAGGGACCCCAGGGATCCCGGGGAGGGAAACCCTCCCGCGCAATTAGAGGTCGACCCGCATATCATGTTATAATTTATATTTTATATCATATACATAATGTCTGAGGGGAAAACGTTCGCCAACGACGCATACCACGCCACAGTGGTGTAGCCAGTCTAGCCGTGAGGGATTTCGGGTTGACCAAAATGGTGCTTAAACAACCCACTATCAAGCTAGATTTCAACCTGCAGGATATGGGTATGCTTATAATGAACCTTGGTATGGCGATGGCTACAAAGACATCCTAGTAAAACAAGGGATACTACCTGAAAATATTATGAAGTAAATATAGGATGGCTAACGATTGCCATGATGGTCGGTGGGGCGTTAGTAAATGCCCTAGCATTTTCCGGGAGTAATTTCCTCTTCTCAAAACTACGAGAGTCACACGCGGCTGAAATCCAGGAAGAGAGGAAGCGGCACGATCTCGCTATTGAAAAATTACAGGCCGCCCAATCCGAGTACGCTAAAAAAGGCCTCCAGAGGATCGATTACATTAACGAACAACTCAGGCGTGAAAACCATGCCGTTCAAACATTCCACGATGTTGATGACGCAGCGAGAGAATACTACCTATTAACTGGTAAACGGTTGCAACCACTCAATAAACCCACACTCGCTCAGTACTACACACCATCCAAGGGACAAATGGACCGTGAACTGGTCTTCATAGCGCTGGGTATAGCAGCGACTGCGTTGGATGAAAGAAACAATTAGACTAAGTACTCATATAAGTATGCTAAACATGAGACCTGCTCCATACCGATCGCGAATACATACTTATGGGGAAGACCGAGAGACCTGTGGTAGGAAATGCAGGACTAGGGGGTACTGTTGGTTCCACATAGGAAGCCCTAACTTCGGCGTGTTGTGTGTGGTATAGGGGTTAAAGAGGCACTACTGTCTATGTAAAGCTCCGCGGAAGCGACGTAGTCAGACATCACCTCATCTCACGAGAATAAAAAGGCCTACATAAAAGAAGCGTGGGCGACTTCTCAAAAGATAGCAGTGTAGTGGCCCAATTAGAGATTACTACACACCCACGTATAGCTATGTTTGTGGAAATTGAGCTCGAATCTCTGGTTAAAAACATACTCAAAGAGGAACTGAACTTATGGGGACGCTTCAGATTTCAGGTCATATTGGAAGTGGCATGGATTAAGGAGGGTGTTAAGTATACTCACCCCTTCACATGTGAGGGGACATCCGCGACTCAATACCAGATAAATTGTTTTACAAGTATACAGGAATACATGCACAACTTCAAAGGAATACTATGTCCAACAATGTGAGTACTGGGTCGAAAGCGGCCCATCTAGTGACCTCACTATATTTTTTATCAAAGGTTGGAGGGAGTTACCTCCCGCTTTACTGTGGGCCAATTAGAGATTGATCTTCTTAGGTGTGTACACAACTAAGACTACTGTTAGTGAGCTCAAACAAATGCGGGGCCGGTGGTGTTATCGGGTATTCTCGAATCGCGGAAGCCAGCCTTGTTGAGATTACTAGGTTTAGAAGCCCCTCCTACGGTAAAACAATTAAAAGCTCAAGCAAAACAGCTTGGGCTCAAGGGGTTATTCAAACCTGGGAGAGCGGGTTAATCACATTGTTATCACATGCCCCCGCAGCGCGTCAGCTCCCCACTGTAAAACAACTGAAAGCGAGGTATAATTTGGGTTTAGGTGGGTATTCACCAATGAGGAAACCACAGCTTGTAGAACTATTACGGCAGAATAGAGCTATTGATCTACAGTTAGATCAAGCACTGGTAGCTGTAGGCAACTATTTGAAGGCTGGCGCATGCATGTTGATAGGAACATAGATATCGCAGATATCAAGCCTCTGATAGCTGATAAAGGTCAACCAGGAACTAAACAGTCTAGGGAGTATCAAATTTCAGATCACAGTGAAAATGTCACTCGATAAGCAGGCGGGAACCCCCACTGGGGTCACTGAGTACGTTCAGCCTTACTTCCGGGTAAACAAGAGGTTGTCACGCATACAGAGACCATTGACGCATCAATCGATACCAGTTTTCAGCGAATACGAGAATACCTAGAGAGCGCTACACACTTGGGGTCGGGTGGGCTGTAGATAAAATCGATAATGTCTATCTAGACATAGCTAACTTCGTGCCGTTCAGAGGCGGGTCATACCTAGACTTGCCTCCCTACTATAGGAAAAAACATGCCATGGTCAACGTCAGGAATAGAGGAGACGATTGCCTGAGGTTAGCTATCAGGTCAGCCTTGTTTCCAGCTGACACTAATTCAAACAGGCCTTCTAGTTATCCCCAAGACGATGGGCTCAACTGGGATGGTATAGATGAACCCACCCCCATATCCCAGATAACTAAAATAGAAAAACAGAATAATCTAGCTATAAATGTCTTTGGGCATGAAGGTAACACAACAATAGTACACAGAGTCAGCCCATCGTTGGGGAAACCCCAAAACCCCCCTCGCGTTATCAATATATTCATGATCCGCGAGGTAACAAATTACCACTACACATGGATAAAACACTTTAGTAGGCTGTTGTATGACCAATGCGGCACACAGAGAAAAGACCCACTTCTATGACGGTTGCCTACATGGCTTCACACGAGCTGATTTATTAGAATCCCACCGGGAGGATTGCCAAGGTGTGGGGCGAGCGGCTATCACAGTCGACATGCCTAAAGAAGGTGACAATATCCTAAAATTCGGTAACCACAAGAACCAAATGTCTGTGCCTTATATCATATCACGCTGACTTTGAAGCCTTGGTCAAACCTGTTGAGGCTGCGCTGTTGGGGATACCCAGGCGTGGGGTTGTTGGGGTACTCCCAATGCTCTACCCACAGGCGGGGTTGTTGGGGTACCCCAACCACCTCAAAACACACAGAGCATGAAGCCTGTGGGTTTGGATACATTAATAGATCTGTTGTGGCGAAGCAAAAGCTCCGGTAGTGTATAGGGGTCCCGACAGCGGCTGAAAGGTTTCTTAAGTGTTTGCGAGGAAGAAAAATTATTAGGAACGCACTGTATGAAATTCGCTCCCCATGCGCATGACCAAAGCAGAGCCGGCTAGCTCACGCCTGTAGCACTAATTGTCACGTGTGTGACTTACCACTGAATGGTGATTCCGTGAGGGATCACTGCCACATAACCGGTAAGTATAGGGGCACGGCTCACATCGTGTGTAACCTTAAGCTTAGAATCAACCCTAAGACAATAAACATTCCCGTTGTCTTTCACAACTTGAGAGGGTATGACTCACACTTGATCATGCAGGCCATCGCGAAAATCGATGGTAATATAACGTGCATCCCCAACAACATGGAGAGATACATCTCCTTCAGCTTAAACGGCCTTAGGTTCATAGATTCAGTACAATTCTTATTGTCGTCACTCGACAGTCTGGTCAAGGCCAATGATACCTTCCTATTACCGACCGATACACAGGCGGAGACTAGACCCCTGCTTATGAGGGAAGGGTGTGTACCCCTATGAGTACATGGATAGTTGGCCCAAGTTCACGAGACCAGACTACCCCCATCAGAGAGAATTTTACAGCAATCTGACAGACTCGGAAATATCCCAAGATGATTACTCCCACGCTATTAATGTATGGAATAAACTAGGTTGTGAGAATCTTGGTGACTATCACGACCTGTAATTTGAGGACAGATGTACTGCTGTAAGCCGACGTGTTTGAGACGTTTAGGCGGACGTTTCAAGCAGTATAAACTCGACCCGCGATGGTATTACCAGCCCAGGTCTGTCTGTGGGATGCTTTGCTTAAAAGACTGGAGTTAAGTTGGAATTGCTTACAGATTATGACATGCACCTATTCATTGAGAAAGGCTTGCGAGGTGGGATTCCATGGCAAGCCAAGCGTCTGTAACAAATAATCAATACATTGAAGGGCTAACGACCCGGGCAAAGCCAACCAATCACATTCTCTACCTCGACGCAAACAACCTGTACGGCTGGGCCATGAGCCAGTATCTACCCACAGGGGATTCGAATGGGTATCGTCCGATTTTGATGTTATGAGCATCGCGCCAGATTCGAACAAAGGTTTATATCCTCGAGGGTTGACTTGGAATACCCCAAGGCATTACACACACATCACACAACAGTTACCTGGCCCCTGAACCTATGAGGGTTAACCCAGACTGGATGTCTGAGTACCAACATAACTTGTTAGGTGGGCGGGTGGCAGACGTTGAAAACTCGTGCCTAACTTTAATGAATAAGACCAAGTACATCGTTCACTACTTCGCTAACCTACAGCTGTACCTTGTCGTTGGGCATGACGCTTACCAAAATACACAGGGTGCTCGTGTTCAACCAGAGCCCATGGATGGAGCCCTACATCAGAATGAACACAGACCTCCGAAAGCTTGCCACCAGTGACTTTGAGAAAAACCTCTACAAGCTCATGAAGAACTCGGTGTTTGGTAAGACTATGGAGAACCTGAGGAAACGTGTGACCGTGAAGCTGGTTCGGTCGAATGAGGAAGACAAGCTCAGGAGACTCATAGCCAGTCCGGCATTCAACCGTAGCAAGATATTCACCGATGACCTGGTTGCCCCTACACATGAAGAAAAGCCATAAAATTCAACCGGCTTGTTTACGTGGGGATGAGCATCCTCGATTTATCCAAACACCTGATGTACGACTTTTACTACAACGAGCTTAAGAAACAGTACGACGACAGGTGTGAAGTTCTGTACACTGACACGGATTCCCTGCTGATGGAGATTCGAACCGAGGACGTGTACGTTGACATGAAAAAACACCTCGATTTGTATGACACCAGCGACTACCCCAAGGCCCATGCCATACACAGTACGGTAAATAAAAAGGTCCTAGGTAAGATGAAGGACGAGTGTGCTGGCACGCCCATATCCGAGTACATAGGTTTGAGGCCTAAGATGTATTCCATACTGAAGGCCGACAATGGTGAGATCCGGAAGGCTAAGGGTGTTAAGAAGTACGTGGTTAAACAACACATCAAACACGCCAGATTCAAGGAAGCCCTGTTCAAGACCCGTACCTTTAGGCATAAAATGAACATACTTAGAGTGAGTGAGTGAGTTTAGTTTTATGCCGCACTTAGCAATATTCCAGCTATATGGCGGCGGGCTGTAAATAATCGAGTCTGGACCAGACAATCCAGTGATCAACAGCATGACCATCGATCTGCGCAATTGGGAACCGATGACAGGTGTCAACCAAGTCAGCGAAACTGACCACCCGAACCCGGTAGTCGCCTCTTACGACAAGATAGTCGCCTTTTTATGGCAAGCACAGGGGTTGCTGAAGACCTATTCTACCCCGGATCTTCACGGGTCGAACACACTTAGAAGTGATGGGCATAAGATATACGGACTGACTATAAACAAGACGTCCCTGTCGCCTATGGACACTAAACGTTGGATAGCTATTGATGGGATAAACACGTACGCGTACGGGCATGAGAAAATTGAACCAAGAACATAGATATAAATATCGGGACGACATGTCACGGAACCAAAGAAAGTTTGAGGCTATTTACTACAGCCCACGTGGGTACTGGAAAGGAGCTAGCACTGTAGATAAGCTGGCCAAAAAGGCGCGAGTACCCCCTGAGGAAGCCAAAGCGTGGCTTGAAAAACAAGCCCTGTGGCAGATCTATTTGCCGCCACCACGCTACGTGCCTAGAAGGAGGTTCGGTATTAACATACCCAATAGCGTTCACCAGGCAGACCTACTGTTCCTACCCCACGACAATAGTGAGTGAGTGAGTTAATATTTAACGTCACATCGGCAATATTTCAGCCATATAGTGACGAGAGATGTTTTATATAAATAATAAATTAAAATTGCTAAAGAATCAGTCAGCGAAGGACTGTAAAATAACTAGAGTATCACAGATGGAGTCTAAAACTAGCATGAACATGTAAAACTATTTTATTTATGAAGACAATACAATCTAAAACGGCTATAGATCGCCAACAACTGAAGGTAGATCACCATACTAGGAACCATGGGGACTTACATTACTTTTTGCTACCTGCATGGACCCTAGTTGGTTACACCATCCCTTCAGCCATTGGCGACAGAAGAAATCTAGCCATAAATTAAAAACACACTTATTCTACGATTAAAAACTGGTACACTTAAATTGACATTGAAAGTTTTGGGACTTACGTACCTCAGGAGGACAACAATAATTTTACGCTACGTCAACCCCTTTGAGGGTACAGCCACTAACAATCTCAGTTACTAATCTAAACTACCAATAATAAAATATTTAACTATTTACAAATCAGTCAACAAATCTAATTTTTTTAAAAATGCAAGAATTAAATGAGAACTGACATTATTAAAAAGATCCTTCAGTGTTTTGGATGTGAAATAGATATCCCTTGTGATGGAATATTCAATGCAGTCAAGCAGGACATGCTTGACCGTGATTCTTTCATCACAAGGGATACAAAACGGAGGATCCTCACCTTTTAATAGGTACTCATGCGTATATCTGGTATGGCCAATGCGACATCATCGCATAATGACCTCTTCAAATCTGGACTGACAACCCAAGTAGGTGTAACCAATATTGGGTTTTATTGCATGTAACCTTATTAATACCTACTTGGGCGTCCCACTTCTTCTGCATCAGATCACGGATGTAAGTTCTAATGGCAGCTTTATAATCAGAGTATGGAATGAAGTGGTGTCACAGATTTGTTGAGTGCTGCCCTTAGCAGCAAGATCAGCCATGGTATTCCCAGAAATGCCAACGTGGCTGGGTAAACCAACAAAGACGATGTCGCACTGGCCAGTAGCGAGCTCATTATACAATTCAATAATGTCTAATAAAAGTGGATGTTTACAAGAAAGATTTTTAATAGCCTGAAGAGATGAAAGGGAATCGGAAAAGATTATGTACTGTTTATGTTTAGGATGTCGTTGAATATATTTAAGAGCTGTTAATATGGCGTTTGCTTCTGCTGTAAATATAGAGCTGTTATCGGGTATTCTAGAAGATATTGTTCTGGATCCAATGACAGTGGCACATGCCACTGCGCCACCATCCTTGGACCCATCTGTAAATAAGGATTTGTATGTATTATATTTATTTCTTAATTGACTAAATTCTTGTTTATACTGTAATTCATTTGTTTCTGATTTTTTTTAAATGTAGTTAATGTTAGGTCGACTTGTGGCTCTAACCAATTGCCAAGGCGGGAGAAGAAAGAAGACGGGGAAGGAGCTATATTTTCCAGCTCAATGCCAGCAGCAGAAAGAAATGGTTGAATTCTTAAACCAAGAGGCGGAACAAAGAGAAGGCTTTTGTTGTACAACACCTCATAAGAAGGATTGAAAACACAGTTAAAAGCAGGATTAGACTCGTTAGAATAGAGTTTTGTTATATACTGTAAAGAAAGTTTGATACGACGTTGGGTAAGGGATGGCTCATCAGCCTCAACATATAGAGACTATCAATAGGAGAAGTTCTAAAAGACCCAAGACAAAGTCTCAGACCTTGATGGTGGACTGAATCTAAGAGTTTTAAGTTGTTTTACAGGCTCCACCATATACGATGGAGCCATAATCAAGCTTCGAGCGAACAAGTGATCTGTAAAGGTGTAGGAGCGTAGCAGATCCCCTCCCACCTTGAATTAGACACGACCTTCAATAAATCGAGAGTGCCTTCAGGCATTTAGTTTTTAGGATTTGATATGCGGAAGAAAAGTTAAATGGGAGTCGAAAATGGAGACCTAAGAACTTGGCCTCTTTACAACCTTGATGGAGTGCCATTTAAAAACAGTTCCGGGTCTTTATGTGGTTTATATTTACGGCAGAAATGTATGCAATTAGTTTTGATTTAGAAAATTTAAAGCCGTTTTCAAGACACCATTTATTTATTTTGTTTAAACACAACTGTAGTTGCCGTTCAATGGTATGCATATTTTTACCGCGACAAGAAATATTAAAATCATCCACAAAAAGTGATCCATCGATAGAATCATTTAAAACCTTGGATAAACTGTTGATCTTAATGCTAAAACAATGTGACAGACAAAATACACTGCCTTGTGGGACACCCTGATCCTGATTGTAATGGTCAGACAGGGTTGAACCCACTCGGACTTGAAATAGCCTGTCTTTTTTAAAACTGTGATATAAAAGAGGTAAACGCCCCCTTAAACCAAAAATCATGTAAATCCTTTAAAATGCCATGCTTCCAGGTGGTATCGTACGCTTTCTCGAGATCAAAGAATAGCGATACTGCATATGTTGTTTATTGACTATTGCATTTTTAACAAAGGATTCTAATCGTACCAAATGATCAATGGTACTACGATTTTTCCTAAAACCACATTGAATATTTGTTATAAGATTATTGGTTTCAAGATACCATGTTAATCGATTATTTACTATTCTGTTCCATGGTTTTACAGACACAACTCGTTAAAGAGATTGGTCTGTAATTCGATGGATCCAGTATGATCCCGGCCAGGCTTTGGTATAGGGACTACAATGGCATTACGCCACGAAGGTGGGAAATTCCCTGAAGTCCATATTGTGTCAAAAATATTTAAAAGTGTTTCCAAACATGAATCAGGTAAATGTTTCAAGAGCTGATAGTGTATATTATCAGCTCCTGTTGCTGTATCATGAGCTTGCTCAAGGGCAGTACGTAACTCATGCATTGAAAATAATTCATTGTAGTCTTCTCCATTGTCTGAGTTAAAATTTATTCTTTTCTTCTCCTGTTGTTTCTGATGTTTCTGAAACTCAGGGACATAATTGGATGAAGACGAATGTTTGGCGAGAGTTTCACCAATCTTATTGGCAATGTCAGCCTTATCAGTTAACAAATTATCATCGTCCTTTAAATGATGAACGGTAGATTTGGAACCTTTGCCCTTTATTCTTTGTATCATGTTCCACACTTTTGACATCGGTGTTCGAGAATTTATTTTGGAAACATAGTGTCGCCAAGACTGACGCTTATTCTGTTTAAAACTTCGTCGCGCCTTGGCATTTAACATTTTAAATTTATCTAAATTATGGACAGTAGGATGTCGTGAAAATAATTTTCTGCTTTCTTCCCTACACTTTCTGGCCTGTTTACATTCGTTATTGAACCAAGGTTTACGAATATGTGGAACCGCAGAGGACTGAGGAATTGTTCTGTCAGCAATGCCATTAAGGATATCAGAAAACGACTGAATAGGATCTTCACTGTTCCTAAACCCGATCATGAGTTAATTGTTCAGCACACAGAGTCTCATATAATGACCAGTCAGCCCTGGCAAAGTTCCTTCTGGATAAAGGTGGATCATCACCAGGGTTGACTGTTTTGAATAATTGGGGAAGTGATCACTCCCACACAGATCATCATGGACCATCCATTCGAATTCATTATACAAAGGTTGAATCGGTGAGTGATAAATCCAGGGAAGAATATGTTCCCGTAGCTGGATGCAGATAAGTGGCTGAGTCGTCGTTGAAAATACATAAATTGTTATCGGAAATGAATTCTTCAAGGATTTTACCTTTGGTATTAATATGAGCATTTCCCAAAGCGGGTTGTGTCCATTAAGATCGCCCATGATGAGACATGGCTGCGGAAGTTGATCAAATAGATTTTGAAGATCGGACTTTGAATATTGGAAGAAGGAGGTATGTACAAGCTGCACAATGTCAGTGCAATGTGCAGGGTCAGACGAACAGCAACAACTTGAAGATCTGTATTTAGAGAGACAGGGCTATGAATGATACTCTGATGTACCAAAACAAGAAGCGCCTCCAGTAGCTTTATCGCCTGGAGGGGAAAAGAATGATAATCATTATACCGTCTCAAGTTAAAGTTATCAGTATTTTTTAAGATATGTCTCCTGGAGACACAATGCTGACAGTTGAAGATCTTGTATAAGTAATTGTATTTCATTGAAGTTATTCTTCAGTCCTCTGCAATTCCACTGAAGTAGATTGGTCAAGTGATTCATGGTGGCTTAATTGGAGTGAGTCCACGTGGATGTGAGGAGGAACTATTCCCCGCCTGTCCTGTGAGGGACAGAGTAACCTCCATATCTAGAGGTGCAAATGTATTCTGTGTTAAAACCTCATGAGATGAAGGGACAATAGGTTGTTTGTCTCTATTTAATCTCTTTCCTTTCTTCTGTTTCGAAGTTTCACTGACTGGTTTTAGAAACAGACGTTTCAGCTTGATGCTCATTTATGATTTTCTGTTTGAGAAGCAGACGTAGAGTGTGTGACTTTCGGAATACTCTGAAGGGCTGAAGCAGAAGGAGTAGGTTTAGGTGATGTAACCCATGTCAAGTCAGTCTGACAGAAACGCAGAGGACGTTGCTACAGAGCGGGTGACTGCAGCAGAGTAGGTCAGATTTGATGGAGTCTGAGTTGATGGAGTCAACAGTTTCTTTGCCTCAAGGTATGAAATATTGTTTTGGCATTTGATTTTCAATATCTGTGATTCCCCGTTGATACACGGGACAGGACCTTGATGAGGCAGAATGAGGACCATTACAGTTGGCGCATTTATATTCTTGCTCACAGTCAGAACCATCATGTCGATCACCACAACGATGGCAGACTGAGGAGTTGCGACAGGATTTGCGAGCCATGCCCGAAATGTTGACATTTAAAACAACGGAGTGGATTTGGGACATACACATCCACTCCGATGTTGAAAATAACCAGCTTTGATAGACTTTGGTAGAGATGATCGGTCAAAAGTCAGTAGATAGGTGTTAGTTTTCACAATAATGCCTTCTTTCTTAATCGTGAAACGTTTCACTGCAGATACACCTTGATCTGCCAACTCTGCAGCAATGTCCTCCTCTGACATATCAGCGAGACAACGTGCTCTGTCTCTCGGATAATGCCACGACAAGAGTTTAGCGTCCTGTGGCAGAGAATACAGCAACCTCTATGTTTGCAAATGTCTTGATCGACAACAGATTGACAGATTGCTGCTTCGCGCACACTTCGACAAGAAGCTGAGCCACTACGGAGACGGGTAACATTTGTAACTTCTCCACAAATTCCGGAGATGGCCTTTGAAATTGCAAAGGGATTAAGTTTAAGTGGAAGAAAGTCCGAAGCCTCAATAACAAGAAATCTAGCCCATGAGTCACTGGTAGAAGACACATGTCCAGTAGAGAGATCTAATTCCTCTAAGCGTCTCTTTTTCATTTCTAGTAGAACCAGATAGTGGAAGTGCCATGATGAAAGGAAAATTATTCAGCACCCTGCCCCCACCCACCACGGAGTGTCAACAAGGACAGTGTCAATAGCACCGGATATCCAAGATGCAGACATCAGGGATACAGAGGTGTTATACTCAGAGAAAAACAACACAAATAGCTGCATTTGTCTACCAATTACATGCCCGACTGGTTCGCCCAAGACAAGAAATTAGAGACATGCATCATTTGGCGGTCATTATCACCAGATTGGCCCATGAGCCACCGCCTTCTGGCATAGGACTTTAGGCAAATTTCAATATAGAACATTTTAATGATGACATACATTTTAATGAATCACAATACAGTTGAAATTGCACAATTTCAAAATAAATGTTTCCATGCACAGGGCATGACGTGACCAGCCGATTGGTTGAACCGGGCCAGTTCAACCACCCGTCTAGGTGAAGTAAGGGTCGAAGTGGTGTATTGGGCAAAGGAACGCTGTTCCTGGAACCAGTGCCCTCAACCACCAGCCTCCCGTCCTCCACCGACACAGGGGCGCAACCCACGGCAAACGGGTTGGTGGACCAAATATCCCCCCGGGTCCACAACGGGGGGTTGAAAGGCGTTTAGCGTTACCCAGCACCCACCACGAGGAGGTGGCCTTTCATGGGTGCCCCCCACGACAATAGGTACAAGTATGCCTTAACTGTCGTGGATGTGGCTAGTCGTTACAAGAAAGCCGAACCCTTGACCGCGAAAGACTCGGTCCAGGTAGCCAGAGGATTCGAACGCATATACAAACGCAGTCCGCTGACGGGGCCAACAGAGCTGCAAGTTGACCCCGGGCGGGAGTTCATGGGTGCCGTGTCACAACTGCTAGCCAAACACGATACAAAGGTCAGGCGTGGCACACGCCGGAGCCCATCGCAGCAGCCAAGCCATAGTTGAGAGATTTAATAGGACTTTGGCTGAGCTTATTCGGGCATCAGTATGCTAGGAGATGGCAAACCGGAAAACGATCGACTGAATGAATCGCTATGAGGTTGCCTAAGGTGGTGTCGGCAATCAACCATGAAGCCACCCATCTCTACCGGCAAGAAACCGGCAGACGCTTATCAAACTAAAATCAATAGTTGCAGAGTCGGCTGCTCCATTGCGTGGGAAAAGAAACAGATACCAGATAGGGCCCTAGTGAGGTATCTATACCAGCGGGGAACACGAGGGTGATAGCCGTAGTTTTGCTTAGCCACCGATCCTATATGGTCAGTCAAAACTTACAACATAGATAAAGTGGACATCAAAGCAGACGAGCCTAACTTGTACTACTTTGAGGGATGGGCCAGGTAGGGGTTTGTAAGAGCGGAATTATTGATCGTACCGTACGGCACAGTGTTACCTCCAGTCAACACGGCATAGCGGTGCCCCAGGATACCAACACACTCCAGTCATACCCCCAGTAGCGCGGCTAGGAGGTGCGTTCGTATCCCGCTATCGTCCCAAACTTTTTCATAGTAGGGGTAATGGTAGCAAGAGCTAAGGGGCCGACCAAAGCCTTATTTGGGAAATAAGGCTTTGCAGAGGCTTTGTTGAAAGTGATGTTGTAGTGTTGCCGTGTGAGGGTACAAGTGGCTGTAGTATTTCCGTGTGAGGGTACAAGTGACTGTAGTATTGCCGTGTGAGGGTACAAGTGGCTGTAGTATTGCCGTGTGAGGGTACAAGTGGCTGTAGTATTGTGTTGTAGTATTGCCGTGTGAGGATACAAGTGACTGTAGTATTGTCGTGAGGGTACAAGTGGCTGGAGTATTGTGTTGTAGTGTTGCCGTGTGAGGGTACAAGTGGCTGCAGTATTTCCTTGTGAGGGTACAAGTGACTGTAGTATTGCCGTGTGAGGGTACAAGTGACTGTAGTATTGCCGTGTTAGGGTACAAGTGACTGTAGTATTGCCGTGTGAGGGTACAAGTGGCTGTAGTATTGTGCTGTAGTATTGCCGTGCGAGGGTACAAGTGGCTGTAGTATTGCCGTGCGAGGGTACAAGTGACTGTAGTATTGCCGTGTGAGGGTACAAGTGACTGTAGTATTGCCGTGCGAGGGTACAAGTGACTGTAGCATTGCCGTGTGTACAAGTGGCTGTAGTATTGCCGTGTGAGGGTACAAGTGACTGTAGTAGTGACTGTAGTATTGTGCTGTAGTATTGCCGTGTGAGGGTACAAGTGACTGTAGTATTGCCGTGTGAGGGGTACAAGTGGACTGTAGTATTGTGTAGTATTGCCGTGTGAGGGTACAAGTGACTGTAGTATTGCCGTGCGAGGGGTACAAGGCTGTAGTATTGCTGTGAGTATTGTGCCGTGTGAGAGGGTACAAGTGACTGTAGTATTGCCGTGCGAGGGTACAAGTGGCTGTAGTATTGTGCTGTAGTATTGCCGTGCGAGGGTACAAGTGGCTGTAGTACTGTGTTGTAGTATTGCCATGAGATGGTACAAGTGACTGCAGTATTTCCTTGTGAGGGTACAAGTGACTGTAGTATTGCCGTGTGAGGGTACAGGTGACTGTAGTATTGCCGTGTGAGGGTAGATGTGGCTGTAGTATTGCCGTGCGTGGGTAGAAGTGGCTGCAGTATTGCAGTGTGAAAAGTGGCTGTACCATTGCCGTGTCGGTGTACAAGTAGCTTGTGTTTTACCTTGTCCTGGTCAAAACGTTCGGTTGTTGCTCAAGGTCAGAACATCTCGGTTATGTCGCTGAATCAGAGTGAACATGACCTAGAGTTTTCCCATACAAGCAAAATAGTCGTTGTCCTACTTGCTGTAGGGTCTAGTAGGCTCCCTGCAACACTCAGGATGATGTCCTCGATATCTATTTGTGCTTCAACTGTCAAATGTTTAATGGAGAATTTACGATACGAAATCAATATTGCTAAATCAGGGAATGAAAAAACAAGAGGATCTACTTAGGCCAGAACAGCAAGTATGACAAATAACTAAGTGAAGGTGAGCAACACGCCCTCTGACAGTCTACCAAGTTCTTGCAGATGAAACTTTAATGCCTTCAGGAAGACATGGCATATCTTCATCCATTACAGCATACTGTACAGTTGATTAGAACTATCCCGCCGCCGAATGCCAGGATATGTTGTTTTATCGGACTACTGGGCAGATTTGGTGAAAGTCAGACTGAAACGATCATCCGAGACAACACTGAAACCAAAATGGCGTCCGTAGACAAAGTAGGAAATAATTAAGGTCATACAAAGGGGTTTACGCATGGAAGTTTGATAAATAATTCCGCGGCGTTTTTGGCGTTCGGTTGGATATTTTACAATCTCACAAAGAGACCAAAATGGCACAAGCGTGTCCGTGCAACAGTTTTATCTTAGTTTTATATCTACCGCAGTAAAACGATTTATGGCTCTGCGGGAAGTACAAGGCAAGTGGGTGGTATTAATGCTGCAGTGGGTCGGCAAATCTCTCTCTCAAACACTGCAACATTGATCCCGCCCGTCTCCCTAGCATGTGGTCACCTAAAAATACACCTAGGGCAGAAAGGAGTTCGAACTCCAAAACACACATGTGCATACGAATGATTTCACCTTACAACCGTATTTTCCACTTTCTAAAGATACCTGTCAGGTCGGAAAGAATCATGCAGAATCAATGTTATACCATGTATAAGTGTGCCATTTGTTACAGAGAAAACGTGGAAATGACCACTTTGGTGTGTTTTCGTGAAGAATATATTTGGAAGTTTACTAGCCAGGAAGTTGAAATTGTCTAATGTGTTCTTCACAAATACTCAACTATTGATGTATTATTAGTAGAGTTGAAACTTTCCTCTTCAAAACAGGACATGGGGTACAAACTGTCTACCACAAGATGGTGAATGATGTTCCAGTTGTTTGATACTGTAAGCAGTTTACCAGTGATGCTTGAAGACGCCTGACGTTGATGTTCACCAGTTTATAGCACCCCAGGGCTCTGGCACGATTTTCAACACTGACCGATATGTTTCAAGTGCCTTTTAACATTAATAGCGTCCAGGCGTCTATTGTTTGAATATGATTTCAGTAATAATATCACTTAGTAATATCTTAATGGATGGAAGCCTACGTGAGATATACTGATGAAGAAGCAAGCATTTTATATACCATTACGAACCAGCGTTTGATCCCATGATTGCTGGATCGTGCTGATTACCAACCCCGGACAGCTAAGTGTTCATCTCACACACTGGACTACCCGTGCCCCGCTCAGTGACCAGGGCCTCCTTTCACAAAGCACTAAGGTGATCGTAAATCACTAAGGTAACCTTAGTGCAATGTTGAAGAATGGGAGTTAAGGTTAACCTTAGTAAAGGTTGCTTCGTGAAAGGAGCCCCAGAACTATAATCATCGGGCAGGACTTGGGGCTGATAATAGTTGATTTGCTCCAAGATAAGTGTTGTCTATTGTTTTTTGTTTATTGTTTATCAGCGTTCCTTGACATTTAAGCTGACTCCAGTGAGATGCTATACGTCATTGGTACCGACGCTCATCACAGCCATGTTTTCTTGTAGAGTCCGCTAACGATGGTGTGGGAGTCTGATGTTGGGACAGAAATCAATGTTACTATTTGTTTTAATGTTCAAAGAGATTTATGACCAATCATTAAACATTGTACCCAGATGACCATTTCACGATGACCTTTGATCAATGTCGGGAAGCCAATGGCCATAGAAACTGTTCGATCTGAAATAAATCTTCTTTAGTGTCATAATTACTCTGACACTGCATAACCCTTATGTAGCCCCGGACTGGGACAACACGGGCTCGCTTTCTTGCAAGACACATTCAGAGCAGCACTGGCCGACTGAAGCAAGGACTGGGAGGTCACACTGTGTCACCGTTTGCCTAAAGCATGGATCGCTGCTTACATCATTAATTAATCTATCCACTATGTGTCGTTCCCAAACTCTAATAGGTAAACACCGCGGAGATATAGCTTGAATTTTGGAGAATGTACTGAAGTCTAGTTGTGAGAAAATGGTCGAAATGTCGGGGAAAATTTGGAATAACGAGAAAATTATCGAAGCAAGGAGAAAAACACGAAAATGGAGTTTTTAAACAGACTGGAAATAACGAGAAAATAACTATCGAAGTAATGAGAAAAAAGTTTAAAATGTGCCAAAAAACGAAAAAATTCAGTTAAAATAGTTTGCGCTGCAAAAATGGCATAATAAGGCTCCATGAGAATGTAGAACTTTACAACACAACACAATTTCCATCCTAGGCCAGTACCATCAGTGTGTCCCACACTTGATTATGAAATCACAACGTTACAAGTTCTCTCGAATCTAAATTAAAAGACCACCCAAATATCGAACATTCAAGAGCATTTTTTCTGAACCTCTTTTATCATATCCCATTTGCCTAACTGTAGACTGAAGTTGATCGGATTTATTCAATGCTGCCCCGTGTGCATAACAGCTGTAGTATATCAGATTTCAATTAAAAAGTCCATCTGCCTAACTGTATGCTGCGTATACCACATATGATCGGTATTCCAACAGTGTGCCAGACATTAAATTGATAATATTCCAGCAGCTTAACCCGAGGCTAGGTGGAAATGTGATATTGACAAATGTACGTTAATTGCTGTATAAACACCCCACAGGAAGACAACCTGTAACATCGATACCAGTTGGTGGATAGTACCAGCTAGAGAAACAATCAAAATGTAATGGTGATAATATGATGCTGTATTCAATACAATAAAATACGGACATTGTACCTTGTGACTTGAGATATCTTTTCAAAGCATTTCCGAACGATTTACTTGTTTCAGTGTCAGTTTACAATAAGGTGCCGTTGACATTTATGACAAAAAATCAATTCCAATTATATATAGATCTGCATCAGCTAAATGCACGTTACCAATGATATTGAGACTACGGCCTTGAGCACCATCACGCTCCACAAGGCGGACTCAATAACTGAAGCCGGCGCCTACACGACGTCCAAATGAAATACTGTTCTACACTACACGCCTCCAGAATCCCAACTTTCTGAAGTTCGACACTCTCATGCGGAGGCCGAATTGTGAAGTAATCACATTTTAAAGCACCGTTCAAAGACGTACATGATGTTGATGTGCTGACTCCATTCTGGCGGATGTCATAGTTTGACATCGCGTTATATTCTCAACCATTGAGTTTGAATTGTCAGATAATCAAATACATAAAGTGCAGGCATGACTAGCGACTGAAGTTGTAGCAGCACGTTGGTTTCTGTACAGAGAGGTGGGTCCGCCAGAAGGTCCTGTCTGGACAGGTGCCAGGTTTAGCATCAGGTAGATTTCTCCGTACCAGACAGTGGGTATATATCGCCCGCTGTTCTTTCAAACATTACATTTCAATAAAAGAAAGAACATGTTTTGATTGCATGGGTGAATGTTACATAACTATTGTAAGTTTAAATTAGTAATAATGTAGCATGTTTTACACAGATATCTGATTCAACGGAAGTTCGGTTTATATGATGCACATCTAAACCTGGCCTACCAGCAGTTTTCTGTCATAACTTTCTTTGTTGTGGCGCTGAGATATCGCACAGTGCAAACACAGCACCGGTGTTCCTGGAAGGTAAGTAAACGTGATGCCCTCTTAGAAATCAAACAGGAACAAAGGTCACTACAGACACTCTGTGATTTCAGTGATCCAGTCATATAAATCTCATCCCTATCTGTTACTGCGAACACTTGACACTGGTTAAAGTCACACGACATCAACTAGGTTGGGAGCTCAAGGTGGGTTAACGTCAACGAGAAACAAACTATTCACAAGGCAAATATGAACATTTTGCAATCAGTTTAACTTGTGAATTAAAATTTGTACCGAGTAATGTTAAGTTAATACCAGAATGTATGCGTAAGCAGTGGCGTTGTTCGAAGACAATGCTGTACAGTGTTGTGGACATACTAAAGCTAAGATAGATCCACCACTACATTCACGTCACATGTGCGATCCACGTGGACACCGCCTCCTTATATAAGCTGGTTCTTGAACTGAAATTTATTAAGAAAGAACGTCGTTGAAACTGACAGCTTACATATCACATATATGAATTATATCTGATTTCAAAGGTCACACTCACATTCTCGAACATTGTACACAGTCAACAACGTCAGATTTTCGTTTCATTTATTTTGTCTTTTGAACATTACGTAAACATAAGATTAACATAAAAATATAAAGCAGGTCAGTTTTATGCTACCAAGTGTAGTAACCATCGTGATCGTACTAGGTGTTCACTAAGTGGATGCTCGTATCCCACACTAAGTCTAGCTCTCATCTCCATGACACCAGCTGTTCACTAAGTGGATGCCCGTATCATACCCAAAGTGTAGCACTCGTTGTTATGACACCAGGTGTTCCAAAGTGGATCCTGTATCCAAAATAAGTGTAGCACTCGTCGTGCCAACACCAGGTATTCACTAAGTAGATGCTCGTATCCTACCATACCACACCCTACCACAGAGCGGGTGTCCATATCCCATCGTAAGTGTAGCACTCATCACCATGACACCAGGTGTTCACTATGTGGACGCTCGTATCCTACCCTAACTGTAGCACTAATCGTGATGACACCAGGTGTTCACTAGAGGATGTCCATATCCTACCCTAAGTGTAGCACTCATCGCATGACACCATGTGTTCACTAAGCGGATGTCCATATCCTACACTAAGTGTTGCGCTCATCATGATGACACCAGGTGTTTAGTAGGCGGGTGTCCATATCCTACCCTTAGTAGCGCTCATCACCATGACACCAGGTGTTCACTAAGCGGATGTCCATATGCTACACTAAGTGTAGCACTCGTCGTTATGACACCAGGTGTTCACTAAGTGGATGCCCTTATCCCACCCTAAGTGTAGCACTCATCGTTACACCTTAACGACATGTAACATAAATATATAAACCATATTATACTTCTTGCCAAAAGATTCATTTATGTTTCAAGTATAAAACAACAAACACTTTCCTTGAGGGATTTCTTAAGTTATTAAAAGATATATATACAACTGAAAAATATATAGCTAGGAAAAACAATAGCTTAGATCCCTTTATAAGGAAATGGAAACATTTAGATACCTTACTATGTGCTAAACATTAAATTCTACTTATAATATCAGCTAAGACCTCCAGGTACTACCATACTATTCAACCTTACCCCTCCAATTTCATATTCCCTCCACAGAAACTTTAATGACATCTTATGTATCTATATAATTGTTGTAATCTAATGATGTTATATTTATATATAAGTATACATGCGTGTATGTATGTGCATATGTATGTATATGTATATATGTATGTGTGCGCGTGTGTGTATATGTTTGCAATACTGTCTTTTATGTCATATAGAACCTTGCAAAACATCACTGAAGCTATGTACATATATATTTGGTTGTTGTCCTCTTTGCCATACGTATTTTATGTGAGACTTAAAATGGAATAAAAAAAAAAAAAAAAAAAAAAATATATATATATATATAAACTGATATGTGTATCGTGAGCATAAAACATTGATCCATGCACAGTAATTAAAGGCAAACCCGGTCTTTCATGGCGGCCATAGAATATAAAATAACATAAGTGTGCCACTGTTTTCAAAATGAAATGAACATTGGTATATATCTGTTGAACAGTTGGGCCTTTCCTTGATTTTCGTCCTCAGTATTAAGGCAGAACATATATGAATATCATTGCTGACAACACTATTTATCAAGTACCTGTGGCACTATGTTTTGTTTTATGGATTACCCAGTCCAGCCCTGTTTGACATGATTATCGATTTATTTGTTGTGGTGTAAATCACATCACCAAGCATGGCGTACCCGTGAATGTGCATCAATGCGAAAACACGTGTTAGTGAAACTAGTTAAACGTATAATCAATAACATTTGTATTGTCAAAATCAATGGTATGACATTTACCAACTAAAGAATCCCTTGCAACGATATCCTGGACAAATGCGTGGTTAACTTACCGCACGCCATGGCCGTCGACATCGCCTTCACCAAGGCGGGACGTTAGGCTACATGATATATGACAGAGTTAAGGAGTCAGTTCGTCCAACCGAGTTTGATTCCCCCGGTGGGGGACTGTTTAAGCTTTTTCCTGCTGCAATAAAAGAAGCTGCCGAATCAAGCAACGGATGGTCTTACTTCATCATGGACATGGTTAGTGATGAGCATTTTAAGAGAAACGGTGTTGGGTGAATCTGTCGAAGGAAAACTCGTAACTACCTTAACGAACATGAAGGCATCAAAGTCATATTGGTGCTTTGCCAGCTGAGACGCAGAGGTTAGCCCTAAAATCGGCTGACACAGAACTAAAACGTGAGGTCAGTAAATGACAACACAATAGCAATGGATTTCAAAGCTCTTCCAAGAGACGAGAGATTGAATGAAGGTGAAAACATTCTTTAAAATGAAGTCAAACAGAAAGTTTATACACTGTCTATCAAGAACAGAAAATACGAGGGGTAGCTGTACAGTACTAAACTAACAATGATGGACTGCTTTAATGGTGTTGATTACTTTTCAGGATAATCCCCTCCCAGATCCACACACTTCTAACAACGATCGTGGACAGCCTTGACGAAGACACTTCCTTCTGGTGGTGTAAAAGTCCACCATAGCAGACTCATCATCGCCAGTTGCAAAATATTTGATACTCAGACAGACAGTCCTTTCTCCTAACTTTGGAAAAGGTGGAACTCTAACAGTACCAGTTGTGGTGTATAAGGAGGATGTACGAAGCCACAGCCATGACAACGAGCGTGTGCACAGATGCATTGTCCTCCCGAGCAATGATCCTTTTAGTGTGTTTTGCTCAGGTAATTCTTGCTGAGCTGCCCAAATATTGTCATAATATATGCGAAAACAATTCTGACCTTTCGGGAGCTAGTTCACCAATAGGATCGTTGATTTGACTCTTGCTCTATTGTGGATGATGTTTTGTGTTTTATTTATTGTTATTTTTGGGGTTTTTTAATTTAAGTCTTTTATTTCCTATTTTGATGTATTACAAAAACAAGATGTACAGTGACATGTATAAAAATACAAAAGAGCACGGTAGCATGGAATATTACCAGTGAGGCTGTAATTTTGCTGTTATTATGATGTACAAATAGTATTAGGACCATACAGCATGCAGCACAGAAATGTGTATCAATATATAATAATGTACAACAGATGGCCCACAAAAGTGTTATACAAACCATAATATGTTTTAAATATTATTGTTGACGTGCAATTATGCACAGGAAATACCAATAGTTGTGTAGAGTATTTGCTAGATTTTTGGGCTATTATACTCCTGGGGAAGATTTGTTTTAAAGTCTCTAAAAAACAAAGTATGAAATGACGACCAAAATTTGAAGAAATTTGGGAATTGACAATCTCTGGAAATAGGGAGAGTATCGGCCCAAACCATCAGGACCGTTTACATGGGGCAAATTTGCGTGCAAAGAGACCAGTTGTTGGGCCCGTCTTGAAACGCCAACATCGACGCCAACGTCTCAGGTGGTGTACTAACGTAAGGAGATGGACCCTAAGAAACTGGAGAAGAGTCTGGTTTAGTGACGAGTCTCGTTTTCTTCTTCAACGACGTGACGGTAGACAACGTGTCTATAGACGAGCAAATGAACGTTTTTGCACCGAAGTGCGTTCGACAGGTCGACAGATTTGGAGGAGAAAGCATCATGGTATGGGGAGCCATGTCTTACAACCAACGGTCAGACTTGGTCATCATTCGTGGCAATTTGACGGCACAACGGTACATTGATGACGTCTTACAGCCACATCTTCTGCCGATAATCGACCAACAGGGGAGTTGTTTCAACATGACAATGCCCACCCTCATACAGCTCGTGCAACAGTGGCATTCCTACAGAATTCAAACGTCAACGTGATGCCGTGGCCCTCAGATCGCCAGACATCAATCCTATCGAACATCTGTGGGACCAGCTGGATCGTCGTGTTCGTGCACGTACCACCACAAGCCGCACGTTGGTTGAACTGGCCGCAGCACTCAGGAAGAGTGGAGAGCAATCTCCCAGGAAAACATCCGCCGTCTGATTCGTTCTGTTCCGAGGAGGTGCACTGCTGTGATTAGAGCTCGTGGCTCTACAACGAGATACTGAAGACAACGCCCCTAGCGTAAATTGACCAAATTGAGGAGTTCGATACTGACCTGCATTAACTGTTACCTTATACCGTGCTGACCTAAAGGTTCACCATGTCAAATTTCATAGCATTATCTTTAAAAATACAAATGTAATAACCAGTTAAAATTTATATAAACATTACCAAAAAAAACAGGGGTTGCGTTTTTCTTTTTGAGAGAGTGTAGTTTACCTTTGTTGCCTCAAAGTAGTTAAGTATCTCTCTCTTAACGTCTTTAAAACATGGTTTGATTTTCGTTTTACTGCATTTATAAATATTTTGTTTGGCAATAATACTGATCGCATTCAATGGATTGTTATGTTTCCCTTCAAATGCAAGAATAAATGTTTATTTGTAAAAACAACTCTTCCCGCAGCTAAAGCTTTTAACCAATTAGTTGTTGGATGATGTTGGTAAACCCTAGATTCGAACGCAGAAACATTTGATCTTGTTTTTAGATCCGTAAGCACCATACCTGTGTTCGTGAGTGTTAGTACCATACCTGTGTTCGCGGGTGTTAGTACCATACCTGTGTTCGTGGGTGTTAGTACCATACCTGTGTTCGTGGGTGTTAGCAGCATACCTGTGTTCGTGAGTGTTAGCACCATACCTGTGTTCGTTGGTGATAGCACCATACCTGTGTTCGTGGGTGTTAGTACCATACCTGTGTTCGTGGATGTTAGTACCATACCTGTGTTCGTGGGTGTTAGCACCATACCTGTGTTCGTGGGTGTTAGCACCATACCTGTGTTCGTGAGTGTTAGCACCATACCTGTGTTCGTGGGTGATAGCACCATACCTGTGTTCGTGGGTGTTAGTACTATACATGTGTTCGTGAGTGTTAGTACCATACATGTGTTCGTGAGTGTTAGCACCATACCTGTGTTCGTGAGTGTTAGCACCATACCTGTGTTCGTGAGTGTTAGCACCATACCTGTGTTCGTGAGTGTTAGCACCATACCTGTGTTCGTGGGTGTGTTAGCACCATACCTGTGTTCGTAGGTGTTAGTACTACCATGTGTTCGTGAGTGTTAGCACCATACCTGTGTTCGTGGGTGTTAGCACCATACCTGTGTTCGTGGGTGTTAGTACCATACCAGTGTTCGTGAGTGTTAGCACCATACCTGTGTTCGTGGGTGTTAGCACCATACCTGTGTTCGTGGGTGTTAGTACCATACCAGTGTTCGTGAGTGTTAGCACCATACCTGTGTTCGTGGGTGTTAGCACCATACCTGTGTTCGTGGGTGTTAGCACCATACCTGTGTTCGTGAGTGTTAGCACCATACCTGTGTTCGTGGGTGTTAGTACCATACCTGTGTTCGTGGGTGTTAGCACCATACCTGTGTTCGTGGATGTTAGTACCATACCTGTGTTCGTGGGTGTTAGCACCATACCTGTGTTCGTGGGTGTTAGTACCATACCTGTGTTCGTGGGTGTTAGCACCATACCTGTGTTCGTGGAGTGTTAGTACCATACCTGTGTTCGTGGGTGTTAGTACCATACATGTGTTCGTGGGTGTTAGCAGCATACCTGTGTTCGTGAGTGTTAGCACCATACCTGTGTTCGTTGGTGTTAGCACCATACCTGTGTTCGTGGGTGTTAGTACCATACCTGTGTTCGTGGATGTTAGTACCATACCTGTGTTCGTGGGTGTTAGCACCATACCTGTGTTCGTGGGTGTTAGCACCATACCTGTGTTCGTGAGTGTTAGCACCATACCTGTGTTCGTGGGTGATAGCACCATACCTGTGTTCGTGGGTGTTAGTACTATACATGTGTTCGTGAGTGTTAGTACCATACGTGTGTTCGTGAGTGTTAGCACCATACCTGTGTTCGTGGGTGATAGCACCATACCTGTGTTCGTGAGTGTTAGCACCATACCTGTGTTCGTGAGTGTTAGCACCATACCTGTGTTCGTGGTGTTAGCACCATACCTGTGTTCGTGGGTGTTAGTACTAAACATGTGTTCGTGAGTGTTAGCACCATACCTGTGTTCGTGGGTGTTAGCACCATACCTGTGTTCGTGGGTGTTAGTACCATACCAGTGTTCGTGAGTGTTAGCACCATACCTGTGTTCGTGGGTGTTAGCACCATACCTGTGTTCGTGGGTGTTAGTACCATACCAGTGTTCGTGAGTGTTAGCACCATACCTGTGTTCGTGGGTGTTAGCACCATACCTGTGTTCGTGGGTGTTAGCACCACACCTGTGTTCGTGAGTGTTAGTACCATACCGCTGTTCGTGGGTGTTAGCACCATACCTGTGTTCGTGGGTGTTAGCACCATACCTGTGTTCGTGGGTGTTAGTACCATGCCTGTGTTCGTGGGTGTTAGCACCATACCTGTGTTCGTGGGTGTTAGTACCATACCTGTGTTCGTGGGTGTTAGCACCATACCTGTGTTCGTGAGTGTTAGTACCATACCTGTGTTCGTGGGTGTTAGCACCATACCTGTGTTCGTGAGTGTTAGTACCATACCTGTGTTCGTGGGTGTTAGCACCATACCTGTGTTCGTGAGTGTTAGCACCATACCTGTGTTCGTGGGTGTTAGCACCATACCTGTGTTCGTGAGTGTTAGCACCATACCTGTGTTCGTGGGTGATAGCACCATACCTGTGTTCGTGAGTGTTAGTACCATACCTGTGTTCGTGGGTGTTAGCACCATACCTGTGTTCGTGGGTGTTAGCACCATACCTGTGTTCGTGAGTGTTAGCACCATACCTGTGTTCGTGGGTGTTAGCACCATACCTGTGTTCGTGAGTGTTAGCACCATACCTGTGTTCGTGAGTGTTAGTACCATACCTGTGTTCGTGGGTGTTAGTACCATACCTGTGTTCGTGGGTGTTAGCACCATACATACTGTGTTCGTGAGTGTTAGCACCATACCTGTGTTCGTGGGTGTTAGCACCACACCTGTGTTCGTGGGTGTTAGCAACACACCTGTGTTCGTGAGTGTTAGTACCATACCCGTGTTCGTGGGTGTTAGCACCATACCTGTGTTCGTGGGTGTTAACACCATACCTGTGTTCGTGGATGTTAGTACCATGCCTGTGTTCGTGAGTGTTAGCACCATACCTGTGTTCGTGGGTGATAGCACCATACCTGTGTTCGTGAGTGTTAGTACCATACCTGTGTTCGTGGGTGTTAGGACCATACCTGTGTTCGTGGGTGTTAGCACCATACCTGTGTTCGTGAGTGTTAGCACCATACCTGTGTTCGTGGGTGTTAGCACCATACCTGTGTTCGTGAGTGTTAGCACCATACCTGTGTTCGTGAGTGTTAGTACCATACCTGTGTTCGTGGGTGTTAGTACCATAAATGTGTTCGTGGGTGATAGCACCATACCTGTGTTCGTGAGTGTTAGCACCATACCTGTGTTCGTGGGTGTTAGCACCACACCTGTGTTCGTGGGTGTTAGCAACACACCTGTGTTCGAGTGTTAGTACCATACCTGTGTTCGTGGGTGTTAGCACCATACCTGTGTTCGTGAGTGTTAGTACCATACCTGTGTTCGTGGGTGTTAGCACCATACCTGTGTTCGTGAGTGTTAGCACCATACCTGTGTTCGTGGGTGTTAGCACCATACCTGTGTTCGTGAGTGTTAGCACCATACCTGTGTTCGTGGGTGATAGCACCATACCTGTGTTCGTGAGTGTTAGTACCATACCTGTGTTCGTGGGTGTTAGGACCATACCTGTGTTCGTGGGTGTTAGCAGCATACCTGTGTTCGTGAGTGTTAGCACCATACCTGTGTTCGTGGGTGTTAGCACCATACCTGTGTTCGTGAGTGTTAGCACCATACCTGTGTTCGTGAGTGTTAGTACCATACCTGTGTTCGTGGGCGTTATTACCATAAATGTGTTAGTGGGTGATAGCACCATACGTGTGTTCGTTAGTGTTAGCACCATACCTGTGTTCGTGGGTGTTAGCACCACACCTGTGTTCGTGGGTGTTAGCAACACACCTGTGTTCGTGAGTGTTAGTACCATACCGCTGTTCGTGGGTGTTAGTACCATACCTGTGTTCGTGGGTGTTAACACCATACCTGTGTTCGTGGATGTTAAGTACCATGCCTGTGTTCGTGGGTGTTAGCACCATACCTGTGTTCGTGGGTGTTAGTACCATACCTGTGTTCGTGGGTGTTAGCACCATACCTGTGTTCGTGAGTGTTAGTACCATACCTGTGTTCGTGGGTGTTAGCACCATACCTGTGTTCGTGAGTGTTAGTACCATACCTGTGTTCGTGGGTGTTAGCAGCATACCTGTGTTCGTGAGTGTTAGCACCATACCTGTGTTCGTGGGTGTTAGCACCATACCTGTGTTCGTGAGTGTTAGCACCATACCTGTGTTCGTGGGTGATAGCACCATACCTGTGTTCGTGAGTATTAGTACCATACCTGTGTTCGTGGGTGTTAGGACCATACCTGTGTTCGTGGGTGTTTAGCAGCATACCTGTGTTCGTGAGTGTTAGCACCATACCTGTGTTCGTGGGTGTTAGCACCATACCTGTGTTCGTGAGTGTTAGCACCATACCTGTGTTCGTGAGTGTTAGTACCATACCTGTGTTCGTGGGTGTTAGTACCATAACTGTGTTCGTGGGTGATAGCACCATACCTGTGTTCGTGAGTGTTAGCACCATACCTGTGTTCGTGGGTGTTAGCACCATACCTGTGTTCGTTGGTGATAGCACCATACCTGTGTTCGTGAGTGTTAGTACCATACCTGTGTTCGTGGGTGTTAGTACCATACCTGTGTTCGTGGGTGTTAGCACCATACCTGTGTACCATACCTGTGTTCGTGAGTGTTAGCACCATACCTGTGTTCGTGGGTGTTAGTACCATACCTGTGTTCGTGGGTGTTAGTACCATAACCGTGTTCGTGGGTGTTAGCACCATTCCTGTGTTCGTGAGTGTTAGCACCATACCTGTGTTCGTGGGTGTTAGTACCATAACTGTGTTCGTGGGTGTTAGTACCCTACCTGTGTTCGTGAGTGTTAGCACCATACCTGTGTTCGTGAGTGTTAGTACCATGCCTGTGTTCGTGAGTGTTAGTACCATACCTGTGTTCGTGAGTGTTAGTACAATGCCTGTGTTCGTGAATGTTAGCACCATACCTGTGTTCGTGAGTGTTAGTACCATACCTGTGTTCGTGAGTGTTAGTACCATACCTGTGTTCGTGAGTGTTAGCAACATACCTGTGTTCGTGGGTGTTAGCACCATACCTGTGTTCGTGAGTGTTAGTACCATACCGGTGCTCGTGGGTGTTAGTACCATACCTGTGTTCGTGGGTGTTAGTACCATGCCTCTGTTCGTGGGTGATAGCACCATACCTGTGTTCGTGGGTGTTAGTACTATACACGTGTTCGTGAGATGTTAGCACCATGCCTGAGTTCGTGGGTGTTAAGTACTATACCTGTGCTCGTGGGTGATAGCACCATACCTGTGTTCGTGGGGTGTTAGTACTATACCTGTGTTCGTGGTGATAGCACCATACCTGTGTTCGTGGGTGTTAGTACCATACCTGTGTTCGTGAGTGTTAGCACCATACCTGTGTTCGTGAGTGTTAGCACCATGCCTGTGTTTGTGGGTGTTAGTACTATACATGTCATCGTGAGTGTTATTACCATACCTGTGTTCGTGGGTGTTAGCACCATACCTGTGCTCGTGAGTGTTAGCACCATACCTGTGTTCGTGAGTGTTAGTACCACCATACCTGTGTTCGTGGGTGTTAGCACCATACCTGTGTTCGTGAGTGTTAGTACCATACCTGTGTTCGTGAATGTTAGCACCATACATGTGTTCGTGGGTGATAACACCATACCTGTGTTCGTGAGTGTTAGTACCATACCTGTGTTCGTGGGTGTTAGCACCATACCTGTGTTCGTGGTGTTAGTACCATACCTGTGTTCGTGAGTGTTAGCACCATACCTGTGTTCGTGAGTGTTAGTACCATACCTGTGTTCGTGGGTGATAGCACCAGACCTGTGTTCGTGGTGTTAGTACCATACCTGTGTTCGTGGGTGTTAGCACCATGCCTGTGTTCGTGAGTGTTAGTACCATACCTGTGCTCGTGGGTGTTAGCACCATGCCTGTGTTCGTGAGTGTTAGTACCATACCTGTGTTCGTGGGTGATAGCACCAGACCTGTGTTCGTGAGTGTTAGTACCATACCTGTGTTCGTGGGTGTTAGGACCATACCTGTGTTCGTGAGTGTTAGTACCATACCTGTGTTCGTGGGTGTTAGGACCATACCTGTGCTCGTGGGTGATAGCACCAGACCTGTGTTCGTGAGTGTTAGTACCATACCTGTGCTCGTGGGTGTTAGTACCATACCTGTGTTCGTGGGTGTTAGCACCATACCTGTGTTCGTGAGTGTTAGCACCATACCTGTGTTCGTGAGTGTTAGCACCATACCTGTGTTCGAGTGTTAGTACCATACCTGTGTTCGTGGGTGTTAGCACCAGACCTGTGTTCGTGAGTGTTAGTACCAGACCTGTGTTCGTGAGTGTTAATTACTATATACCTGTGCTCGTGGGTGTTAGCACCATACCTGTGTTCGTGGGTGTTAGTACCATACCTGTGTTCGTGAGTGTTAGTACCATACCTGTGCTCGTGGGTGTTAGTACCATACCTGTGTTCGTGGGTGTTAGTACCATACCTGTGTTCGTGGGTGTTAAGTACCATACCTGTGTTCGTGAGTGTTAGTACCAGACCTGTGTTCGTGAGTGTTAAGTACCATACCTGTGTTCGTGAGTGTTAGTACCAGACCTGTGTTCGTGGGTGTTAGTACTATACCTGTGCTCGTGGGTGTTAATTACCATACCTGTGTTCGTGGGTGTTAGTACCATACCTGTGTTCGTGGGTGTTAGTACCATACCTGTGTTCGTGAGTGTTAATTACTATACCTGTGCTCGTGAGTGTTAGTACCATACCTGTGCTCGTGGGTGTTAATTACCATACCTGTGTTCGTGGGTGTTAGCACCATACCTGTGTTCGTGGGTGTTAAGTACCATACCTGTGTTCGTGAGTGTTAGTACCATACCTGTGTTCGTGGGTGTTAGTACCATACCTGTGTTCGTGGGTGTTAGTACCATACCTGTGTTCGTGAGTGTTAGTACCATACCTGTGTTCGTGAATGTTAGCACCATACCTGTGTTCGTGGGTGTTAGTACCATACCTGTGTTCGTGAGTGTTAATTACTATACCTGTGCTCGTGAGTGTTAGTACCATACCTGTGTTCGTGAGTGTTAGCACCATACCTGTGCTCGTGAGTGTTAGTACCATAACTGTGCTCGTGAGTGTTAGTACCATAACTGTGTTCGTGAGTGTTAGCACCATACCTGTGTTCGTGAGTGTTAGTACTATACCTGTGCTCGTGGTGTTAAGTACCATACCTGTGCTCGTGAGTGTTAGTACCATAACTGTGTTCATGGGTGTTAGTACTATACGTGTGTTCGTGGGTGTTAGTACCATACCTGTGTTCGTGAGTGTTAGTACCATACCTGTGTTCGTGAGTGTAGTAGTACCATACCTGTGTTCGTGAATGTTAGCACCATACCTGTGTTCGTGAGTGTTAGTACCATACCTGTGCTCGTGAGTGTTAGCACCATACCTGTGTTCGTGGGTGTTAGCACCATACCTGTGTTCGTGAGTGTTAGCACCATACCTGTGTTCGTGAGTGTTAGTACCATACCTGTGTTCGTGGGTGTTAGTACCATACCTGTGTTCGTGGGTGTTAGCACCATACCTGTGTTCGTGAGTGTTAGCACCATACCTGTGTTCGTGGGTGTTAGCACCATACCTGTGTTCGTTGGTGATAGCACCATACCTGTGTTCGTGAGTGTTAGCACCATACCTGTGTTCGTGGGTGTTAGTACCATACCTGTGTTCGTGGGTGTTAGCACCATACCTGTGTTCTTGGGTGTTAGCACCATACCACCTGTGTTCGTGAGTGTTAGCACCATACCTGTGTTCGTGGGTGTTAGTACCATACCTGTGTTCGTGGGTGTTAGTACCATAACTGTGTTCGTGGGTGTTAGCACCATACCTGTGTTCGTGAGTGTTAGCACCATACCTGTGTTCGTGGGTGTTAGTACCATAACTGTGTTCGTGGGTGTTAGTACCCTACCTGTGTTCGTGAGTGTTAGCACCATACCTGTGTTCGTGAGTGTTAGTACCATGCCTGTGTTCGTGGGTGTTAGTACCCTACCACCTGTGTGTTCGTAAGTGTTAGTACAATGCCTGTGTTCGTGAATGTTAGCACCATACCTGTGTTCGTGTGAGTGTTAGTACCATACCTGTGTTCGTGAGTGTTAGTACCATACCTGTGTTCGTGAGTGTTAGCAACATTACCTGTGTTCGTGGGTGTTAGCACCATGCCTGTGTTCGTGAGTGTTAGTACCATACCGCTGCTCGTGGGTGTTAGTACCATACCTGTGTTCGTGGGTGTTAGTACCATGCCTCTGTTCGTGGGTGATAGCACCATACCTGTGTTCGTGGGTGTTAGTACTATATATGTGTTCGTGAGTGTTAGCACCATGCCTGTGTTCGTGGGTGTTAGTACTATACCTGTGTGCTCGTGGGTGATAGCACCATACCCTGTGTTCGCGGGTGTTAATTACTATACCTGTGTGTTCGTGAGTGATAGCACCATACCTGTGTTCGTGGGTGTTAGCACCATACCTGTGTTCGTGAGTGTTAGCACCATGCCTGTGTTCGTGAGTGTTAGTACCATACCTGTGTTTGTGGGTGTTAGTACCATACATGTCATCGTGAGTGTTAGTACCATACCTGTGTTCGTGGGTGTTAGCACCATACCTGTGTTCGTGAGTGTTAGCACCATACCTGTGTTCGTGAGTGTTAGTACCATACCTGTGTTCGTGGGTGTTAGCACCATACCTGTGTTCGTGAGTGTTAGTACCATACCTGTGTTCGTGAGATGTTAGCACCATACATGTGTTCGTGGGTGATAGCACCATACCTGTGTTCGTGAGTGTTAGTACCATACCTGTGTTCGTGGGTGTTAGCACCATACCTGTGTTCGTGAGTGTTAGTACCATACCTGTGTTCGTGAGTGTTAGCACCATACCTGTGTTCGTGAGTGTTAGTACCATACCTGTGTTCGTGGGTGATAGCACCAGACCTGTGTTCGTGGTGTTAGTACCATACCTGTGTTCGTGGGTGCTAGCACCATGCCTGTGTTCGTGAGTGTTAGTACCATACCTGTGCTCGTGGGTGTTAGCACCATGCCTGTGTTCGTGAGTGTTAGTACCATACCTGTGTTCGTGGGTGATAGCACCAGACCTGTGTTCGTGAGTGTTAGTACCATACCTGTGTTCGTGGGTGTTAGTACCATGCCTGTGTTCGTGAGTGTTAGTACCATACCTGTGTTCGTGGGTGTTAGGACCATACCTGTGTTCGTGGGTGATAGCACCAGACCTGTGTTCGTGAGTGTTAGTACCATACCTGTGTTCGTGGGTGTTAGCACCATGCCTGTGTTCGTGAGTGTTAATTACTATACCTGTGTTCGTGAGTGTTAGTACCATACCTGTGCTCGTGGGTGTTAGCACCATACCTGTGTTCGTGAGTGTTAGCACCATACCTGTGTTCGTGAATGTTAGCACCATACATGTGTTCGTGGGTGATAGCACCATACCTGTGTTCGTGAGTGTTAGTACCATACCTGTGTTCGTGGGTGTTAGCACCATACCTGTGTTCGTGAGTGTTAGTACCATACCTGTGTTCGTGAGTGTTAGCACCATACCTGTGTTCGTGGGTGATAGCACCATACCTGTGTTCGTGAGTGTTAGTACCATACCTGTGTTCGTGGGTGTTAGTACCATACCTGTGTTCGTGAGTGTTAGCACCATACCTGTGTTCGTGAGTGTTAGCACCATACCTGTGTTCGTGAGTGTTAGCACCATACCTGTGTTCGTGAGTGTTAGTACCATACCTGTGTTCGTGGGTGATAGCACCATACCTGTGTTCGTGAGTGTTAGTACCAGACCTGTGTTCGTGAGTGTTAGTACCATACCTGTGTTCGTGGGTGTTAGCACCATACCTGTGTTCGTGGGTGTTAGTACCATACCTGTGTTCGTGAGTGTTAGTACCATACCTGTGTTCGTGGGTGTTAGTACCATACCTGTGTTCGTGGGTGTTAGTACCATACCTGTGTTCGTGGGTGTTAGTACCATACCTGTGTTCGTGAGTGTTAGTACCAGACCTGTGTTCGTGAGTGTTAGTACCATACCTGTGTTCGTGAGTGTTAGTACCAGACCTGTGTTCGTGGGTGTTAGTACTATACCTGTGTTCGTGGGTGTTAGCACCATACCTGTGTTCGTGGGTGTTAGTACCATACCTGTGTTCGTGGGTGTTAGCACCATACCTGTGTTCGTGAGTGTTAGTACCATACCTGTGTTCGTGGAGTGTTAGTACCATACCTGTGTTCGTGGGTGTTAGTACCATACCTGTGTTCGTGGGTGTTAGCACCATACCTGTGTTCGTGGGTGTTAGTACCATACCTGTGTTCGTGAGTGTTAGTACCATACCTGTGTTCGTGGGTGTTAGTACCATACCTGTGTTCGTGGGTGTTAGTACCATACCTGTGTTCGTGAGTGTTAGTACCATACCTGTGTTCGTGAGTGTTAGCACCATACCTGTGTTCGTGGGTGTTAGTACCATACCTGTGTTCGTGAGTGTTAGTACCATACCTGTGCTCGTGAGTGTTAGTACCATACCTGTGTTCGTGAGTGTTAGCACCATGCCTGTGTGCTCGTGAGTGTTAGCACCATAACTGTGCTCGTGAGTGTTAGTACCATAACTGTGTTCGTGAGTGTTAGCACCATACCTGTGTTCGTGAGTGTTAGTACCATACCTGTGCTCGTGAGTGTTAGCACCATACCTGTGTTCGTGAGTGTTAGCACCATACCTGTGTTCGTGAGTGTTAGTACCATACCTGTGTTCGTGGGTGTTAGTACCATACCTGTGTTCGTGAGTGTTAGTACCATACCTGTGTTCGTGAGTGTTAGTACCATACCTGTGTTCGTGAGTGTTAGCACCATACCTGTGTTCGTGGGTGTTAGTACCATACCTGTGTTCGTGAGTGTTAGTACCATACCTGTGCTCGTGAGTGTTAGCACCATACCTGTGTTCGTGAGTGTTAGCACCATACCTGTGTTCGTGAGTGTTAGTACCATACCTGTGCTCGTGAGTGTTAGTACCATACCTGTGTTCGTGGGTGTTAGTACCATACCTGTGTTCGTGAGTGTTAGTACCATACCTGTGTTCGTGGGTGTTAGCACCATACCTGTGTTCGTGAGTGTTAGTACCATACCTGTGTTCCTGAATGTTAGCACCATATGTGTTCGTGGGTGATAACACCATACCCTGTGTTCGTGGTGTTAGCACCATACCTGTGTTCGTGGGTGTTAGCACCATACCTGTGTTCGTGAGTGTTAGCACCATACCTGTGTTCGTGGGTGTTAGCACCATACCTGTGTTCGTGGGTGTTAGTACCATACCTGTGTTCGTGAGTGTTAGTACCATACCTGTGTTCGTGGGTGTTAGCACCATACCTGTGTTCGTGGGTGATAGCACCACGCCTGTGTTCGTGAGTGTTAGTACCTACCTGTGTTCGTGGGTGTTAGTACCATACCTGTGTTCGTGAGTGTTAGTACCATACCTGTGTTCGTGAGTGTTAGTACCATACCTGTGCTCGTGAGTGTTAGTACCATACCTGTGTTCGTGGGTGTTAGTACCATACCTGTGTTCGTGAGTGTTAGCACCATACCTGTGTTCGTGAGTGTTAGTACCATACCTGTGTTCGTGGGTGTTAGTACCATACCTGTGTTCGTGGGTGTTAGTACCATACCTGTGTTCGTGAGTGTTAGCACCATACCTGTGCTCGTGAGTGTTAGTACCATACCTGTGGTGTTCGTGGTGTTAGTACCATATTAGTTCATGTGTTAGTGTTAGTACCGTACCTGTGTTCGTGGGTGTTAGTACCATACCTGTGTTCGTGAGTGTTAGTACCATACCTGTGTTCGTGAGTGTTAGCACCATACCTGTGTTCGTGAGTGTTAGCACCATACCTGTGTTCGTGAGTGTTAGTACCATACCTGTGTTCGTGAGTGTTAGCACCATACCTGTGTTCGTGAGTGTTAGTACCATACCTGTGTTCGTGGGTGTTAGTACCATACCTGTGTTCGTGGGTGTTAGCACCATACCTGTGTTCGTGAGTGTTAGTACCATACCTGTGCTCGTGAGTGTTAGTACCATACCTGTGTTCGTGGGTGTTAGTACTATACCTGTGTTCGTGAGTGTTAGCACCATACCTGTGTTCGTGGGTGTTAGTACCATACCTGTGTTCGTGGGTGTTAGCACCATACCTGTGTTCGTGAGTGTTAGTACCATACCTGTGTTCGTGAGTGTTAGCACCATACCTGTGTTCGTGGGTGATAGCACCATACCTGTGTTCGTGAGTGTTAGCACCATACCTGTGTTCGTGGGTGTTAGCACCATACCTGTGTTCGTGGGTGTTAGTACCATACCTGTGTTCGTGGGTGTTAGCACCATACCTGTGTTCGTGGGTGTTAGTACCATACCTGTGTTCGTGAGTGTTAGTACCATACCTGTGTTCGTGGGTGTTAGTACCATACCTGTGTTCGTGAGTGTTAGCACCATACCTGTGTTCGTGAGTGTTAGCACCATACCTGTGTTCGTGGGTGTTAGTACTATACATTTCATCGTGAGTGTTAGTATTATACCTGTGCTTGTGAATTTCACCAATGTCTTAAATATATGAGACCCGCATCACGTTTTGGTTTCCTCCCACGTTAAGCTGACATGCCGCTACACATCTTGAATGCTGTTCAAAGTGATGTTACTCACTCACTCACCACTTAAGTGTCGATAGAGAGAGCAACCGCAAATCACGTTGTCCTTCCTTTGATACGTTTGATCTTAAAAAAGGCAACTATATTTGATCTAAATCTTGTGTAGAAAAATATTCAGACTGTGATCAGGGAACACTTCAGTCGGAACGTGTGTATTGTTCAAATACACCTCGCAATGCTGCATTGACAAAATCGAACCAACAGGTTTTTTCTCAGTCGTGAAGTATTTTTTCTGGCTTTGAAAAGTAACAAGCTGGGTAATCAACGCCGTTTGCAATCTGCCTGTAAAAAAATGCAACAATGTCTCTTTCTTCCATTGCCAGCTTAAATGTTTTATAACATCTTTGGTGCTTTCAAGACTGGAGGATTCATGGAAATGGCTTTTACTCTTCAAATGCTGTTTAACCGTGATTTCCCCATCTTTCTGGCCAACAAGTAAGTGAGAAGGGTCACCCAATCAGAGGCATTCTTTTTGTAGTTACAACAAGCCACACCCAGAAGTATTATAACTTGTGAACAAGTTCTACAGGTTCATGCACAGTATCAGTTGGTGCCGTCATGTACCAGCATACATGGTAAACTCAGCCCAAATTCCGTCAATAATGATTTTTGTTCTTCTTTTGGGAGATGTTCCAGCTTGAGTGGGTTTGTTGATCTGGATGTGAACAGGCAATACACCACCTGCATGATGTCATCACTAATTAAGCCGAGAAGCTAAACATCGTCAGACCATTTTGATTGCCTTAACGTTTGCCCCAGAGACCAACTCATAAGCTTTCAAAATAGCCTTTTGACCCCGTGATATTCTATCATCAACTGATAGTTGGTGGTGAGGCTGCTTGAGGTGTTCCTTTCCCACACAATTTGCAGTAACGTTGTCATTGCTCTTTTTGCGCATTTCCAAGTTGTTGCCTCCTTTTCAAAATGGAACACAAATTGCCAACTCCTATTTTCCTGAAAAAGAGAGACTCATATGACAATCTGTGTCTCATCAAAGAAAATTAGAAAGGTTTGAGAGGAATTATTTCTGCTTTGCAATTTCAATTCCCTTAATCTTAATGATCTTTCTCTCTTTTTTAAATTCTATATTAGCCCATTCTGCTCTCTTTCTTTTTATCTTTGTAATTCTATTTCTCACTATTTCAGTTTAAAACATTCTTGTTTCTTTCTTTTTCAATCACAAACACTAAAGCCGTATCATTCAAAACTTAAAACATTCTATGAATTTTCTGGATTTCACGTTTCCCTTTAAATGCTTAGCGGCATTCAGTAGCATTCTCCTAACTAGCCCTAACATAATGTAGGTGACGAGAGATAGGGTTTGACGTCGCGTTGAAGATATTTGCATCTATACAGACGTGCATGCACGTGTCTGTGGCTGTCTTTACTTATGCCAATTTTATAGCGCCAGTCCCTTGTGATAATGCTATCGCCGTAGTTTAACGTTGATACCCACCCAAAGAGTAGAGTCCTTGTTTTATGTCCTTAATACCGACCACCAGGCTGGGAACCAACAAGTACCATCTTTTAACGTCGCCTAGTATGACGCGATCGAATCCCCCACCTTCCACTCGGAGTATATGTTCCAACCACTTGACCACCACGGAGGTAATCGTAAAATGGGAACACAGTTGGTTGTCATGTTGTCGGGCGCGCGGCTTGAAGAACACCACAGATACTACATGTAGCGAGGAGCTTTACAGAGGCCATCAATATGAGCTGAGCTGGATATTGGCGCTATACAAATATTAGTATGTATGTATGTATGTATGTATGTATGTATGTGTGTGTGTGTGTGTGCGTGCGTGCGTGCGTGTGTATGTATGTATGTGTGTGTGTGTGTGTGTGTGTGTGTGTGTGTGTGTGTGTGTGTGTGTGTGTGTGTGTGTGTGTGTGTGTGTGTGTGTGTGTGTGTGTGTGTGTGTGTGTGTGTGTGTACACGTATGTACGTACGTATGTATGTATGTAGGATATTATACATCTTTTGGTAAAATAATCTCAGTTCAACATTAAGATGAAGCAGATATAATGTAGCAACATAAGCGGCAAACTAATCTAACAATTCAATCAATACGAGTCTGTTGTATGGTTCATGGGCATTTCATCAAATTGTTTGTCCATTTTGAAGCCAGATTGCATTCAGTGACTCCAGAGCACCATTATCAATTAATGAGGGATAGGTAGAGAGTTCTGACATGTGTTTCTGGCATCGAGCAAAGCTTCCCAGACCAGGCCGTGACAGCAGTTGATTTGATGCAGCCAGAGATTAACATGACACATGGAACCCTGAAGACCAGCCTACCCGTGGTGGCGTCTCACAATAACACCGCCCACTCGTGCCAGGGGCAATCGTTGTTTTACGTGCAGGACCCGCGTCGTCGTCAAAGTTGCTATATTCAGCAACAGCCGCGACGCTGCATGAAAGTATCCAACCAACACCAGACAGAGTCAATTACCCAGTCATTAGACGGGGCTTACCTTGGAAGCTAACATAAATACTTGCACAACATCTGTTATATACAATCCTTTAGGAATAAAATAGTACACGCCGGTCAGGTTTAGCGAGATTTAATATCTAACTGGAAGAATTATATATTATTCTCGGTCACCTAAAGCGCTACGGTCTTGACAATCTGTCTCCCAAAGCGGGTTTGCCCGTGAGGAATCCGAGTTAGAACAGGTCCCAAGTAAATAACAGCGACAAAACCATTATACTCTTAGGAAATGTCCGCTGGAAGTAGTTGGTTGGCTGGTTGGTTGTTTAACGCCGCACTCAGCAACATTCCAGCTATATGGCGGCGGTCTGTAAATAATCAAGTCTGGACCACACAATCCAGTGATCACACATCATGAACATAGATCGACACAATTGGGATACGATGACATGTGTCAACCAAGTCGGCGAGCCTGACCACCCGATCCCGTTAGTCGCCTCTTACGACAAGCATGGGTTGCTGAAGACCAATTGCTCAGTCCTTCCTCACGGGTGGAACCCTTTATAAACACATGCGAAGGCAAAGCAAGTCAGTTCACTGACATATAAGGGAACAGAAGTCAAAATGCTTGACAAGGGGACTGAAATCAACGGATGGTAAAGTTCGGTTTGTATACATAACTGCGTGTATTTACATGTTGGATGTCACTCATACTATCAATCACTTCATTGTCCGGCCCAGGATCGATTACGTACACACTGCTGTTATACAGCTGAAATAGTTTGTGTGCGGCCATAAAACATCTCCCATGTATATCTTTGTTCCCGGGTCACCTCGACATTCACATCTGGGAATGAGGGCGTGAGAGATTTGTGATTCATCGGCTATATTTCAGTCATAGTAACAGCCTTTACATAATCGGAACTTCTACCACACAAGCTAGGGATACGCCGTCAGACACGAACCACAACAAACAGTCTAGCCATTTAGTTCAGCCGAAAACAGGTGAAAATCTGGTAGATTCTCTTCAGAAAACACGCCACGTGATCGTCCTTTACCAAGTTACAAACTTTGAAAACATGACACATGTTCCTCTCTAAGCGCGAAGTTTATTCAGAGCGAGTCCATTTTGCACTCGGAGCCGTCTCTTTGACATTTCCCGGATGTTCTCATACTGCAGTCTACACATTTACTTGACATTTGAGTAGCAACGGTGCCAGAACTCAGAAGAAATGTACATGTATCATATATTGTTTGACCCTTCAAGGCCTCCTGAGTAGTATAACCTTATGGGTGTCAGAGAGGGCGATCGGTTCGTCTTACTGTATCGCTGACGGTGGTAGAAGGGTCAACTTCTGTCTGCTTGTTTATTGTGTAAAGTATCACCCTAAAAGGTTCTAGCTCAAGGACGGCGGTCTGTAAAAATGTAAAGATTATTCATGACTAAACAGTAAAGTGATTGATATTATGACAACGATCCACACGCCCTTGAGTTACGATCTGCCAAGTCACCAGCCCTGATATGTCAACACATTTATAGGTCTCCAGGTTGCTGGGGACACAACTTACTAGGTTTCTTCCAAACGGGAACTACGCGATCAGGCCTCTCACGACCTGGTCCAAATTGACCCGACAAAACTTAGTGTGTATAGGGTTGGGGAAATTGACCTTTTCACAAGCACAGACGTCACAACGAACGCACGTATTTGCTTTTACTGAAAAAACGAGTCCTGCATATTTCTAAGTTCAATATTCGAGGATTCCGAGAATCAGTTAATGGAATCAGAAGACCATTTAGCAGGAACAGATTTTTGCCGAGTGTACTGGCAGACGACGAAGCTTTCATGCTACAAGACGATCTGTTCGTATCTGAGACAACACCAACAAGCAGTCGAGTACTGGTGGTCTCGGCGCCTGTTTCAGTCATGACAGATCAGCGTGAGCTGATTGGACGTCAGACTTAACATAGGTATGGTGGTGAAGGGAGGTCAGTATTTATCATAACACGAGATTTTATACACTGGATGTCCAGGATGTATCGTGATAACGACCAGCAGATTAAGAAAGGAGTCTTCTACATCGTCTTGTGAAACGTTTTTATGATTCTTCATTGATGGCCAATTACAATCTTACAGACATCTGAAAAATTAACATTTGGGGCAACAGATAATACACTGATATGCTATAAGACAGAGTCTGTACATTACCGAGTCTTGACAGGAAAATCCAGAGATTGACAACCTGAGCATCGATTGACGTACATGGGATACAATGCCATGCATCAACCCAGTTACCGAGCCTAAAAGCCGGATCACGTTAATCGCCAATTACAACAGATATGGTTTGCTGAAGACCCATTCTAGCCAGCTCTCCGATGGTTCTCTGATGGTAATACCAGCCCATTCACAGGAGAAGAGGACGAGGACTTCATATGTGATCGCCACACGACTGTTTGTGTCACCTATAAGCTATGTTAAGGAGGGTTTGAGTACTCGGGCACCACAAGACCCTAGACACCACCTGCACAGGCCTGCACCAGTTTGACCTGGGAACAAAACGACCTATTCGTTCCTAGAAAATACCCAAATGTCAAATGTGTTGTGTTAACAGTCAAAATGAATGTATTGTTTGGTGTTGCACAGTAAATAGATAGTTTGTTGGATACAGCTGGGAAAATAGATTGTCTTTAAATGACTTCCACAATCCCAACCCCCAACCACACACACAACAAATTAAATATAGAACATCAGTATAAAGAATACACATTCTTGACTATCCTCAGACACAAATTCCGTTTGGTGGAAAGGGAAATATAGCTGTGAGAATCATATAAACAGATCACAAAAAATCCGTGAGAACACCAGGTGTTCGCGAAAAGAGTAAACATGTCTTACCCTACCGGTAGCACCCGCCTCTTAAAAAAATGCCTAAATATGGAAGTATATTTTTACCTGAGCTGCGCAGTAGTACTCCTGCCATACGACGACGGTCTGTTAACAAACCGGGCAATCAAGTGATCGACAGACCAGACAATCAAGTGATCGACAAACCGGAAAATCCAGTCACACTAATTATAATTATGACTGCCGTGTAGAAGTACAGAAAACCGTTTGGGGAATAGATTAAATATTTTGTTTTACAACATAATGAGTTATTAGTTTCAATGTCTCGGGTCATTTCTTTTGCAATTTGACTCAGCATACTTAAATACGCTACCTGCAAATACGCTACCATCAGTCCACCTGCAGAAAATCGACTCAGTTGATAAATAATACTTTTTACAATCACTTGTAGGCCGAAAATCAGATGAACATGATAGAGTAGAATTGACAACTCTTAAAAAGCCTAATTTAATGAGAAAATCATTAGAATTACGAGAAAATAATCCAAATGTGTGCAAAAATGGAAATTTAAGAAAGTAATCGAAATAACGAGAAAATACTCCAAATTTCGAGTGTTTTTAAAAGAAATAACGAGCAAATAATGGAAATTACAAAGTAATCGAAGTAGCGAGAGAAAACTATATTTACGGGGAAAAATTACTCTAACTCGAAATTATTTATGCTACCAAATAAAAGCAGTAATATTAGTAATAAACACTATAAGTCATCTAATTCAATAACAGGACAATCTACATATACTATCCAAAAAAAGAAACGCATAGGAGTTTTGAAATTGTGCAGTGTCTGGCTATAAAAGTCCAGATTACTTTCGGAAATCGGCATTCGTTCTGAAGGTGTTTCAAGGTCACATTCCTACGCAACGTCTTGACATTGCGACACCGAACATCGCCATTGAAAGAATGCACGCTGGAGATTACCAATCTTCTGTTGCCAGGCGTCTGAATGTTAGTCTGAGCACGATATCACAGCTTACAGCTCGTTTCAACCAAACAGGCATAACAAATGACCGTCCCCGTACAGGCAGACCTCGAGTCACTACTGTATCCCAAGATCGGTACATCCGGGTACTACATTTGCGTGATCGTACTGCCACGGGTGAGAGCACAGCAGCCAGGGTGTCTGGACTTTGGAGGATATCCGGTCAAACTGTACGGAACAGGTTGAGAGAGATTGGACTGAGAGCCAGGAGATCCGACGTCAGGCCCGTGCTACGTCGTCACCATGGCGCTCAACGTCTCCGTTATGTAAAAGTATCCACTTGATTGTATAGACATTTACTTCTTCTAAACTGATGCAAAAATTCGTGCAATAAAGTCTATTTGTGTACGAGTTATACATGTTTGAAAATACAACATTTTCGCAACAGATTTCTCGGTAATGCCTTTTTGGGGGGAATAGTATATGATTGAATATGATGACCTCGACACGCTCTAATTATGCATTTGTACATACACTAGTCATTATAAACTCACTAATAAATGAAGTAAAACAAAATTGGCATAATCTATTTACAGCTGTTTTACAACATGAAGGTCTGAAATATACACAAACGTATGTCATGTTCCAATAACTACAAAACTGACAGGTCGTGCAAAAGTAACATTATATCCGGCAAATCAAATTACAAAAACCTTATATCAGCACTTGTGTAGAGTTCCTTGGTCGAGCGGTAGGAATCATCTCCATGCTCGAAGATCATGAACAAACCGCCATGAACGAACCGCCATATTGCCTGCCAACAGACGTGAATGGCATCCACAGCTACGAAACTGGTAATCGCCGCTTGTAACTTGCCATGTTGTCAGTCCCTATTCACCTAGCATGGCCTTGATGAGCATAGTTTGTCAGACGCCACCGAAATGAACTTCAAACCAATGTCAACCTGACAGATTTGGCAGAGCACCGGTTATGGTGTGGCGTCACTGTGACTCCGACCCCCACTACATCATGTGGAAGGGAGGGTAATAGAGTAGGGAGGGTCATAGACTAGGGAAGGTCATAGACTGAGGAGGGTCATAGACTAGGGAGGGTCATAGACTAGGAGGGTCATAGACTAGGGTGGTCATAGACTAGGGAAGGTCATAGACTAGGAGGGTAATAGACTAGGAGGGTCATACACTAAGAGGGTCATGGACTAGGGAAGGTCATAGACTAGAAGGGTCATAGACTAGGAGGGTCATAGACAAGGGGGGTAATAGACTAGGAAGGTCATAGACTAGGGAAGGTCATAGACTAGGAGGGTCATAAACTAGGGAGGGTCATAGACTAGGAGGGTCATAGACTAGAAGGGTCATAGACTAGGGAAGGTCATAGACTAGGGAAGGTCATAGACTGGGGAGGGTCATAGACTAGGGGGGTCATAGGGTCATAGACTAGGGAGGGTAGGAAGGTCATAGACTAATAGGAGGGTCATAGACTAGGAGGGTCATAGACTAGGGAAGGTCATAGACTAGGAGGGTAATAGACTAGGGAGGGTCATAGACTAGACTAGGGAGGGTCATAGACTAGGAGGGTCATCATAGACTAGAGAGGGTCATAGACTAGGAGGGTCAAAAAGACTAGACTAGAGAGGGGTCATAGACTAGGAGGGTCATAGACTAGGAGGGTCATAGACTAGGAGGGTCATAGACTAGGGAGGCGTCATAGACTAGGGAGGAGAGTCATAGATAGGAGGGAAAGTCATAGACTAGGAGGGTCAGAGACTAGGGAGGGTCATAGACTAGGAGGGTCATAGACTAGGGGGGTCATAGACTAGGGAGGGTCATAGACTGGGGAAGGTCATAGACTAGAAGGGTCGTAGACTAGAGAAGGTCATACCCTAGGGAGCGTCATAGACTAGGGATGGTCACTGGACAGTACTCTTAGGTCGACATGCTGACATCCTTTGTTGTCCCGCTTGCAAGATGTGTGGGTCGACATTGTTTCATTCAGGATGTCAAAGCTCACCTCCATTCATCGAATGCCATAGTCAGCAATGAGCCAATGCCGTTCCTCATATCGACACATCTGACAGTCTTCCAAACGGCCAGACAATTAACTCAGCGTTTTACGTTACATTTTACGCAATGACGGGCTAAGACTGAGACGTGGAAAGCTGAGAATAGGTGAACATATCAGGCATGACTACAATCCAGAGCGGGAGAATGGTGGTTTGATCTTTCGTCAAACCATGTTGTAAATGGTACTTTGTTTTACCTTCCTTGCGCCTGGCACCAAAGCATAAAACATAGACTGGGAGGCTCAGTGACTATATGTGTTTAAACTGCGGCATGTTATCTCCTTGTCTCTGTACAAGTGCAATATCGCGACTGCAATCTCCTCTTCCTGTAGGCCGACAACCGTTGTTGATAGATCTCAATATCACTAACATATCGACATACTGACACATACAGTTCGACAGAGCTGACTGCTAATGTTGATAACTATGAACGGAAGGTGAGTTCGAGACTAAATGCAAGTTCGACACAATCATGGTCGACTTTAATTGAGATTGTTTGACAAGATTAACGCATTTAGTTTGATCCACAACATTTCCACATACAAAAGGTGCATGTACGCCTACTGGTTGCCAACGGGGTGTATTAAACAGAGACATATTATAACGTGTGGGATAAAAGGGATTTTAAATATATATTAATAAAACAAATCACAGTAAAGATATAAAGTTTAAAGTTGCAAAACAGTTGCAAAACGACGAATAAAGTGGGAAATTGTGTTCTGAAGTTTTGAAACTTTCTATATACGAGCATAATACCAGGTTTGCAATCTGGACCTTTATTAATATTGATGATGGATTGGTCTGGTCACACAAGTCAAGATGGCGGAAATGCCACAGTTTGTGTAACATAACTAAGGTAGTCAACAGCAGGAAGCCGAGACCAGATTAATGTTCTGTTGAATAACAAAGCTACACCTGCACCCACGTTAACATCAAAGCCTCCTTCATACCTCTTATCTGTCCACTACAACTTACAGTCCACAAACACATAATTCATTGACGATTTACTTGACATGCCATACCTGACAACGAGAAATCACTTCAGTACCCAATCAGTACTTCCAGGGGACTTCAAATGCCATACACTGCCCTTAGGTAGAAGTCTAACCATGCATACTCATGTTCAAATGGGCTTCTTGACAAAGAGGGGCAAAATAAACATTCTTTCTCCAGATTAACAGCTGATCTTCCATTTCATATTTGTAACTGAGTAGGATCTAAAATGTCATCTTGCGCACAGAACAAATATAGACATGGCAGGTTTTTAATCTTACACCTACGTCTGGCAAGAGAATACGGATAAAGGTTCGATTATTTTAAGAAAGACATAAAATGGTAAAAGATTATTACCTTCGTTATTTCCATATGGTAAAATATAACCTACTAGGAACAAAATATATGTATCATGATCGCCATTAGAACTCCGTATACCATTTATATTGTTAATTCGTGATATTTGCGATCTGATCTACATTCGCAGGGAAAGTCAGGGATTGGCTGGCTTGTCTTGAAGATTTAGTTGTCAGCCAGACAGTCACACTGACAGTTCCTTGCAAAGAGCCAACGAATTCGAGAAATGTTTATAGCAATTATTGGTTTCTTATAGAGCGAGGCAACCAATACTACAGTCCCGACATGACGGGGGCGTATCTTCAAACATGTCCAACATTACATCATCTTAAACTGTTATATTCTCGAACTCAACATCTCTCACATATATCTTCTCTGTTCTCTGTTTTATTTAATTTATATCATGTAAATATAATTGTTGTAAATGTTGGGCGAGGGCTTCATTAAACTTTTGCCCAATCCTTTTCTTCAATGAATAAAATATACTCTCCCAAAAAAGAAACGCATAGGAATTTCAACTGTATTTTTATGTTTATTTTGAAACATCTTGTAGGCTTTATGAGTCAATGAAATATAGCGAAATTGCACACTGGGAATGCAGACTTATCCGTCTTTGACACCAACTCGAGGAAAGTCAGTTTGAGTCTGACAAGGAGACGTGTGGTGGCGCTGAAGTCAATACCTCGTGTGACCACCGTGGGCATCCAGAACTGCACGGCATCGCCTCGGCATCGAACGAATAAGTCTCAGAATCTCGTGTTGCTCAATCGCAGCCCACTCTGCCTGTAGTGCCTGTGCGAGTTGCTGAAGTGTCTGGGGCTGAGGGTTACGGCGTCGCACCCGTCTGTCCAGGGCATCCCACAGATGTTCGATCGGGTTTAAGTCCAGTGATCTTGAGGGCCAGGGGAGCACATTGATGTTGTGGTTCTGGATGAAGTCTCTAGTGTGACGTGCTGTGTGGGGCCTGGCATTGTCCCGTTGAAACAACTCCCTCTGGCGATCAATGATTGGAAGGAGGTGTGGGCGTAGGATTTCGTCACAGTCCCGTTGAGCTGTCAGGTTGCCCTGGATCATCACCAAATCACTTCTCCTACAGCAGGTGATCGCTCCCCACATCATAACACTGACCCGGCCGAATCTGTCCACCTGGGGAACGCAAGCGTCGGCGAAACGTTCACGTCGACGTCTGTACACCCGCATTCTTCCATCGCGTCGTTCCAATAGAAATCGTGATTCATCACTGAACCAGATTCTACGCCAATTCGGTAGGTTCCAGGCCTGAACGTTGGTGCACCATTGAACTCGATGTCGACGATGTTGTTGTCGAAGCACAGGGCCAAAATAAGGTCTTCTGGTACGTAAACCAGCCTCTCTCAATGGTCTGTGCAGAAAGCCTCCTCAATCCGGGTATTTGTCGAGCGGTACTGGTCGCCGTAGCTGTTCGATGACGCAGGTGATGCACCCGGATGTAGCGATCCTGCGCCGCAGTGGTCGCTCGAAGTCGCCCACTACTAGGGGCATCTGCTACCGCATTCTGCTGGCGATATCTCTCCCAGAGCCGTGAAATGGTGCTTTGGTGAACATTCATGCGTCGGGCAACTGCACGTTGAGACTGGCCAGTTTCGAGCAAACCAATGGCGATATGACGGTTGGCTTCACTTTGCGTTCGTCAACAATATTCCAAATACAGTGAATAATCGACAGACAGCGATCAACCTTTTATACCCATCATTGAGACTATCTGATCCCAAACTTACACGTGCATTGCATGTGAATTGTGTATTCTGTGACACTACACGCCGAAATTGAAAGTCATGCTGTTAAATACGGGTATTTTACGGATGGTGCGTTCTGTTGTGATGTTTCAAAACATAAACACCATAGGACTCATAAACAGAGCAAAACCTTTTGTAAAATGATTCACGTTTTAATTCATTGCTACATGAAATTGCTATTTTCATGATGCGTTTCTTTTTTGGGGAGAGTATATGTTTAAATAAATAAACAGGGGCATTGGGTTAAGCACACTGACATCTTCACTCATTAGTCTGTGGGCAGACTAGAGGGATAAGCTGCTATTGTCTCAAGGGATGACGGTTATGGACTGGGGAAGACTGGTGTTGGACTGATGAGGACCGGTGATAACTGGTGATGATCGGTGTTGGACTGATGAGGACCAATGATAACTGGTGACGATCGGTGTTGGACTGATGAGGACCGGTAATAACTAGTGATGATCGGTGTTGGACTGATGAGGACCGGTGATAACTGGTGACGATCGGTATTGGACTGATGAGGACCAATGATAACTGGTGATGATCGGTGTTGGACTGATGAGGACCGGTGATAACTGGTGACGATCGGTGTTGGACTGATGGGGACCGGTGATAACTGGTGACTACTGGTGTTGGACTGATGAGGACCGGTGATAACTGGTGACGATCGGTGTTGGACTGATGAGGACCGGTGATAACTGGTGACGATCGGTGTTGGACTGATGAGGACCGGTAATAACTGGTGACGATCGGTGTTGGACTGATGAGGACCGGTGATAACTGGTGATGATCGGTATTGGACTGATGAGGACCGTCGATAACTGGTGACTACTGGTGTTGGACTGATGAGGACCGGTGATAACTGGGGACGACTGGTGTTGGACTGACGAGGACCGGTGATAACTGGTGTCGATGCATGTATAAGCTCTAGAATTATCACAGTTATTCAAGTAGTAGTGTATCCAATGATCAAATGAGCCATTCGCAGTTTCCATGTGCTGGAGTTGGTACTTGGGCATGCACTGATGAGTACTGGTGAAGGACTGGTGAAGACTGGTGTTGGACTGATGAGGACCGGTGTTTGACTGTTGAGGACTGGTGTTGGACTTATGACTACTGGTGTTGGACTGGTGAAGACCGGTGTTGGACTTATGAGGACTGGTGTTGGACTGATGAGGACTGATGAGGACTGGTGTTGGATTGATGAGGACTGATGTTGGACTGATGAGGACTGATGAGGACTGGTGAAGACCGGTGTTGGACTTATGAGGACTGGTGTTGGACTGATGAGGACTGGTGTTGGACTGATGAAGACTGATGAGGACTGGTGTTGGATTGATGAGGACTGATGTTGGACTGATGAGGACTGATGAGGACTGAAGAGGACTGATGAGGACTGGTGTTGGACTGATAAGGGCTGGTGTTGGACTGATGAGTACTGGTGTTTGATTGATGAAGACTGGTGTTGGACTTATGAGGACTGGTGTTGGACTGATGAGGACAGATGAGGACTGGTGTTGGACTGATGAGGACTGATGTTGGACTGATGAGGACTGATGAGGACTGAAGAGGACTGATGAAGACTGATGAGGACTGGTGTTGGATTGATGAGGACTGATGTTGGACTGATGAGGACTGATGAGGACTGAAGAGGACTGATGAGGACTGGTGTTGGACTGATAAGGACTGGTGTTGGACTGATGAGTACTGGTGTTTGATTGATGAAGACTGGTGTTGGGCTTATGAGGACTGGTGTTGGACTGATGAGGACAGATGAGTACGTGGTGGGCTGATGAAAACTGATGACGACTGGTGTTGGATTGATGAGGACAGATGTTGGACTGATGAGGACTGATGAGGACTGAAGAGGACTGATGAAGACTGATGAGGACTGGTGTTGGACTGATAAGGACTGGTGTTGGATTGATGAAGACTGGTGTTGGACTTATGAGGACTGGTGTTGGACTGATGAGGACTGATGTTGGACTGATGAGGACTGATGAGGACTGAAGAGGACTGATGAAGACTGATGAGGACTGGTGTTGGACTTATGAGGACTGGTGTTGGACTGATGAGGACAGATGAGGACTGGTGTTGGATTGATGAGGACTGATGTTGGACTGATGAGGACTGATGAGGACTGAAGAGGACTGATGAAGACTGATGAGGACTGGTGTTGGACTGATGAGGACTGATGAGGACTGAAGAGGACTGATGAAGACTGATGAGGACTGGTGTTGGATTGATGAGGACTGATGTTGGACTGATGAGGACTGATGAGGACTGAAGAGGACTGATGAAGACTGATGAGGACTGGTGTTGGACTGATGAGGACTGGTGTTTGATTGATGAAGACTGGTGTTGGACTGATGAGGACAGATGAGTACTGGTGTTGGACTGGTGAAGACCGGTGTTGGACTTATGAGGACAGATGAGGACTGGTAAGGACTGATGAGGACTGAAGAGAACTGGTGAAAACTGGTGTTGGACTGATGAAGACTGGTGTTGGACTGATGAAGACTGAAGAGGACTGATGAGGACTAGTGAAGACCGAAGAGGACTGATGAGGACTGATGAGGACTGAAGAGGACTGATGAGGACTGGTGAAGACTGGTGTTGGACGGATGAGGGCTGTTGTTGGACTGATGGAGACTGGTGAAGACTGGTATTTGACTCATGAGGACTGGTGAGAGCGAAGAGGACTTTTGTATCTTGGTGTTTTGTTTTTGGTGGTGGTGGTGGGTTGGGTTTGTTTGTTTTTCTGGTTTGTTTTTGCGTTTTGTTTGTTTCTTTGTTTGTTTCTGTTTCTTTTATTTGTGTGTTTGTTTTGTTTTGTTGTTTTGTTGTTGTTTTTTCTTTCTTTTTGTTTGTTGTTTTGGTTTGGTTGGGGTTGTTTTTTAGGTTTAATAATATTCTTTTTTTTCTCGGCGTTAGGGATGAGATTCAGTGTAAGGATATAGATCACATTACAGTGTAAATATGTATATTTTACATAACTCGTCAGTGCAATGGTAACTTATCAGTGTGGGCACTACTCAGTGCGACGTACGGCTGTATGTTGAGATGCAGTGCATCCCATAAATGTTCGACGGGGTTTACATCTGGAGACATGGGGGCCATGGCAGTACATGGATGTTGTGGTTCCTCAAAAATGTCGCTGACAGTCTTGCCGTGTGAGATAACGATGTTAGTGTGTTTGTCCGCCATGCTCCCACGTATCTATATATTTTAAGAATAACGGATTGGTCTCACAGTTCCATCGATCATATCATAAACCATATTATTAAGTTTTGATAGATATGCTAAGTGTGTTAGACTTTGATAGATATGCTAAGTGTGCTAGACTTTGATAGATATGCTAAGTGTGCTAGACTTTGATAGATGTGCTAAGTGTGCTAGACTTTGATAGATATGCTAAGTGTGCTAGACTTTGATAGATATGCTAAGTGTGCTAGACTTTGATAGATATGCTAAGTGTGCTAGACTTTGATAGATATGCTAAGTGTGCTAGACTTTGATAGATATGCTAAGTGTGCTAGACTTTGATAGATATGCTAAGTGTGCTAGACTGTGATAGATATGCTAAGTGTGCTAGACTTTGATAGATATGCTAAGTGTGCTAGACTTTGATAGATATGCTAGACTGGTGTGTCTAGGTGTAGAAACCTTATTAGAGCCTCTATTATATGGTCTCTGCTAGTAGATATACTGGTCGTGTCAACGTGTTATCCCTTATCGAAACTGAAGTTCAAGGGGAGGGCCATGGTTTCTCAAAAAACTATTTCTGTCCTTCTGATACACTACCTACAAATGTATCGTCTCTCCCTGCCATGTGGTTTTGCCTATTTTCTATAACAAACTGAGTTTGTGTGTTTAAAGGTAAATGGCGAGATGTGATGCGGTTCATTCATGACTAACCACAAATGACAAATTTGGTATACTTTTTAAACAGTGGTATGATATGAACGCTTTGGGGATATGACATTAACGATCCAGATGTATGATCCAAATACAAGCCGTACAACTAAACGCACTCATTCACTCCAAATACAAGTCTGTGATCGTGGGCCCCAATTCCAGTTCTTCACAATTACGCCTCCAGGTTAAAGGTCAGCATTATACCCGCGAGCGTGTGTTTCATCAAGGTGTTACTTCGGGCTTTTCTCCCACATCAAGCAGACACGGTTGGTGACATAACTGGAATCCAGATCAAACCAACCCCTAATTCACTCAATGTAATCACTGAAACCATTTGGTTTAAGAAGTAAACGTTTGAGCATATAAACCAAGTGCTTGTGTCTATGCGCCCACGGAATTCTAATCTGACATTTTACATATAGCACATGTCAAAATGTCAGTTTGTCATCAGTCGTTTATCAAAGTATCATTTCGAAATTGATATACAGTAACCATGGCAACATACAGCAAAAAATAAATAGAATAGCACGAAAAGTAAAATATTGTGGATGATCTGCTGTCTACTTTTATCAAATTATGAGACAATATTTTCTATACTCACGTTGTCTCTGCTTAAAGCAACAGAGTCCGTTGTACGTTTCTAACTGTGTCATGAATCTGTGTTCATAGACATTACTGGGGCGGTGGGGTAGCCTAGTGGTTAAAGCGTTTGCTCGTCACGCCGAATACCCGGGTTTGATTCCCCACATGGGTACAACGTGTGAAGCCAGTTTTTTGTATCACCCGCCGTGATATTGCTGGAATATTGCTAAAAGCGGCGTAAAACTCCTCACTCACTTACAGTACAATTTATGAAAAGTATTGAAAATCAAAATGAAATCGTAGTTATGGTAAGGTAGATATGGTTTCGTCTTACGCCCCTGTCATGCCACTAGTGTTGCCGATGTTTTCTTTGTTCAACATCTTTGGCGTACAAACACTGGCCTTTGGCATATGTAGACAGTGTTAATCACTAGGTCAGGAGGTGATCAGTATCTGCTTGTATATTAGACAATTGTAGTCAAGTCATTAAGTGAGCGTTAAGCCACAGCTATCGCTGTCTGGTAGCCGTGGTTCAGTCTGACATCTCAACGCTCGACCTCACTGCACACGGTGACACTGTTTAATACTGTGGAGTTCGGTTTCAGGCAGCCTAGATTCATTTCTTATGTTCATGAAAACTTAGGAACTTGAAGATTGCAACCACCTTTTCTCTGCTGTCTTTCTTTTAATGACCAACATATCAAAGAATTCTTGAAAACAAAATGACTGACTGAGTTTGGTTTAACGCCGCTTTTAGCAATATTGCAGCAATATCACGGCGGGGAACACCAGAAATGGGCTTCACACATTGTACCCATGTGGGGATTCGAACCCGGGTCTTCGGCGTGACGAGCCAACGCTTTAACCACTAGGCTACCCCACCGCCCCGAAAACAAAATGAAACTATAATCATGCCCATATGTCGTCTTATGTGTTTACGAACCCATTTGGGTATCATAATGATCTGTTTATCTGTTTTATGTTTTAACACCGCATTATGCAACACTGCAGCTCTACGATGGAGGTCTGGGACAGACACGTTGGTGAATGATATTAGGAGAGACAAGAGTTACGATGAATGAACCATGTCGCCGAGCCTCACGATTAATCCATTTAATCACCCCTATTACCATCCCAAGCTGCTGGGGACCTGTTCCCGGATAAACAGCGGAACGGTTAATGGAAGCCTGTTAATAAAGGTCTGACCACATCACGTCAAAGTCCGTGTTCGATTCTCTACGTGTGTGAACATAAGCTACGAAACCATTGCTATAATTATGAGAATCGGCTCTGTCGGCTGATTCCGTTGTACAAGAAAATAGCTGTGAAAATTGTATAAATCGATCACTGAATCTCAAGGTTGACACCAGGTTTTTGCCAAAAGGGTTCGCCCCGTATTTAGCATCTACCACTGACACAGTGTGGATGAAGGATTAATATACATTAAGCCATTGTATTATTGCATTCTTTTATCTTGTCTAGAACTTATAAAGATCAAAGCTCATGGCAATTCCTCTAGCTACTTCTAATTCTATTACACAAAGCCACTAGTATGCACACCCACGTCCTCAGCCACCCTGTGAGGGGCTGTTTATATATGTCTGACCCACTCCAAGTATTGACTATTTCGTCTGTGAGATGTCTACAAAGTGTCCAATATACTGTATCGCATGTCAGTTCATATATGTGATCACGGTATCGACCCGTGTTTGACAAGACGGTCTATGTGTAGTTTACAGATTTTATGCTTGTCAGCTTAAGTCAACATTTGTCTGACGTGAGCACAGGGAAAATTACTTCTCCCATACTTGTGTCCAGTCAATAATCAATGGGAAATCGACAAGAATGAATACTTGGATTACTCAAGAGGAAAAACAATTCTGGTTGTACATGAACACTCTTCCTTTGGATGTATAGAAATAATGGTGGGTTGAGTCGTTCATCGAGCATCTGTATGTACATATGAATACCTCTAGAGATGGCGCCATTGGATTGTATCACATCACAGACTGTTGTCATACAAATAGTGCAGGCTCGTGAAATAAGACCTTTTTGGGGGTTGGGGTGGGGGTTGGGGTTGGCACTTTGTTAAAAAGTAAAAGTTGATATTTAAACAACTGACCACTAGATCACTTTGAAGTAAAGAGCTCATTATAACAGAAACTGAATTAGAAACCAGTGTCATGAGTTGATTTCGTATTTGTAATGCAAAGGTTAAACCTTAATTCGTTAAGTACAGAAAAACATTGTGAAGCAGTAGAAAGTTGGATTACACTTCTAGAATGCTAGTGCTTTTCAAGGTTGAGTCTCACCCTAGATTCGAACACTCCCAGTGATACTAGTATGGAGATCGCAAGTAAAGTAGTGCAAAGAGGACTCGAAATTCCCTCACGCTTTTATAGGTACAACCAGCAAAACCTCGAACAATGCAGTCAGACCCGGAATTAAATGACTGTAATGACTGAATAACCAAGAGAGAAGTAACCCTATCCTATGAGTGAGCTTCTGTAACGATATAACCACAGGCCATCAGAACATTTTATGAGCGCCTCAATCAACATGCTTCCACTTCATCGGACATGAACTTATGATATATACCACTACAAAATACCAGAATGTGTTTGAGAATGAAGCAATTAGTTGTATGCTCGAACGGCATCATTTTAAGAGTCGGTAAGTACGTAGCCTTTACCAATATCCCAGCTAAATCATGGCGGGGAACACGACAAATGGGTTTCGAACGCCTTTGGCGCTATGAACAAATGCTTTAAACCGTTTTTAACCACCTAGACTCGCTTCAATTTGAACTATGACCTTTGGACACAAAGCTTTCAGATGAAAATGAAAGTTTCCTCTGCCAATGTCGTTAGAAATACGTTGAGACGATGTATATCATGAAAACGCCTTTCTTGTAAGAGTGTATACATGGGTAATGCAAGGTAAACCCATTGTCTTACAGTTTTCGTTATTATGAGTATATTACATATTTTGTTTTCATCACATTCAGAGTTATTCATCACATACAGAGTCCCCGGGAAACTTTCCTCATCCAAATGGATCTAATGGTCAGGCCGGTCATTTGCTAGACTGGTCATGTTCATAAGATCAATCACTGGATTGTCTGGTCCAGAACGCATCATATCGGTGAAATATTTTAAGAAAGTCAGTATGTTTTAACGTAGCCTTTATCAATAGTTTAGCGATATCATGGTGGGGACATCATAGAATGGGCTTCGAACGCCTTTAACGCTATGTGTAAACGCTTTAACTGCTTTTAAGCACCCAGACTCGCCTCAGTTTGAACTAGGACCTGCGGACGCCACGCTTTCAGATGAAAATGACATTTTCCTCTGCCAATGTCGTTACACACTTACTAAGAATATGTATATCGTGAAACGCCCTTCTTGTGAGAGTGTATAAATAATACTACGCAAATCCAGTGTCTTACAGTTTTCGTTATTATGAGTATATATTACATATTTTGTTTTCATCATATACAGAGTTATTCATCGCACTGCTATGGCTTTTTGTATAGTTAGTTGACAACCAGTACTATCACTAGGGCAAATCATACTTCAGCTTTCGAAAACATCTGGTGCCACTACTGATTTTCAGTGATCAGAAAAGTTCTTGAAATGATGCAGTGAATTGGTCCTCAGGGACCTTTCCTTATAATAACAACATTGGACACAATAACATGAAACGTAGCCTGGAAAGGATGCAGTCACTGGTACCAAGGAAACTTTCCTCATCCAAATGGATCTGATGGTCAGACTCGGTCATTTGGTAGACAGGTCATGTTCATAAGATCAATCACTGGATTGTCTGGTCCAGATTTCATTTTTCACAGAATGCATCATATCGGTGGAATATTGCTGAGTGTGGCATAAAACAACGCATAAGGACACTAACAATAAGTACATGTATATATAGAAAGCGATATAAACATTTAATGTTTCGCTAGTGGTCGTTCAAAAACAATTGTGTAAGAAAAGGCGATTTGACTCTGTGAACACTGCATAAAAATACCTTTGAATCAGAATCCATCCATGAGCCGTAGACTAGTGTCTTCAAATTCCCCTTCGGCTGACATTTTCTTCCTACAATGCTTTAAAGATTTAATTTCAGTCCAATTGGACGTTCGCAGACACGTTAACCTTTCTTGTGATGATGGGTGTTCTCGTCGTGGACTAAGCATTGATAAGATTAGCAATGAAATCATTTGAGTCCAGGGTTTAGAATGAAGTTTCGGAATTGCTCAAACTCTTTTGGGCATAATCGGACTCAGTTATGTCGGGAAATCACAGCTAATCAATCGAGTTCGTGTAAAATTTAAATCGCCGGATATCCATTGCCTCTAGGTGAAATTAACAATGTCGTCTTGACATGTTGCATAAATGGGAATTCGCAGTTTGCCAAGGTCGGAGACAGACCGTTTATGGCTGAAAGTTTTCAATCAGGCTACGGCATCACGGGGAACATGAAGAGGAAGGCACAGATTGTATCATGTGCTTCATGTACATGTACAACTTTTAAGATGATTGCGTTTCTATTTTAGTTTCTTTCTGAGATAATTGAAACATGAGGAAAGTATAAATTCCAGATAAACACCTACTCCCGTTCTCTCTACTGTAAAAGCTATGTTGGCAGCGTGACTCGGTAATCATGACTGGCCAACGGCTTGGACAATTTGTTATCCTTATGCTTCACAACGAGTAGTCTGCAGTGTTTGCACTATTGTCAGAGGAAGTGCCGTGAGGAGATGTCTATGGTGACTTGTTATATTGGTTTCATTAAGCCCTATATGGATTGGGTGTAGCTCACCTTCATAACTTTATTGTCTTGTTTTGATGGTAATGAACTGGCTTGGGAACAGTTTTATATTTTGATAAATCCTCTACATGAACCATATAACATTACGTAACATGTATACAATACACGTTTATATAACTCTCCACTTGTTGTTAGGAGATTGTCATTCAGTTAGTTAGCTACAACAGGCAATATTTGAAACTAATCACATTTCCCAGGATGGTCAGATATGGATTTCGTCATACCACAAATCGATAGGAATCACATTATTGTCCACTACTGTGTTGAATGTTATGAACGGACGCGAATCCTCCCAGCATGTAAGCAGGTCGTATCCATCGGGTCATCCGTGCCCCTCTGGACATTGGAGGAATATTTTCCTCTAAACCTCTTCAGGCAGACAACAAGAAGTGTGTTCCTGCTTCAGGTATAAGAAGTGTTGCAGCTGTCAGTAAGGCACTTTCATTTTCTAATCCATATTGCAAATTGTAGTTTCCAATCTCTCGAGAACCTTAAGGCTTAAACAGAGCTCGAAGAAATGAATTTGATTGATGTACAGATTAAATCCCTTCCCATACAATATGCCTCGCACATTCGTGTATCTTCTTGTGGAAACGCATATTGAAAACCAGGCTGGCTATTCATAAGGATGATTAAATATCGAGCCAATTTTATGCCGTAACAATCGAAAACATTAAGCATGGAAGTGCGTGAGGTCATTCACGACAATAATGCGTGGATATTAGGGAGATCATCCATGATTTCATATAGGGCACAATCACATGCACCTTCATACTAGTATATCTACAGGCGAGCAAATGCTGCATAAAATAGATTGACTCTGCACAGTGTGTGAACGAATGTTGTGTAACGCCGCAGTGGTTCCGTTTTATGACGGTCGCTAGTGAAAATCGAATCAAGACCAGGTACACCATGACAATAACGCTCGATCAGACAGGTAACGTCCAACCCACTCTCTTTGTACAGACATACTAAACATCTTGCAAACACACATTAGAACACACTCGATGAAAGATAAACATCGTATCTCGTGAACGGCCTTTAGCAACACGCTCTATCTGAGACAAACAAAGCATCAAGTAAACAAGCTCAGCAATACACTCCATCCGTCCCTTGAATATAAACAAGCATAATAGCGTGTAGTGATACAGTAAACATTATTTGGCTATAGAGATCGCTTCTTGTTCATGTGAAGTGATTGTCAGTGGCAGCAAATGATTGAAGCGTTAGTAAATGTCGAGTGATGTCGGCGGCAGTGAAAGAGTGGAACATTACCTCCCATGATGGTTTACAACCACGACAGGCGTGAACGTTGGAGACGTAGCGGGAGGGGACAGTGTCATGAAACCTGGATGTCCATATTTCACCAGCGAATACATGTAACACAAGCAAATATAGGGCGATTTGAATTCTTTTCGACCGGACTTTTCCGATAGATGCTTATGTGTAATTGTTGCCAGCTTCCAACACTAGTCCGGATTCAAGACCGGATACAGATTTCTTTCATGGCATTCGCCCGTGACTAACTTGAGTACATATGTGAGTGTTCGTACTTAAGTGCACTTCTAGCTGCTGCATATACAATGTGCCACTATGCATATGAGACCATTGTGCGTTTAAGGGCACGTGCTGTTGATATGATGTTTCTTTGATTGCATTTCCCACGGTGATTGTAAAGTTTAAAATGTGCGTTAGATAACAATGGACTGATTATTCATTGATCTTTTGTAGTCTTTGACTTCACAATACAGCTGTGTATGTAACGACTTCTCATTTAACCTTGGCGTTGTAAATAACATGATAACAACAACTTCTTTGAGTGGCATTTTAGAAGTTGGGAAGTACAATATAGAACAAACTTTATGGATAACAACTTCTTTTTATTCGTGAGTGCGACGTTTCGATACAGATTCTTGTACCGTTATATTATGCTTGACAACGGTACAAGAATCTGTATCGAAACGTCGCACTCACGAATAAAAAGAAGTTGTTATCCATAAAGTTTGTTCTATAATGATAACAACACCCTTGAAGATAATCATTTGTTTTACGTGACGTCAGACATTGGTTTATATACCTCGAGGATGTCCCCGCAAGGTTGAGAGCCAACTTAAGTGAGGATCGGAAGGTATGATCTTTGTGTGACACAGCCGATTGTGTGTCACCCGGTATGTGTGTGTCCTGGCTGAATGTTTGTAAACCGGCCGATTATGTATGATCTGGCTAAATGTGTGTGACCTGTCTAAGTGTGTGCCCTGGCTGTGTGATCTAGATTATTGTATGTAACCAGGCTTGCTGTGTGTGCCCTAGCTAAGTGTGTGACCCAGCTGAGTTGGTGTGAAATAAGTGAGTGTATGACCTGTCTGAGTGTGCCTAGTCCGACAACGTGTGCGTGACCCGACAGAATGTGTGTCGCTGAACGCCGTCGATATATGTAAAGAAACCGTTTTTAAAGGTTTCGGCAACACGACCAAGAAGCACAATGTTTGCTGTACGTCATGGCAGTGTACTTTCCCTAGAGAAAATGTAATAGCAGTTGATTATTTACAACTTCTGAAACGCCAGCGAAAGTGTTATCTTCTCCAGCTTCATGAAATGTCAACTGTGTTTTGTTTGTGTTTCTCTACACATCACTAGACTCTTCAGATCATTTAGACAAAGTTGCAAAGAGCGTATCAATCACAGCACGGCCAACGAGTGGCCTTTACAGAGTGGAACCTGCCCACATCTTCCAGTGTAAAGCCCATTTATAAGAGTGGCAGTCCAAGGACATGAATACATATCATGGATTCCGTAAGTTGACCTTTCATCTGTAACACATGTTATAGTTGGGATTAGGCTTTCTTAGTAAAGTACAGATTCTCATTCTCTTGTTGGGTTTAGTCCCATGCGGGATTCGAACCCACACCCTTAGAGTCTGCAACCTAATTGCCAGCACACAAAGCCAGCCTCCTCACCCGCTCAGCCACCGCGACTTCCCAAAAACTTCACATTGCGACCTTTGATCTGACAGGATAAAATAACTGGTATTTGTGTTTGTGCCTGTGTTTGTGTATCTGTGTGTGTGTGTGTGTGTGTGCGTGCGTGCGTGCGTGTGCGTGTGCGTGTGTATTTGGAGCTTGGGATTGTACAGATGCGCATGTGAGGTACTTACGCCCATCAGATCATAGTCAGTTTTAAGCGCCGACAGCATTACAAACGACGATCCACCACCTACTTTAGCCAGCTGATATATGCTCAATATGGGTTTCACAGTTGAAGATTTGTCTTATATGGCACCAAATTATAAAGTGTGGATAATACTGAACTGTGGTTAATTAGTTGTGTATCAGACTGATTTTGCGAAACGAGTGCTTTTGGAAAATATCTCTCCGTGAGACACACTCACACTCTCGATCTGTGTGCTCGGATATCGGCAAGAGATACGAAGTCGTTCCTAAGTCATTGACAATGTTTATTAGTAAATTGCTCCCTAGGTTTGCGCATGCACACTTACTCTTAAACCGATCATTTCAGGCAATACATGAACTGACATACACCCGTGACCAGTTCTTGAAGACCAGAACTATCATTGACATTGATCCCAAAGCTCATGATGTCGGCACCGTAACAGACGAGTTTGTCTGTGAGGTACAGTCAGTGGACGAACTGCTTGACACCGAGATCGGATACCAGTACAAGGCATCCTGCTTCTTGTAGTAGTTATGCTAATGCAAACATTTGTGACATTAAAGTGCTCCGCCCGTAAACGACGATCCGCCGGAAGCCAATCACAAACGAACCAGAGCTGCCTCTGTGCAGTGACCTCAGGAAGAACAGGTCAATGAGCACCTGACACAGTTCAATCGGTTTGTTTCCACTGTTGTTTGTCCATTAAAACTCTGCCTAAAGCCATTCTCATTCCGAGTTGGCATGCTGACTTTGACAGTCTCAATAGCTCTGTCACGAATTGCTCCAATCGACTCCTTATTTCAAGTTTCTATGGTCATTTCATGCTGTCGGCGAGGTAGAAACAATCTGTTCAGGCCTTGACATATACGTGCTCCCTGTTCATATATATGTGCCTCCCTCCATACATGCGTATCTATATATTAAAGTCAGGCCCAGCGTCAGAATCATTAATGAAAAGTCACAGCTTTAGACAGTCACAGGGTTAAACAGTCACTGTATTATTAAAGTCACAACTTTACGATCCAAAAGGAAGACACTTATTCCATCAACAACCCACGTCAGTGCTTATACCTATTCCTGGTAGTACGCCGAATAAATGGTTTCTATAAATGTCAAACATTTCATCAACATGAAGATGATAGAGTTACATACTTCTATCAAAGGAAAATCACTGACTAATTTGTTTTCATGTGAATATACACCTATATTTATCCAACTCTGTGTAAGATGTACTTCCTGAAATATAACTTAAGGAGCTTGCGATGATAACAATTACCAAAATAAGAATCGAATTAGCTCTCTTAGATGAAACTGAAATATACTGATGACAGGATGTCAAACTAACACTTGGCATTGGAATTTGTCTCTGGAAATGTTTAACGTTAAATACCAATTAAAGAAGAAACACGTTATATGTTAATGTCTGTGGGTGGCGCTTCCAGATATCGGAAAGTGTTCTTGTCATCTTTGATGAGCGAGGGAGTGAGTATGGTTTTACGCCGCTTTTAGCAACACCAAACATTATCACAAGATGAGGGTTGGGGAGGACCACAAGAAATGGACATCACACACACTAGTTTGCTTTCACCCATTTTTGAACAATATTTCAATGAGACATCATAGAATGTCGTTTACCACTTTGCTAAAACCAAGACGTGATATCAATGATAAATCGATGTCCCAAATCACGACCAATCCGGGAATCTTTGAATCCAGGTATGGCTGGGAGACAAACATCCGCAACTCAAGATAGGCACCACCGCTTGTTCCATGTTTTGAATGTTTCCTCGAGTTAATGCTGCCTTCGCGCTCTATCCCAAATAGGTCTACACAGAGACATTCCCTTTGTACAAAGTATTCCCAAACAGATTGTCCAGCTATGTATTAACGACATCGGCACTGCAAACAGATAGTTTGAAGCTATATATTAACGACATGGGCACTGCTACTATTCTTCCTAACGACGTTTAGTTATATAAGTATCTGTAGCTCACCTTCATTCATTTAGACCAGACTAGACTGAACTAACCTGCACACAGTTATGACTGTTCTATTATCTGTAGTTTCCATGTATACCTGTACATATAGCGAAGTTGTATAACTTGGAAACTGGCGTATTACATATGTTAAAAAGAATCGTCGATGATAAAACCTTGTCAATTCAACTTAATGATCTGATCATTTTCTCACATTGATAATCTGTCAAAACTACCATTTACTCTTTTATTTATCAATATGTTTTACAAAACTAGGCTTTAATTTGATTTTTACAAAATTGATGCGAGAACTATTTTTATTTTGTAAGAATTCAGCTCATTTGCTTTAATTTTCCAAATCGATGAGCCCGCTTATGCATCGAGACTTTATAATGATTTATGAATCTAAATAACTTCATAATTGACGTCCTTATTGCTCAATTCAGTGGCGTTGACTACAATCGCCTTCAGCCAAAGGGCTGTTAACATGTCTGGATATCAAAATGAAATCGTATATATCCACTGTCAAGAAACGTCGCTTACGCTGAAGCTAACAGATAACTGGCTCGTTAAAGATTCCATGGTGTTAGAGGAGTTCCATAGAGATGTGAATCACAGTATGAATGTTATAGTGCACATGAATGAAATTAATATTTAAACATAGACGTAAGATACTTCAGCAGTCTAATGACTAGAGCATCTTGGAGTTCACTGAGATGGATTCTGATCGTCCGCATGTTTTCCTTTGGGCGCAATGAAGATTTACAAGCTGACACATGGAAAACAAACTATGGCCAAAGGATGGAGTATTCAGTACACACCAATCTGTCTGCTACTGGTTGTAAAGACGGGTATTGTTCATTAGGAATTGATATTGCTGAACAGTTGAAGTTGATTGCATTTGAATGACAAACAGATTTTCGATCTTGCTGGACAACCTCTGTGGTGATTACGGTTCTGTTGACCACTGCTGTAGTCTGAATCCATCATTTACTGGAAGTTCTTTCAGCCATAATTCCGTGATTTAAACTACATCTAGGTCATATCCTTGGAGATATGATAATGATTTGCAGACCAGTGTTACATCCTAAGTTACCATTGACGTGACAATAAAATGACATCGCAAATCTCTCTAGAACAATTCGATTATATTGTTTGGAATTTAGGGGTTTACCAGTTGACGTATAGCAAATATTGTCCAGGATTGTTCTATTGGGAAACTAATAACATTGTCTGAATTTGGTTTTAAGATGGTTATTTTGGACTGTCATCCCGTCAGACTGAATGAGATAAAGCTAACGTTAGAACGATATTCATGACACTAAGGAGGTTCTTGTTCCGTCACAGAATCGCCTCTATAACCTTCAACCAATCCTGTCTGGGAGGGAGATGAACCAACTCTTAGGCCTGTGGTGTCTATGGATTAGGTGCTTTTAACCTACGACTTCGATACGACTGTAAGTACAGCTATGGCATTTGATTATGCCAAGCAGGTGCGTGTTCTTCTACAAGGGACAACAGCGCCGGGTTCACTTCTTGCAGTAAAGGTTTAGAATATTGTCGTTCAGGATGTCGGTCTAGACGTTAACACTTCATTATCTGTCGACCTGTACACATACTGCTAGATCGCCGACTAACCTGACCGGAGAAAGAAAGTATATACTTGAACATTCACACTTGACTCTACTCATTACTGTGTTTTGTGAAGTTGTCACCCCATTCTTCTTGAGGCGTCAGTGTAAGTAATTGCAATACGTGTTTTATGTGTGATGCATTGGGTTTTTTTGTACTTGTTAACATTGTTTTTTAACAATAAGCAGTTTTCAGGAATGTATAACTATCCAGTGCAAGCAGTAGTGTGGAAGTTACACGGGTTTGTAACCTGTGTAACCTGGAATCTTCAAGAACAGCTATATAGACTACTCCTGCATGATATACAACTTTGAGGACGGTATTTAGACTATTTAGAATCTATCTCATCTCACATTACATTTACCCAAGTGGTTGTGTGGAAATCATTACACCTAACAAGATAAGTAACTGGACATGTAATAACATAACTAAGTGGACACGTAACAAGATAACTAAGTGGACATGTAATAAGATAACTAAGTGCACTCGTAACAAGATAACTAAGTGGACACTTAACAAAATAACTAAGTGGACACGGAAAAAGATAAGTAAGTAGACTCGTAACAAGATAACTAAGTGAACACGGAAAAAGATAACTAAGTGGACACGTAACAAGATAACTAAGTGGACACTTAACAAAATAACTAAGTGGACACGGAAAAAGATAAGTAAGTAGACTCGTAACAAGATAACTAAGTGGACACGGAAAAAGATAACTAAGTGGACACGTAACAAGATAACTAAGTGGACACTTAACAAAATAACTAATTGGACACTTAACAAGATAACTAAGTGGACTCGTAACAAGATAACTAAGTGGACACGTAATAAGATAACTAAATGGACACGCAACAACATCGATCACAATGTCGACATGCAACAACACCAGTGAGTCGACACGTAATATCCTCACTAAGTCGAAACATACAACATCGAGCACAAGACAACACGCAACGACATCACTACGTGGGCATGTAACAACATCGAGCACAAGACCACACGCAACGACATCACTACGTGGACATGCAACAGCATCACTAACGGATAACCGTTTCTGGTTTAACCTTTGTGTTTTCAGCCATAATTTCAACAACTGGTGTATACCTCCTTTGTATGGCCATGTCAATGTAATTATTTCAATACTTACATCAAAGGTTTAAGTAACATTCAACATCCAAGCAACTTGAACAAGGATAATACATTTACCTTGGTACGAACGCTGGATGCTTTTTTGGTTATATATTGACGATTTGATTAATAGACCAACAAGACGGGCATGTACTTTGTAGTTGTTCTGGGTTCTAGCTGCTGTAGAGTCAGTAGTGTGAGGTCTGGGACCAATAGAGCTGTCTAGCACTCACTAAAACGTTCATCCCATTTGTCTGTAGAAGTCATCTCCAAATGCACCGCCGTTAGGACAGGTCATTTATTACAGAGGATACAGGTTAGAGGTTGTTGATGCACTAAGATACTAACAATAATCACTTTCCCCTAATTCCTGTCATATAACCCGTAATGTTATGTTTCAGATGACCCAACCCTAAAAGACAAAATGTCGTAGTATTGTATATCTATTATATACAGTTTTCTATAAACAGTCCCAAATTATGTGAATTTGTCATGAGCCTCCACAAGTGACTGTCATCTATTGGTGAATCTCCTTGATTCCCCCCCCCCCTCCTTACCCTACCACTTCACTTCTTCTGATCCCTCATTGATTGAGAACGACTGCTGGTAAAGACACACACGAGATTAACCCCACGTTAACTCCTGCCTGTATCCCTGCATGTTTCACAATCTCAGATTTAGACTAATGCTTAGTCTCTGAATATAAACAATTTTCATAGTAACAAACAAGCCCATTTAAACTGAAAAGGAGTCCTAGGGTGGCCAGAGATTCAGAACCTGAGGAAATCTAGACTTGCTTTATTTAGGGCTTTAGCACTGCAGAGAGGGCTTGGCAGTAGAGAAAATAATGTGGTTCAGGGACTGTGAGACAGATTATCTCAGATCCTGCACTGCCCGAATCTGTCAATGGTTGGACGTTGGCTGTGTGTTTTGTGAATGTTTTCTGTTTCCCGTGAGTCAATGAACAGCCAGGTCGATGTTTGAAATAGGGAGCCATGTCGGTGTTCACTTGAAATGTACACAAAAGAATGAAGTTGGTTTCTAGGGAATGACAATCTGACAATTTATTCAACCGATCTTCTGAGGTGATGACTTCGCTGGCAGTTTAGATTTAAATAACTTCGTTTAAGGTTCCGTCAAGATACATTCTACAGAGGACGGGAAGAAAACCCATTGACATGTTGGCAACGCAATAAAAACAGAAATATCAACGTTCTCTCAAAATCCAATATAACTCAAATTAAATCTCCAAACACGGTAGCTAGGCAACGCCAGTTGCAATTTCTTTAGAGTGTTGGAAAGGGTTAAAGAACATGTTATAAGTCTCCGCCTGATAGTAGGGGCATGTAAATGGTAGGGTGCAGATCGTCTACATCTACGTCAAGGTGTGTGTTTTGATGAGTTGGTGAATTTTGATGCGCACAAAAACAACCTTTGTCTGGTGACCGTTGTGGAAGAACTGGAGATACGACCGTCTGGGGCAAGAAGTAACAAGCCACAAAAACATTTCCATAATCAGGACAAATCTCTTCCAAAATTAGCGGCACTCAAAGAAGTTAGATGCATTTTATAATCCTGACCACACCACATGTTATTCATGAATCGCTATCAAATACTAACGACACCAGGTATCCGCGAAAAGGTGACACTCGCGTCAGGTGACTATGTGAGCAAACGAGGAGACACACGGCACAGGCCATACTGTGACACGTAGTCACCAAGGACAGTCGCTATGTAGCGGCCATAAACTTTCGAACCACGAACCTTCTGGTGCGAAGTCGGAGGCCTTGACCACATGACCAGGAAGGTTAACTCCGTCAGCAAGCTGACAAGGTAAGGGTGTCATCTGTGAGATGACCCACGCCCTGCTACAGGTACACCCCCGACACAAAGGAAAGTTAAGATATACCTTTTGTCATAGTCTTATGGACAGTATTTGGTCATTGTGCATCTGTCTGCATACATCTATATATGAAACATAGGAACCTTAGCTTACACTTTTGTATCCTTTGAAAGTTTCAATGATCATCTCATTATATGTTTGTATTTGTATTTGCCTTTGTGCCTGCGGGCTGTACAAGTTTAAGTAATTTTATCAACATTCATTTCATGTTTGTTTTCTCGAACCTGTTTCTGGTAGTTTATTACACGTCTCTACATGCAATATGTATCCATGGTCAGTATACGGCTCTTTGATCCCTCATCGTCCTCGATAATCTCCAGGGTATAGTGGAGATTGATCGTAACGTATACCCTGGAGATTATCGAGGATGATCCCTCCTCGGGTTCACACATTCCTTTTGGTTAAATCTTGCTCAAGGAGTAAAATAGTAAGTATATACTTGAATTTGGACAAACATTTACAGAAAAATTACAAACATTTACAAACTTAAGGCATAAGACAGTTGTGATTCCTTGAATCACTATGTCTTGAATGATCAACGACAAACATGTGTAAGAAAAGCAAGATTTATGGATGTCTTTTCGGAGTGTATGCTTGCTCCCTTTATCAGGTGACCTGATGGTGACCTGATGGTGACCTGATGAAGGAACAAGCATACACTCCGAAACGTCGTGTTATTCACAATAAAGAAATTGACATCCATAACTCTTGCTTTTCTTATGTATTCCACTTCTAAATGCCCTTCAAAGATTTGAACAAACATGTGTTTGCTTTCGCCCGGTACTTAATATGTCATGTAAAGACCAGAATTCACACACACGAATGTTAAATATTGTATTACTTTATGGTTTGACTTTTTTGAAAGGTAGATGGTGACCTGGAACCTGAGTGAGTGAGTGAGTGAGTGAGTGAGTGAGTGAGTGAGTGAGTTTGATGTTTGAGTCCGATATATGTAAATGTGGAAGAAGGAATGTATTAAAACGAATCATGTTGTGTATTGTCCTTTTATGAAGTAGTTTGGTAGTATGTACAAGAATTAAATTATCAGAAAGTACCATGTCAAGTACGGTCTGTTTATGAAGTATCTGTAACTCACTCACTCACTGTGACTAATACCGCCATCCATACAAACAGAGGTCCACTCATGACATGTCAAGGAAACCAGGGATTCCAATTGCCCAACAGTCATGAAGTCGTGATTCAGACACCTCCCAACACGGCTGTAACGAATGTTCTCAACGTCCTCATGTCGGTCACTGATACTTTTAACATTTACAATAATGGAACTTTTATAAAAATATCTTCCTGCTTCAACCCCACGCGAAGACCAGATCGGTCTACTTACACAAACAAACATATCACGTCCTTATCGCAAGTCCGTGATGCAACAATATCTGACCAAAAAGAAGTATTTTATGAGGAGGTTAGACTTCTCCTGAACTTTATATAGTTGAAAGATTTTAACTCTGGCATTTGATGTATTGACTTGGGGAGATAAAAAGGACAATTCAGCATCTAATAACTTAGCAACAACAGGGGATTGACAGAAGGGAGGGGGTGTTGTGTGCTAAATGTGATATTAGTGAATTATAAAAAATGACAAAGCAAAGGTACTATTAACATGCATAACACCCAACAAATGTGGAGTTATAAAGCTTAACAAAGCCTGAGGTATAACTTTTTTTCAGAATATAAGCGGCTGAGATACTGACGCCAAATTTAAGATATATCACTTATCAAAATGAAAATATGTCAGTCAACAAATCCTGAGATATAACACTTAAGAAACCTTGTAGAATCAACGTAGAAATATAACATGTAACAAAGACTGGCTAAGGCTGAGATATGCTACTTAACAAGAGATGAGGTGGTACATTTAACGACCAGAGGTTATACAGCCCTGTGGGGATGTACAACTTTGAACAGTTGGGATTATCACCGGTCATCAAAGGGACTGACATCCAGCTCAGCCAAGGAGGACGGCATGTAGACCTTGTGCCATCTGACCAGTTCTGGACAATACACTAGTACATCCAGATACATAGGAATTGTAACCTGTCTAAACTGTCTCAAACAGATGAACATGTCATGATCCTATTTCACATATACCGTTAACATGTCACAGATTAAACAGAGTGCTGTTGCATATCGCGTTTCGTCAATTTACATATAAATGATGTGTTTCGCGGACAGACTGTGGGCGTGTTAATTTGACCGACATTGAATATCAGCGACTGCGTATCGAGTGTCTTCCATGGTGGGCACATGTGTTGGCCTCAGTGCTACACGTGGGCGATCGGGCGTTTTGTCTTGAAGTTGGTTTAAAAAACTGCTGATTACACGTAGGCGATAGGATATTCTTGTGTTGTTGTTGTTTTTTGTTTTTTGTTTTTTGTTGTTTGTTTCAAAATATTGTTTACCTAAAAGTGACAAAGGATTTGTCTGGAAATAAGGTGGCAATGAAGCAGATTATTAAAACATTCTTGCATGTACATGCGCATTATCATTGTATTCTTGTTTGCTGTTTAACGCTCATCAATATTCACAGTACATGACAGCTGTCTGTAGATAATGGAGACCTATCAAACCGGTGGCTGACATCATGGGCATCACCCTGACCACCCATCATATCGCCTCCTACAAAGACTGGTAGCTAGGGTTGTGTACCTTTACCCTGAAACACATATCATACCAGGTCCTTTGAAGAAGAAGAAGAAGAAGAAGAAGAAGAAGAAGAAGAAATCTATTCTCATAAATCACATGTTGCGACATAGAGAACATACAGATAATGTACAATATGAGTTTATTCATGGCAACAATAACCCTCCAAAATTACAATTATGCACATGTAATTATCCTTTGTCGAAGTTAAGCCACCGTCTTTTGTTTTTTATATGTTATTTGTATATTTGTTTTATTTGTGTTTTGTTTGTTGTTCAATTAATTTGTTTTCATTTTTCCTTTTGTTTGTTTGGTGTATTTATTTTTGTTGTTTGTTGTTTTTGTTTGTTTGATGTTAATGGGGGAGAGGGACGTCAAAGGTCATTTTCATCTATCATAATATAATATCTGCTGATTACTGTATAATTAATTTCTATATTTACAGCAACGCTGTCTTGTTATGTCGGACGGTACAAGTTTGAGTAATTTTATCAACATTCATTTCATATTTGTTTTCTCGAACCTGTTTCTGGAAATACAGTACACGTCTCTACATGAATTATGTATCTTATGTCTGTGTGCGACGGTAAGAAGACAACCTTGAGACATTAGACAACATCTTTGTCAAACAAAGCTCCGAATGTTGTGGGCACTCTCATGACATTGTAAAGAAAAATAATCGAACATCTTGTCACCTCCAATGAATATTCATGCAAGGTAAACGTGCGTTAATTACCCTTCTGTAAATCAATGACGCTATTGCGACAACCGGTTGTGAAAGGTCTAAGTTTCAACATCAGACTGAGCAGATAACAGACACTGTCTTGCGACTGCAAAGGCTGACACATGAATAAAATATGGAGATAGCATCGACCGTCCTCTCACTTCCAAGTGGCGAAAATGTGCCACCACGCCGTTTTTCAAATATGAACCTAACTGTAGGAGATTAATCAGTTGTGTCACTGGATTCGGTGTCCCATGTGATGTTTAATGCAAAGTGTTCGCAATAATGGAGATGGATAGACCCAAATCAGTTACAGGGACAGAGAAACGATATCACGTATTTTCAGACCTCTGATTTTCTTAAAAGCTCCAACAGCCACAGAGGGGATGAGTTCTCAGTTCAGCAGCCGCCCTGAGTTTGATGAACTGTCTCGCTATCATGGGCATCCCGCAGGACATTGGCGCATTACAGGATAAGTCAGAAGATGTCTTGCTGATGTATCGAATCATGGTAGCTGTATCCGTGACAGAGCAGATGACACAATAACGCAGACGACAGAACTGGTACACGTATCGAAACACCTCTTGCGTTTCATGCCGGCCTTAGTAATGGCTACACTTTTATCTCCGTTGTTCCCAATAAGAAGTGGTTATAGGTTAGCCCTGTTGTTCAAATACTGGCTGGTCTTGCTGATTCCCCACATGGGTACAGTTTGTACACTGATTCTTCCTTGATATCTTCAGACATAACATAACATATGAAAAATCTACGAACAGGTCATAACAGGCACAAACTGAAGACGACTTTAAGATGAGTGAGTGCGTTTAGTTTTACGCCGCTTTTATAAATATTCCAGCAATATTACGGCAGGGGACACCAGAAGTGGGCTTCACACATTGTACCCATGTGGGGAATAGAACCGGGTCTTCGACATGACGTCTTAGAATTAATTCATCGGAGCTCAATAGTAAACACCCAATCAAACAATGTCATCTAAGAAAGCTAAAAACTAAGTTTCCTTTTCCGATAAATAATATCAATGCACTAAAAATACTGATAAGCATTTAGATTGATTCGATCAACTATACCATACACTTTGAAGTTCGCTTTCTGAATGTCTTGATTGCGCCGTTCCGTACTTACGATATTACACGTGACGACTGCTCGTACACATTTGGACACCGGGTGGTCACAGTAAGTCGGATCAAAATACACGGTTATTTCTTTAATTATTCCATACCATCTCCCGCACATTGCTGCGACATTAAACAATATTCACAATCTGACTCGCTTACGCCTACCAGGAGAATAGAAACTTGAAAAGACATTATATTTCCGAACTTTTTTTCTAAATTCTCCGGTGGCTAGTGTCACCGGGTTCAGACTTACACGACATGCATTACCATACATACACGCCTCTTATCACATTATTTATCTGTTTGGTGATTTTCTTTAGATGTTCAAATCCAATGCAGAAAGTAAATGGCATATTTATTCACACAAAGCAGAAACATTATCTTTCATGTCACTGCATTCCAGCTTCAGAAATACATAGCATATTTATGCAAGACTTTTTATGTTACAAACTGCAATCTAGTGTTTTAAAACGTGTGTTCACAAGAGACACAAAACTGGCGCATACTTTGAATGTCAAAGAGACCTTGTGTTAAATCAAACCTTTTACTCAGATGCTTACTTCGTTTTGCAAAGTAGGATGTTGAACATGTCTGCGTATCTAGTTAGATTGTCGTATGTGTCTGTAAATGATTCAGACCCGTGAAGGTCCGGGTCTGATTTGATCTTTCAGTAGCCCATGCTTGTCGTAAGAGGCGACTAACGGGTTCGGGTGGTCAGCCTCGCTGACTTGGTTGACACATGTCATCGTATCCAAATTGCGTAGATCGATGCTCATGTTGTTGATCACTGGATTGTCTGGTCCAGACTCGATTATTTACAGACCGAAGCCATTTAAGTGGAATATTGCTGAGTGCGGCGTTAAAGTAAACTCACTCACTAACTCACTTTAAAAAATTGAAGGAAATGTTGGTTCAGTTCAAATTTGTCTGTAAACAGTCTGAAACCGTTCTGTCCTTAAAATATAGTAAGTTAAATAGGACATACAGATTTCTTGACAGAATCTTCGCAGTTTTGCTTTTGAGAAAATGTATTCGTCATTCGTTCTGTCTAATCTTAAGTACAGAACTGGAAAAGTGCAGACACTTATTCAGTGAAGAGGAATAAAATATTTATACCGGTCGAATGATTGAAGGGAAGTTACTCTAATTTACTCATTTGTAAACAAACATGGCGACGGGCACCTGCTAGCCCTAACGACAGCATTTGAACCTAGTTTTGCATACACATGTATAGGAATCTCTCTGTTTCAGCATAGAAGCATCATGTCGGGAGAAACAAAAAAGATCGATGGCCATTCTCCAGGTATGTCTGCTATAACAGTCGAGATAAACACACGTAGCAGAGAGTGACGGGCGGGCTTGTGGGATCCCGGGTGTTTACCGGTTGTCAAGTGTCAGTATTAGTAAATTAGGACGGTTATTCTTCAAACAAATTAGATTATTACGTGAAGTTGTGAGTGGAAGTTCCATTCTTTCATTTATGGGGATGTATTTTTTATGCATACACACAGTTACTGATTGTCTACAATTTATCGCTTGTCGCATCAAGGGGGGTAACTCAATGTAATCTATGAACATGTAGAAAGTTTTGCAAATATGTAACCCATTCAGGAAGGATGATTTGTTTCTATGCACTGTGTATCTAAAATTTATGGCTAGGAGGTGATGATGATTTTTATGGAGAAGCATGTACAATGTGAATGATACGGGCGGAAGTCCCCAATGTGAATGCCCCCAAAAAAATTTATGTACAAAGTAAGTGATCCCCTGCATGTCATGTACAATGTACATACTCCCTTGTCCACAGAAGTCACATCCGAGGGTGTATAGTTACTATAGGTACCGAGACATAGCCTCGTATCTGTCACCAATGTAGAACCCATAAAATATCTAAGTCCCATTATATGGGATTTGATGTAAGGACCTTCAGATCCACAGTTGCAGGCCACATAACCAAAGAGGTTAATCCCACAAGCAAGCTGACAAGATGAGGATGTCATCTATGGGATGACTCCATGCCCAGACACATACATATGGAGAGAGTGTTCATAGATACATGCAGCTACATCTCAAGATATTGCTGACTTATTATCACAACCAGTTTGAAAATTTTTATTTGCCAAAGAAGCAGCCATCTCTGGGTACGGTCCAGGTCTTTTTCTAAAAAGAATAATCAAAACACCCCTTAACAGTTGGAAAACTGAAAAATACCTTTGAGTTATTTCAGTGAACAAGTATGACCTCCTGGGTTTGGAGCATCCGTCACTGACGGAGGAGCGGATGATCCTGGCCTTCCAAGCTCTTGATGAACTCGTGCCACAACTTGGTGTCTTCACAAGGATCTTCCGCAAACTACGAGATGATTTCTTTGGTAAAAACAAACACTTGCGACAGTAGACTGAATGTTTGTGAACAGCTCTGCAAAAATGCTAACCCAAAATCTATTTCATTCCTAATGCACTAATTTTATCAAAATTTTATTCTCTTATTGTTTTTGTTCCTCCTTGAGAAATTTAAACAGAAAATGAATTAATGGTAGTATTTAGAAGACTTTCTCTGAGCTTGAGCAACTGTATCACTGGAATCAAAAGTCCTTAAGCACCTTCAGGTACTTTCAACTGTCAAACAGTACAAATTCTTGCACGTTTGATAGTAAAAATACAGTAATGTCATTATTTAAATACAGATCTTTAATTTTATTGGACACTGCTCCTCTTATTTTGTAAACATGCAGGCATGCTGAATTAGGAAGTGAGTGAGGAATTGTGGGTCCTGATAGCTTTTGGAAATATTCCAGAAATATCGCTGCAGAGGACACCAGAAATGGTTGTAACACATTGTACACGTGGGAATCAAACCAGTTCTTCGGCATAATGAGCAAACACTGTTACCACTTGGCTACCCTACTGTGTGTTGAGTGAGTGAGGGTGTGTGATGTATTTTACAGAGGCAGTGTACAGTGAGGAGTTGACAGGTAGTTCTGAGAAGGATGATAACGATGAAGATGCACGGTACATCCAGCGTATCCCCTACTTCCTCCTGGTACATAGGGTGTATAAGGAGAGACATGCACAGGGCGAGGAGCTCAAGGAACAGCTAGATGTTGTAAAGGAAAGGTACAAACGCAGTATCTGTATTGTTCAGTTCAGGCAAATGTCCTTATTTACAGATGAGTCTGCTGTTAAATGTAATATAACATTTTCAAACTAAAAAATGTTTCTCTGTTTGTTTTAAGTTTTTACAGCATTTTTAGGAAAGTAACCTCAATGTCAACCATGGCAACATATATTGTAATTTGTTGTGCCCATGTGCTGCAAGATTTGTTTGATTATTGTAAGGCAGAGAAGGACAATGTTCTGGTTTCTGTAATATGTTGGAAATGATTGAAAATGTAATGTTATCATTCCAAACAGACACAAATGAAGTACAGTTAAACACAGTTATGTCAAAGTTAAAAGGACCTTCAAAAATACTTCAAGTTATCTGACTTGACACAATAAATAGGGCATAAGCATGGACCAAACTTTTGCTTAGAGACTACTATAAGTTTGATACAATGGTGTTTGACTGGACTTTCAAGACAACATGAAACAAAGCTCACTTAGCATAATGTTCATTTGAGTTCAGTATTCACCTGTATCTAGCCAGATTTGTACAGTGATTTTAGTTTTGCAACTGTCATAACTCCCATACTTAAGCACAGGAAGAAACTGATGACAATAAAGCCAAAACTGTCCTATAAGTCTATAGGAGTTGTAGCATGACCATCACTTGACCAGTGGGTCCCAGGATAAGGTGCTACCTCTAGTTGTGTTCTTCAGTCTATAGGAGTTGTAGCATGACCATCACTTGACCAGTGGGTCCCAGGATAAGGTGCTACCTCTAGTTGTGTTCTTCAGTCTATAGGAGTTGTAGCATGACCATCACTTGACCAGTGGGTTCCTAGGATAAGGTGCTACCTCTAGTTGTGTTCTTCAGTCTATAGGAGTTGTAGCATGACCATCACTTGACCAGTGGGTTCCCAGGATACGGTGCTACCTATAGTTGTGTTCTTCAGTCTATAGGAGTAGTAGCATGACCATCACTTGACCAGTGGGTTCCCAGGATAAGGTGCTACCTCTAGTTGTGTTCTTCAGTCTATAGGAGTTGTAGCATGACCATCACTTGACCAGTGGGTTCCCAGGACAAGGTGCTACCTCTAGTTGTGTTCTTCAGTCTATAGGAGTTGTAGCATGACCATCACTTGACCAGTTGGTTCCTAGGACAAGTAGCTACCTCTAGTTGTGTTCTTCAGTCTATAGGAGTTGTAGCATGACCATCACTTGACCAGTGGGTTCCCAGGATAAGGTGCTACCTCTAGTTGTGTTCTTCAGTCTATAGGAGTTGTAGCATGACCATCACTTGACCAGTAGGTTCCTAGGACAAGTAGCTACCTCTAGTTGTGTTCTTCAGTCTATAGGAGTTGTATAGCATGACCATCACTTGACCAGTGGGTTCCCAGGATAAGGTGCTACCTCTAGTTGTGTTCTTCAGTCTATAGGAGTTGTAGCATGACCATCACTTGACCAGTGGGTTCCCAGGACAAGGTGCTACCTCTAGTTGTGTTCTTCAGTCTATAGGAGTTGTAGCATGACCATCACTTGACCAGTGGGTTCCCAGGATAAGGTGCTACCTCTAGTTGTGTTCTTCAGTCTATAGGAGTTGTAGCATGACCATCACTTGACCAGTGGGTTCCCAGGACAAGGTGCTACCTCTAGTTGTGTTCTTCAGTCTATAGGAGTTGTAGCATGACCATCACTTGACCAGTGGGTTCCCAGGATAAGGTGCTACCTCTAGTTGTGTTCTTCAGTCTATAGGAGTTGTATAGCATGACCATCACTTGACCAGTGGGTTCCCAGGATAAGGTGCTACCTCTAGTTGTGTTCTTCAGTCTATAGGAGTTGTAGCATGACCATCACTTGACCAGTGGGTTCCCAGGATAAGGTGCTACCTCTAGTTGTGTTCTTCAGTCTATAGGAGTTGTAGCATGACCATCACTTGACCAGTGGGTTCCCAGGATAAGGTGCTACCTCTAGTTGTGTTCTTCAGTCTATAGGAGTTGTAGCATGACCATCACTTGACCAGTGGGTTCCCAGGATAAGGTGCTACCTCTAGTTGTGTTCTTCAGTCTATAGGAGTTGTATAGCATGACCATCACTTGACCAGTGGGTTCCCAGGATAAGGTGCTACCTCTAGTTGTGTTCTTCAGTCTATAGGAGTTATAGCATGACCATCACTTGACCAGTGGGTTCCCAGGATAAGGTGCTACCTCTAGTTGTGTTCTTCAGTCTATAGGAGTTGTAGCATGACCATCACTTGACCAGTGGGTTCCTAGGACAAGTAGCTACCTCTAGTTGTGTTCTTCAGTTTATAGGAGTTGTAAAGCATGACCATCACTTGACCAGTGGGTGCCCAGGACAAGGTGCTACCTCTAGTTGTGTTCTTCAGTCTATAGGAGTTGTAGCATGACCATCACTTGACCAGTGGGTTCCCAGGATAAGGTGCTACCTCTAGTTGTGTTCTTTAGTCTATAGGAGTTGTAGCATGACCATCACTTGACCAGTGGGTTCCCAGGTTAAGGTGCTACCTCTAGTTGTGTTCTTCAGTCTATAGGAGTTGTAGCATGACCATCACTTGACCAGTGGGTTCCCAGGTTAAGGTGCTACCTCTAGTTGTGTTCTTCAGTCTATAGGAGTTGTAGCATGACCATCACTTGACCAGTGGGTTCCCAGGATAAGGTGCTACCTCTAGTTGTGTTCTTCAGTCTATAGGAGTTGTAACATGACCATCACTTGACCAGTGGGTCCCAGGATAAGGTGCTACCTCTAGTTGTGTTCTTCAGTCTATAGGAGTTGTAGCATGACCATCACTTGACCAGTGGGTTCCCAGGACAAGGTGCTACCTCTAGTTGTGTTCTTCAGTCTATAGGAGTTGTAGCATGACCATCACTTGACCAGTGGGTTCCCAGGATAAGGTGCTACCTCTAGTTGTGTTCTTCAGTCTATAGGAGTTGTAGCATGACCATCACTTGACCAGTGGGTTCCCAGGACAAGGTGCTACCTCTAGTTGTGTTCTTCAGTCTATAGGAGTTGTAACATGACCATCACTTGACCAGTGGGTTCCCAGGATAAGGTGCTACCTCTAGTTGTGTTCTTCAGTCTATAGGAGTTGTAACATGACCATCACTTGACCAGTGGGTTCCCAGGATAAGGTGCTACCTCTAGTTGTGTTCTTCAGTCTATAGGAGTAGTAGCATGATCATCACTTGACCAGTAGGTTCCCAGGATAAGGTGCTACCTCTAGTTGTGTTCTTTAGTCTATAGGAGTTGTAGCATGACCATCACTTGACCAGTGGGTTCCCAGGATAAGGTGCTACCTCTAGTTGTGTTCTTCAGTCTATAGGAGTTGTAGCATGACCATCACTTGACCAGTGGGTTCCCAGGATAAGGTGCTACCTCTAGTTGTGTTCTTCAGTCTATAGGAGTTGTAGCATGACCATCACTTGACCAGTGGGTTCCCAGGACAAGGTGCTACCTCTAGTTGTGTTCTTCAGTCTATAGGAATTGTAGCATGACCATCACTTGACCAGTGGGTTCCTAGGATAAGGTGCTACCTCTAGTTGTGTTCTTCAGTCTATAGGAATTGTAGCATGACCATCACTTGACCAGTGGGTTCCCAGGACAAGGTGCTACCTCTGGTTGTGTTCTTCAGTCTATAGGAGTTGTATAGCATGACCATCACTTGACCAGTGGGTTCCCAGGATAAGGTGCTACCTCTAGTTGTGTTCTTCAGACTATAGGAGTAGTAGCATGATCATCACTTGACCAGTGGGTTCCCAGGTTAAGGTGCTACCTCTAGTTGTGTTCTTCAGTCTATAGGAATTGTAACATGACCATCACTTGACCAGTGGGTTCCTAGGATAAGGTGCTACCTCTAGTTGTGTTCTTCAGTCTATAGGAGTAGTAGCATGACCATCACTTGACCAGTGGGTTCCCAGGATAAGGTGCTACCTCTAGTTGTGTTCTTCAGTCTATAGGAGTTGTAGCATGACCATCACTTGACCAGTAGGTTCCCAGGACAAGGTGCTACCTCTAGTTGTGTTCTTCAGTCTATAGGAGTTGTAGCATGACCATCACTTGACCAGTAGGTTCCCAGGACAAGGTGCTACCTCTAGTTGTGTTCTTCAGTTTATAGGAGTTGTAGCATGACCATCACTTGACCAGTGGGTTCCCAGGATAAGGTGCTACCTCTAGTTGTGTTCTTCAGTCTATAGGAGTTGTAGCATGACCATCACTTGACCAGTGGGTTCCTAGGACAAGGTGCTACCTCTAGTTGTGTTCTTCAGTCTATAGGAGTTGTAGCATGACCATCACTTGACCAGTGGGTCCCAGGATAAGGTGCTACCTCTAGTTGTGTTCTTCAGTCTATAGGAGTTGTAGCATGACCATCACTTGACCAGTGGGTTCCCAGGTTAAGGTGCTACCTCTAGTTGTGTTCTTCAGTTTATAGGAGTTGTAGCATGACCATCACTTGACCAGTGGGTTCCCAGGACAAGGTGCTACCTCTAGTTGTGTTCTTCAGACTATAGGAGTAGTAGCATGATCATCACTTGACCAGTGGGTTCCCAGGACAAGGTGCTACCTCTAGTTGTGTTCTTCAGTCTATAGGAGTTGTAGCATGACCATCACTTGACCAGTGGGTTCCCAGGATAAGGTGCTCCCTCTAGTTGTGTTCTTCAGTTTATAGGAGTTGTAGCATGACCATCACTTGACCAGTGGGTTCCTAGGACAAGTAGCTACCTCTAGTTGTGTTCTTCAGTTTATAGGAGTTGTAGCATGACCATCACTTGACCAGTGGGTTCCCAGGATAAGGTGCTACCTCTGGTTGTGTTCTTCAGTCTATAGGAGTTGTATAGCATGACCATCACTTGACCAGTGGGTTCCCAGGACAAGGTGCTACCTCTAGTTGTGTTCTTTAGTCTATAGGAGTTGTAGCATGACCATCACTTGACCAGTGGGTTCCCAGGATAAGGTGCTACCTCTAGTTGTGTTCTTCAGTCTATAGGAGTTGTAGCATGACCATCACTTGACCAGTGGGTTCCCAGGACAAGGTGCTACCTCTAGTTGTGTTCTTCAGTCTATAGGAGTTGTAGCATGACCATCACTTGACCAGTGGGTTCCCAGGATAAGGTGCTACCTCTAGTTGTGTTCTTCAGTCTATAGGAGTTGTAGCATGACCATCACTTGACCAGTGGGTTCCCAGGACAAGGTGCTACCTCTAGTTGTGTTCTTCAGTCTATAGGAGTTGTAGCATGACCATCACTTGACCAGTGGGTTCCCAGGACAAGGTGCTACCTCTAGTTGTGTTCTTCAGTCTATAGGAGTTGTAGCATGACCATCACTTGACCAGTGGGTTCCCAGGATAAGGTGCTACCTCTAGTTGTGTTCTTCAGTCTATAGGAGTTGTAGCATGACCATCACTTGACCAGTGGGTTCCCAGGACAAGGTGCTACCTCTAGTTGTGTTCTTCAGTCTATAGGAGTTGTAGCATGACCATCACTTGACCAGTGGGTTCCCAGGATAAGGTGCTACCTCTAGTTGTGTTCTTCAGTCTATAGGAGTTGTAGCATGACCATCACTTGACCAGTGGGTTCCCAGGACAAGGTGCTACCTCTAGTTGTGTTCTTCAGTCTATAGGAGTTGTAGCATGACCATCACTTGACCAGTGGGTTCCCAGGACAAGGTGCTACCTCTAGTTGTGTTCTTCAGTCTATAGGAGTTGTAGCATGACCATCACTTGACCAGTGGGTTCCCAGGACAAGGTGCTACCTCTAGTTGTGTTCTTCAGTCTATAGGAGTTGTAGCATGACCATCACTTGACCAGTGGGTTCCCAGGATAAGGTGCTACCTCTAGTTGTGTTCTTCAGTCTATAGGAGTTGTAGCATGACCATCACTTGACCAGTGGGTTCCCAGGACAAGGTGCTACCTCTAGTTGTGTTCTTCAGTCTATAGGAGTTGTAGCATGACCATCACTTGACCAGTGGGTTCCCAGGATAAGGTGCTACCTCTAGTTGTGTTCTTCAGTCTATAGGAGTTGTAGCATGACCATCACTTGACCAGTGGGTTCCCAGGACAAGGTGCTACCTCTAGTTGTGTTCTTCAGTCTATAGGAGTTGTAGCATGACCATCACTTGACCAGTGGGTTCCCAGGATAAGGTGCTACCTCTAGTTGTGTTCTTCAGTCTATAGGAGTTGTAGCATGACCATCACTTGACCAGTGGGTTCCCAGGACAAGGTGCTACCTCTAGTTGTGTTCTTCAGTCTATAGGAGTTGTATAGCATGACCATCACTTGACCAGTGGGTTCCCAGGATAAGGTGCTACCTCTAGTTGTGTTCTTCAGTCTATAGGAGTTGTAGCATGACCATCACTTGACCAGTGGGTTCCCAGGATAAGGTGCTACCTCTAGTTGTGTTCTTCAGTCTATAGGAGTTGTAGCATGACCATCACTTGACCAGTGGGTTCCCAGGATAAGGTGCTACCTCTAGTTGTGTTCTTCAGTCTATAGGAGTTGTAGCATGACCATCACTTGACCAGTGGGTTCCCAGGACAAGGTGCTACCTCTAGTTGTGTTCTTCAGTCTATAGGAGTTGTAGCATGACCATCACTTGACCAGTGGGTTCCCAGGATAAGGTGCTACCTCTAGTTGTGTTCTTCAGTCTATAGGAGTTGTAGCATGACCATCACTTGACCAGTTGGTTCCCAGGATAAGGTGCTACCTCTAGTTGTGTTCTTCAGTCTATAGGAGTTGTAGCATGACCATCACTTGACCAGTGGGTTCCCAGGACAAGGTGCTACCTCTAGTTGTGTTCTTCAGTCTATAGGAGTTGTAGCATGACCATCACTTGACCAGTGGGTTCCCAGGATAAGGTGCTACCTCTAGTTGTGTTCTTCAGTCTATAGGAGTTGTAGCATGACCATCACTTGACCAGTGGGTTCCCAGGATAAGGTGCTACCTCTAGTTGTGTTCTTCAGTCTATAGGAGTTGTAGCATGACCATCACTTGACCAGTGGGTTCCCAGGACAAGGTGCTACCTCTAGTTGTGTTCTTCAGTCTATAGGAGTTGTAGCATGACCATCACTTGACCAGTGGGTTCCCAGGATAAGGTGCTACCTCTAGTTGTGTTCTTCAGTCTATAGGAGTTGCTAGCAGCATGACCATCACTTGACCAGTGGGTTCCCAGGACAAGGTGCTACCTCTAGTTGTGTTCTTCAGTCTATAGGAGTTGTAGCATGACCATCACTTGACCAGTGGGTTCCCAGGATAAGGTGCTACCTCTAGTTGTGTTCTTCAGTCTATAGGAGTTGTAGCATGACCATCACTTGACCAGTGGGTTCCCAGGACAAGGTGCTACCTCTAGTTGTGTTCTTCAGTCTATAGGAGTTGTAGCATGACCATCACTTGACCAGTGGGTTCCCAGGATAAGGTGCTACCTCTAGTTGTGTTCTTCAGTCTATAGGTTGTAGCATGTCACTTGACCAGTGGGTTCCCATCACCTCTCTTGACCAGGTCCCAGGACAAGGTGCTACCCTCAGTTGTGTTCTTCAGTCTATAGGAGTTGTAGCATGACCATCACTTGACCCAGGACAAGGTGCTACCTCTAGTTGTGTTCTTCAGTCTATAGGAGTTGTAGCATGACCATCACTTGACCAGTGGGTTCCCAGGACAAGGTGCTACCTCTAGTTGTGTTCTTCAGTCTATAGGAGTTGTAGCATGACCATCACTTGACCAGTGGGTTCCCAGGACAAGGTGCTACCTCTAGTTGTGTTCTTCAGTCTATAGGAGTTGTAGCATGACCATCACTTGACCAGTGGGTTCCCAGGACAAGGTGCTACCTCTAGTTGTGTTCTTCAGTCTATAGGAGTTGTAGCATGACCATCACTTGACCAGTGGGTTCCCAGGACAAGGTGCTACCTCTAGTTGTGTTCTTCAGTCTATAGGAGTTGTAGCATGACCATCACTTGACCAGTGGGTTCCCAGGACAAGGTGCTACCTCTAGTTGTGTTCTTCAGTCTATAGGAGTTGTAGCATGACCATCACTTGACCAGTGGGTTCCCAGGACAAGGTGCTACCTCTAGTTGTGTTCTTCAGTCTATAGGAGTTGTAGCATGACCATCACTTGACCAGTTGGTTCCCAGGATAAGGTGCTACCTCTAGTTGTGTTCTTCAGTCTATAGGAGTTGTAGCATGACCATCACTTGACCAGTGGGTTCCCAGGACAAGGTGCTACCTCTAGTTGTGTTCTTCAGTCTATAGGAGTTGTAGCATGACCATCACTTGACCAGTGGGTTCCCAGGACAAGGTGCTACCTCTAGTTGTGTTCTTCAGTCTATAGGAGTTGTAGCATGACCATCACTTGACCAGTGGGTTCCCAGGATAAGGTGCTACCTCTAGTTGTGTTCTTCAGTCTATAGGAGTTGTAGCATGACCATCACTTGACCAGTGGGTTCCCAGGACAAGGTGCTACCTCTAGTTGTGTTCTTCAGTCTATAGGAGTTGTAGCATGACCATCACTTGACCAGTGGGTTCCCAGGATAAGGTGCTACCTCTAGTTGTGTTCTTCAGTCTATAGGAGTTGTAGCATGACCATCCTTGACCAGTGGGTTCCCAGGACAAGGTGCTACCTCTAGTTGTGTTCTTCAGTCTATAGGAGTTGTAGCATGACCATCACTTGACCAGTGGGTTCCCAGGATAAGGTGCTACCTCTAGTTGTGTTCTTCAGTCTATAGGAGTAGTAGCATGATCATCACTTGACCAGTGGGTTCCCAGGATAAGGTGCTACCTCTAGTTGTGTTCTTCAGTCTATAGGAGTTGTAGCATGACCATCACTTGACCAGTGGGTTCCCAGGATAAGGTGCTACCTCTAGTTGTGTTCTTCAGTCTATAGGAGTTGTAGCATGACCATCACTTGACCAGTTGGTTCCCAGGACAAGGTGCTACCTCTAGTTGTGTTCTTCAGTCTATAGGAGTTGTAGCATGACCATCACTTGACCAGTGGGTTCCCAGGATAAGGTGCTACCTCTAGTTGTGTTCTTCAGTCTATAGGAGTAGTAGCATGACCATCACTTGACCAGTGGGTTCCCAGGATAAGGTGCTACCTCTAGTTGTGTTCTTCAGTCTATAGGAGTAGTAGCATGACCATCACTTGACCAGTGGGTTCCCAGGACAAGGTGCTACCTCTAGTTGTGTTCTTCAGTCTATAGGAGTTGTAGCATGACCATCACTTGACCAGTGGGTTCCCAGGACAAGGTGCTACCTCTAGTTGTGTTCTTCAGTCTATAGGAGTTGTAGCATGACCATCACTTGACCAGTGGGTTCCCAGGATAAGGTGCTACCTCTAGTTGTGTTCTTCAGTCTATAGGAGTTGTAGCATGACCATCACTTGACCAGTGGGTTCCCAGGACAAGGTGCTACCTCTAGTTGTGTTCTTCAGTCTATAGGAGTTGTAGCATGACCATCACTTGACCAGTGGGTTCCCAGGATAAGGTGCTACCTCTAGTTGTGTTCTTCAGTCTATAGGAGTAGTAGCATGATCATCACTTGACCAGTGGGTTCCCAGGATAAGGTGCTACCTCTAGTTGTGTTCTTCAGACTGTTCAGCAAACACCAGCAGCTGGAGGAGAGCCTGTCGATGGTCACAGAGCTGCAGACCGGGGTGGACGACCTCACAGCCAAGATATCAGACCTTGAGAACACTGTTGCAGAGAAAAATATTGAAATTGTCAGGTAAGGCTACTTTATAGAATCATTTTTACAGGAACTTAAACATTGCTCAGCCCTTGTTATCTTTAAATACATGTTGGGGGTGTGGTGGGCGAGCTGGCTAAGGCTCTTGGCTAGTGATCCAGCGAGCATGAGGTGCTGGGATCAAGCCCACCTGTGACCGGGTGTAAAAACCTAGGAGTCAACTTTGTATGCAGATTCTTTCAGTGTTGTCACAACCCCAAGTGTACAGTACACAAACCTGTTCACTTAAAAGAACCCACGAACCCCGTTGGTATATGACCAGATGGTGGCCACATGAATACGTGCAAACACCTAGTTGCGTGTACAGCAACGTGCAGTAAACTTGGACAAAGTACTGTGACTATGTGTCCCAGTCCACCCAGCTGTGAATGGGTACCTCGTAAGGATGAAGCCGCAATAACTCGGTGTGCCTTGTGGCAGCAAGAGTTGTATGCTCTCCAGGGAGTTGAGATTGATAATAAGATGTGCCTTTGAGATTGATCCAATGATCGAGGGAACAAATACCAGCACCTTGAGCATGCACTAGTGCGTAGATATGTGCACTATATAAATAATAAATAAAAATGTTTTCAGAAAAAATACATGTCCTTGCAATTGCCAGATGAGGTATAGAAATATTTTGTATTCTGTATATTTAAAATTAATGTGTATGATTTTTTCTTAATAACAGATTGCTGCACTCAAATATCCTAATATGAAATAAAATTCAGATTTTGAGTATTTTGCTTCCTTACACTATAACATCAAAACAAGGAGTTGCATGATCAGACTTGGATACCAAATTGGTGTATGGCATCATGTGTGGCATCATACATCATACCCTGATGTACTGTGATGTATTCTGTGTTATCCCCTGATGTATTGTAATGTATTGTGTGTATCTCCTGATGTACTGTGATGTATCCCTTGATGTACTCTGATGTATTGTGTGTATCCCTTGATGTACTCTGATGTATTATGTGTATCCCTTGATGTACTGTGTGTATCCCTTGATGTACTGTGATGTATTGTGTGTATCCCTTGATGTACTTTGATGTATTGTGTGTATCCCCTGATGTACTATGATGTATTGTGTGTATCCCCTGATGTACTGTGATGTATTGTGTGTATCCCCTGATGTACTGTGATGTATTGTGTGTATCCCCTGATGTACTGTGTGTATCCCCTGATGTACTGTGATGTATTGTGTGTATCCCCTGATGTACTGTGATGTATTGTGTGTATTGTGTGTATCCCCTGATGTACTGTGATGTATTCTGTGTTATCCCCTGATGTATTGTGATGTATTGTGTGTATCTCCTGATGTACTGTGATGTATTGTATGTATCCCCTGATGTACTGTGCTGTATTGTGTGTTATCCCCTGATGTACTGTGCTGTATTGTGTTATCCCCTGATGTATTGTGATGTATTGTGTGTTATCCCCTGATGTATTGTGTGTATCCCCTGATGTACTGTGATGTATTGTGTGTTATCCCCTGATGTACTGATGTATTGTGTGTTATCCCCTGATGTACTGTGATGTATTGTGTGTTATCCCCTGATGTACTGATGTATTGTGTGTTATCCCCTGATGTACTGTGATGTATTGTGTGTTATCCCCTTATGTACTGATGTATTGTGTGTTATCCCCGATGTACTGTGATGTATTGTGTGTTATCCCCTGATGTACTGATGTATTGTGTGTATCCCCTGATGTACTGATGTATTGTGTGTTATTCCCTGATGTACTGTGATGTATTGTGTGTTATCCCCTGATGTACTGTGATGTATTGTGTGTTATCCCCTGATGTACTGTGATGTATTGTGCGTTATCCCCTGATGTACTGTGATGTATTGTGTGTATCCCCTGATGTACTGTGCTGTATTGTGTTATCCCCTGATGTATTGTGATGTATTGTGTGTTATCCCCTGATGTATTGTGTGTATCCCCTGATGTACTGTGATGTATTGTGTGTTATCCCCTGATGTACTGATGTATTGTGTGTTATCCCCTGATGTGCTGTGATGTATTGTGTGTTATCCCCTGATGTACTGATGTATTGTGTGTTATCCCCTGATGTACTGTGATGTATTGTGTGTTATCCCCTGATGTACTGTGATGTATTGTGTGTTATCCCCTGATGTACTGATGTATTGTGTGTAATCTCCTGATGTACTGATGTATTGTGTGTATCCCCTGATGTACTGTGATGTATGTATCCCCTGATGTACTATGACATATTGTATGTATCTCCTGATGTATTGTATGTAGCTCCTGATGTATTGTATGTAGCTCCTGATGCATTGTGATGTATTTATGTGTCCCCAGTCTGGAGCAGACGTTGGACACCACTCGATTGGCAGCAGACCTCATGCAGGAGAGACTGGAGGCAGACATACACCATCTGGAGGTCAGTCATTGGATACACATCATAACCACCAATCTCTGATTAACTGCTCCCTTACATCTCAGTGGCATTATTACTGAAGCAGAATGACATATTATACCACAAACGTGCAGCTGATACGGACCAAGACAATACATACGCCCAAGTAGTTCTGATATTTCATTGATAGAGGATACAGGATGGAAAATGTCTGCCTGTGTGTAGATACTAAGTATAACAAACATTGTAAACCAAAAGTCACTGTGTTCTTAAATCTGATTGGTTGAAAAATGTGATCAAATGGTATTCGATTCCCGGAAATTGGCTGCATATTAATACGGACAAACATCGCTCATACCATTGTATTTGTTATCGTCAGTTCAAATGAATTCCCCGTGCTTCAATAACACCCGAAATTGGCCAACACATGATGTTTATCTCCTAATTCAATCTTTCAGGAGGTGCTTAATGAGGCCAAGAAAGAGACGGAGTATCTGTTTAAGTTCAAGAAGGGCTATGATGACCTGTATGATGGTAGGTGCACACATGGACTCCATACACGGTGTAGTATAGGCCTACAGAACTCACACTAGCTGCCAGCACAACACTACTTAGCCATGCTGAAGAGAAGATCAATCTGATGATGGTAAGTGCACACATGGACTCCATACACGGTGTAGTATAGGCCTACAGAACTCACACTAGCTGCCAGCACAACACTACTTAACCATGCTGAAGAGAAGATTAATCTGATGATGGTAAGTGCACACATGGACTCCATACACAGTGTAGTATAGGCCTACAGAACTCACACTAGCTGCCAGCACAACACTACTTAACCATGCTGAAGAGAAGATTAATCTGATGATGGTAAGTGCACACATGGACTCCATACACGGTGTAGTATAGGCCTACAGAACTCACACTAGCTGCCAGCACAACACTACTTAACCATGCTGATGAGAAGATCAATCTGAAGATGGTAAGTGCACACATGGACTCCATACACGGTGTAGTATAGGCCTACAGAACTCACACTAGCTGCCAGCACAACACTACTTAACCATGCTGAAGAGAAGATTAATCTGATGATGGTAAGTGCACACATGGACTCCATACACGGTGTAGTATAGGCCTACAGAATCCACACTAGCTGCCAGCACAACACTACTTAACCATGCTGAAGAGAAGATTAATCTGATGATGGTAAGTGCACACATGGACTCCATACACGGTGTAGTATAGGCCTACAGAACTCACACTAGCTGCCAGCACAACACTACTTAACCATGCTGAAGAGAAGATTAATCTGATGATGGTAAGTGCACACATGGACTCCATACACGGTGTAGTATAGGCCTACAGAACTCACACTAGCTGCCAGCACAACACTACTTAACCATGCTGAAGAGAAGATTAATCTGATGATGGTAAGTGCACACATGGACTCCATACACGGTGTAGTATAGGCCTACAGAATCCACACTAGCTGCCAGCACAACACTACTTAACCATGCTGAAGAGAAGATTAATCTGATGATGGTAAGTGCACACATGGACTCCATACACAGTGTAGTATAGGCCTACAGAACTCACACTAGCTGCCAGCACAACACTACTTAACCATGCTGAAGAGAAGATTAATCTGATGATGGTAAGTGCACACATGGACTCCATACACTGTGTAGTATAGGCCTACAGAACTCACACTAGCTGCCAGCACAACACTACTTAGCCATGCTGAAGAGAAGATTAATCTGATGATGGTAAGTGCACATGGACTCCATACACGGTGTAGTATAGGCCTACAGAACTCACACTAGCTGCCAGCACAACACTACTTAGCCATGCTGAAGAGAAGATTAATCTGATGATGGTAAAGTGCACACATGGACTCCATACACGGTGTAGTAGTATAGGCCTACAGAACTCACACTAGCTGCCAGCACAACACTACTTAGCCATGCTGAAGAGAAGATTAATCTGATGATGGTAAGTGCACACATGGACTCCATACACGGTGTAGTATAGGCCTACAGAACTCACACTAGCTGCCAGCACAACACTACTTAACCATGCTGAAGAGAAGATTAATCTGATGATGGTAAGTGCACACATGGACTCCATACACGGTGTAGTATAGGCCTACAGAACTCACACTAGCTGCCAGCACAACACTACTTAACCATGCTGAGAGAAGATTAATCTGATGATGGTAAGTGCACACATGGACTCCATACACGGTGTAGTATAGGCCTACAGAACTCACACTAGCTGCCAGCACAACACTACTTAACCATGCTGAAGAGAAGATTAATCTGAAGATGGTAAGTGCACATGGACTCCATACCACGGTGTAGTATAGGCCTACAGAACTCACACTAGCTGCCAGCACAACACTACTTAACCATGCTGAAAGAAGATTAATCTGATGATGGGTGCACACATGGACCCCATACACGGTGTGTAGTATGGCCTACAGAATCCACACTAGCTGCCAGCACAACACTACTTAACCATGCTGAAGAGAAGATTAATCTGATGATGGTAAGTGCACACATGGACTCCATACACAGTGTAGTATAGGCCTACAGAACTCACACTAGCTGCCAGCACAACACTACTTAACCATGCTGAAGAGAAGATTAATCTGATGATGGTAAGTGCACACATGGACTCCATACACTGTGTAGTATAGGCCTACAGAACTCACACTAGCTGCCAGCACAACACTACTTAACCATGCTGAAGAGAAGATTAATCTGATGATGGTAAGTGCACACATGGACTCCATACACGGTGTAGTATAGGCCTACAGAACTCACACTAGCTGCCAGCACAACACTACTTAGCCATGCTGAGAGAAGATTAATCTGATGATGGTAGAAAGTGCAACACATGGACTCCATACACGGTGTAGTATAGGCCTACAGAACTCACACTAGCTGCCAGCACAACACTACTTAGCCATGCTGAAGAGAAGATTAATCTGATGATGGTAAGTGCACACATGGACTCAGCACACGGTGTAGTATAGGCCTACAGAACTCACACTAGCTGCCAGCACAACACTACTTAACCATGCTGAAGAGAAGATTAATCTGATGATGGTAAGTGCACACATGGACTCCATACACGGTGTAGTATAGGCCTACAGAACTCACACTAGCTGCCAGCACAACACTACTTAGCCATGCTGAAGAGAAGATTAATCTGAAGATGGTAAGTGCACACATGGACTCCATACACGGTGTAGTATAGGCCTACAGAATCCACACTAGCTGCCAGCACAACACTACTTAACCATGCTGAAGAAGATTAATCTGATGATGGTAAGTGCACACATGGACTCCATACACGGTGTAGTATGGGCCTACAGAACTCACACTAGCTGCCAGCACAACACTACATAACCATGCTGAAGAGAAGATTAATCTGATGATGGTAAGTGCACACATGGACTCCATACACAGTGTAGTATAGGCCTACAGAACTCACACTAGCTGCCAGCACAACACTACTTAACCATGCTGAAGAGAAGATTAATCTGATGATGGTAGAAGTGCACACATGGACTCCATACACGGTGTAGTAAAGGCCTACAGAACTCACACTAGCTGCCAGCACAACACTACTTAACCATGCTGAAGAGAAGATTAATCTGATGATGGTAAGTGCACACATGGACTCCATACGCGTGTTAGTATGGGCCTACAGAACTCACACTGGCTGCCAGCACAACACTACTTAGCCATGCTGAAGAGAAGATTAATCTGAAGATGGTAAGTGCACATGGACTCCATGCGGTGTAGTATGGGCCTACAGAATCCACACTAGCTGCCAGCACAACACTACTTAACCATGCTGAAGAGAAGATTAATCTGATGATGGTAAGTGCACACATGGACTCCATACACAGTGTAGTATAGGCCTACAGAACTCACACTAGCTGCCAGCACAACACTACTTAACCATGCTGATGAGAAGATTAATCTGATGATGGTAAGTGCACACATGGACTCCATATACGATTGTAGTATAGGCCTACAGAACTCACACTAGCTGCCAGCACAACACTACTTAACCATGCTGAAGAGAAGATTAATCTGATGATGGTAAGTGCACACATGGACTCCATACACAGTGTAGTATAGGCCTACAGAACTCACACTAGCTGCCAGCACAACACTACTTCTAACCATGCTGAAGAAAAGATTAATCTGATGATGGCCCAAGTGCACATGGACTCCATACACAGTGTGTAGTATGGGCCTACAGAACTCACACTAGCTGCCAGCACAACACTACTTAACCATGCTGAAGAGAAGATTAATCTGATGATGGTAGAGTGCACACATGGACTCCATACATGGTGTGTGGTATAGGCCTACAGAACTCACACTAGCTGCCAGCACAACACTGCTTAACCATGCTGAAGAGAAGATCAATCTGATGATGGTAAGTGCACACATGGACTCCATACGGTGTAGTATAGGCCTACAGAACTCACACTAGCTGCCAGCACAACACTACTTAGCCATGCTGAAGAGAAGATTAATCTGATGATGGTAGAGTGCACACATGGACTCCATACGGTGTAGTATAGGCCTACAGAACTCACACTAGCTGCCAGCACAGCACTACTTAACCATGCTGAAGAAGATTAATCTGATGATGGTAAGTGCACATGGACTCCACCACGGTGTAGTATGGGCCTGCAGAACTCACACCCTAGCTGCCAGCACAACACTGCACTTAACCATGCTGAAGAGAAGATTAATCTGATGATGGTAAGTGCACACATGGACTCCATACCACGGTGTGGTATAGGCCTACAGAACTCACACTAGCTGCCAGCACAACACTACTTAACCATGCTGAAGAAGATTAATCTGATGATGGTAAGTGCACATGGACTCCATACTGCGATTGTAGTATAGGCCTACAGAACTCACACTAGCTGCCAGCACAACACTACTTAACCATGCTGAAGAAGATTAATCTGATGATGGTAAGTGCACACATGGACTCCATACACGGTGTAGTAAAGGCCTACAGAACTCACACTAGCTGCCAGCACAACACTACTTAACCATGCTGAAGAGAAGATTAATCTGATGATGGTAAGTGCACACATGGACTCCATATACGGTGTAGTATAGGCCTACAGAACTCACACTAGCTGCCAGCACAACACTACTTAACCATGCTGAAGAGAAGATTAATTTGATGATGGTTAGTGCACACATGGACTCCATACACGGTGTAGTAAAGGCCTACAGAACTCACACTAGCTGCCAGCACAACACTACTTAACCATGCTGAAGAGAAGATTAATCTGATGATGGTGATCTTCCGTGGCAAACAACATTTGAGGTTTGTAGTTCTTAACCAGTTCTCAATACTCCAGTTTGCTTCAAACTGGAACTGAATATAACTCATGGAACGTTTCAATATACATTTGTTGTTCAAGCAAGACAAGCCATGAACTGTGAGAACTAGTATACGGTTTACTCTAGTCCTCTGGACTAAAGTACTGTCGGAAATGCTAGAAAAATGCTTTTTGACTTATATTTAAAATTCAGAGGTATTACAGTTACTTAAATAACAAATATCACTTTAAGAAACATCTACCTAATGTAGACCGTGGGTATAAATTTTGAGACATGCCCTAAAATGCGTTTTTACTGATGAAAATATCAAAAAAGTTGGACGTTATTTGATACAAACATTAACTGCCTGAGTTACGTCATCAGCATGCACAGTATCGACAGGTGAAATTGACACCTGAGCACTGCAGCTTCGGGCTAGGGGTCATCTCAATAGATGTTTTCATCAAAATGTTGAATATGTATGCATTATAGTATCACATTATTGGTTATGTAAAGGGATCATTTGTGTATGTGTGTTTGTTGTGAAATAGACATAAAATTACTGTACATTGGAAAGAATCTATCACTTGTGTTATCTTATCGATTGATTGTAGATGTGTGCAGCGTTTTAATAAATGTTTGCATGTCAACAGTATATTTCATTGAAAAATATGGATGTAATTAGGTCAGTTTAATCTAGTTGTGAACATTGGCCAAAGATTTAACGAAGTCACTGGTGTAGCTTCTTTAGAATATACATATATTCTTCTTCTCCTAAAGTTTGTAGACCTAGCCCGTCTAAGTACTCCCTTGTCAAAGTTGTCAAGGATGGTTTTCGATCGGTTTTGCTTTTGAGGCGGCCCCTGTCTTGTCTGATTTGTTTACAATATTGTAAACTTGTTGGTAAGACATACCAACAGCTCTACAAGTTCTGTATTAAACCATTTCTATACTAATGAAAGGTTTACCTCTGTCTTTTTCAAGCACAAAAACTTATAAACCTTTGCAACAATCGTCTGCAAATAGTTGGCCATAGTAGGCGGCTGTGATAAAGATGTGCATGCATGACGGAAACTTATTTATCAAGACTTAACATTTATAGTAATATTTCTTTAATAAAGCGATAATTCAGTAAAGTAACACAAACATTCAACATTCATTTGTTTAAGAAAAACGTTAATTTATATGTTTACACCACCTGTATTATTAGCATATAGTCATAACAACATGTATTTCTTAGGCTGCTGAAACAAGACCCCAGACCCTGACATACTTCTGGTTTGTTTCATGGACACGTTCATGCAACTGTGCATTTTCATATTTTCACCTTGTTTTAAATTGGATTATAGAGATATGAAGTAATCCAGTTAAATGAGTGAGTGAGTGAGTTTTGTTAAATGAGAAGCTAATGGATATTATTCTGATATCTGTAACTATTTAACACTGCATTTCATATTTGTCACTGTTATCACAAATAGGATTGCAGTGATGTCATGTCATGTCATGTCATGTGATGGTCAGGTGATGTCAGGTGTGTCATGTCATGTCATGTCATGTTAAATTTGCCGTCAGTGGTCATTTATCTGATGTCTGAATTTTTTCTCTCCTATTCCAAATTTAACACCTCATTGGAAAAAATGTAAATAATCATTTCCTACATTACCCAGCATTCCTTGAGAAGACTGATGAGGAAGAAGATGATTCCAAGACAAAGAAGCGAGCAGTCATCTCCACCAAGAGAGTATGTATCTACAGATCATCTCCACACAACTGGAAATTTCATAAATAATGTTTTATTTTTGTAAAAGTGAGTTCTATTTCAATGAAAAATAGGATCAGTAAGGGGTTAAAGAGGTATTAAAGCTAGCTCGCTCACTCACTCACTCACTCTTTCCGAGATATCTAACACAACCACCATTTGAGTGTAGATGCCTTGGTGCTCAGAAATGAGTATTAAATATCCCCAACAATATAATGGAGGGATCTTTATTATTTACATTTGGAACTGGATAAATAAGTGAGTTTTCAAGATTCCACCAAGTCTAGTCTACCAGTTGTCCGACTTCCATTTGTGGAAGTTGCGGATGGCTGAGCGGGTTAGGCAGCTGACTTTGTGTGCTGGCGATTAGGTGCCTGATTCTGAGGGTGTGGGTTCGAATCCCGGATGGGACTCAGCCCAACAAAGTACTAGAATCTGTACTTTACTAAGAAAGTGTAATCCCAAATATAACATATGTTAAAACAAATTTAACGATGTCTATTTGTTCATGTTTTGACAAGGCTTCAAATCCACCAGACAAGGAGTCAGTATGTTGTAACTGTGAGTGAGTGAGTGAATTTTAGTTCTACGCCACTTTTAGCAATATTCCTGCAAAATCATGGCAGGGACATCAGAAATTGGCTTCACACATTGCACCCATGTGGGGAATCGAACCCGGGTCTCCGACGTGATGAATGAACACTTTAACCACTAGGCTGAAGATGGGGATGAGGACCCCACCACCCCCTGTAACTATGATATTATGAGTGTATATCCTAACATCCACGACGCTTGTACTACAGGCCAACCTGATCAGCCAGATCGAGTGCTGCAGTAAACTTGAACAACAGCTTCTCACTGTCCTCAACACATCCATGGAGGGTGAGTCACTCCCTGATGTCATAGCTCTGAGCTATAGAGGTGGTCAGTAGGCATGTTATATATGGTATATCCCTTTAGCATGCTATAGAGGTGGTCAGTAGGCATGTTATATATGGTATATCCCTTTAGCATGCTATAGAGGTGGTCAGTAGGCATGTTATATATGGTATATCCCTTTAGCATGCTATAGAGGTGGTCAGTAGGCATGTTATATATGGTATATTCCTTTAGCATGCTATAGAGGTGGTCAGTAGGCATGCCTGTTATATATGGTATATCCCTTTAGCTGTGCTATAGAGGTGGTCAGTAGGCATGTTATATATGGTATATCCCTTTAGCATGCTATAGAGGTGGTCAGTAGGCATGTTATATATGGTATATCCCACTGCGTGCTATAGAGGTGGTCAGTAGGCATGTTATATATGGTATATTCCTTTAGCATGCTATAGAGGTGGTCAGTAGGCATGTTATATATGGTATATCCCTTTAGCGTGCTATAGAGGTGGTCAGTAGGCATGTTATATATGGTATATTCCTTTACTGTGCTATAGAGAGGTAGTCAGTAGGCATGTTATATATGGTATATCCCTTTAGCATGCTATAGAGGTGGTCAGTAGGCATGTTATATATGGTATATCCCAGCGTGCTATAGAGGTGGTCAGTAGGCATGTTATATATGGTATATCCCACTGTGCTATAGAGGTGGTCAGTAGGCATGTTATATATGGTATATCCCACTGTGCTATAGAGGTAGTCAGTAGGCATGTTATATATGGTATATCCCACTGTGCTATAGAGGTGGTCAGTAGGCATGTTATATATGGTATATCCTTTGCATGCTATAGAGGTGGTCAGTAGGCATGCTATATATGGTATATCCCTTAGCATGCTATAGAGGTGTCAGTAGGCATGTATAAGGGTAGGCATGTTATATATGGTATATCCCTTTACTGTGCTATAGAGGTGGTCAGTAGGCATGTTATATATGGTATATCCCTTTAGCATGCTATAGAGGTGGTCAGTAGGCATGTTATATATGGTATATCCTTTTAGTGTGCTATAGAGGTGGTCAGTAGGCATGTTATATATGGTATATCCCTTTTAGTGCTATATAGAGGGTGGTATATCAGCATGCTATAGAGGCATGTTATATATGGTATATCCCTTTAGCTGTGCTATAGAGGTGGTCAGTAGGCATGTTATATATGGTATATCCCTTTAGCATGCTATAGAGGTGGTCAGTAGGCATGTTATATGGTATATATATGGTATATCCCACTGTGCTATAGAGGCTATAGAGGTGGTCAGTAGGCATGTTATATATGGTATATCCCTTTAGCATGCTATAGAGGTGGTCAGTAGGCATGTTATATATGGTATATCCCTTTAGTGTGCTATAGAGGTGGTCAGTAGGCATGTTATATATGGTATATCCCTTTAGCATGCTATAGAGGTGGTCAGTAGGCATGTTATATATGGTATATTCCTTATGCTGCATTTGACAACTTTCTATAAGGCATTGTTTATCCATAAGGTGTTGTTGTCTGATGAGGTTGCCTGTAAGTGAATTTTTGTGTCAATGAGATTTTATGAGGTGGTCAGTAAGAAATTATATACTGAAGGAAACAAATAAGGGAACACCACTTCGTGGCAGTGTTCCTTAATTCATTCTCAGATTTCCTCCCACAGCGCTATTCAAAGCTGGTGATGAAAACTGGAAAATATTAAAGGAACACTTGAATTTTCCTGTGTTCCTTTATTTGTTTCTCTCAGTATATATGTCATTGAGGTGCTATACACATGGTCAGTGCTTGTGTTACCCACAGAGTATGACCACTTCCTGGAGGAACACAAGGAGGAGCTGGAGACCAAGGTGACCACAGAGGACATGACGGAGGCCGAGTTTGAGATACAGGAGATGGAGATAGAGGATGCCGACCAGCAGGTGGGGGGAACGATGTTTGACAAGAGGGAGGTTTGAGTAGGGAGGAGGATGTTTGACAAGGGTGGAGAACTGAGAAGGATGATGTTTGACTAAAGGAGAAGTGGCTAGTAGGGGTAGGATGTTTGACTAAAGGAGAAGTGAGGAGTTGGAATATGGTTGAGAGGGTAAGGACTGAGGACAGGGAAGATGTTTGACAATGGGAAGGACTTAGGAGGGGAAAGATGTTTGACAAGGGGAGAACTGATGAGAGGGCTGATGTTTGACTAAAGGAGAAGTGACTAGTAGGGGGAGGATGTTTGACAAAAGGTGAAGTTGGAATATGTTTGAGAGGGTAAGGACTGAGGAACACAAGTGTGAAAAGATCAGACTGGGTAAGATAGTTATGGTAAGAGCAAGCAGACCATTTGAGATGGATCAGTAGGGTGAGATAGATTAAATAGGGTGAGATAAATCATTTGGCAGAGACGGATCACATCCAAACTGTGACGATCAAAATACTTTGTAGGGTCACATGAACTCTGGTGAGAAGACTTCAAAATGACATAACCTAGTTCTTGTGACCCTCTCTAGCTCCAGGCAGTTCAGGAACGTTTCCAGGTGACAATAGGTGAGATGATGACAGAGCTTGGGTTGCTACGGCAACACAACACAATGTTGATGGAGCAGTTGCAGACACTGGAGGAGAACATGCCGCCATTGCCGTAAGTACCAACCTAGTTTGCCCTGATTGTGTTTCTAGGTTTGCTACCAGAATACATGTTCTCAAGGGTTTCATAAGGATGGTAAATATCTGAGACCCATGCTGCAATATAACTGATAGTTAATATCAACTCCAACTCACTCACTCACTCTGTTACACATACTGTAAATCACGAAATGTTTGCGTCACAATATATTTGTGAGTGGCAACCACTAATGTTTTTGTGCCATGATATTTTTGCGACTTGCCCAATTCTCAAGAATAAATTGCAACTGAAAGTTCTACCTAAAGTAAATCCAATCACATATTAAAAGTTGCCGCTAATCTTGAACTGAGCTCAGTAGAGTACTTTCCTAAAAACAACACATGCTGCATAGGCCAGATAAGCTTAAAACAGTTCAAAGGGATTATACTAATTGGAATGCCTCTAATATATTGTTGGACTCAGGAGCAAAGTATAAGGATAATGACATCCCCAAAGCTGTAAATCTCCGGAGAAGTGTGATGAAACCTATCCACGCCTGTTGGATGGTGTCGGCCTACCAAACGGTCTGGACTATCACACATACTGATTGAGTAACTTTTGTTCGAGTATCCCTTGTTTGACATGTGACTTGTGTGTACTAGTAATGCTAGTAATTAGTCTCCCCCAAAGTCCTGCCATTGCTTAATTGATATATTGTCTAGCTCTGTTGTTGATTATATGAACTGGTGAATAACAAAGAGATAATGAGATGTTATTTGTTGATTGTTTATTGCGTTTGACCAGCAAATTGCATCATGATATTTTTGCGAACTCAAGTCATTTGCAATTTTCCCCAAAATATCATGCTCGCAAAAATTTCGTGATTTACCGTACTGATGACTCACTGACTTGCTGCTTATTTCTACAGAACCAAGAAAGAGCACAAGTCAAACAGACTGGGAATTGAGACAGGCACAAAGAGTAGAACAGGTACGTTTTTTGCTCCTTTAATAATGAATGCAAAATGCCATTTAGAAAGTGGTCAAATGTAACATATGTTATATTTGGGATTACACATTCTCAGTAAGTACAGATTCTAGTACTTTTGTTGGGTTGAGTCCCATCCGGGATTTGAACCCACACCCTCAGAGTCAGACACCTAATCGCCAGCACCTGCCTGTGACAGTCAACTTGTATCTACTATCCCTGACTAAAGTGGTTATGTTCTCAGGCTCCATCTTGGGTGTGTGTGTGTGTAAATAATGTAAAATCTGTCTGATGGTCTTTGGGAGTGTGTGTGTGTGTGGCAGTCTGATGGTCTACTATCAATGACTAAAGTGGTTATGTTCTCAGGCTCCATCCTGTCTGTCGGTCTTTGGGTGTGTGTGTGTGTGTGTGTGTGTGTGTGTGGGGGGAGTCTGATGGTGGCAGCCTCTACTATCAATGACTAAAGTGGTTATGTTCTCAGGCTCCATCCTGTCGGTCTTTGGGTGTGTGTGTGTGTGTTGAATCTGGTGGTGGCAGCCATCTTGTGTCCACTATCCCTGACTAAAGTGGTTTTATTCTCAGACTCCATCCTGTCTGCGGGTCTGGGGCAGGGTGAGATGGACGAGACCATGACAGACCCGTTCATCCCCCAGGAGCGCGTGTTCAGCAAGTATGCTGCCATGATCTACACGTCTAACAACACAGGGAAGACTTTTGAAGAGTTCAAAGATGCTAAATATTGCCCTAGCTGTGGAGAAAAGGTAATTCAATAAAGATTTATTTCAGAACATTCTCACAAAAAGATTAAATGATTTACAGTACAACCAGAAATTATTGAGAATTTAAGATTGTAAATTTTTTTTTCGTTCACTCATTACTCACGTATTAAATGTGAATATTAGCAAAACATAACTCCAGATTCAAAGACTGGTGAACAGTTAGTATTTTGGGCAGCAATGCAGGCTTCAATGCGGCGGGGCATGCTACTGATCAAAGAAGTTAGAAAGTCGTGGTCCATGCTGTCCCAATATCGGACCACCTTTTCTTTCATTTCAGCAATATTTGTCAGATTTTGTCTTATTGACACTTTCCTTCATAAGTCCCCAAACATTTTCTATTGGATTTAGGTCAAGGCTATAACTTGGCCAATCTAATAATGTCATATTTCCGAAACCAGGCCTGTGAATGCTTTGAACGATGTTTTGGGTCGTTGTCCTGCTGGAAATTCCAAACATTTCCATAGAACACGTGAGCAGATGGAAGTTAATGTCCCTCGAGAATATCTGTGTACCGCTCACTGTTCATATGTTCATATTCCCTTCAAATACACAGAGGGGCATTGCCCCTAACACAGATATGCCACCCCACACGTTAAATTTCGGACTGTACTTTGGGCACTGATACAAAGGTTTTTCAGTTTGTTTGGTCCAGAATTTCAGTGTATTAGGAAACAGCCACACAGAACTTTCATCTGAGAAAATCACATTGTCCCAGTTAAAATTTCTATGCTGTAAGCACCAGTTCAACCTTCACTCCTTTTGTTCAGGTTTCCTGATCGGTGATGGAATTCCTCGACTTTTCTGCCAACCCATTGCATGCAGCTCAGTTCTAATTGTCTCCTTACAGACAGCCACAGTTCCTCTATCAATCATATCCAGCCTTAAGTTTCTAAACTCTTCCTTTGTTTTAGAAACAAGAATACCAAGCCGCCTCCTGTCACCGACAGTCAATTTTCTGGGCCTACCTGCGCCTCCCTGGTGCTCAATGCCATATCCATTTGCAATATTTTTCAAAACACGATAAACAGTGGACAAAGGGATGCCTGTTCTACTTGAAATCACTTTAGCTGATCTGATGTCCTTGTTATAATACTCTAAAATCAACTTCCTCTTCTCTAAATCATCCATACTGAGGATCACTGAAAATATCGTCTGCTAGCAAGTAAACAAAGGGGGATAACTCTTCACAAACTAATGAAAAAGGATTAACAGAGTTGTTTCTCTTGAATGAAACCAAGCACTTGATAGCTGGTCAAGGTTGTTTATACTAGAAATCCAATTAAACATATTCCTAAAATTCTCAATAATTTCTGGTTATACTACATAATGATAGTCTCATAACAAGATATGGATAAAGTAGGACTCTATTGACTCACCTGTTTGAGAATCGGTTCAGGAAATATTCCTGTCCCACTATATCTTCTCATGCATGTCTTATGAGCTTACTACTATGGGTATTGATTTGTTGGCTCTTGACTTGACTCATCCTCGATAATCTCCAGGGTATATCGTTACGATCACTCTCCACTATACCCTGGATGCATCCACGGCTTGGACCGATGATTTTATTACCTCCCTTGGCTGGCTTTTTATCCAATCAGGCGTCTACGCTGGGAAGTTGAGCGAACCAATCACAACTCTTACACTTTCGCTTCTTAAATTATCTAACCGTTTAAACTTGGCAACACAATTGATGCAGAGGTACTCTGAAAGAGGTAGAAGGAGTTCTTTTATATATTTTTTGAAAGTTTCAGATCTGTCAATTTGTCTGTATTATTTCCTCAAAAATCTGAGTGGCACTGCGAACAAACCTTCGCTGACTGCGACCGCTATCTTTGTTGACACTGGCAAGCTCGGATGTAACGGCGGCTTAGCTGATTGGCTACTGTGAGAATGTGGAGCCAGCAAAGGGAGGTAATATAATTATCGTGCCATGCCGGGGATGCATCCAGGGTATAGTGGAGAGTGATCGTAATGTATACCCTGGAGATTATCGAGGATGGAATTGACTGAAGGCAAGGAAGTCATGTCTTGATGGTTCGGACCACTGCTCATGCTTTCAGTCACCGGTAGTTACTACAAGCACAGTGTCAAATTCCTCTAAATCTTTAACCAGACCACAGAGCAACTCCTGAAACTTACATGCCATTTCCAAACATTTTATGTCCATGACCTTCACTTAACGTCAAGCCTAACTGATATTAAAAAGACTCAAAATAACAACATGATTCACTATTTTGGCACACAATCAGTATTCCTATTTCATTGTCATAACAAATGATAATGCCAGAGAAAGGGCAGGTTAACTTGATAACATACCAGTCCGTGATAAACAATGGCTGTCCCTGACCTCGGGACAAACAGGAATTTGGACAGTGTGAAAGAGCCTTCAACTCCTGTCATTATTTGGTGTATATTTCAGACTGTTGTGTGTCCGCACCGACTCGGGGGATCAGAGAAAATCTTCATCCTACCTCACAACTGCACACATATTAAGATTACTCGGCCCAAAGTCCGCATCAACAGAGATCTGGTGGAGTAAGTGTCGCCATGTCGCAATAGCAAAGTTTGAAGGAATGAAATATGTATGAGAATAAAACTTTTGTATTTTCGTTTTTTTGTAATTCTAGTTGTAAGAAAATGCTGTTTCCTTCTATTTCCACTTGAGGGACACAAGTAAGCCATCCAAATTCATAAGGTTAAACTATGCTTCAAATAAGGCATTCTTAAGGTTTGCATAGTAAAGATAAACTTGAAACCAAATAGTTTGGTAATTATTCGTTTCTTAATGCTGTTGATACCTCAGAAAAAGGTTAAAATCTCTGTTTTCCCTGATCATGATTCTAAGTAAGCCCTATACTTCTGGTGATGCATTTCACCGAAATGGTTGCAGTTAAAGACCTGTATCACTTCAGGCTTTACTCCTAGATCAATGGCAACAATGTTGCCAACAGTTAAACTTCACACACTCACTGAGTAGTGATTTCATTATCCTGAACTCTACCACTCCTTCCACAGGAGTATCATGAAGCCACCGACTCCCGACACTGCCTTCGACATGATCCCCAGCTCTGTATCCCAGCACCAGGACTCCTTGACCACGCCCACTGGCCCCCTCACCCCAGGGCTGTCTCGAGGGGGGACAAGCATGGCTGGAGGGGAGGGAAATATTGTGAGCAATAACATCTATAGTGACACATGTCACACGTGTACATATTTGACAAAATCTGTTTTGGTTATATACTACCCATCAAAAGTTTAGACTCACTAGTGTAAATGTAGCCACTTACTTGTCCACTGTTCTAAACTAGCTTTTTGCAAAATATTCCATACTGTTTAAAGGTACTGTTTAGTTATGAACTGGTGTATTGTAAAACATATTCGTAACATTGAAAAGATTATTGTCATGAGTTCAGTAAATGATTAAAATCTGTGAAAATTGGCGAATTCTTAACAAAACTTTACACCAAAACGCATCTGTTCACATGCACGACATTTGCTCATGCCTTTCGCAATTTGAAGCATCATCCTTGTGCAATTCATCTGCATAAGGTTTTCAGTTGGTTCCCCCAAGTTGGTGGAGAAATTCATCTTCGATGTAACCACATACATATACATAACATATAGTGAGTGCTTTAAGTGAGTCTAAACTTTTGATGGGTAGTATATTTTCAGCCCATCAAATATCGAATTGGGTATAGCATGTTTGTTTATTTAATTTTTTAAAATTAAAATGACAAATTTTGTCAGTGGAATGTAGCATGGACAATACCAAAAGGCGATAAAACCATGATGCATCTGGAGGAAAAGGGTTTTGGTTCAGGGTCTATTGTTTATGGTAAACTGGAACATTGACGTACAGTTGAAGTACTGTTTAGAAGGGAGTCAACCCCAATCACTCACTTACTCACTAACACTTGTAGATCCAGGTTAGAATTGGTCCTCAGCAACCCATTTCCTGTCATCAGGCTTGCTGATTTGGTTGAAACATGTCATCATATCCCAATTGTGTAGATCAATGCTCATGCTGTTGATCACTGGATTGTCTGGTCCAGACTCAATTATTTACAGACTGCGCCATATAGCTGGAATATTGCTGAGTGCAGCATTAAACAACAATGAACCAATAAACTGACCCACTCTAATGATGCGGTTTCTGTCCCCAGGTGAACACAATGCAGGCTGTGTGGGACGACTTCCGTCAGAGGACCAACGTGGACAGGACAGTCACCAGACCACTGGATCTTGTAAGGGAGCCTACAGTCCATTTGATTTCATTTGAGATCAATGAATTGCTCACTAAAAGGGAATCTAATAATTGCAACAAAACCAAATTTTGCATAGTCACGTGAAATCAACAGACCAACTCTGATGATTTGTCTCATAATTTTGGACACCCGAATGAAAAAGTTGTTTAACAAACGATCATTATTTTGTTGTCACTTTTCGCTATTTTTTATGAGGGGGACCACTTGCTGGTAGAACAACCAGGTGTGTGAGTTGCACATGTGAAATTGTAATTTCACTACACGCTTGTTATACATAGAAAGGCACAGCATACTGGGGAAGTGAGTTACAGAAGTTTCAAGAGGTTACATGAACAGAGACCTTATTGTCTCCCCTTGCAGCCCCGCACGGTGTCGGTGATGGAGCAGTTCCTGGCGTTCATCATGTGGCAGGATGACTACGGGGAGGAGGAGGATGGGTACCACTCAGTACTGGTCAGTAGACTTTCTGTGGACTCTCAGTAGACTCTCAGTAGACTCTCTGTGGACTCTCAGTAGACTCTCTGTGGACACTTGACTCTCCCTCAACTCTTGGTAGACAGTCTGTATACAATAGGCTCCAGGGCAACTCTCAGTGGAAACTTAGCGATTGGGTGATCTGATCTAGCTAGACACTCTGTATACAATTTGGGAGACTCTGGAGACACTAACTTGGTAAATGATTAGTAGACACATGGTAGTCACTTAATATAAGCTTGGTAATCATTCAGTAGTCTTTCAGGAGAAACTTGGAAGATATTTTTTTTTACATGTGGTAGACCCTTAGTAGATGCTCTGCAGTTGCTCTGTAGATGGTTAACAGATGATCCATATTTGACTGCAACTGAATGTGACACGTTATCATACAAGAACAATCATGATCATGTCTTACAAATCTTTCTGAAGACCTATCCCTTTCTTGTTCTATTGTTGAGAGTAACGTGTGTTGCCAGGACAACCTGTACCGGTTCCTGACAGAGCGCTACCTGGTGGAGGAGGTTGTGTACCTGGCCGCCCATGACTTCCTGTCTGCCATCACGGAGTACTCGCCCACCAACAAGGTGAGTCTCATGCTATCATCATGAACCTGACATCTTTGTCTAGGGCTGGCATAGATGGAGGATAGAATTCTTTCAGAAATATTACCAGGGCAGTAGTGTACACACTATTTGATATATTTTTATGTTGATTTTACAACAAATATATTCCTGCATCAGATTAATATTTTTGGTGATTTCCAGTTTCTTCAGCTTCTTGGCACTGTCCTCAGTGGCAACTTGGATGCTTCATGTCTACGGTATGTCCTGCTCATGTGCGACTACATCAACATCGTGGACTGGAAGGAGGTTGAAGACTTTCGGGCATTCGCATCAGCCGTCTACCCCTTCCTCGGGGTACGTTCCTGCAGAGTGGTAGAAATATCCCATACTGTGGAGTGTGAGATTGTGGCAGACACATTGTATCAACTCCCTAATTAGCCAATGAACTATATCTCCATTGCAGTATGTTAAATACCCTGGATCAATTCATTACCATAGCTTTGTTGTGAGTCTGATACAATACTAATAATATTTGTCCAATCAAATCTCTCTCTTGTGCAAGGGATGGTCAAGCTGAAGATTTGGTTCAGTTTCACACTTTGAGCAGCATATTTGAGAACAATCATTATCTACTGAATAGTATATATGAAGGTTTGTGTATTGACTCCCAAATGCTGCCATTAGTTTTCATACACATGAGTGAGTGAGTGAGTATGGTTTTACACCGCTTTTAGCAATATTCCAGCACTATCATGGCAGGGGACACCAGAAATAGGCTTCACACATTGTACCTAGCAAACACTTTGGGGAATCACCCTTCAATCTGGGCCTTAGAGCGTCCTACCGAGAGCATGGACGAGCACTGCGCCAACACTTTATGGTACTTGTTGGTCCCTGCCAGGTGCTTGGCATTAATGGCTCCATCACCCTTGATATGTTGAGTGGGGTATTCATGCTTTACTGCGGCATGGTATCGAAGTGGGCTAGCACTATAAAACCAGCTTAAGTCTGGGCTAGTACAAGCAGCCACACATACACATACACACGCATGCATGTCGTCATATGAGCGAAAAATTCTCAAGCACGACGTAAAACCCAATTTCACTTCACCTCACCTCATATGTTAACATGAACATATCAATAAAGAGAGAATTCTGTATTTTTCCTTATCCTGACTCATGTATTTTTGCTTGTCTTCTTCTCCTTGCGAACGTTAGTGGAACACTCTCACTCTCTCCTTCTTCGCCCCAATGGACGGTTGGGAGAGCACCTGGGTCTCCTACACGACACTATATCCTTTTCTTACTTAGATATTACCCTCTAAATTACCTTTATAAGGTTTCAGGGAGTATCCTTCTACAATATGGTTTGAAACTTATTATCAATTTTGACTGTTTATTCACGTTTTTACGTGATTGTTCAGTTTGTTTACATTTCATGAAAACCTGTTTTCGTTGCAAATTTAGGTTCTCTGCTGCAGACCCGCTATTGTGCCCCAGTTGCACAACAACATGTACTTCCAGCTCTCACTGTAATATTTGTCAGCATTTAACAGATTTTGATTTTAATAATTATCAGTTTTCTCTGCTTAGACGTGCTAAGGATAAATCCAGACGGCTGTTGCAAGTCATAGCTAAACCGGCTGAGTCTTTAAGGAACCGTTTGTCATTGTCAGACGACATGCTTCCTTCCAGTGATCTCCCGGAGGCGTCTTCGGAAGATGGGCGTGGGATTCTGTCCGCCATTACCTTGAAGAAAAGATTGTCTACTTCGGACAATTCCTCAACCCATACTAAGAAGAAGAAACCATCATCTTCTCAGAAGAAGCATTCTACAGTTAATCCTTCATCGAAGTCTTCCGGGGGCACATCACAGAATAAGAGGACTTTTTCTACTGAGATCGTCCCGATTGAGGAAATAGGCTTATATGACGAACCTCCTATCCTCATCCCAGAGGTACCGCCTAAGAAGAAGACGAAAGCCTCAGCTACGGTAACCTCAGCAACCTTATCTACACAGTCCGAGTTACCCCTAACGCAGGCATCACGGACCCATGAGGCACAGCGATCCTTGGACCCTATCGCTATCCTCTCAGATGTGTCGTCGCAGACGTTCAACCCCGGGACCTTCATGCAGCAATTCTCCCAACAGATGATGGACCTGATGGAGAAACGGTTCGCGCAGGAAAGGACCTTGCATGATGGACAGCCAGGTGGCTCTCATGCTCAAGTCATCAACCTGCGCGAGGGACTATTGCTGCATGAAGGACTCCGCACAGGTTGTGCGCCTGCGATGTCTGCTAGAGGTACTAGCACTCGGACTAAGGGTAGACCTGCTCTGCACTACTCAACGAACCTGCACGATTAAGGAATGGACGTTCACCGGACCTAAATAGATTGTCATCTGATGATGTGAATAATGAAGGACCTTCACGCAGGCAACCTGCAACGCAGAGAAAGAAACTTACACCTCCGAGAAGGTGCAGAGAGGCGTCTCAGGACTTGGACCCTCAACAGAATCACTCACCTGCACGCAGGTCTTCAGGAACGTCATCAAGAATGTCAACATCTCCACACAGATCTCCACGAAAGTCACCACAAAGGACCATATTGCCTTAAGGAAGGCAATCACGGAAACGAAGGCACACACCTCCACGCAGGTCTCCATGCAGATCTCCTTATAGAACTACACATAGTTCTACATACTCATCTCCACGCAGGTCTCCACGCAGATCTCCTTATAGAACTACACATAGTTCTACATACTTATCTCCACGCAGGTCTCCACGCAGATCTCCATACACGGAGGACACCGATTCAGCCACAATATTCAACTGGACATGATACAGAGGACGGATGGATGGAATCATATTTTCCGATTCAGAGATAAAATATTGGATGTAGTTAACGGACTGACCTGGCTTCACCCCTCTAAGGAGGAGAATGAAGCACTCACGCACTAATGACGGATGATGATGTGGAGACCATCAACCCTACCTCCAATTGACCCTGTCTCGGACGCATCTCTGAGGACCTTTGATGCAGACTTGAGGAAGGCAACAAAGTTCCAGGCCAAAGTATTCCGAATGATCAGTTCAACGCAGCTAGTTCTAAACTACACAATATTGACTCTTCATGAAGGCACCAGAGATAGATGAGAACTATAAAATCATCAACTACTCCCCGACCAAATCTTATAAGATTGATGACAAAAGCTGGCACAGATAGACACTATGACCAGGCTGACCTTCTTCGACTTACCAGATCAAGGGCAATTAATGAGATGCTCATCTCCAAGTTCAGGAACTCAAACTCGAGGAGGACTGGATGATTTACTCTGCCTTACTAACGCAGAAAAAGGACCACCAGTTTATGTCAGAGCATTTGGCATCCATATCAGCAGCATTGACGCTTGCTAGAAGACAGGGCTTTTGTCTTCATGCAACTGGAGCTTTAACGCTTCACTAAGACTCTTCTACAGAGCCATGGTCTACAACATCGGTCTTCGGAGAGATTGATAAGTTGCCAAGGAAGTCACAAAGGAATCCAGGGAGGTGATGATGATAAAGTCCATTGATACACTAGCCAGTGTCATCAAGCAGACGCCCTAACGCTACTCGGCAAATCTAAATTTGCAGGCATCCAAAGAGCAAGAGAAAAGAAATATGGACCTCCAGAAGAGGAAAGGACTTTTCACGCTTCATCCGGGACCTATAGAGGACATCCGACGAGGCAGGGCACCCAGAGGTGCCAGAGGATCTAGACGATGAATGACGGGTTCAGAACGACTGGAGTCTTCCCACCCCAGCCGTTCCTGTACAACCTTCCCAAGTGGGAACGCTTTACAACGCTACTGGGAGAATTGGGAATTCTTCAGGACCAATTTTATCCAACATCCTGGCGCCAAGCAGGATATCAAATACAACTACAAGCAGCCCCTCCATTAACGGACACACCTCAGGGCTTCAACCGCTGCCCATCGGATAGAGAGGTTGCGCTGAAGCTGTCACATCTCTACTAGAGAAGGACGCTATAGAGGTGATAGATCAGGACCAGATCTCACCAGGATTCTACTCCCCAGTTTTCCTTGTACCAAAGAAAAACTCCAAAGAAAAGTTCCGACTGATACACAACATGAGGACATTCAACAGAGATTATCTACGCAGACCGGCAAAATTCAGAATGATTCATCTGCCTCAACTACTATATCTCGTTCGTCCGTCGGACCATATGGTCAGCATAGGTCTACAGGACGCATACCTGCACATCCCTATACATCCGGAATCAAGGAAATACCTAAGATTCCTACTAGACAGACGACACTACCAATGGAAAGTCCTTCCATTTGGAATATCATCGTCCCCTTGGTTGTTTACACGAGTGACAAAGCCCATTGTCACATACCTACATCATCGAGGTCTACGCAGTGCGTTCTACCTGGACGATGGGATTCAGGCTCATCAAGATCCCAGTCATCTCAGACTACAACTAGACTTCACCATCAGGCTTCTCACTCAACTAGGATGGCTAGTGAATATCCTCAAGTCGGAACTAGAACCTACACAGGACCTGCAGTTCCTAGGAATTCGGCTCATCACAACAGAAAACCGCATAGCGGTTCCAGAGGACCGTTGGCTAAAGATACAACAGATGGTATCTCAAGCTCTACTCCGCGGGCTACTCACGCAGAGTGGCAAAGCCTGTTGGGTCTCCCTCACTTCAGCACAGGACATGACGCCCACTACAGGTCTTCGTGAATGCCCATCTGGATGATTCAGACTCCAGGACAGACTAAAACCATATCTACTATGGTTGACTCTGAGATCGAATGTTTGGCGGAGGTACCTACTTAGCAGAGCCGAGTGCAAAACTCATCTCTACGCGGACGATCTCTTCAGGGATGGGGAGCGACTACGACAAGGGTCTGTCAGCTAGAAATGGACGTTACAGGAGAAGGGTCTGCATATCAACATGCCAGAAATGAAAGCAGTCATAAAAGCCATACTCCACTGGACCACCATTCTAAAAATGCTCATCTGATGCATCATCAATCCACAGTGGCGCTCCACATAAACAAACAAGGATCGCATAAGGTCGAACAAGGAACCTTCTGGACCTTTGCTTTCATCTGTTCAGCATAACGGACGCATCTGAACATCAACATAAAAGCATGCCACATTCCAGGAGCCAAGAATGTGAAAGTAGACGACTATCTCGGCCCAACACAACCATCCCCAACAGAATGGATGCTACATCCACAGATCTTCAAACAGATCATACAACAGATGGGAGCTCGGCCATAGACTTGTTCGCCACAAGATTCAACAATCAACTGGCAACATTCGCCTCTCCAATACCAGATCCACGAGCATGGGCAACAGATGCTCTGAGCATCTCTTTGGGAAGGACTAAACGCCACGTTGCCTCCCCTTCCAGCTCTAGTAGTAAGTGTTGCAGAAAATCATGCAGACGCAGGAACCTGTAACTGATTTTGGTCACTTTATTGGCCAGCTTAGAATGTGTGGTTCCCATTCATACAAGAACTGGGACCTCCTCAACTGCAACTACCAGAGTGGATCTAACTTGCTAGTACATCCGCACACCAAGCAAGCACACGGGAACCCCACAGTGTTCCACTTACACGCATGGACTGTATCAAGGCTGCTTGAATAAGAGAGGATAATTCGCCAGGCAACAAAGCGTCACGCTAGCTTTACGTTAGAATCAACCCGCAACTTGTATGACGCACAAGTGGCTAAGCTTTGAGACCTATGCTTTGAGGAAGGGCTTCACAGCCATGAAAGTTTACACACCCTCAAGTGTCATCTAAGACAAACGGTTGTTAAAAGGTCAACACTCTCAACATACCTAGCGCATTGAGCTCAGTTATCACCATGAGGACGAAAGTGTAAACTGACTAAGGTACCAGAGATACTGGCCTTACTATGATCCTTCAAGTTGGAGGACCAACAACAGAGATTTAAAGTCTCGCTTGGGACCTCAATATAGTTCTACAGCATCTCACCAGTGACGCTTTATGAACCATTAGATAGGACATCTTATGAGTTCTTGACACAGAAAACTCTATTTCTGATTGCCTTGGCAACAGCAGCACGGATGTCGGAAATACATGCTCTGGACTTTGAACGGACACGATTTGATGCTCACCGCAACATCGTACATATGGGACTAAGATGGGACTTTATAGCAAAGAATCAACTACCAGGTCAACCTGACAGACAGTTCCACATCCCAGCATTATCATCAGTCCTTGGGCCTCAGGATACACAGGACCTATCCTTGTGCCCAGTAAGAGCATTAAAAGTCTACCTACAAAGGTCTAGGACCAGGAGACGAAAATTCAAGCGCCTTTTCATCCCTATATCGACAGAGACACCAACAGAGATCTCTCGCGACAACGATATCAATATGGATGAGAGCTGTCATCCTAAGGGCCTATAAAGCAGCAGGACTTGATCCTTCACGAGCCTCCAATCCACATGAAGTTAGAGCTCTGGCATCAACACTCAGCTTCTACATGGAAACTGCTCCATCACTACGATAATGGAGGGCTGCTTCTGGAAATCGGACATGGCGTTTGCCAACCACTACCTGAGAGACATCGCCACCGAGGACGCTCCGTATTCACCAGTTCGGACCGCTTGTTGTAGCACAACAACTGACAGTTCCACAAAGGCGCTGAGACAGAGTCTCGCCCTTTATCACGTGACTTGCAAAAGCCAACACTCTGGGGAGTTAGAGCTTTAGAGTCCATGTGCACGTCTAAGACAGACTAGCATGAGTGATAGACCCTGTACTTGTAAGGACGTACTCGTACATAAGAAGGGTCGCTTCTCCACTTGATGCATGCATCAAGAGATGGAGTTGCTCAAATCCACATATAATGTTAACAGAAGAAAGGACCAAAAGTTGACAAATTGTGGTCCCCCCATCAGAGAAAGCTGGAAGCAAGGGCAGCAGCAGCAGAACCTAGCAGTAATTAACAGTGCTACCATGAAGTTCCCATAGGGGGGGTATGCAGGACGAAATCACCAAGCTTGAATCCAGAAGTGGCATGACCCATCGCCAAACTGCGGGATTCTACAAGGGGGGAATAAGATGAGCAGGATAAGGAAAAATATGTAATTTTCTGAGTAAAATTGATATTTTATACTTATCCTGACTCATGAGGTAAGCTCCTCCCAACCTCCCTCAAGGCACTTTTGGATTTCCCAGCAAATCTAAGTGTCGGGCTTGAAATAATGGAGAGAGTGAGGAGCTGGAGAGACGGTTGTGCCGCTTCCTTGCCAAAACTGGGAAGGGAGAAAACTCTTGGTGAGTAGTGATTTTACGTCTGCTTTTTTGAAGGGAGCTTCAAAAAGGGGATTCAAGTGTTCCACTAACGATCGCAAGGAGAAGAAGACAAGCAAAAATACATGAGTCAGGATAAGTATAAAATATCAATTTTACTCAGAAAATTACATTATTTTAAAGTGATCTGAATCCCTTCAAGGTTAACCTCAACATATTTTCCAGGAGGACGACCTCGAGACGCTACAGATGAGCTACCAGTCGTTCAGTGAGAACAGGATCTCTGCTCACAATGTCTCCACCTTCATCATCCACATCATCCTGAAGTACCGTGAGCCCCGCTTCCTCGAGGTACAGCTCAGTTGCAGGACTGTACACCCTCATAGTTATATACCACTCAACTCTTATCAACCATATTTTGATTATTTCATATTATCTTAAAACAATAACTGAGAAAATGTTACCACATTAACTTGAAACAAATGTGAAAATGCCTTCATTCAGAAAATGAAATTCTCTATGTAACTTATAACATTATGAAATATGGTCTGTAAAATTTCATCTCTTGAAAAGAATCTTGAAGGTGATTGAAATCAGGCATATTTTGAAAAAATATGTTTGCTACGAATGTTTTTTCAAATTTATGTTTCATGAATTCAACTGTAACATTTTAATTTAGAAAATGCATGTGGCTTCCTAATAATATAAGATGAGTGAGTGAGTTTAGTTTTACACTTCACTCAGCAATATTCCAGCTATATGGCAGCAGTCTGTAAATAATCGAGTCTGGACCAGACAATCCAGTGATCAACAGCATGAGCTGAAGATCAATTCTAACCTGGATCTTCACAGGGTAATATAAGATGAACTAGTCTGATGATGCTGTATGTTCAAATATTGCCCCCTGGCTGTTGCAGCTGGAGAATCAGCTCCTGCCCTTCCAATCCCTTGAGGGGGGTCACCTGACAGGGAAAGAGTTCAAGGATGCCCTGGAGAACATCCTACCTCTGGTGAATGACCGTCTGCGTAAACGTCTCTTCCAGGAGGCAGAGCACACCGTCCTTGAGGAGGAAGGACACTGTGGCAGTCTCCATCATGAGGCTGGCTCGTATCCTTCACAATATTGTCTTATTATGGATGCAAAGGCTACCTTGGTTGTAATTTGAAAGACATTAATGTTCCATAGGCACAATTTTACCCTACAACTGGTTGGCTACTGCATGGTAGTTAAATGTGCTGGGGATCTCAGTATTGGTGACTGAGGTGGTGCTCCAGGCTACACAAACACCAACATATTTTCCCATTGACATCTATAGCAACATTAGAGTTTTATTAATCTGCCTGCAGCAGCTATTCCATGTACATTTGTGCATTGTCTAGCCATAAAGCAGCAATATTAACAAAACAACCTCAACCAGTTCCTTTGGTTACATTCACCATACATAATTCATCATGTTAAAAACACGGCTTTGAATATTAGAAAATATGGTCAGTTTTAACTACTGATGGATGTACATATAAGAAACACAAATATCTTAAACACAAAATCAGCCAATCACAGCTGCCAGATGATTTAATCTGCACTGAAGACTCCCTACTGCTTGTTAAACTGATTCGGATTTGGTGCAGTATAACCTCTTGTCTCAGTTGCAGTAACTCAATAGAGTTGCATTGGCATCTCCCTGAACCTCAGTAACTCAGTGTTTATGCAGAGTTGCATCCCTTAGAACTCCCTCTTGGTACCAGTTCCAACACAGAACATTTAGTTGTCAAAGTTTGCTGTACTGTTCTTGTATACCACCGACTAAAAATAAGGAACTAACTATGCAAAGTATCTGTCATTTACAGTACTGTGGTGTTCCATCTAAATGCTACATCTGAACACAATGACATTTCACGTCATGCATGAACACAGGTGATGCTCGTGCAGGAAGAAGCCAAAGTGTGAGGGACTATAGGGAAACACAATATTATACTCCTCACAGAAAGTTAAGCAACACAAATTTTTAGTCTCATTACATTTTCATTTATTGCAATTGTAAATCATGGAATGATGCAATAGAAAGGTGAAACATATGTACACAGAATAACAACATGAAATGATATTGAGCAATAATAGACTTACAAATCATCAAAAGCATGTACCCGTGAAACAGTCGTGCAAAATGTGCTGCATTGATGGAGCAAAATGTTAACATTACGGTTCAAGTCAGTTTTGGACAGTGAAGCAGTGTTCAGTAACGCGTATGACCACCATGAGCACAAATGCAAGCTTCTACACGTCTTGGCGTTGATCAAATGAGCCTTTAAAGTTGCTGTTGTGGAATGTTCTGCCATTCTCTTTGTAATGCCTGCTCAAGGTCATCCAGAGTCTGGGGGTGAACATGGAGACTGTAAACACGATTTCCAATAATGTCCCATGTATGTTCAATGGGATTCAGATCAAGTGACCTTGCAGGCCAGTCCATATGTGTGATGTTGTTGACCTAAGCAACGTCGTTAACAACTCTTCCTCAGGCATTATCATCCATGGACGGGCATAATCATCCATAAAAAATGAAGTAAGGACCTGTTTGTTGTACAAGAGGAATGATTACAGGTAGGTTTCCACCGATCAGGGTGCATGTGTGAAGAGTGGAGCAGATTCATGCCAGACACTTTGCATGTTGTTTCTGAGGGTGGTTGTGTTCGGGTGATGTAATCAATGTTATCAGATAAATAAATTTGACAGTCACTAAAGGTTATGTATTCTTTGAATACTGAAAGCTATTTACCCTTCAGTAACATGTCGGCAAAATTTGCTATCAATATTGATAAAGATATAACACTGAAAATACTTGTTGCTTAATTTTTTGTGAGGAGTATACTACTGAGGTAGAGATAAGCACATACTTACAATTTGACTAAACAGAGGCATGTGGGTAAAACAGAGCAGGGAACATTGATATTTCAAGTTGTCCAAATGTTTCTTTACAGTGGGCCAAATTATTGTTCGACATTAACTGCAGTAAGCAACAGATTGAAATTTGCTCATTGTCAACAGACTTCTATACTTTTACAGGAATGTCGACAACTGCCGTTAAACACTGGTTCCATGCAGGCAGTCATAAATGCCAAGCATCCAGTGAAAGAATTGCCTTTGGATTCAGGTAGTGCTTAATTACTGCTCATGTGTATGTGTGTTCAGTCTACACAATACTGAAGGTTCCTTGACAGATGTAAGAAATCTCCGGCTACCTTGTTTTGTGCCAAATTACTCCAATCATCCGGGAAAACATTGTGAAGTGTGTAGCACATTGGCGGGAGAGGCCATCAAGTGCTGGATCAGGTGAGTGACACCACCGATTTTATTTTTATGCATGTACTGAGAAAGCTGATTAGTCTGTTGGAGAACAATTCAAAATAATTTCTTTAGTTGTTACTTCTGAACCATACATAACTTCCATACTGCCTGGATAGCACCATAGCGTTGTAGGTAAACATACGCAGTGGTACACTTCCATTAGAAATAGAACATGGTAGATTTTCTCGTCCTAAGGGACCGTTCATAATTTATGGCTGGGGGGTTGATGATGATTTTAAGGGGGGGTCACACAATTTGTTCTGGGAAGGAAGGGGTCAGCAATTTTGTACACATATACTAGTGGGGGCAAATTTGTACATAAAAATACTACATTATGCTTAAAGAATATGGGAGGGGGGTCATTGATTTTGAACATGATATGCGGGGGGGTTTTCACTTACTTTGTACGTAAATTTTAGTGGGATCATTCACATTGTACATGCTTCTAAATACAAATCATCCCCCCCCCCTGCCATAAATTATGAAAAGTCCCTAACACACCACTGGCAGACAGGCTTTGTCGTCACTGTTGTGGTCAGGCCGTCGAAGACAAAGTCAATTTCTTAGTTAACTGTCCATATAATTCTGATCTTCGGTATGATTTGTTTCAAAAAGGTAGTATTCTATACCTAAACTTTGCTCAGTTATCAAACACTGAACAAGCTGCATTTCAAACAGAAAATATTGTTAATCCACTGGCAGCTGTATGTATCGGCATAAGCTATCATCCCTATAACATATTGATCAAACATTTTTTTTCTTAGTGCTTTCGCATGTGTGGTACTCCTGTTATGGTTTAATCTTATATTTTATTCACATATTGTCTAGTGTGTCTCATTGGCCATCTGGCCTGGTGGTTGTATATTTTATGCTCTTTTACCACGGTCATTATAATTGATATGTACATTCACGCGACACAAAAATAACCTATTTTGTCTGTCGGTCATAACAGCCTCATTAAAATCGTTCCTGCTTGAAATACTGCTTGAATAACTGACAAAATCAATTTACAGATAAAGCTCAGTGTGTGGATAGTTTGTTTGACTAATATCAGAAAAGAGTTTCTTATGGATCACGAGAAAATAATAAGTGCATATTAAGCAATCTGAACAATAAGTTGACTTCAGAGAAAACATACAACTGTTTTATCTAGTCAAGACATTACTTAAATCCTGTCATGTTTAAACTTTCCAGTCAAGCAGTCCTCTGATGGTCTCCTCTATATCAAACCAACATGCTCTGTATTGTGGGACGTCATCGTATCCCAATTGTGTAGATCAGTGCCCATGCTGTTGATCACTGGTCCAGGCTTTGTTTACAGACCACCACCATATAGCTGGAATATTGCTGAGTGTGGTGTAAAACTAAACTCACTGTATTGTATGAAGATTCTCTAGACATTTCATTAAGTTAGAACCTTACAGCAGTCCCTCCACATCTGATCACCATTGTTTCTAGTAGCAGGATGAATCATTTGCTGTTTTAACTTTCCAGTCAAGCAGGCCTCCGACACTCCCTCCTCTGTGTCTGATCACCAGGCTCTGTGCATGGCCAACGTAAAGAATCTTGCGTCCAATGTTTCCCGACGCACAAAACATAGGCATCAGCGTCTCATGACAGAAGACCATTCAGAGGACTTTGGGGAAGACTGGTGATCTGGAATACATTCCTAGAACCTCAACCTGAATTTGCGCCTGTTTGAGCTGCTGTCAGCTACTCTACTGACAATATCCTATCCAGTTGCATGTACATTGATGGCATGTGTGCAATTGACAGGTCAGCGTGATTGTTTCTCACTGTTGTGTATGCTGAATATTGCACTGAAGTCACCAAAATTCAGTGGGATCAAACTATAATATAATAGAATCAATGAACAAAACTGTTCAGAGTAGGAAAAATTGCTGTATGTTTGCATGTGCTCGGCGATACATCTATCGCGTGTGTGGATTGTCTCCCTTTATCACCAATGCCAAATATATTGATACTTTACTACATTTGTAAATAAATATTACTACATCTCCATTTGTGATGTCTCTTAGTAATGTTGTACAAATTGACAGCCAGGCGAATTATGGGATTATTACTATTCAAAGCATCTCGACTAAACACATCGACAGAGTGAGTGAGCTTAGACTGACGCCGGACTCAGCAATATTCCAGCTATGTCACAGCCACATCGAAATAACATTCATGAATTATGTGTGCTCCCTTTACCACCTGAAGTAACTGGTTACATTACTGTTGAGCGCAGATTCACTAAAGTAGTGTGTACATGCTCTCATGAACAGGATTTTAAAATCGTCTATTCACATATACAATCTTTGCCAAAACAATGCATCTTATTGACAGTTTGCACCTTCAGGAAGTCTACGGCCAAATCATGACCCCCAACAAATGTGGTATTCATACACTGTCGGTATACCAATGTTAATACTCAAGCTGACTTCTGATAATGTTGTGAGTTTGAGAGTTATAAATGATTGACTACATTCGTTCCTGTCCCATACTGTGTTAATCTCAACCCGCATATGGTCAACTACGGTTATAACAAACTCAAGTGGCCAGATACAAAACACAGTTCCTTATATCAGTCAGTTTGTCAGGTAAAGTAGCTTATGTATTTCAATATCTTACTATAAAACCGTATCTAATAGGCACCTGTGTAGTAATCGATATGTACACCTAGTATCAGCGGAATCATTTAAGAAGTAAACCTGGAACATGTCCTGTCGCAAATCCAGGCATTCCAAATAGATGATGGAACTGAAATAATGGTCTGACCAGTGTTTCTTGTATTGAAAACAAAACAACTCCTGCAGTAACAAATTATTTAATCCAATTTGTTGAGACCTCTAAGTTAGATCAGCCCTCACGATTATCGAGCAACCATACAAGTATTGACATACTAAATGTGGAAACAATGCACCAATTCTAATGTACTTATGGGTGAAAACATGTTTATACAATCAGACGAACGAGTGTAACAAGGAGAAACTCAGTAAGCCAACATCACTCGTACAACATATATCATATCCAAATGTTTGTGTAAATTAGTAAAAAAAAAGAAATAATAACATCAACAAAGTCGATGGATAACAAAAATGATCAATCTGGGTCAGCATGGTGAAAACATTTTCAATGTCAATTTCAAAACTTTTGGAAATGTCAATTATGCAGACGTGGCTGAACTGGATATGACATGGTTTCCATGGAAATGGATGAGCACATTAATGCCCTGGGCAATGTTAGTCAAGAGAGATGCAAAACATCCGGAATGACCTTCACCAATGTTGATCAATGTCTGTCAGGTGACATGTTCAAGGAGTGATTTCTTTCACTCGTCCACCATCTCCCTCGGACACAAATCGTTTGCGGCCTCTGAAAAGAAATAGGCATCATGAAGCCAGTGATCCTTTCACTCAAGTAACGGGTGATTTCAATGATAACACAAATCATATCACTCAAAACAAGTCAAAGAAGAACCAAAATTTTATATGTGTTACAATACCACCATTCGATAGACTTGAGCAACATATAAGCATTCCTTCCATCTGCAAGCTCCCCTTGGACGTACCTCTGTGGCAGCTCCTTCAGCAGCAGCGTAGACAGCATACCCTCCTGGTGGCACTTGTTGGCCAGCTTCTCCAAGAGGACATATGCATTGGGAACGTCAAGGCAGATATCTGGCATTGCATCATATACTCGGCGGAAGCCCTGGAAGCAGAAGTACTCATGGATATCACACAAACAGAATTACAAGCAACATCACAGAAAGAATTTTGCAACAACAGCAGCGGAAGTTGCCAAAGATGCATAGCTTTTAAAGCAAGTCTGAGGCATGAAACCAGCCAAACAGGGTGTCGGCTTAATAAACAAAGGATGATGTTCTGTTTGTTGTTCAATGCTGCACTCTGCAATATTCCAGTCATACGGTGGTCTGTATATAATCAAGTCTGGACCAGTCAATCAAGTGATCAACTGCATGAGCCTCGATTAAAAAACTGGGATACAATGACATGTGTCAGCAGAGCCATCCACCCGATCCCATTAGTCGCCTCTTACAAGAAGCAAATGTTGCTGTAGACCACTTCTAACCCGGATCTTCATGGGTCAATGGTATCTTGATAATCAGGGATTGAAAGATGTGATAAGTGGAACCAGACACAGTTCTTTGAACTGGCAGCTCAAGAAGCAGAAGAAGCTGGCTTTAAAAAATATATACCTGAATAAACTGGTTGGGGGTGACAATCATGGCCTCTGAGAAAGATTTAAGCAGTTCACACATCATGTCTCTTGTTCTGTCAGTTGAGTCCTCCAGAACTATCAATGTGGCCTGAAACACAAATATATCTTCAAGTAAAGCTCCTGTCTTCTGTAATTAGTTTGATTTCAAACCAATGTTTCAGAAAAAAAAATATCTGGTTTTCATCTTTTAATTACAGGAAATCATAGTTTCAACTTATGACAAACATTAGGATACACTTGTCTTCTGTGCATTGATTACAGGTTCTTATTACACAGTTCCAGTTTTGCTTACCTCATAGACAAGCTCGTGATGGAAGTGTGGAACGTCGAGCTCACGCAGACATCTTGTTGCTTCGTCCATGTCTCCTGAAGCTAGGTACTCCTTCAGCAGCATCACCATCTGAAGTCAAATCATGGCGTCTGAGAACAGGTCAGACATTGAGGTGTAGCACCACTTCCAGACATACAGTCAAGTCTGGACCAGACATTCAGTCAAGTCTGGACCAGACATATAGTCAAGTTGGGACCAGACAAACAGTCAAGTCTGGACCAGACAAACAGTCAAGTCTGGACCAGACAAACAGTCAAGTCGGGACCAGACAAACAGTCAAGTCTGGACCAGACAAACGAGAGACTGATGTTGTGAACAAGGCTCCATGCTGTCATGGTATTGAGTCTGACCACCTAATATATTAAGTTCTCTTTTCCAGCAAAGATCACTGATATCCCCATGATCCTGATCTGACTTTGTATGGGACAGCTAGTCATGGCTAACAAATACCTCTGGAGACATTTTTCTGCATTCAACCTTCTGGATTTAACATAAGCTAAACAAGGTGACAGTATAGTATTCCTCTTAAATATTGTTATTTACAGACATATGCAGAGAGCCTTTCCCAAAACGTAGTTCAGTCTAAGAAACAATGTTTGACCATGTGACAATACTTTCAGTTATTAAATGCAGTTATTTGTGATTATTACCACTAGCAGTAACACCTTGTTTTGGTTAGGTAGTTATCTGAAGCTAAATATGAAATTTCTCCTTACCAGTTTTAACTAGATAAAAGAAATAGCTTAATCTATGGTTGGCAAACATTTCCTTCCCACTTCGCTCAATACAATTCTGTGGTAATCTAATGCTGGTACATCCAGTCTCAATAGGCAGCAATATTTACCTGCTTAACGAGGTATTTAACGGGACGACCACCACCTGTTCCCCAGATGTTGTCAAGACGGACAATGCCATGTTTCTTGCTCAATAACAAGTCAGCTTTGTTAAGAGCACTCCTGAAAATTTAATTTAAATTCAGTTATATCAGAGAAATATATAAAATCAATTCAGCAAACAAAACAGGCAAAGATAGGATTCGGAATCTTTCAAATGATACCACTACTAAATCATCATGACTTAACCTGACTCGTCATGAGCGAATGCTGCTTCAACTCAAGTCTGCAATTTTCAAGGGAAAATCACATCTGGGACCGGTAAATTTGTGACTGTGAGCATAAGCAATGAACCATGCCATCGGTTTTGATGATACATTGTCAGCCAAACCAAAAGGCTTCAACTCATTCGCCATTTTCTGTCAGCTTTTAGAGCAAGCATCAGGTCCTTGGGACCTGTTTAACAACAAATCACCTGCAGAACAAAACCACTAACACAAACATACCGTGTGTGAGGACATTCAACCTTGCCCTTGTATCCAGTAATGTATTTTGGCGGGAGACAGTCATCGGCTACAGCTCTTGCAATGAACTGGCCAACAACCTGCAAAAGGAATCCAAAATTTTGGATTATGACAACAATTGCACAAGTATTAATTGTGATTTTTATCTGATATACTTTCTCTTAAGTCAAATATTCAAGAATCAAATTATTCTCTTAAACATGATAAAAATCATTATTCAGGGAGAAATATACTGGATAACTAACACATTGTGTGAAGGGATAGAGTGAATAGTGCTGAATACTACAATAGACTGCATCACAACTGTCAGTAGTGAGTTTTTACACTGCTTTTTGCAAATGTCCATTACCAACACAGGACACCAGAGATGGACTGCACACATTATACTCCTACGGGGAATCAAACCTTGGGCTTCAGGTAGATGCTACCCCACTGGACCACAAATGTCAGAAAATGAAATACGACAAACCACTGGCAGAAGGCATGAGCACTATGATGACTTCAATAAAGACACACGCCAGACAACAAAAGTTGCATATGCCAAGCATGAGGTACCCATCATTTATTCTACTGGTATATGGAATTTGAGTTGCATTTATTTACTCCCAACAAAGCAACAAGTACAATTACTGAACAAGCTACACTCACCACTGGAGCTTCTGGAGAATCTATTGTCAGGTCAGAGAGCCTGGAGAGAACACTGTCAAAACCACCTGAAATATCTGTTGACGTCAAGAGTTTACTGTACAAATCCGATATGAGTTGTGACGTCATTTCCCTATGTTGAGCTTTACGATCCAGAGCCATGCTAACAGCAGTCTCTATGATCTTTGGTTTATACTTCCTAACATTCAAATCAGACAGATCCTCCTGAAATACAAGAATAATGAAATAACAATGCGAATTGTAATTATACACTTGGTTTCTTCTGTCTGAAAAGAGCTGCAGAGATGGCAAATTATTGTAATCTAGCATTAAGAATCATCCATGCTGAAGCTGTTCATCACGTTGCCTCAGTTGAACACTATTCAACATGAATTACAGCTTGTTTTCTTGGAGAAACAGATCTGCCAATCACCAGGTTCTAAGGTACAAGTTTTAAGGGTTCATTGAAGACAACAAAAGTGAATGACCCTTTTGAGTATGATTGGAATTAGAAAAAGTGAGTCATTTTGAAAGCAGGCCCAAGAATACTTAGTGATCCTACACTTAGCATGGCAAGTCAGGGTGCTTGTTCAGAAATATTTCATTGTATTTGATACTCTAAAACTAGTGAAAGCACCTCCATTAGTCATAAATTTCCTATTTCAGGCAAAAAGAAACCTCAAACTATACCGGCTACTTCTCAGGGAAAAGCGATCATTTTTTAGATGAATGGAGAGTCGTAAGACAGCACGGCTGCAACTGGCTCACCCTTTCACTTGCTATTTGGTTTGCTGCCTATCAATCTCGTGAATGGGAGATTTTCACCTTTCACTATCCCATCGGCAGATTCTATGCCTTCAGCATACACTGTTTCAGAAAATACACAACAGTGTCTTTAGACACTTAACACTACCACTGTGTTGTTTACTTCCCGAAAATGGATAGAAAGGTTGGTGAAAGATTATTTATAAACATGATAAATGACAAACTAATCCATTATGTTCTCTTACATGTAGGATACTGGAGTTCACAACACCAACTCTATATTCCCTATACTAGTCTATAGCATGCTTGTAATGAATGTCTCACATATGCAATGGTCAATAGAGAAAGGAAAGTAACCCTTTAACTGTCAACAAACCAAATGTACGAAATCATTTACTATTAATAGTTCAACAATTTCATCCAAATAACACTTTTTCAAAGAGCATGAAATGAAAACAAAATCCAAAATATCCTTACATTACAACCAAAACATGTTTGGGGCAAAACAATATGCAAACTGGAAGTAGTCAATGTGATGGCCTCCTCACCTCAACCTCCCTCGTGTCTCCATGTTCGAAGTATTCAAGTAACACAGGTTCTAGCACAGCCTCAAACTCCCTCTGGGTCAACTCAGGGTCTATCTTTTCCACAATAAAATCTCCCTGAAACAGACCATATTCATGGGATGAATACATACATCAAATCAACTTTTTCAAACAGACCAATTGAAGAAAGGTTCGTAACAAACTTCATCACTAGTTACTTACTGGCAAACAAGGATAAGTTGGACCGGCGCAGAGAACGCGTTTACGAGAAGTAGGCGGTGCACGGCAATGAGCAAACCCATTTGGTTTGTGAAAGGTAGAGCAGATGTAGGCTAGTGCACATGCATTGCATGACAATGAAATTGATTCCCCACATAGCTGCACACACCTTGCTCATAAGACTCTCACGTCGGTGTAGCAAGTCGCACTACACTTGATCGCGGACAACCTGGGGCCCCTTCGCTAACAATGGCAAGCACCAGTGGGCGGCACTCATACATGCTAATACGGGTCAATTGTCAGGTCAGTGCTCAACTTATCCTTGTTTGCCAGTACCACAATTCTTTGTAAATTAATCAAAAGGCCCAGCTTATACATGCTGACTGGTCCAAAGGACACATACTTACAAATGTACTGTCATGGTAATAGTATTATGCAGCAGACAATATTCTGGCAACCTCATGGATGTTCAAAATGTACAAAACTGAGTCAGGGCCAGTTTGGGAATGGGACTGTTTCTAGAATGAGTAGTCTTGCACCAATTTTAGAATTATCATGGCAGGTGACACCAGAAATGGGCTTCACACACTGTACCCATATATGGGAAATCAAACCCAGGGCATGACAAACGCTTTAACCACTAGGCTACCCAACTGCTTCTAAAATGTTGTACATATATTTATGAGACAAAAGGTGCTTTGAGACCTTTTTGCTCCTGACATAACTCATCTATTTTTCAAGTCCGAAAAGCAGACGTTTGTCTATTAATAACATGTGAAGAGATCACAAATTCAACAAACATACAGCAGTATACCAGTTTTATACCAAAGTGAATGCTTATATACTACTGGAAGTGATTTCGCCAAAAAATGTTGAAAACATTCATTGCTAGGATTATTTCGAGAGTTTTGTGAAGAGATGATTGATTGCTGAAAATAGCTTATGCACACTCAATGAACCAAGCTTGACGTCACAGGGTCTTTGTTTGCCAGTGTATCTTGTGACAAACTTTTACCAATTATAGCATCACATCCATTGGGTGTTGTTACATACCTGTACAGTTTATGGTGCTACTAAGGTAGACCATTGTATGTACAAACTTTAAATTAATAGATCTCATCTTTTAATGTTATTCTAATTATTTTCCATATCAGGATAATGTTGGATGATTGCATCAATGTAATAGCAATGTCATGAACCTTGTAAATAGTTCTGTCATCTGTCAAACCAAAATCTGCCAGCTTCCAACACTAATCTCGACTCCAGAACCCAGATCATGAATATTCATAAATGCACTCACATCACTTCTCAAGGCCTCTTATTTTATCGCTGCTGCCACTTACTTGATCTAATGTATTGCCTCTTTTTTCATTGTAAACAAAGGTTTTTCAATGTAATTTACTTATAATCCTCTATCTTGTTATCTACTGATGTCACCATTCAGACGTGTATGTACAGATTTCAGGGTTAATCTTGGTGTTCTATTTTGGAAGTCTTGTTGTAAAAATATTTCCAGGAACTCAAATAATTTTCTCACCTAACCCAGCCAAAGATCAGAACTTTCATTTTCGCTAAGGCTGATATACTCTGCATGTGAGGTACAAATCAGTCTAAGTAAACTTAGGCTCAGTACTATTCGTTAGCTATACTGAGTCTAAAAAACCCTAGTAGAAGGTCGCGTCAGCTAACCTTTGACATGTTTGAGTGACCTATGACTGTCGAACTAAAGGGTCCAACCTAACATGAGATGGCCAAACTGATTTAACCAATCAGACAACAGCTACTTTTGGGTTCAGTGGGACTTATAAACTTACAAAATGGCGACGCAAGATGAAATTGACATAAAATACAGATATTTGACCTGCAGTATATACGCTTAGGGGTTTCTGATGACATGATTACTATTAGCATATATTTCCACAAGATGACATCTTGACAAAAACACTTATTTTCAGCGATAGGTTACTCACTGTTGTGAATAATGGCGTCCTCCATGTGTACCACTTTTTATCATTTTTCGCAGAAAAATAGCATTCGGAATCGTTCAAATACAAACATTTTCGAGGTAAAAGTTCAAACAAGGTGTGTGAATGTTAACTTTCATGATTTGGTCAGCTGTGTTCTGATTGGTCAATTCAATAGGTTAGCTACCGCAACCTTCTACTAGGTTTTCTTAGACTCAGTATAGCGGTGTAACGAATAATACTGAGCTTAAGTTTACATAGACTGATGTTCAAATGCACATTCCAAAACAATTTCTACAAACTTGACAGTTTTATGTGCAATGAGTGATTAAGGTGTTGTGTCACCATGAGACACAGCTCCTTCAAAGCTTGTTGTTTCAGCATGACTAGTGTACAACTCAACTTCTGATCTGCTGATAAGCTTATCAAGACAACTCACTCTTATCACGTTAAACAAACACAGAGATTTTTCCAAGGTTCCAAACTAAATGCTCTTATCTGGTAAAGTAGGAAAATTAATAATATTTTCTTCATAACTGGGATTTTTTATGTTCAGATTTTATTCATAGGATTTGTGACAGTGCAATCTATATAACTTAAAAGTAAGCATTAACACAATTAACTTGATTTAGCCTTATCTATATCTGCTAACGGTGAAACAACATTCACCTCATTAAAGCCATAACAACAGTTACAACCTTATCATAATGAATTAGGAAATTCATATTCAGATTTTGTGATGCTGACCAACATTTGCTGCAGACTTGGGTCGAAGATCAGCCTTTTAGCATCTAGACAATTCCCTGCACATACATACGTAAATGGCCTGAGTGACTGAGTCTAGTAATAGCTTAACCATAAGCATAGTTGGCACAGATTCCACACATGCCACTACTATAAACTACTGGCAACAATTTTTGTAGCACAGAATCATACTACAGGACTATTAGTATTATTACCACAATAATCATGGTGATAAATCATTTCTCTAGACCTATTTATTGACATGCATTTCCCAATCTGCAGCCAGTGTCTGAAAAAATACCCATATATGAACTGAAACTTTCCCTATTCATAATTTATGTGGCAACAGTTATAATGTTTTATGATGGCTTGGACAAGGTGATTTGTAATCAGCAAGGGAAAAAAAAAAGAGGACAAAGGATTAAATTGTTTGTTTTTAACAACTTCACTGAAAATGTTGACTGACATGTTACACATTTCCTAATTTATATAAAAAATGTAAGCTAAAATATTCTTTAAAGTGAGTGAGTGAGCGAGTTTAGCTTTACGCCGCACTCCGCAATATTCCAGCCATATAGCGGCAGTCTGTAAATAATTCGAGTCTGGACCAGACAATCCCGTGATCATAGCATGAGCATCAATCTGCGCAATTGGTAACCGATGACACGTGTCAACCAAGTCAGTGAGCCTGACAACCTGATGCCGTAAGTCACCTCTTACAACAAGCATGGGCTACTGAAGATCAATATTCTTTAAAGAAAATGACTCTTTCCCAATCTACTAGCTGGACACCCCTTGTTTGGACTTAGGCAAATCCATGTGCTGTCAAAAAAGAGAAGTACAAATATCTGGGATAGGGGGAGACTTCTCTCACCTGGCTATCCCGAATCGTAATTGGGATCATGGGAGTCGTGAATCCTACCGTCCTCAAACAATTCTGAGCCTGGGGTTCCCCACACACCCTTTCCTCCAGCACCTCCTGAAACACAACATGGCAGAACAACTTCATTTATTTGTAAACAGCTTATGTCAGAAGAAGAATGATGACATCCGGTAACCAGCATTTAAAAAAATCAAACTAAGCATTTGACATAATGTGTATCATATTCCTAATGTTTGAGTGAGTGAGTGAGTATGGTTTAACGCCGTTTTTAGCAATATTCCAGTAATATCACGGCGGGGAACACCAGAAATGGGTTTCACACATTGTACCAATGTGGGGAATCGAATCCCGCGTCTTCGGCGTGACGAGCCAACGCTTTAACCACTAGGCTACCCCACCGCCACCTAATGTTTGAGAGAATCAAGTTGGTTGCAGAATGAATATCATGTCAGAGATCCAAAAAGGACCTCCCTTGATCATGGTGATTTACATGAGAATTGGAACAAGCAGAGGTCCTGGTCTTAACTCCTATCAATGTCCAATTGGTTAGGAAGTCCCCAAATTCAAATAAAATGGAATGGCAGATCCCAGCAAGAATTGACACTGGTCCTATTATGCAAACAAAATATAAGTGGTTTAACCAATGTATTACTAATGTAAATTGGACTTGGTAAAATGTTATTCTTTATTTCTCACACTGTTTTCAATGACTGAATCAATCTCAGTTTGACTGGACATAATTTCTAAAGTAATGTTGGAAATAGAAAAAAATGTTTTTAGGCTGTTACTCTGTATCCATAAAATTTACACAACTGCAAATAGCATATGTCGAAATAACCCACTTCGGCCTAACTTGGCATTCAGTGGGATACGTAATAGGATATCCAGAAAAACATGTTTCAGTTTACTCATAAAATCGGGCAAAACTTAGAAAAAATATGAATAGATGCTGAAAACAATAGATCAGACAAAAGATGGCAAATTAGGTCGCTCAGCCAGGTATGACGACGGACAGTTCACTCACCTGGCATGAAATGCACATGCTGCCTACAGGCACAAGGGGGCATCTCAAAGATATTTTGTGCTTTTTCATGTGTGTTGACTATGCCTTATCTATTGATTAACATCTTACGTGTCTTTCTTTCATAAAGTTTATGTTGAGATATGTAACAGAGTATGATACCTGATAACCATAGAAACGCATCATATTAAATTTCTCAAAATATGTAGGTGGCATGACCACCTAATCATGAAGATCGACACGACTGGATATTATTACTAAATTGTTATGACATGCTGTGTACTTCCCCAGTATAATTGCCTTAAAGGATTATCTTATCTTAGCTGATATCTTTATCATCCAGCCCTACCCCAACGATCGTCTGCAACACCTGTCTAGGTTTTGCTTTTGAGACGAACCCTCCTATCGGTTTCTTTTTATAGTGACAGTGAGACTCCATGGTAGCTACATCCTTAATAGTTTGAGCATGAAAGTTTTATTTTTTTACGCCAGCTATAGTTTATAATGAAGCTACGTCTAATTTCAAATTGGGCATTTAAAAGTGTCCTTTGTAATACAATATCGTCGCACACTAATTTGCATAAAGCCATGGTCTGTTCCAAATAAGTCGCATTTCTCATTTCTGCACTAATCTCTCCTCAGTAAAGTCCTTTTTCTACGTTTCCTATGTCCCTACCACTGAGACTGTAGTTAGGCCGAACTTAGTTTAACCGATATTTCACTCTTGCACATATCAACTACATAATTTGTAGAGGTAAATGAGAAAATGCACAGTTTTTTTCTATTTCTGACAGTACTTTAGTGCAAGCACTCTGTCACTGTCAATATACAGATATACTGAAGGACATCCAAAATGCCATCTACTGCATACCAAACATTGGGAGGAAATGGAAAGAGTAGATTTTAGAATGCATGCATTTGAGGATCTGTGACTGCACAAAAGAACCACACTAGCCTAGACATTTGTTATTGTTACTTTCCCAATTCCAATCCCATCAACCTTAAGTGACTGTCACATTAAAATGTTTAGAACATCCGCAAGTGGCAAGCAAGACCTGTTTAAGTCCTGTTGTAAGAACATACCAGATCCCACTAAGTCACTCCTTTGGAGAGCTCTGCAAATAAGATCAGTTTGATTGTGCATGTACTGTGATTCCCGCCATGATTAACCTGAAAGGTGGAAATGTCGACAGTGCACAACTTTGCCACAAGTATAACCGCTGTTTTATTTGGGGATGCATGTGTAACGCATGGTGTCAACCATCGAAAGATCACGTGACATCATTTGATCTATAAATAGAACCACGAATCGGACGCTCCCAAAATAGATCATGTGGTAAGCGGATGGACATCACAACTGCAAAGGGAAAGAGAGCATGCAAAAAGCACAAATGCATTCGTTCACTATCCGTGCATCGAACAAACTGGTCCAACCCTAGAATTTGAAACAATGGACCGGAAAACTATCACTGTTTACAAACACACAAGATGGCTGACTTTCAAAACACGTGGGTGCGAAACAAACAAACAACTTCTGTCAAATGACAATTTGGAGAAACGCACAATAGTTGTACGTACCATATATACCTTTCGACAAACAAAGTGAATTATATCACCCCTAGCACAATCCGTTACGAAGTTAAGAAACAAAACAGTGATTTGCAAACATTTCTGACCTTTCTTTGGTTCGCCTCGACCTCGGCCATTTCTCGATTTCCGACTGTTCTTTGATAAAGGCAGACGCTTATTAGCATTCCTGAAATAACAGTCACTATTTCTTTTGCACCTATTTCCTTCGCTGGGCTTCTCCTTATTAGCCTCTTGGCTTTCCTTATTATTCGCGCTGGAACTTCACTCACTTCGCTTCCATTCAGAAGCTCGTTGCCGTTTTCGATGACATCAGCCCCAGACTCGCCATGTTGAATATTTCCATTATGCATAGGAACACTAACGGCAGCCATTCTTCTTCTAAGCAACACTTAAAGAAACCCTTTGATCTTTAAGCAGTTCCTCTTGAGACTGAACTTCTGCGAAATACAGAAATCAAGAGCTGACAATCCCTTTCTTTCGCTCTAATCACTTTCAACAAACTCCACACCACCGCTGTTAGCTGTTTACGAACTAGTGTTATTGAGCAGCATAAACGTTTTGATTGGTCGAAAGATCGCACACCTTTCCCAGTGACTGAGTGAAAATGTACTTGTATTACAACTATTCATTCATGCTTATGATTTAGATAATTCATATCCTCAACAGTAAGAGATTACGAATGAATTAAAGTAAAATGCCATTTTATTTATGTGTTACATCAAACGTTGATATTGTCTTAATGAGACAAATAATTTCACCCTGTTAGGCAAAATATAGTTAAACTTTCTTTCTCCATGACGTTGGCAGTTGTTGTTAGTTGTTGGGAGGTCAGTATAACCTACTTGCATCAAAATAGATCTCACTGTGATGACAGAAGAAAATCAACCAAATATAACAGTTGCACAATGCATTAGTGGTCTGTGTCATGTCATATGATAAGACAAATTCCCGGCTGAAACAGTTTTAGGTGGTCACAGACTGACGTCAACTCTTTGGTTGACACGGGGAAGTTTTACATCTAATGAATATGCAAATGAGGTCAACATTACCTCATCGTTTCTTAAGTTGTCAAACAAAGCCAATCGCTCGATTGCTTGTGAATATGAATATGAATGACATATGGTATATTATTTGGCCTCATAAAATCACCATTTGCACTCTTCACATGCACGAAGTATATTGAAAGGAACTTAAGCTCACTGAAAACAAACAAAATCACCATTTGGCACTCTTTGCATTCAGGAATTATATTCAAACGAACTTATTTCACTTATCCCTATGGATTTACTCAATAAGATATAAAACGAGCTAATTTAACTTGACGCAGTAACTGTCTGCCTGCCCAAAGTCTTTTACACTATCAGACATTGATCGTTGTATTTATACATGGATATCTTTCTTTCAAGCTCAAAACATTAATGACAGTGTCTGGCTGGAATAATTCCATGCCATTACTTGTCATAACAATATCTAATTATCTGTCAATCAATGTAAATATTATTTGAGTGGCACTTAGACACTAGTATGACGAACAAGAACATGTTTTAAGGATTGACAACGTCTTTACTGCAATAGAGGCGATGTTTCAGTGTAAGTGCTAACACCGTTAAGCTATGAAAACTACATATATCTTAGTTGACAGATAATATATGTAATACCTTTTCATAAATCGAGACTGCCATCAGCAGAGACCAGTTTATTTCATGCCTATACAGCCAACAATTATCCTCACTAGTAAGTGAGTATGGGTTTACGCCGCTGTTAGCAATATCAATTCAATTCAATATCACGGCGGGGGACACCAGAAACATCATCACTAAGCTTAATCCCACTTCTGATTACTCCCATTGTCCATCCCATGGCTGGCGTTTCGTTAATCTCTCTCTTGGTAAATCTGTATTGTGTTTTACTCCTTATTGTGTAAACATCCATCACACTTTGTACACCAACTTTATCTATAGTGCAAATTCAATAAGCATTATCAGCCTGTACTTTACTGTACCAGCATAACGTAACTCATGCATAATGCCCCGTGAAGATCCGGGTTAGAATTGTTCTTCAGTGACAACGGTACAAGAATCTGTATCAAACTGTTGCACTCACGAAATAAAAGAAGTTGTTATCCATAAAGTTTGTTCAATATTCAGTAACCCATGCATGTCGTAAGAGGCTATTAACGGGATCGGGTGGTCAGGCATGCTGACTAGGTTGACACATGTCATCGTATCCCAGTTGGGTAGATCGATGCTCATGCCGTCATGATCACTAGATTGTCTGGTCCAGACTCGATGATTTACATACCACCGCCATATAGCTGGAATATTGCCGAGTGCGGCGTAAAACTTAACTCACTCACTCATATTAACGCTTTACCCACTGTGCTGTACATCACTTGCTTGATAACGGTAATGATTGAACCATCCCCGTTATTCATCTCACCAACCGCTAAATGCCAATGAAAGGCGTTACGTGTATGTATATTTAAACTATGAGTACAACATATAAGTGTAGTGTATCACCTTAACTATTAGTTTTAGCGATAAAGATATCTGATCTGGTCTGTAACCTAATTCTAAACTAATTTTTTTCCAATTCCTCCGGCTATATCTATAGACATGACATATTGATCTTCACTTGTGATAATTTCAATCTTATCTTGCATAGGTCATATCATATTAAGTCCCGGTCACCTTAGTCTTGCTCCAAGTCTCTACTGAATAATAAGTCCTTGCTTTACTATGCATGAACCTTTCAGAGAATCAATCCTGTGTCAGTCCCTGCAGCAATTCTATCCGGATATGAGGCAGGTCTAGATAAGTCCATTGGCATTATGGACCCCGGTCTTTTACATACTTTTATTATTTTGTGGTTGAAACTAATAATCATTGCTTTACAGCTGTCCCATCACTAATATGTAGCGAGACATGGCAGGGCCAGGAAGAGGAACACGTTTTATATATACATGTAGACAACTTCTACATTGCAATAGATGCGAAGTTTCGGCGTAGACGCTATCACCGTTACCAATTCAGTTCAATCTTTTCATATCACTTGCTTGATAACGGTGTTAGCATCTACACAGAAACGTCGCATCTAGTACAATAAAGACGTTTGCTATATATAAAAGGTGATCCTCTTCATCATACCAGCTTCTAAATTCCACTTGAAGAAGTTATCACAGAGCCATGACGACAAATAAAACGTGCCTTTAAAAAACGGCGTCCGGCGTTTGAAAAGACGAAATGTCGGACGGACACCTTCGACGAGAACCGATTCTGGAATTTCACAAAGCAGACACTTATCCTGAATATATTTTACTGAATCATGTGAATTATTGAATCATTCCGATAGTTCTGTATAGCAGTGTGTGTTTATAACATGGATGTATGTCCATCATCCAAGTCTATAGGATACATCTTGCTCCAGCCCCTGGAACACCGACACATGAACCTATATCAGTTTCAGCGTCTGTTATCTGAACGACCTTGAATATCGGAGTAAACACCCACGCAGGCCGTATTGACCGTGGCGCAGGCCTTGGTGCCTGACCATTTGACCCCTCTGAAGAGACCATTCTCCAATTGTAACACCCCTCGCCAAATCTTCACTTCGAAAACAAAAGGTCGCCGTCGTCGAGATATTTGCTCACCATATCCTCCCACAACAAAGGCCGGGAATCCGGGTAGTATCTGCCGTATATGGTGAGTAAAGTGGAAACCGATGTGAGGTCGACTGTGAGAAGATGACATCTGGCAAACATAGGTTATTGGACTTCACCCTTGACCTTAGACTGGTTGTTTGTCTCGCTGCATATACATCACATGTGTGATCAGTTACTCGTGTCTCCAGCATCACTTAGCACTACTATAGACTGACGCCCAGTCTCTGAATATATAGAATTTTGATAGAAACAAATAATTCCATTGAAATTGAAATAGAGATCCAGTGTCATGGGAGATTCAGAACCTGAAGGAAATATAGACTTGATACGTTTATAGGGCCTTAGCGTTGGAGAAAGTACTGCGCAGAAGAGAAAATAATGTAGTTCAGAGACTGTGAGACAAACTAGGCACTTGTACATCTCAGTCTGGCTGTGTGTGTAATCCTTCTTGGTAGCTTTGCAAATTTATTAATTGTATTACACGTCCATAAAATAATCCAAGATCAAATGTTTCTTAAATAAAGAAAATGTTTCAGCATTTATACGAACTCGTGCGATATTCCTCAGCATTGCTCAAATTATGCCCCTAGGGGCGGCTTCCATGTCGGCATTGACAGATCTGACGTATAACATGCCTGCAGTTGTATCAGCAACTATATATTGTTCCAAATGTAATTCAGATTATAGTCTTATATTGCATTTTACACCCTTTACCAAAAAAATTCATCTACAATAGCACGTTTAGACTTTCGTGCATAAACATGTCCGAAATAACTTTAATTAAAGATGTTTTGTGTTCTATGTATATTCTTTTGTTGTGCCCGTGTCCAGATGGATGAATGTGTACATCGTCATTAACACACCCTTTACGTTACACGCAGTAAAAGTCAATGGATGAATGTGTACATCGTCATTAACACACCCTTTACGTTACACGCAGTAAAAGTCAATGGACTGAACATAACGGTACACAAACACATCGACGCCCCAGGCACCACGACCGACTTAGCGCCACCTACACTGTTGGCAATGTTTTTCTATACTGTAGGTAACATTGCGTGCTGTGTGAATACTCTTTCACACTTCGTCAAGGACAAGGATCATGATGATGGGGCTTACGTATGTTGTTCTGCAGTGAATGGAACCAACGGCCACAGCCTCACATTGCCAGGAATCTTCCCGATAACGCCGTATCGTGTTACCCCGGGGCCCCGGGAAAATAGAAATGTGACGATGAAAGTTAAATATAACAGCGTTCCAGCTCCTACATTTCCGATTAAAGTGGAAATACGATCCAATGGGCATGTGTTCAACATGGTGATTAGATATCCGATTTAAACAAGCTAACGTGACATGATCATTTAAGTTACGGAACAGATACCTTCGTGTCATAGAATAATGGACAATTAATCCGTAAACTGTCTGTAAGTGATTGCTGTTTATGATACTCAGTCTGTTGTTTATTGATAGATAAGATAAGATATTTATTGCATAGCATTCCATGAAGAAACAGTGGCAATATTCTATAAGCTACAAATATTTACACAGTATGTATTGTAAAACAGTTACAGTGCTTCGCGGAATATTCTGTACGGTAGAGTACATGTCAACAGTGTCAATAGAATTCCTTAGTGGTCTGCAAGATTAGGTTTTCACCGGAAACTGATGCATTATCGTATTGTCGTAGTTGATACCCGCGATTATTTCAAGCATCTTTGGACAAAGTGGGGATATGGCGTAGAAATCTGTGGGAATCTGACCTGATGTATATATTTTGTATTATCATTTACATTTAGATACTTTTGTGTAGCATTTTCGTTTTTAATGTCCTAACTTTTTAATGGTTATATATTCATGCTTTAAAATTATTTGAACTTGCGTTTCATTTTATTGTTTTAGTAAGTGGGAATGTATTGTCATTCATTACAGGAATGTTCGCCCACGTGTGGGTGGTAGATGGGTGTACTTTGCACGGCTATATTCCCCATTCCGATAGTCAGGTATAAAAGCAAGCAGGAAACACTCTCAATTACTTGTGCAAGCATCTCAGAATTTAGGATGTCGCTTAAAATACTGATCGGTGCTAAATGTATTTTATAAACCATCGTAAACTTTAGGTAAAAGGGTGGTGACAGTTTGACGTTTTGTGGTAATTTACCGCTATGGTGTGCTGTTGTAACTTTCAGTATGTTCCACAGCGTTTTGCAGTACATCGCTGGCTCAGTGCACTGGTGCCAGGACAGGTATAAGACAGGGTTCCAGCATACAGCGAGAAGACAGTTTTCTCCTGATTGCAGCAAGACGCCATCCAATGACGCCGAGCATGACCGCTATTGATGCGGCTCTGTGAGGGTTTGGATTAGTAAAGGTGGAAAACAATGGGGCACCATGACACGTGCGCTACAGGCATGACATTCTGGACATGTTCGTGAGACCTTATGCTGGTGCAATCGGACTGGACTTCATCCTCCAGGGCGACAACGCACGTCGTCATCGTGGCAGGGCCCGGTCACCAGATCTCATCCTTATCGAACACATGTCGAACAACTCCACTTGAACACGGCAATGTCACTACTGGAGAGTGAAAAAATCTTCTTTTGGCGACCATCCAGATACTTATTGGGTGAGAGAGTGAGTTTAGTTTTATTCCGCATTTAGCAATATTCCAGCAACATCACGGCGGGGACACCAGATATGGGCTTAGCACATTGTACCCATGTGGGGAATCGAACCCGGATATCCGGCATAACGTTGTAACCACTAGGCTACCCCACTACTTATTGGGAGTTTGGGAAGACGGTGCAATGTTGTGATCGCATTGCGTGGAGCATTTACGTCCTACCGAGAGCTGCCTTTTTCGCCATTGAATTTGTTCCTGTCATGTTTGAACGTTCAGTCTTGGTCAGATGCTCTCATATCAAAGTGCATTTTGTGATCATGCTGCACATACATTTCCAATTTTAGAGAATAAAACAATTTTTCTCGGAATTCAGTTAACAAAATAACACTGTCAGTTTCCCCTTTGTTGTCTGCATCACATTCATGAGTGTTTTTAATCAATTTCTGATCATTATTTCGTATTCTAATTCAAATAATTATAGTATGGCTTGACAGGATTTCCTTTGATCAATAGTTTACTGGGGCGATGTGGTAGCCTGGTTGGTAAAGTGTTCGCTGGTCACGCCGAAGACCTGGGTTTGATTCCTCACATGGGTACAATGTGTGAAGCTGATATCTGGTGTCCTCCGCCGTGATATTGCTGGAATATTGCTAAAAGCTGCGTAAAACTGAACTCACTCACTCAATAGTGTAATTCTGTTGCTTCACTTAGTGTTCAGTAACAAAGATAAATTTGTTGTATATACACAGCGCACAAACTACCGGACAACCGTACCCACTGGTAATTGGATTTGAGTAAAAAGATACACGGTCCCCAAAACATTGCAGACGTCCAAGAACTATGATACCCTTTTTCAAAATATCACCACTGAATAACTAAAATATTGTTATCATTTTAGATACATTCCAACAATGGTGTATACTTTAATTCTTTTGACATTCAGTTTTCTAAAAACACTTGAACCGCTGACTAGTTCGGTCTGCGTCTGATGACCTTCAGAGTACTAAGTACCCTACACATATACTCGTCAGTAGTATAAACTGTACATCACAGACAATTGTGTCTCATGGGACCATATAGGATCATGTAGCAATATTTCTTTCATAACTCGCACATTTTATATTTTCAGCTAAATGTATATATTCACAGGAAAAATATTGTGTATTGGAAAAGTGGCTCAATATACATGAGTTTAATTTCCAAGCCAGACCTGTTCTGATGATAAAGCACACCCAGACACATTAAATCTTATTACATATCTCTATCGACGGTTTATTGCTCCTGCCCAAGACAGCTGATAAAGTGCGTGTACCTACCGCTAGGAGAGTCACCTGATTTCTCCGGGACCAACCATCTCCCAGCTGCTGCGCTTTGATTGGTTCATCTGCAGGAACAGGTTAGACTTAGGTATTATAGTTCTATATAACTCACTTCTGACACGCATGTGACATTTGTATCCGTGCATTAAACTGTTATTACATCTAATGCGGAACACCACATGTATATGTTGTAGTCAGTGACACCGCCAAGGTCCCACAGCAGTAAAATTGTCTGCAGATGTATATGCTTGTGTTCCCTGTCTTGTCGTGTGTACTATACGTTTCCCGAAGTGCGAAGTACTTTTTCGCGATCCTTAGGGCATTAACTTTGTTACTGTATATTAGAAACCACTAATTTGACCTATTTCAAGGGTTTTAAATGAATATATCCCATACAACACAAATATCAATAATACTTGTATATATTTTCATATAATCCCCGGCTGTCCGGGGGTTCGAATCACTGTTTGGATAATAATTTTTAAAAATAAATATCTAGATTTTTGCAACCGTATATTGTTTTTATATGTTATGAGTAACTTATATTTATTATGTTAATGAGTGTAGCGGGAGAATTTTCTAAAAAATCCATTTCTTCATCGATTTCGTTCAAATTTGAAATATAAGTTACTCATAACATATAAAAACAATATACGGTTGCAAAAATATAGATTTTTATCTTTAAAAATGATTATCAAAACAGTGATTCGAATCCCTGTGGTCTTCACTGTGCTTTGTAGAAAAGAACATTATAAGACATTGTAGTGAGGCACACGTGGTACCCGTGAACATCCAGGTGTTAAAATTGTTCTTCACCAACCCTTGCTTGTCATAAGAGGCGACTAACGGGATCGGGTGGTCAGGCTCATTGCCTTGGTTGACACATGTCATCGTATTCCAATTGCGTAGATCGATGCTCATGCTGTTGATTGTCTGGTCCAGACTCGAATTATTTACAGACCGCAGCCATATAGCTGGAATATTGCTGAGTGCGGCGTTAAACAACAAACCAACTAAACACGTGAGTGAGTGATGTAGTGTGCTTCGCGACACTTCAGCAATATACACCAGCAATGGGCATTAAACTTTGTAAACAGCCATGTGGAATAAACTCGATCTTCAGAGTACCGACCGAGCACTACCCATCGTCCCCACGGCTGGGTTAAAACAATACACGTCGATACCTTACCAAATGTATGATGCCTGAAAATTGTTTATCAAAATAGAAGAGACGACATCCTTCCCATAATCACAGGAAATAGCGAAAAGCAAAATGTCCATTGTGCGATTACATGTATATCATAGCATGTGTTTATGAGTCAGTATCACACATTGATCAAACCAGGTGTTTAAGTGAGTGAGTATGGTTTTACGTTTTTAGCAATACTCCAACGGGGCGAGGACACCAGAAATGGCCTTACACATGTGCCCATATAGGGAATCGGCGAACGTTTTAACCACAGAGCTACCCCAGCGCCCCTCAGGAGTTGTAACAAAAAATGAGCGATATCAATATACCTTTTACAGAATTTGGACAAACACAATCACAATCTCATTTGCGACTGTCAGTTTACTATAAAGCTGCGGTAATTCAAGCAAGGTCTATCAATACAGGATCTCCATTACAACGTCTCCTTAGCGACTGGCAGATCAGGTTTCTGTCACATTTGACAAAGACAGAAATAAATCCTTATACTTGTATACTACTCAAAACAAGTGAAAGATCACCCGATGTTTCATGTGACTGCAGTCAACCGAAGATGGCTTGTGGTCAGGACTGTACTCAGCCTTCTAGAGATATATAATTACGTTTGCTAGTCAGTCAACATCTTTAATGTCAAAGGTAATTGGTAGCTTAAATACTGACGAATGACATTAAATGACAGTCCATGATATAACGGGGGTTTTGAGGTACAATCGAGTTTTTTTGTGCGAAGATTTCAAAGTGCGTCTTTCGGAGCTTGTTCAGAAACTGTTTGATCAGGCCTAAAACAGTCAGAGCCTTTTTAAAACTTTCAAAGTTTCAAAAACATTGGTAGACATGTTGAGGAAACTCCCAAATTTGACGAATGGGTGGCAAAAATGATGTACGATGCAGTGACGGGTGCAACCGGTGTATATGATAAGCTCGCGATTTTGCATACATCATCACTTTTGATAGTGATAAAGAAACACATTGTCGCGACCGTACAGTGGACTCGGCCTTTATAAAATGATTTCCTGTGACCTTGGACAGGGTTTGTCGCTTGTGCTTACACATAGAAGTGTACACCGAGATGTTTGAAGTGACAGCTTTCATCCACATTCACCAGAGGTAATCAACGCAACTGGCCCTTAAAATAGTGATACATGTATACAACTATATTAGACGATTGTACTGATAACAATTTATAAAGGCTAACCAGCCATATCAAGACGCAACACTTAAAGGGGGACTGCCTCATCCCAAGAGTGAGTGAGTGAGTATGGTTTTACGCCGCTTTTAGCAATATTCCAGCAATATCACGGCGGGGGACACAATAATTGGGCTTTACACATTGTACCCATGTGGGGAATCGAACATGGGTTTTCGGCGTGACGAGCAAACGCTTTAACCAGTAGGCCACCCCACCGCCCCCTCATCCCAGGATACCAGCTTCACAAACATGACGTCAGAGAGGGACTACAAGGCCTAGTCGCTGAAATGAACATATTTTACAGAAACAGTTCATAATACACACACACACACACACACACACACACACACACACACACACACACACACACACACACACACACACACACACACACACACACACACACACACACACACACACACATGTATATAATATAATGAAAAGGAGCCCTGAGACTTGAAACTGTGGAAATCTAGACTTGCCACATATTCTAGACTTGCATCGCCCCTGCGGCGTGAAACAATATACGACTTGCCACATATTCTAGACTTGCATGGCCCCTGCGACGTGAAACAATATACGATTTGCCACATATTCTAGACTTGCATGGGCTTTCTAGGATATATTTGTTTCAGGAACTGTATGGCAGACTAAGGGACTACCTAACCCGAAGATACCAGCTTCACAAACATTACTGCCAATCCCCTCTGCAGTGCTAAAGCCCTAAATACAGCAAGTCTAGATTTCCTCAGGTTCTGAATCTCTGGTCTCCCTAGGGCTCCTTTTCAATATAAATGGGCTTGTTTGTTACTATCAAAATTATATATATTCAGAGACTAAGCCTTAGTCTAGCTGGGCTAGTACAAGCAGCCGCACATACACATACACACGCATGTACATAACACACAACACACCCCCCCCCCCAAACCAACTGATTAGGACAGGTAGGCCGCATGTCTCTGGGGTGTGTGTGGGGAGTGGGGAGCGTTGTTCATTCTGTTGTGATGTGCCTGGCCCCAAGCTGAGAACAGATCGCGAGTGCGGCGTGAAACAATATACGAATATTAACATTGAAACTTCTAGACTATTGCAGGGGCGGTCGGGTAGCCTAGTGGTTAAAGCTTAAAGCATTTCTTCGTCGCGCCTAGGGTGCGGGTTCGATTCCCCACATGTGTACAATGGGTGCCGCCCATTTTTAGTGTCCCCCGCCGTGATATTACTGTCCCATCCACTATCTAGACTGTTGCATGGGACACCAGTTTTCAAACTCTGGATGCTGAATAAGAGCTGCATCTGCAACAAATCGCGTTTAAGGACACCAAGGCAAAGGATATAAAAATGGCGGAAGTTGTGTCAAATCCACATGTCCTGACGTGTCGTGTGCATGGTGATGTGTAATAGTGTGGATCGTATAGACTAAACCTGTTTCAAGGACATATTGTGCAGAAACAGCGTGTCACTCAGGACGGTCTACTGTGAACAGCGGACTTGGGGACCTGCCAGCTGACTCTGCTGTTATCGAAAGTTTGTAATTACCTCCCCTGTTTATACACATCGGGTGTGACCTGTCACCCGAGCTGTAAATCACCAGTAGCACGTTGGTACAGCCTGACCTGTCCTTGAACACATAGAATCAACAGAAAGGCGATATAGACTGATACTAGAATAACGCTAATGTATAATTTTAACAACAACCAAAAAAACACCTGTGAAATTGAAAAAGAACACGAACCAATGTAAATGTAGACTTGATTCTTACAGACGTACTTCTCTCAGGGCTATGCAGAAGAAAGCATAATATGGATACGAAATTGTGAGACCGAGTAAACGTATCCTTACTACAAATAACAAAGAAATGTTTTAATATAATCGTGGCTAAATAGCGTCGTCGGGCGGCCTGAGTCAGGTTCCCTTACAGTTTGTTCAAACAAAAATCGTAAACGTGCCTAGGTCCCATTGACATTGATTCCTGTAATTCCTGTAGACTTAAGTTTGTTTGTTGTTAATGCTGCTCTCGGCAATATTACAAATATATGTCGGCGGTTTGTAAATACTGGAATCTTAAACGACACCACTGACTGAAATCATGAGTAACGCCCGGGGTCTGGAGAGTTGAAATGTTCAGTCATTTACCACATACATGACTACCATATGTAGTGTCAAGTCATTCAGGCCTTGTATGCCTTCTCAGAATTACCCTGAATGTCAATACAGAACACTGAAACACTGTGCATGCCAGTGGGGGAGGGTTCGTGGATAGGAAATCGTGTTTGTCGGTTAGGCATAGAGAGACTCCAGCTATTGTCAACAGAGGGCATATGTGAGAGCTGGTCAAGTAGCTGGTTTTATAGACTCAACAAGCAGGATGGGGACTTTAATATACATGGATATTAATCATCGGTTATCGTTAATACACCGAGTGGGAAATAAACCGCAGGAACTTGTTATCGAAGTTTTTCCTGTTTCAGTTTTGAAATTTACTTGGATATATTGAAATTAACATATGTTTGAAAAGTAATTTATCACTGTGTACATTTTAAAGCACAATAGACGTGATCCCTTTCATACGGACGTTACTCAAAGTATCCCGGAGACATGTGTTACTGCGGTTGTAATGAGCGTATGGAATTGTTGCAGTGTGCAGACTGTCGGCGACGACATTCGCCCATTGGTCAAATCAAATGTGCAGTGTCATAATCGTAAAGAGTAAATTAGATTATCTGCTACGAGGTGTTTAACTTATTGTACTGGTGTGTTGTACATGGATGTTTTCATTTGTTGCTAACTGTGTTTAAGTGAATTTGTCAATCAGTTGTCAGCTAAATGTAGCTTTAGTGGCGCTAAACACTGATTTCTTTTGGTATACACATATATTACAATATTCTGGAATTTCAACCAGTCAGATAACATCGTAACATCACGTGAAACTGCAACTGCAGAATTCTGATATGACACTTGGGAGGTGCAATGCCGTTACCGTCAACACTGTACGGCGTTTTACTGCAGAATTCTGATATGACACTTGTGAGGTGCAATGAGGTTACCGTCAACACTGTACGGCGTTTTACTGCAGAATTCTGATATGACACTTGTGAGGTGCAATGAGGTTACCGTCAACACTGTACGGCGTTTTACTGCAGAATTCTGATATGACACTTGTGAGGATGAGGTTACCGTCAACACTGTACGGCGTTTTACCGCACAATTCTGATATGACACTTGTGAGGTGCAATGAGGTTACCGTCAACACTGTACGGCGTTTTACTGCAGAATTCTGATATGACACTTGTGAGGTGCAATGAGGTTACCGTCAACACTGTACGGCGTTTTACTGCAGAATTCTGATATGACACTTGTGAGGTGCAATGAGGTTACCGTCAACACTGTACGGCGTTTTACTGCAGAATTCTGATATGACACTTGTGAGGTGCAATGAGGTTACCGTCAACACTGTACGGCGTTTTACTGCAGAATTCTGATATGACACTTGTGAGGTGCAATGAGGTTACCGTCAACACTGTACGGCGTTTTACTGCAGAATTCTGATATGACACTTGTGAGGTGCAATGCCGTTACCGTCAACACTGTACGGCGTTTTACTACATTAACGACGTAATCCGCTTCACGGCAATATGTCAGGCATTATCAGTTACACAGAAACATATAAACTAGTTCACTCCATGTTGTCAAGAAACTTGTATAACGAAGTGTCCCACACACAGTGCGTTTTGAGAACACATGTTACATGATTACAAACGTCAGTCAGGATCAACAAGTAGTGAGTCACATGTGAATATGCGTCTTGTGTGCTGGCAAAGCGTTCTGGAAAGCAAATTCTCTTCTGTTGATGAGCTCTGGCGACAGCCTCTGGACATCGGATCCCATTTTTTGTCCATTTATATCATTAAAATACCTAAACTTCCATATCATCAGCAGAAAGCAAAAGCATCGTACAGTAACAGAGTTATCAGGCTCAATTCTTGAAGCAAACGATACACATCAGAACCCAGTGAAGGACAGACTTGTCAGTCTGAATGAACAATTACGGTATACCGTATAGGTTAAAACGTATATGCACGGGAATTCTACCGGCTACCAGTATTTCAACGTATTTGTTACGGTACGGTTTCTTCATACCGTAAAGCTACTGGTACAAGGCACAAGGAGTCAGCATAATCTGCTGAGTTGGCAAACAAAGTGAAGATCAGTCTTGTTGTCTCAGATGCCACTATAAAACCGACATTAACACAAACAACCGCACACACACACGTGCATGCACGTTGACATTCGTAAAGTAACACAGAACGTGACGTTAACCCCCACGTCTCCCTCTCCAGCAGGAGCACAAGAAAGATGTTGGTTCCCTGGCACAGTCCTGTATACCATCTGTTGGAGAACGACAGTAGCTATATAACACTACAGTGTCTTCGTGGATCGTCAACCCAGTCTTGCGTTACAATATCGATTACCGATCTCACGCATTACTTCCCCTTTCTAATTAGCAGATTGGCGTTCTGAGATTGACGAGCAGGTACAGTACCTAGGCAGTGATGGTCTGATTCCCAGCCTGCGTTGTGACAAGGCTGATACTGCTGATCAGTGTGTACTGTCAGTGATACGTGTCTATATGTGGTTATATAGTCGTCCTCAGAAAACAGCGCAGGAATACAAACAACCATCTGGTGGAGAGGATATGCATAAAAATAGCGCCAGCTGCTGCATAGCACGGGCAAACAAACCAGAAACCAAACATACATATACGAATGCCTTGTAACACAACACATGTTTAGGAATGTGTTTGTCACATGTTTTCCGGGAAAGGCTTCCGATGGCCTTGACAGCAATGCAAATCCCTTGAAAATATATATACATGTACCAACATAATATATGACAATGTAAAGAATGACACACCATGGTTAAATCCGACGATGGCGGTGGACCGACTACAAATAGAATATATGTATTGTTATATTCCTTTGTTTGATTTAACGTTTAGTTGGTGCACCCGAACGAAAGATAGCTCCACATGGTGTGTGAGAAAGTGAATGAGTGAGTGAGTGAATATGGCTTTACGCTGCTTTTGGCGACATACTTCCAATAATTACAACGGGGGACACCGAAATGGGCTTCGCATAGTTCCCATAAGAGGATTCGAACCCGTTCTTGCACCAGGCTACCACATGCGCAGACGTATACCTGTTACTGGGGAGGAGAGGGGAAAGGGTGGGGGGATGCTAAGGTGGTGATACATAACACTAACCGTAAGTGGATATCAGCTGATATCATTGGTTACTAGAAGCTCGTTAACACGGGATTGGTTAAAATTATGAACTAAAATGCAACCAATCCACCATGTACATCCTTCCATCGTGGCCACCACGAAAATGTTAGTTGTGTGGTTGAAATCCTGTAGAAAATAATTGAAGTGAAGATGTCCCATTGAAATGTTCAAAATGAAGTGGATGTGAAATATGTGTAATGTCCCTAGCAGGTACACGTACATCAGCGCACATCCGGGCTACGAAGACACGACAGTCTTCCCTCTCACAACATGAGGCCATTCCCACAAATATTGCCATGTCCCACTTACCTCCACGGACATGCGGTGAGATATATTTCTTTGCATCAAAGTAATAAATTATCGTCGATTTTTTCTCATGACGAATGAGCAGGTGGTTTGTTTCGTTGTAACATTTTTCTTAAACTGTAAAACACGTTGAGAATATAACATCCGAACTCACGGTTTAAACAAGACACTTCCACCTTAGTACAATTTATATTATAAAACAAAACATCACAAAAACAAATAGACAATATGACCACATCAGCAGCAGCAGCACTACCATCATTAAGAGCTCAGTGCCATGCTTGTCAGAAAATGTATTTAGTGAGTGAGTCTAGTTTTACGCCTCTTTAGCAATATTCCAGCAATATCACAGCGGGGACACAGAAATGGGCTTCACACATTGTACCCATGTAGGGAATCGAACCCGGGTCTTTGGCGTGACGAGCGAACTACGCTACCCCACCGCCCTAATGTATTCAGCATTGGGACGTTTGGGTCGGGTGGTCAGGCTCATTAACAGGGTAGGCTGCGCATCACCGTTATCCAGTGGCGGGAATTGTTATTCATAATACAGTAGTGGTTGGGGCGGTAGGGTAGCCTAGTGGTTAAAGCGTTCGCTCGTCACGCCGAAGGCCCGGGTTCGATTCCCCACATGGGTACAATTTGTGAAGCCCATTTCTGGTGTCCCCCGCCGTGATATTGCTGGAATATTGCTAAAAACGGCGTAAAACCATACTCAGTCAGTCAGTTAGTAGTGGTTATGATGCTCGGCTTATAATCATTCGCCACCAACCCATGCTTGTCGTAAAAGGGATGATCTAACGGGATCTAACCGTATCCCAATTGCTTTTGTCGATACTCATGATGTCAATCACTGGATTGTCTGCACCGATTATCTACGCACAGCCGGTATATTGCTGAAATATTGCCATAAATGATAAACATCCTAATCGTAATCACTGGATTGTTTAGTCCAGACTCGATCGGGTCTCCGTCATCGAATAGACATCAGCATGCACCATCCAACCATCACGAGTATATGTTTGTCACGATATGGCTGAAATACTGACTCACTCACCAGTAATGCGTAATCACAGACTACTGTAACCAACAATAGTTTCAGCGTGTACCTTGTCAACGCAATGTTGTATTCCACATGCACAGGTATACTTGTGTGAGGCATTGTGATGCATGACAGGGCCTTCATTACTCACGCTCCTCGTGACGTGACCTTCAAAGTCACAAATCTGAAGGTCAGCCTTTACACGGTCTTGGGTTGTTTGTTTGTTTTTATATTTAAAGAATGCGTGGAACTAAGAACAGTGTTTAACAGAGTTGTTGAAATTGTTTGCTATTCGGTCTGAGAGTAATATAACGCCACCTGGGGAGATGCTATGGCAGAAACGCCATGTTGGAAATTTTGTGAGTGATTATCCTTTTAAAAGACTGCTGTGATCTGTAATTAAAGGTTCAATACCACGTGTGTATCAAACTGGGATATTTTGTCGTCAGTCTCTTGTTAAGTTTGGTTTACTGCCATATATACTCATGCCAATAATGGTTGTCACCCCCCTCCGCATCTCAAGACCCCACACACCTCACATCCCACACCCCCTCTCCAATTAAAAGAATTGAAGGAGGGTGACAACCATTATTGGCATGAGTATATTATCTTCTACAAAGAGTTATACAGTCCATATTAAGGCGGGTAAACTTCGGGGGAGATGTCAATGTGACACGGGCATGCTAGAAATCTGTGATTGTGGGTTCGATTCCCAGTTCGCCCTTATTCTGTTTCTAGGTTTCTCTGTACCATTCCCGTTTTTGTGAATTTTACGAAAACTACCAAGACTTGCGTCACTCTGGGCTTATCTCCAACATCAAACTGTTAAGCCGCGAAATATCTGGTGTATTGTACAAATCGCCATAAAACTCATTCACTCGCACAAAGTACCACAGGTTACGACTGGTTAGCTAGACTAAGGCTTAGTCTCTGAATATATATAATTTTGATAGTAACAAACAAGCCCATTTATATTTAAAAGGAGCCCTAGGGAGACCAGAGATTCAGAACCTGAACCTGAGGAAATCTAGACTTGCTTTATTTAGGGCTTTAGCACTGCAAAGAGGGCTTGGCAGTAGGGAAATTAATGTGGTTCAGGGACTGTGAGACAGACTACTGGTTAGCATACGACTATGGTTAGACAGTTCCCATATCTGTCGTCTCCGCACCTCGACCCATTTCATGGTCTAGTGGAAAGAGCGTCCCCTACCACCATCACCGTCTCCACAACTAGGCCAGAGATTAGGATACCATGTCATTTCAGTTCAATGATTACTGTGTAGCGAATGATCGCTCAATATGTCAAACACGCTGAGTGCACAGCGTTCGTGGAGGAAAACAAAGAAATGTGTGTTGCGTGACAGGTTCAAGTTTTTCTCCTGCATTGTGGAGACACGTCTGAGGATGCAGACAGCCAGACCGTGGCGACCATGCTGTTTAAACAACTTCCATCACAAAGTGACCCAGTTCATAAGGTGAATGTCACTCACTTTATACGGGCCACTGGTTTCACTCTCACTGATGTTATCCAACACATGGATCAATACACACAAATCAATTTAAAATTATTCATAATTCTTCTTATGAAAACTAATAAATTATAATAACTCAATATGTAGGTTGTTTGAGTGGCATTTTAGAAGTTGAGACGTACAATATAGAACAATTTTTTATGGATAACAACTTCTTTATTTCGTGAGTGCGACGTTTCGATACAGATTCTTGTACCGTTGTCAAGCAACATGTAGGCCTACCTATCTTATATATCTTTAAAACAATCACAGTATCATTTCCTTATTACACATAATTTACTTTCCTCTTATTGGTGTCCTTGGTAGCTTGTTTTGCACTAATCACTGTACCTGTTCGAAGTGCTGCTGTAATACTGGGTATTGATCGATTTATCGATTCGAATTTATATAATGAATAGTGGCTGTTTGCTTCACTGACTCACGATGTAATATTGGAGACTATACCATCCATGTGATGACATGCCAAATGTAGTGTGTGTGCGTGCGTGTGCGTATATATATCGTGAGGAATGTTATTTACGCTATATTTTTAAACAATCCATTTGCACGTGCCCAGGTAGCATTGATATGTTGGCCCATAATCACCGGTTTGGTTGGCCCATGGTTGTTAAACTGACGATGGGCCCACTTGGATATTCGCATCGGGTCCACGTTTGCCCATCGTGTTGGCTCATTGTTGGGTCCCAACAAGACACCAACCATATACCAACATTGGCCCAACCAACCTTTGCTATTTGTGTGCTGGCGATTAGGTGCCTGACTCTGAGGGTGTGGGTTCGAATCCCGGATGGGACTCAACCCTACAAAAGTACTAGAATCTGTACTTTACAAAAAAAGGGTAATCCCAAATATATCATATGTTACATTTGACCACTTTCTAAATTGTGTATTTCATATCTGGGTGAGCATGTTCTGAATTTGCAAGTTCCCTTTGTTGAATTGTAAATTTGCGAGTTCCCTTCTAGGTCAGCTGACCGATATACTAATAACAAATCAGAGTAACACTCTTAAACTGAAGACATATATTTACATCTAGTATTGAGCCTAACACCGAATACCTGAATGTCGAACGTTAGGAAAACACTTCGCCCTACAAATCTTGCAGGTAAACACATCCTTGTGGAAAGGCAGTATATGACAAAAGTACATCACACCGCAACGCCCCATGAATTCATACAAAGCTCCCTGTGATATTATGATAAATGATGCGAGCGGCCTGCTGTAAACACGCTTACAAATCGGTTCACACACACAATGACTGGACTATAAGTGCTAATGTGGCAAGTTCGGTTAATCCACACCTGACGCAAGTAAACAGATCAAGTGTCTAAAGGTGAAGGTCAATCGGCCAGGTGGCCATGTGATAGCAATACGTCCTTAAATTGTCAGCGGTAAATCTGCGGTAGGACTAACACCATGCTGGCAAAGGTTCGCCGTGAGCATATCACGCAACGTGACTCAGCTACAAATTAACAATAACAACAATAAAACAACAACAATAATAATAATGATAATACACCATGTAACTTGATGATAGCAATGCGCAACGTGTCTATTATTACTGTTGATGTTGTATTACTGACTGACTGACTGAGTTTGGTTTAACGCCGCTTTTAGCAATATTCCAGCAACATCACGGCGGGGGACACCAGAAATGGGCTTTACACATTGTACCCATTCGAACCCGGGTCTTCGGCGTGACGAGCCAACGCTTTAGCCACTAGGCTACCCCACCGCCCCTGCTGTTGTATTAATAACGACAATCATTAATGAGTGGTATGCTCAATTATGCAATATATTATTTCCGCCAGAAATGGGCTTCACACATTGTACCCATGTGGGGAATCGAACCAGGGTATTCGGTAGGAAGAGCGAACACTTTAACCACTAGGCTACCCCACCGCCCTGATGTTGTATTAATAACGACAATCATCAATGAGTGGTATGCATAATATATTATCTCCGTGGATCCATGCGCACAAGGCTTCCTAGGGAATACACGCAGTTTTTGAAAGTTGAGTCCAACTCACATATTGAAATGATATGACTAAGACGAGGAACGTAGTACTGATATGGTGTGTTAGTGAGTTTAGTTTTACGCCGCGTTTATCAATATTCCAGTAATATCAAGGCGGAGGACACCAGAAATGGGCTTCACACATTGTACCCATGTGGGGAATCGAACCAGGGTCTTCGGTATGAAGAGCCAACACTTTAACCACTTGGCTACCCCGCCGCCCCTAGCTTTGATATGGATAATATTCCCTCCCCTGACATAAACGAAAAGCTGTACGTTCTGACGGAGAAATAAAAGGGTGTCTTAAACACTGCCTGATATCCATGATGAACATATTACATCCTCTGTTGCATGGTATTTGACAATATGAATCACCACTAATGAAACACATATATGGTGTTGCGTGAGCGACTTTGGGTGTACGCCACGTTTAACAATATTCGAGTTATAACGACGGGAGACGCCAGGAAGGGTTCAGTGAGTGAACGACGTTTTAACGATATATCAGTCATATCAATCAGGCAGTCTTCATTTCTGCACTGAAGAGGTCAAATGCTTATAAGCAATAGTTCATATCACACAGTAGTGGAGTCTATGAGACTCTAGGCGTTCAACAACAAACAAACAAAACGATGGCAAGAATACATTGATAATTGTAGCACTGTTAAAGAATTTATCAGATTGAAATTCAAAGACACTGGGATTGGCAAGTAATAACCTGACATATACTCAATTCTAAAAAAGAACGTACTGGAAATGCAAGAAGAAAATTCGTCTCCACGTCTACAGCATTATAATACATAACAGACATGAATACTTGCATCTTGTCAAGTCTAAACTAACGGAGCACTGAATTCTAGGACAGATTACAATACCTTATTGTGTTACACATTACTAATTGTCTGTTCTCCATTTCCGCCATACATTAAACACAATATTATATCCCACTAATACATATGTATATACACAGGAAGGTTGCATTATGTAGCAATATGTTTTGTTTGTTTGTTGTTTAACGCCGCACTCAGCAATATTCCAGCTATATGGCGGCGATATGTAAATAATCTAGTCTGGACCAGACAATCCAGTGATCAACGGCATGAGCATTGATCTACGCAACAGGGATACGATGACATGTGTCAACCAAGACAGCGAGCCTGACCACCCGATCCCGATAGTCGCCTCTTACGACAAACTTGGGTTAGGGACGGATCATAATTTATGGCTAGGGGATGGGGGTGAGGTGATGATGATTTTTAGGAGAAGCATGTACAATGTGAATGACACCCCCACACACACCTAAAATGAACGGCGTCTCGTGGTATTGTTGAGACGAATCCCACCCAAACTGGTGCATGTATTAGGCGTTTAATATTTCGAGGGACACGGGTGGCTACGTCGTCAAAGGCAGGGTTGCGTCCCTTGGGGACTCCAGAAACCTTTCTTGGCCCCAGTTATTATTTTAGGTTGATCAACAATACACCCTTGTTTGTGGGTTTCACCAAACTGGTAAAGGGTCTGCTACCTGCGCAACTTCGGGCTTTCCTCCCCCATTCAGCAGACATGCCGTGATATACCTGGACTAATGTAGGGCCTACAACCCAACTCAGTCAGTTGCTGGTTTTGGAAAACATCGAGCACGCTTATGGTGTAGTCTCTCTGACAACAATGGTATAGGGAAAACCAGGTTCTATGGATAGTCAACTTTTTTATTACTATGAGTGCGACGTTTCGGTGTAGGTACTAACACCGTTATCAAGCAAGTGGTATAGTATGCTGGTAAATCACCGATAATAACCCGACCGAATTCTGGATTTGAACCCAAGACCTTGACACTCTGATAGTAAAGGGGGTGCAGATCAACTCTGCCAATAGCTAGGGACAACAGACAAACCCCTTAACCTTTCATATCTGTTTATGAAATACAAGACATGTTATTTCATATAATTATGCCTCTGAGGTTACATAATTCATAGAACAAAACGGTCACCATAAGCTATTATTAACAAACATCATTCTATTTAGTGACTCTGGATTTCCAAGCAGGTGCTATCTAATCATTGTGAGATTGGCTAAGTGCCCAAACCTACAAGCCATCGTCAGCCCAGTCATGTGTGAACATACAGCGACATTACGACATACAGCGTATAATACGCTACCAGTATCCACAGATAGAGATCACAAAAGGGTAAACATTAACCTGGATAGCAGCCAATACTGTCAGGTGAACCGCCTGTGATCTATCAGTGTCTAAATCTGAGGGGTACGTGTATACGTGTCGGGAAAAACGAAATGACGTCAGGTTCCATTAAATAACATGTCAGGGAAAACCGCCAGTTATGCATAGGATGAAGCAAACAGTATGAGCAGAGAAATTAAATCAGAAAACATTTACATATTCATGATGTAGCTATACATGGATATTTTATTTTTGAACATATTAATATTAATGTGAATAACTATGTGAATGTTGAGTGTTAAGGAATATATATCAACTGATGATTAATTGAAGGATTCACGCTGGATTCAGGTTTACAACCCGCAGAAAGGTGCGTCAAGTACATACAAGTGAATAACATGAACTTAGATAAACATAATTAACATATACTGCATTCCGAGTCACGTACAGTGATGTGTATTGTGCCCAATCCACGACAGAAATAAAAAAAAGAGTACTGTAATTTACAAATATTTTACTTCACCTAACAGGATACTCATTTTAAAAATAAATTATAAGGTGATCCCTGGACCGTCGTTTTGTCGGTCAAGGTAGACCCCTACACACATATGGGGAGTGTTAGCCGGGCGTGTTCAGCTGAGGGCACGACCCTGATCTCTCCCACACTGCCTCTCTCAATCATTGCTGAAGTATCGTTCACATTCTGTCTCTCAGCTGCACGGAGACAAGTGTGGATGTTTGCCCAGAGACAATATATACCTCCATAAAAAAGTGTCATGCATTAATATATACCACCTATGTAGGTAGGTAGTTTTGTACGAAAGGCAGGAAGCTGTTTCCAGTTCGTGTGATAGACTACTAGTTAAAGTGTTGGGTGGTGAATTAGGCTTCGATTCTACACATGAGAACAAATTAAGTTCATTGATGGTGTCTCCTAGCGTGACACAAACTCCATCCCCATGGTAATTTGATCAGGGATAATCTACGTCTTTTATTCTCCCTGGTTTAATAAAAGATCTGTAAAATGCAAGGAATTGTTCTGTATCATTAGCTGTTAAACAGCTGATATCCACATTGGTATTTAATAGTTAACTCTTTGATGAAGGTGTTTGGTCACGGGCATCAACAGCCATGCTTTAACTCGCAGGTTAAATTATGCAGAGTAAGTGTTTTTGATCTGTAGTGCAATTCGGATGTTTAACTAAGAAGGGTGGATGTGACATTTTGCTCTCACCACAGATTTCCGTCGAGATATTGTGTACATGTGCCAGGAGGAGTCAGTGCGCATGGTTCATAAAGTTGTGTCACACTTATGTGTGTTGGGTAATCTGACGCCGCTGTTGTTACCTGTAAAGTACACCGACCAATCCGGGAAACTTCCATCGTCCTGACGTTCGGTCACGTGAACATTTTCATTTCTGGCGAATCAGTACTGTTTGCTGTCGTAATTGCTGAATTGTCAGCTTTAATGTCATTTGATATTTTTTTCATTTATTTTTTTCTTTTCGTTTCATACATTTGTATCATATTTTTGTTCTTGCATTACAAAATATTCATAAGACCGTTCATCAACAGGGCCGTTAACAGGTATATGTTTACCCACCAACTCAGTCACGATAAATTAATTACAGAATTTGTCCTCTAAAATGAGAAGACATAAATTTTTCTGGAAATGTACACTGTTCAATTAACGCTGGGACTAAGTAACAGATAGCCGAAACATCAATACTATAAAACTACCGATCTGGAACACACGGTGTTACATTCATTCAACTATCTACCATTAACGGCTACTGGATATCAGTCAAAATGTAAATATGAGCTGGCTATGTATTAATCAAATTGTATGCTCACGTCCTGCTAGAAAGAAAATACCAATCGACAACTAATCAGATACAACCTCATTCGATTCTACTGTATCGTTTACCCATACATTATTAATACAGCGGGTGTTGATCATGCAATGTTATTGTCTCCAGCAGCTAGTCCTGTTTATGTACTGCGACGTCCATGCATCAGAGAGTGATGGACGCCAACCTGTGTTCTGTTGACTCGCCTGATACTTACGTTTTAAGATATTAAGAAGTAATCCTTGTGCATGTCACCAGTTAATGCAGGGGAAGTCCGCATGTGTTTCTGTGCTAGCTTTGCAGCAGGGGAGATTAAAGTCAGGTGATAGGAATGAAGGGATAATAATGGTATGTTTCATGTGTAACTACTTACCAATGCCTACCTCCGTATCTACTTTCCGACCTATTGTTATGGATGTATTTTCTGCATGTATTACTTTCAAAAATACATACTTAAAATGGTTCAATTAAATATGGCTTTGTTGGCTTGTAATCATCAGCAATATCGATATCCCTGTTGTAACACTTGATGTTTAGAATGTCCAAGACGCGTGATTCTAATTTTGTTGATAAATGTGAAATGTGTGTTTAAATGTATTGATGACAACAATAAACGAAAGAAACTACATGCACCTCTGTACTCTATCAGTACAGGCGGGTACAATTTTACAAGGTGAATAAAACTTTTCACGGCTTCTACTCATTTGAAAAAAGATGAAGTGAAAGGTACGCAGCGGCGAGCACCTTGCATACGTTACCCAACTGCTACGATTATTTATACCGTTGTTTCACACTATTAGCCTCGGCTGCACAGCTTTCATGCTGTATATCGGTCGTCGCCTCCTGCTACAGGACGATTAAAAGTCGGCAAACGAGCGCTGGGCACCTGACAGGTGCGCGGGTCAAGGTGAAGGCCACAGCCACGTGGATAGTTTGTAAACAGCACTTTGTAAACAGAGCTCATCTGTTATATTTTACCCGCGCTTCTTTGTTTCTGCACAGAACAGTTATGTGTTTTTATTTTAGAAATACATTCTAATTCGTTTTCATTTTCCAATAATAAACGACACTATGTAACAGTTATTGATCTATAATGCAGTTATAAATATAATTTCATATAAAAATACAGTTATGAATTTGGTTAATAGTGTTTTATCATTTCTGAGAACATATACCACATCGGCATATGGTCTCAAATAAGTTTGATGTGTTAACATGATAATGGTTCTGGTAATGATACAAATATCATCTCACATTATATCTAATTTTTGCAGAAAAGACGGCCCAGAAGACATGACTTTAATGTGCTGACATTCACAGAACTGTGCTGAAAACAGAGTAATTCATTCTGCTCATTACAGTTGCGTCCCTTTTCTAGTAACCGGAAATAACATTCCTACCTCCACTACTTTCAGTTCAACTTCCGTTTTACTTGAGAAAGTTCATGAAAGGGGCCGTGACGAAAGTGTTTATATTTTCAATAACTGAAAGCATTTAGTCCAAATTTTTGAGCATTAGATAAAAGGCAGGCTCATTGGAAAGAGTCTGACTTGTGAATTTAAAAAAGAATGAAGTTCTGTCTGTGAGAGCGCTCGCACCTGTTGTCACACGAACTAGAATCTTTGTGAATGCATCATTCATCACACCTTTGAAGATGAAGTCTTTAATGGAATCTCTTGGAAGATCCAGCTGTGAATAACAACAAGCCATTGCACCATGCATACCATGCGCAAATAGCAGTGAGGGGCTCGAAAAAGTAAAGGCTAACAAGAAGTTTCGACAGAAGCATAACCGTCTGTATGATGGACCATGGAGACATCATGCCTTCCTCAGTATCAGCTGTCATCTCAACCAGCTCTTTCCCTGTGTTGAATGGAACAGATGTTGGTCTAGGCATCGCATTTGGAACTGATGCTGCTGATTCGGACAAGAATGACATCTCTGTGTCCCTGTCCTCCTCGCTCATGTCTGATACCGCTGTGCTTGTGGAAACTCCGAGGGGGTAAGCTGCTCACTCCTCTCACAGTTATGTTTCTACTTCACCCAGTTATTGCTTCACTCACCTAACTCGCAGATCTAATTGTCTGCAATGTAGACAGGTAGTCACGCATATCAAAACCACTAGGGCTTGCTACCCATATAGATCTCAGAAATTCATCATTGTTAATTAAATATCGGAGAAGTAACTTTATGCAAAAATCAACGACAACATCCTGAACATGACTTAGAATCAGCCCATGAATACAGAGGTAACTTTGTGTAAGTAAATTAAACTGTATTTCATCACAACAGTATGTAGGATATTTTCATTGACACAATTTTATAATTGACAATATTTCCAGTTTTTGAGCTGTTTGGCCAGTCTCGAAACCGCTCTCCTATTCAGTTCTGTGCACTTAACCATATTAACCTAGTACATCTGCCAGAGGCCAGCAGATGTGACAATTTGTCCTTTAACAGTGCATTCAAAACATCACAGGTTATTTATTTATTATGTTTTATAAAAGTCTAACATTTTGATGTGCAGCCACAAAATATTAAAATATAGCATGCAGTGTCAAAATTTATTTCCTCAGAGAAATTTTGTCCCCTATTAGTAATATATTCATCTCGGTGCATGTTTATCCTTTGTTTACGGTGGTTTTATGGTTCCACATGCTGACATCAAAGCCTCAGACTAGCTTGCAATATATGGTCATTTTGATATATGTATATATAGTATGACCAGAAATTATTGCGAATTTTAGGAATATGTTTAATTGGATTTCTAGTATAAACAACCTTGACCAGCTATCAAGTGCTTGGTTTCATTCAAGAGAGACAACTCTGTTAATCCTTTTTCATTAATTTGTGAAGAGTTATCCCCCTTTACTTACTTGCTAGCAGACGACATTTTCAGTGATCCTCAGTATGGATGATTTAGAGAAGAGGAAGTTGATTTTAGAGTATTATAACAAGGACATCAGATCAGCTAAAGTGATTTCAAGTAGAACAGGTATCCCTTTGTCCACTGTTTACCACGTTTTGAAAAATATTGCAAATGGATATGGCATTGAGCATCAGGGAGGCGCAGGTAGGCCCAGAAAATTGACTGTCGGTGACAGGAGGCAGCTTGGTATTCTTGTTTCTAAAAACAAATGAAGGAGTTAAGAAAACTTAAGGCTGGATATGATTCATAGAGGAACTGTGGCTGTCTGTAAGGAGACAATTAGAACTGAGCTGCATGCAATGGGTTGGCAGAAAAGTCGAGGAATTCCATCACCCGATCATGAAACCTGAACAAAAGGAGCTTAAGGTTGAACTGGTGCTTACAGCATAGAAATTTTAACTGGGACAATGTGATTTTCTCAGATGAAAGTTCTGTGTGGCTGTTTCCTAATACACTGAAATTCTGGACCAAACAAACTGAAAACCTTTGTATCAGCCCAAAGTACAGTCCGAAATTTAACGTGTGGGTGGCATATATGTGTTAGGGGCAACGCCCCCACTGTGTATTTGAAGGGAATACTTAACAGTGAGCGTACACAGATATTCTCGAGGGACATTTACTTCCATCTGCTCACGGTTCTATGGAAATTTTTGATTTTCCAGCAGGACAACGACCCAAAACATCATTCAAAGCATTTACAGGCCTGGTTTGGGACCCAAAATATGACATTATTAGATTGGCCAAGCTATAGCCCTGACCTAAATCCAATAGAAAATGTTTGGGGACTTATGAAGGAAAGTGTCAATAAGAAAAATCTGACAAATATTGCTGAAATGAAAGAAGAGGTGGTCCGATATTGGGACAGCATGGACCACGACTTTCTAACTTCTTTGATCAGTAGCATGCCCCGCCGCATTGAAGCCTGCATTGCTGCCCATGGTGACTTGACAAAATACTAACTGTTCACCTGTCTTTGAATCTGGAGTTATGTTCTGCTAATATTCACATTTAATACATGAGTAATGAGTGAAAAAAATATATAAAATTACAATCTTAAATTCTCAATAATTTCTGGTTGTACTGTATATATATTGTCTTTCTCTTCTCTGTCACAAGTGTTGTAGGATATCTTAATACTCAATAATAGTGAAGAATATATGCAAATAGCAACAAAAGGCTTCCACTAGGCTAGACTGCTCTGACTTTGAAATAAGCATGTTTGTTTATAAACAGGAGAGAGAAAAATCTGGTCTCATGATATGCAAATTAACTTGTGGCAAGGTGTAATGACAGGGCTAGGGCTGGCTAAAGAGATGAATAATCATTTGAAGCCCAGCAACATGTGTTGGTTTTCAGAGTGACCAAATGGATTGTAGATGATGTTTGATCACTTGTTGGATCCTGATGATTGATGTTCACAATATCCACCACTGGCTTGACTAGTTTTATATCTGCCACAGTCATATGGCTGGAATATTGCTCATTGCAGTATTGAGCAAACAAAGAAACTAAACACCGTTCTAGGGTACTGATTGTTCCGGATCAAGTGACGACAAGTTTATGTTCTCCTGAAATGTTTGTTTGGACAGGTTGATGTTGTCAGTGGGTGATGGCAATGTGTCCCTGGGTAACATCTCCACAACGACAGATCAGCATGGCCGACATCTGCTACCCCTGCCAGGGACCAGTAAGTGCTCTCAGTCAACATCACTAGGCTAGACTTAGTGATACACACTGTACACACATCAAATATGCTTGAATCATTTAGCATCAATGGAACTCCAGATAAATTTTGGATCCATTGATTTTTTTAAACATGTTAAACTTCACATCTGACATATTGGGTACCACAGGTTTTTTTTTTTTTGTCAGTATATTGTTTTTACTCTCATGGTTCTTTTTGTCTGGGTATATATATGCCAATGATTTTGACTTTTCTATAAATAATTCTTTATTAAAATGCTTTTAAGGTTACTTGTTTTACATGTGTGTTTTAGCTGCACCAGGGTATCACATGTCACGTCGATACTTGTCGAGGTTACAAAACAGTATATATGCATGTAACACTTGTAGATTGATAACTGTAGTAGAGTTATATGTATGCATAATACCTGCACCTGTCTTAATTATTGTGTACGGTGTTGTCCAGTTACCCAGTTCACCCCAGTGCAACAGGATGGGTTGGTGGGGGCGTCGACCGCCCCCATGTTTGACTCCCCACCTGACTGCACCGGTGATGTCGGTGGCTCTCTGGACGTCGCCATCAAGACGGAACATCCCATCACCACGGTAACAACCACTGTCACCACTACGCAAGAAGAAACCAAGGTTTGATTGTATTCAACATTATTTGATAAATGCAAGAGTTTGTAATACGTTTTGATATTGTAGACCATGGATATAACTTTCAGTTTGAAAGATTACCGGTTATTAAATTCTATTTCTGTATTTCCGGAACAACGAAGAGTTTCTTTCTGGCCATGCTGACAAACTTAAACATCTGATTTTTATGTATCATGATGTACAACAACATTAAGGACACAAATGATGGCTTTGATGCAGTATATTATATTTTTCTCTCTTTTCTGTAAGTCTTCCACCATAATATTAACAAGTGTAATCCTGATGTGTTTCAATCTAATTTCTTCCAGAAAAGAAAAGGGGGATGGCCGAAAGGAAAGAAACGTAAGAATGTTCCAGAGATAAATGCACCAAGAGCTCCAATGACTGGGTTGGTATTGTAATATGACAGTATACAAGGTGTAGTTTGGAAACATGCACACATTTGTTGTAACAGTGAACTAACATCATGACCATGCTAAAGAGATGGAAACTGAAGGGTCTCTGTGTGGGCTAAAAGTGGTGTTGTAAAAAGGTACATAGCGTGATATATTTGGAGCCGGTGTTTGACAGTGGTTGACCATGTTGACACTGTACATGCAGATCCTTTTTTCTACATACTTAAAGAACCACTAAACTTTGTTTTTTGTTACTCTTTTAACCATTACATATGAAAGATTTGTGGTTAGTCTTATGCGGAACACCAAATTTATTCTTTAAAAACTTGTGGTTAATTAATACCGCGCGATTAAAAGTGCGCAAAAAGTCGCCTGCTTCCCTCTCGCCTGCCAACGAAACCACAGACAGGTTACGTGAACTCTGTCGCCAGAGCACTGCAGTGACGCCATATGAGGAACCATTTTCAGTTAGTTGTATAGAAAGTGTGTAGCACGCCATCATTTTGATGATTTCTCAACATCAACTAATTTACATGCCGAATCGCTGCTTTGTCGCCAATTGCTCCTAGGGTCGGGCGATGGTGTCACCATGCACAGATTTCAACAGGATCCCCGCAGTTCGTAAGCTAAATGGGTTATGTTTGTGAGCGGTTTAGCGTTGTAGGAAGCCTGAAACGATATCTTACTTGTTTTCAGATCGCTTCACGGAAGTTAAAGAATCAAAACTACCTACTAGTTATAGTAAAATATGTATATGATTGATGACCATATAGATTTGTCCATAACACAACTTGTAACATAACGATTTCTTCCTCGAAGTGAGGTTGTGGTCGAAGTAACAATAATATTGTAAGTAGTATTATATTGACACCCACCTCGCTGCCAGGAGAGAAATTGTTATGTTATACGCTATGTCATGCAAAATCCTATTGGCCATCAATACAATACATATTTTACTACCAGTAGAAAGTAGTTTTGATTTTTAACTCGGGTGAAAACAAACCTAAATAGCATTTATCCACAGACTGGCTGGATGTTCCGACAGGGTACGCCATTTTTGAAAATCGTGAAAGTCTGTTAGAATTAATGAGATTATGGTTTGTTTTCATCAAGTTAGAAAATCAAAACTACTTTCTACTCAGAAGTTAAATATGTATTGGAATCATAACCAAAAGGATTTTGCATGACACAACTTATAACATAACGATTTCTTCCACGGAAGCCAGGTGGGGGTCGAAGTCACAATACTGCGCCGATAAATTTCTTGCTACATTCACATGGTTAATGTCCACTCACCAGTATGTAGATACTAGTCAATGTGCGCCTTTATATTTGGTCTTATAATCCTAATTAGTTTATTATCATACTTTTATGCATTTTGAAACTAAATAAAAGCAGACGATCTGCTGATACTTATAGTGAATTTATAACAGAACTGTAATATCTAGACATTTTATAGTTTGCCAATGTGAATCATAATTCGCACACACACCCTAGTGTATGTTGTCTGTCTCATTACACTTCACGGCGAAAACAATGATTCTGTTGAATACTACGACAAATGAATAAAAACAAAATGCAAATATTAAAATTAAAACAGATTAAAGTTATAGGAACAATATCAGGCCATTACCTTGTTTGAGGAATGTATCCATCAATATCCACAAAACTGTTCCAAATGATGTGTCTTTTAACAGTTTAATATATAAAAACTTGATAAATCTTTTCAGGTATTGGTGTATAGTCTCATTGGTCACCCAAGATAGCACACCTGGCAACTAATTGCATAATGTCCGCCTTTCATTAAAACAGTAATTTAGTTAGCCGATAATGGGCAATCAATCAATGTATTGCCGGTTAATCCTTTGAAAGAAGGACGTTGTTTTTACGCAGACACCGACACGGCAGAGTGTATTCAGTATAAATTAGTAAATCTACATACATAAACACTACCTTTTGACAATTCCGCTGTGTAAGATAAAAGTAATTAATCAATCAGCGTGTTATCGGTTATTTCTTTGATCGATGTTTATAATGTTGAATATTTACTCCAGACACAAGAAATGCCAAATGGGAACCTTTGTCGGGTAATCTAAGTGTCTTACCACTAATTATACCTGTTATAAAGTCATTAACTGACCATCAAGTGAATGATGACAAATAACATGTGTAGGTTTATACCACCTAACACAGGTTACAACAAGGGAGTATTAATTGCTGTATTGCATGTGAAAACTTATGGGCCGACACTGTTTTGAGAATACAAACAGATTTTTACATGACATGATTAAATATCGAGGTAAAAAAACACAGAAATGGGATCAATTTGGATCAGTCATTATACAAATAGGGCCTAACGACACCAATCAATTGTGACAGAAGCGTCTATGAAAACAAGTTGTATTGTGAGAACATATAACTTTCATTTTCCACAACAATTATCACGATTTCAGGTTTATACAAGCCTGTAAACAAGATAATTTACCCCCTAAAATGTAGATGAATTCTGCATCGGCCCTCAAAGCTATTCCTCATATGACGTCACAGAGTCGCGCCGCTCTGATTGGTTGAAATTTCGTTCGCGGGTGAGAATTGTGCACTGTTGTCAAAAAGGTCGATTTAAGTCAATTAAAGGTCGAAATGAGTAGTTTTAATGACGGGGTTTCATTTATAACGATGCCAGTTAGTGATTTATGTATTTTTAACCCCTAGGGTTTATGTGACCTTTAAGTAAATATGTAACATGGTCAGTTGCCCCCATTTTGTAGTCATGGATACAGGGGAGATAACAGTGTGAGAGAAAAATCTTTGTAGTATACCGGTACAGGCCTTCAATGTAAATTTGGCATATAAATGCATAGTTTCATTATCAAATTATGCCATTAGTTTGCGATAGCTGAAACTCTGAATGCTCAGTATCCATGGTAACCTGTTTCAGAACTTTCAGATTGTCAAGTCAGCCTGGACTTGAAAGGACAGAGTTTAAAGTAATTGTAAATTCTTATTGATGTTGATGTAATAACGGAAGGAGCCCAAAGAACAATGATAATTTTGAATAAATTGTGGTAATGAAATGTTTGAGCCTGACCGCGTGTTTCCAGGTATGTGTTGTATGCCATCGAGCGACGACAGGAGATCAAGGAGAGCCATCCTGAGATTATGTTCTCAGACGTCACCAAGATACTGGGACAGGAGTGGTCCTCCATGTCTCCAGAGAAGAAACAGGTAGGGGTCAGCTCTGGAAATAATGACTCACATAAACATGATAAAAGCACCGGAGGAACAATTTAAGCATAAGTGCATGGCCAAGATGGGATTGGAATACATCAGTACAGTTTTGCTAGGCTAATTCTGCTTTTGCGCTTGATAGCATTCCTTACCTTGCATTCACAACAAGGTAGTTAGACAGTGGTCATCACACTTAATTAGAAAAATGTCGATTCTGTTTCCTTGGAAACATACACTTCAGGCAGTCAATAATACTTGAAAACATGGTTTTGTTAGTCAACTAATAAGCATGTCATCGAATGAGTTTTTTTAATTTTGGTCTTGTTATAGCATTAAACCATAATGATAATTACGTAACTTTACAATGATCATGGATAACACCTTACCGTCATTGCTGTGGAAAATTAATAGCAGAAGGTTTGGTTGCCTTGTGTAAGAGTTATCTGTTTCTTTAGAAATACCTCACAGAAGCCGAGGCTGACAAACAACGATACATAACACAACTGAAAGTCTTCCAGCAGTCAGAGACCTACCAGAACTTCCTCAAGAAGAAGAAGCTCAAGGTTCTCTGTGGTAGGTTTTCTTGTGGGAGTTAATGGTTTTAACTGTCTAGATTAGACTAGAGAGAGGATGTTATTCATGTTAGTGGGATTGTTCTTTGATTGGTGGTGTGGGGTAGCCCAGTGGTGAATGTGTCTGTCATGCTGGTGGCCTGGGTTTGATTCTGCACATGATCATAAGTGCTAACCCATTTGAGATTCTGGATTAGAGTAAGCCCCGAGTTACCTGTGCCTGGTGACTAACGGGTAGCCAGTCCTGATCACTTAATTCTGTGCCATTATTTTTTATTATGTCAGCCACTTGGTATTGTTCATTGTGAAATGAGGCCCAGTGTACATGATGTAAGCCTTACAAATACAATTTTATGATGAAAACTAGTGTAAAATTGATTGACTAGTCTTTAGAATGTGTTGATTGTCCACCCAGATTGGGAATCAGCAGTGAAGCTGTTGGCTCAGCTAAGTACTGCCACTTTCAACTCTCAGGCTAGTCTTACCTAATATAAGCCTTTTATAATTAATCAAAGAAAGAAGCTCAGGTTACAAAAAGAAATAGAAATGTTGCTAGTCATTGAGGACTGACATGTTTGTCCCCACCAATTATTGGTAGTGCTGAACAAGCAGAGTAGGGATAATTTCTAAGGCTGCAGTTTTTCCCCTAACCATGTTAATACAGAATCCTGAATAAAGAAGTTGATCATCCATAAAGTTTGTCCTTATCTGACTCTCCAACTTCTAAAAATGCCACTCAAAGAAGTCATGTTAATGCAGTTGAAGTACTTGTGTCTTTAGGGGAAGATTCCTCCCAACTTGATACCGGGGACCCTTACTCCTCGCTGATTGATGTGGAGGTAGGTATCATGGTGTGCTCCCTGTCTTGACTTTCATCAAGATGATATGTTCATAATGTTATAGCCTATCATGGCTGCCCTCGTGTTGGTATTGATGCTTGAGAATGAAGACACCTGTAAGATGTTCATATACGATGTACTTGATGTTCATGGGGTGGTGGGTGAGCTGTCTAAGGCGCCAGGCTAGTGATCCAGCAAGCTTGGGAGGTGCCCACTTGTGACTGGGTGTAAAAACCTTGTAGTCGACTTTGTGTGCAGACTCTGTCAGTGTTGTCACAACCCCTAGTGTACAGTACACAACCCTGTGCACTTACTTGTAAGAGCCCACGAATCTGTTGGTATATGACCATATGGTGTCCACATGAATAAGTGCAAGCACCTAGTTGTGGGTACAGCACCATGCAGTAAAACTTGGACAAAGTACTGTTACTATGTGTCCAAGCCCACCAAGCTGTGAATGGGTACATTGCAAGGATGGGAAAGCCACATTAACTTGGTGGACCTAGTTGCTGCACGAAGTTGTATGATCCCCAGGGAGTTTAGATTGAAAATATGATGTGCCGTTGAGATTATCGAGGGAAAAAACAAAGCGCTTAGAGCATGCATGTAGATGGGATGGACTATAGCGCTATATAAATATCCATATAATAATAATGTAACGTGCGTAATTATATTCAACTCAAAGGACAAGAAAAGCAGTAAATGTTTACTGGCATTACAAAGATGGATGACTGTGTGAGTGAGTGAGTTTAGTTTTACGCCGCACTCAGCTATATTCCAGCTATATGGCGGCGGTCTGTAAATAATCAAGTCTGGACCAGACAATCCAGTGATCAACAGCATGAGCATTGATCTGCGCAATTGGGAACCGATGACATGTGTCAACCAAGTCAGCGAGCCTGACCACCCGATCCCGTTAGTCGCCTCTTACGACAAGCATAGTCGCCTTGTACGGCAAGCATGGGTTGCTGAAGACCTATTCTACCCCGGATCTTCATGGGTCTGATGACTGTGTGACAAAATGACATTGTTGTTTTAGATTATTATATGCCTACACAGAGGTGACTAATGGGATCTGATGGTCGCTGACTTGGTTGTCACGCCATTGTGTCCCAGGTGAGTAGATCAATGCTCATGTTGTTGATCACTGGATTGTCTGGTCTATTTACAGACTGCTCCCCTAGGCACATTTAGGAGGGCGCCGCGCCCTGCCCTTTGATTTTTGCTCTGCCCTTTTGTTTTCGCCCTGCCCTTTTGCCTCAATCCCAGTTTTTTTTCAGCTGTGCTTGATTTTACAACAACCCCTGTGTATTTTCCGGATTTCATTAAGGACGGAGTTCTCTCCCTTTCTAGGGGGGGGACGCAAAATTGTTTTGATAATGATTAGGAAATTGGCATTTAAACCATGGCAAAGTCAAAGGTGTTTAATTCGCTTTACAAATCTCAATGCCTACCAAGGAAAGAATCAAAAGGAAAAGAGAAGAAGTGGTGAAGGTTGAAGCAAGGAAGTGTCGACGACTAATAGATTTCTTCGCTCCTAGCAGGTATGTGCCTCTAAGTTCGTGATTTTTAAGCCCTTGATTTCCATTTCCATTTCACATGCCTTTCAAATAAAACCTCCGTTATTAAAGACAACGATGTGTGAACTACATGGGATGTATTTTGGTACGTTTGGGGACCGATATTCATGTAACTGTGCTGTTTAGGTGAAAATCTGAAACTCGAAAATGTCCGCCATTTTTAATCCATCGGCAATTTGAAATTGATCTTGAATTATTTTGTTGCTTGTCCTGGGAAATGAAATAGTTAATACAGCTTGCATAACAGCTTAACATGGTAGCCTTGTTTTTAGTGTCGATTTCATAAAAAAGTAAGTCTTGAAGGAGTAAAACTATTTTACGATTTCAAACAATGGGAAGCCACACCCTTGTCGAAGCTCTCCACAGTAGACACTTACGTTCAGGTGTATTATTGTGTGATATTTTTGTTTTAATAATTATGATTGCAAATTTAATATCTAAGAATATTTTGAATATGGTATATTAACTTTGTATATATATTTTTTTCAGACCGGACTTAGACGAGGCAGAGGTAGTTTCCTATGAAAACTCAAGGGCACACGAGACAGAGTCAGTTAATCCAACAAAGAAGAAAGATGGTGGTCACAAGACTGCATTTGACACAAAGTGGCAACAAACCGGCCCCCGTGAGGTACTCAGAAGATGACAAAAAGAAGGGAATGATGTTTTGTTCATTATGTTCTAAGTGGAACACCAAGGGCAGAAATGGACTTAATGTCGACCAAACACAGATTGAGTGGAGTCAAGTAAAGGAGCTTGACACCAGTTCACCCTCCACCATTTTGAAGACTCAAGCCTCAACTTGGAAACTTGAATCCAAACATTGTTCAATTACTGTCCATTCATGCAACTGTGATTGTCAACTTCTGAAGTTGAGAGAGTGTTCTCAAAAGTGAAATTGTAAACAAATGTGATAACAGATTAATGCCTTGAAATGCTTTTTTTCTTCCAAATTTTGATCTTAAAATGCAAAATGAGAAGAGTAATAAATGAACTTTAGAAATAAAATTATAAGAGCATTTGACTTCATATACATTTTGTTATTGTTATTTTTTCAATAATCCTCACCAAAATGCCCTTTTAGATTATGAAGTGCCCTTTTTTCTTAAGTTACCCTGCCCTTTCTGAATCCTAGGGGAACACTATTACAGACTGCCACCATATAATGTCTTTCAGTGGCATTTAGAAGTTGTACATGTTCACCTGATGAAGGGACCCGAATGGTCTCAAACGTCGTGGAGAGAAATTAAAAAGAAGTTTAATCCATAAAAATGATCTGCCACCATATAGCTTGAATATTGCTGAGTGCGGCGTTAAGCAACAAACAAAAACAAACATATGAATATTGTGTATGTCTTCAGGAGGACTCCATCAGCGAGCTGTACTGCCGAGTGTGTAACCAGTATTTCAGCTCCGTACACAACAAGAAGGAGCACATGTTTGGCAGACAACACTTACAGGCAATCACAGGTCAGGCCAGGGTTTCCTTTAGGTCGTCTGACTGAACATAAAGTGACCTGATATGTCATAGCTCCTTGCCTATAGTCAAACTGTCGGTCCATCTCTTGTGGACTTTTATATTTTAGGACATATCTTCTGCAACTACAAGGCCTATTGAGCTGAAACATTCCTCTCTGTATTCCATCCTACTGTAAATTTCTTAGACATTCAGCAAGTATATGTTTCCAGAGTAACTTGTGATATAATAGGATTTTGGACACATTTTGGTTTTTTGTCCAGCTACGACCTTTGAAATTCACCTGCCCATTTTTATTAGGGTTTCTGCATTTACAACATCTCTGAATCTACAAGGCCTATGAAGCAAATGATTTGTATAAATTTTCTTTGCTGTGGTGTCTCTAAAATTTGATCCCAGGATTTTGATCAAATGTTAAACATGGTGAGCATGGCAGCAATGTTTGGAAACCCATTTATAACATATCTTAGACCTCAGCTCAAACTCGACTGCAACCATGTTTCATCAGATAAACATATTATTTTTTAGTATGCAAATATACATAGCACAGTAAAGAAATCATGATGTCTTCCGATAGATACTCATGTTCGGTTGAATATTTTTAAACAAAGAAATTCTACTGCTGATATTCTTCTGAGACAATTAACAACGAATAATTTCCTTGTAACTCAGTATTTGGTATGGTAGTAGTCATTTAGGCAGAGGAACTAATCAAGGTCTTAGAAATACAAAGTTACATAGTCATAGGTTTCAAATATGTCTCTTGCTTTCTTAAAATGTTTCTCTTTGTAGGGGGAAATGTGTTTTGTATTTGTATAAAATGGGAACATTTTCTGAATACAGTGGAAAAAATGTTATGTAAATGTCACCACAATGACACTTGTTGACATGCCCCCGTCACAGGTGAGCTTGAGAAGGAGATGGAACGCCAGCAACAGCAGAATTTGACCTCGACCTCACTGCTGACCTCTGACCTCAACACAGAGAGCCTGACCTCTGACATGGACCTGGTTGAGGGACCAAGGCTGTCGATGCCAGTTGACATCGGAAGTTTTATTCAGGAATTTGAACAGAGAAATGTTGGTGAGTAACATGTCACATGTGGGTTACAGGTTGTGTCTCTTCAACGGTGACAAATGCCTCTTCATCAGTGACTAGTGGTCAGAGAAACACATATCTCTTCATATGTATAGGGGAGTTGGGGTAGCCTTGTGGTTAAAGCGTTCGGTCATCACGCTGAAGACCCGGGTTGGTTCCCCACATGGGTACAATGTGTGAAGCCCATTTCTTGTGTCCCCTGGTGTGATGTTGCTGGAATATTGCTGAAAGCAGCGTAAAACTGAACTCACTCACTCTCCATATGTGACAAGGAGATAGATGCCTCTACCATTAATATCTGTGATATGGTTGGAATGTTGCTGACTGAGGCAGAATAAACCTACTTGATTGGTCAGTATGAAGTAGGTCAGAAGTCACATGACAACTCATCTTGGACTAGCAGTGGTAACAACTGAAAGACATGTGAATTGTCTTGTATTTATATGTGTATCCATCTATCCATAATGTGTGTGTTTGTTTAGAACGGGAACAAGAGATCAAGACACTGCGCCGGGCCCTGAAGACATCTCAAGAAGGCCATGTGAACATGTGCAAGGAGATCCAGACACTCAAGGTGGGTGACACAGCAACTCGCATCACTAACAGTTTACTTGAGTAATTACATTCCTTTGCCAGGAGCGGTGGGGGTAGCCTAATGGTTAAAGCGCTGGCTCGTCACCAAGACCCGGTTCGAATCCCCACATGGGCACAATGTGTGAAGCCCATTTCTGGTGTCCCCTGCCGTGATGTTGCTGGAATATTGCTAAAAGTGGCATAAACCATACTCACTACTCATTACATTCCTTTGCCAGGAGCGTATGATCATGGGATTTGATTTTTGTTCGCCCAGATTGTACCCATACTTGTGAGTTTTACATTAGTGAGTGAGTGAGTTCAGTTCAGTTTTATGTTGTACTCAGCAATATTCCAGCTATATGACGACGATCTGTAAATAATCGAGTCTGGATCAAACAATCCAGTGATCAACAGCATGAGCATCGATCTACACAATTGGGAAATGATGACATGTTTCAACCTAGTCAGCGAGTCTGACCACCTGATCCCGTTAGTCGCCTCTTACAACAAGCATGGGTTGCAGTATAAAAAGCAGCTTAGTATTACACAGCTTGAGACAGATAGACAACAACATGTATTGCTGAGAGCTATGGGTGCAGTGGGGCAGGCAAGTGGTTAAAGTGTTTGCTTGTAACCGCTAATTTCCTGCTGTGATTCGCGCACATGGGTACAATGTGTGAAACTCATTTCTTGTGTCCTATGCTTGGTCTTGCTAGATTAAAGCAGTATAAAAAGCAGCTTACTATTACAAAGCTTGAGAAGGATAGATGACAACATGTATTTCTTGTGTCCTATGCTTGGTCTTGCTAGATTAAAGCAGTATAAAAAGCAGCTTACTATTACAAAGCTTGAGAAGGATAGATGACAACATGTATTTCTTGTGTCCTATGCTTGGTCTTGCTAGATTAAAGCAGTATAAAAAGCAGCTTACTATTACAAAGCTTGAGAAGGATAGATGACAACATGTATTTCTTGTGTCCTATGCTTGGTCTTGCTAGATTAAAGCAGTATAAAAAGCAGCTTACTATTACAAAGCTTGAGACGGATAGATGACAACATGTATTTCTTGTGTCCTATGCTTGGTCTTGCTAGATTAAAGCAGTATAAAAAGCAGCTTACTATTACAAAGCTTGAGAAGGATAGATGACAACATGTATTTCTTGTGTCCTATGCTTGGTCTTGCTAGATTAAAGCAGTATAAAAAGCAGCTTACTATTACAAAGCTTGAGAAGGATAGATGACAACATGTATTTCTTGTGTCCTATGCTTGGTCTTGCTAGATTAAAGCAGTATAAAAAGCAGCTTACTATTACAAAGCTTGAGAAGGATAGATAACAACATGTATTGCTTAGAGCAACCTTTTGGTGTAGATTTGTACACCATTATCAAGCTCAGACGTATGCACTAAGCTAAATCTTATGCTATAAACAAGAAGGTGTTACCATATTGACTTCATTTTTGACACACCAGCTTCTAGGACGCTGATCAAACAACTGACCAACTCACTACAATAATAATGAGAACAACAACAATAATTCATGTCTGATTGCATGGTTCCGAATTCCAATACAGTAATATGCTTATGGCACATACAATGTGATTGCAAATTAGATTCGAAAGATATATTTCAGGTATGTTTGAAAGCAGAAATAGTAGGCGCTGACGAAAGATAGTGAGGAGGATGATTCGAGGATCTGAGGCCATATGATAAGTTGTTGGATACTCGAAGGAGATGCTGCTCACTCGCTCACTCACTCACTCACTCACTCACTCGAAGGACACTAAGTGAATTCTTCTGTTTTTCAGGACTATGAAAACAAGCTGGAGCAGAATACAAAGACAATGAAAGCCTACAGCCTGTCCATTGCCGCACAGATTGATGGGCTCAAAATGGTACCAACTTTGTTTGGGGTCATCAACTTCTGACGTGCAACTGTTTCTAGGCCCTGGAACATGTATTACCTGCTCACTGTAACAGTCTGTGTCTTCATGCCAGTGACATGTCTAGCAGCAGCGGGATTCATCTGTGCTTACATCATCATCAGTTTGTGCAATTGTACATTTTCATCCTACTGAAACCAAAGGGAAATGAGTTCAGGTAAATGTTGAGAGTGTGAAGTAGTTAGTTTAGTATGGAGGTGTTTGTGCTTATTATCTGAAAAAATAGAGAGGACAAAAAAAGCATGTTCAAATCTTTTATCATGTGTTGTGTCAACATGGTCTGCAGGTATTAAAAGATCAATATATTATATTTCATTGTCAAGGTGACCAAGATTCTGAGCCATTATTTGAAGATGCTGTTGAGTGTAATTTAATATCTTGCATTGAAACAATATGTGAGGTGGTTTATTACTATACACTATTTTCAGACTCCATGGTAATAAAAGAGCCTTCTCATCTGGAAATAGTTTTACTGAAATAACAAGATAATTACATTCATTAATATGTCTTGCAAATGAAGGTGGTATAAGGCACATGTTTGATCACATTGTGATGTGGTCGGTGGTAATCGACTAGGAAAAGCAAGGATCTGCATCTGAGTTGCTGAGCGCACTGATTTACATATTACCATACCAACAGTACACCTAGGGTATCATAAATAAAATCGGAATTAATTGGGGTCTATGAAGGTCAATGGAGAGAATTTGAATATCAATAAAAGTAATGCCCATCTTTAGAACACTTTTATGTTTTTTTTCCAAATACGAATATATGGGTTGATTGAACAAGAGCTTCCAGTAAGATGTACTTTTTTCCTCTGACAGCACAAGTGATCCTGAATTCTTCCCTAGTGTTTCCACATGTAGGTAGCCAACTGGGCTGATAGAATTGTAGAATTCCAGGTTCTGAACCATTTCATGGACACTGAAGTAGCTGATAGCTGGGTTAGAGTTAGCTCCCTTGAACACATCCACCAAGCACCTGTTGTTGCACCTTGTATCTTACCTCTGACTGATGTTCAAAAGGTCAGGTTTTACTGCAGATATGGAAATAACATGCATTAGTTGTCTTTTATGAATGGTGCTGTGTTTTTATGTTTGAGGAATAAATGCTTGCTATTGTAGGGCAATCTTCTTCGTGTTTAAAATGAGTGAAAGTAGTGCAAAAGATTTCTTTGTTCTGCTGGGAGTTGTTCACTCAGTGAATATGAAGGTTTAAGGAATCATTGAAAATATGAATGTTTTCTGTGATTTGTTTTGTCACTCGGAGAGATGCATGAACGCTTATTCAAGTCAATGGGCTGTGTCTAAAGAAGCCAGTATGTGTATATGGCTTCTAGCCAGCACAGCTGTTCTTGGCCAACAGCTGCTTTGTGGTGCAAACATACTGACGAGACAGGCAGAAACTGTTCCTTAGACAATGAAAAATAATCTAAAACAGAACTAGAATGATTTCCCCTTGTCAAGTTTTGCTGATATGGCTGGGTCTTTGAGGCTAGTATACGTACATTGTGTATTTCTTAATAGTCTATATACCTTCTGCATTTTTCAACATTAAAAAACAGATGTTCTGTAGATATGGAATGAATTTGATACACAAGATAAATGCTTAAGTCCCATTCATTTTGTCTACACCTTGGAGCAGTTTTTCACCTGCTAGTCTGAACCTAGTTGCTAGAGATTCTTTACTGATGCAAGAGTTGAAACACAGTAATTGGATCGTCAATGTTACGACAGCCATTACTGCAGTTCCTTAAGTCATGTATACTTTCATTTTTGCATTAAAAGCACCCTTACATTTAATTTTGTTCCAGAAGCAATTTTTTGAAATTTAGTATGCAGAATATGGTCACAATTATTGCCTTCGCACCCATTGTGGGACAATGAGGACATAATAGGTCATTGACCTGACAGCTAGACCCTGAGTTTTAGGCACCAGTGTATTATAAATCCTTTTAATGGTACTTTGTTTCCATGTCTAGTCAAGCACATGTGAAAAAATACACTGAATGCACAAAATGATTATAAAGTTATGAAACTGTTGAAAAACTGCCCTAACGTTGATGTTTTTAATTGGAAACCACACTATTGATTTATCAAACCTTAGTTGTTTCCTGGATGGTGTTTTGAAACAGGTGTTATAACAACATTTGTGATGTGAAAGGGCTCTCATGGTGATCTATGACATGCAGAGTGGTGTCCCTTATTTCTACTCAGTGGTCATGTGATGGGTATTCCCAGCCACACCTCCTGATATTAAAGAGGTTTTTAACTTAATTCACTCACACTTCTTTTTAAAACTACAGCCTAATGTTTATTTGGATAAATACAGGTTATTGTTTCTGAAGGAGATTTGTTACCATGGTTACAGTTTCGTAAAGTGGATGTACAATCCCAGTGCAGCAGGAAGTTGTTCTGGTTTCTTCTGTGTTATTTACATGTTGTTCTGGGGGTATTCTGGATATTTTTTATATCCTTGTAAACATTGCCTGAGAAAAAGGGTTTTAATGAATCACCTTGTATGAGGATGTAACTATGGTGTGATAATATAACATGTCTGTTTGTCCCACGACATGATAGTCTAATGAGATCCTGTGTAAACACAAAATGATGCAAGTAATTCTATTAAAACAGACATGCAAAATGGTTTCCTTTAATTGTAAAATACCATTTCAGATAATCTGTACACAAGTTATTGTTTATCATGTCTTCCCTTTGGCATATTCAGGGATTTACCGTGAGTCCTGTATTTGAGGGGTCCCTGGGACTCATGCTTATAATTTCAGGGGTCTAGGACAACAAGATGGGGGTCCCAGACACTTAAATATTATTATTAATACTGTTATTGTATTGTGTATCATGATCAACACATTGATTGGTATTGTAAATATATTGCAAATGATACCATAACCCAGCTAGTAGCAAACTCAGTGATAACTTATTGTTACTTGATTGGAATAATTTACAAAAGTATTTGGACTTTTCTGCGTCCCTGTGGGTGTGCTAATACATTTCGTTGCGTCCTTTATCAATTGTTATGAGTATAGGACACAGGAATTCTGTAAATCCCTGCATATTTTGGCAGAATTCATCTTTTGTATTGTATTTCCGGTTTCCCAGCGATCATGTTTCAAAAAGCAGCATAAAACCATTCTTATCAACTCACTTAAGATGCGGGGCTGTGGGGTAGCCCAGTGATTAAAGCGTTGGCTCGTCATGCCGAAGACCCGGGTTCAAATCCCCACATGGGTACATTGTGTGAAGCCCATTTCTGGTGTCCCCGGCCGTGATGTTGCTGGAATATTGCTAAAAGTGGCGTAAAACCAAACTCAGTCAATCACTTAAGATGCATGTGGCGATGTTCCAAAGAAAACAATTACGCCTCTCATTCTCATACACATTGAATTGTTGCAGCCTCACTCAAAGTAAAAATATATTCCCCACATTTTCATACAAAGTGAATGATTACACAATCATTAAAATGGAATCTTTACATCCTCATACAAAGTGTAACATGCTTTACACATTACAACAGCAGTGATATTGCCGATGATGCTTTAAATTTTCAAACAATTCAACAGCTAAATAGACAACACAAAGTATCTAGTGTTGTCTATGGTTTACAGGTCGCTATTGGAGAGTTTGTTTTGTGTGTTTCATTGTATGAATGTTATTAATGGATATGATGATTCGGAAAATATCATATTACTTGTTATCTGTACATGTCCACCGCCATTTCAGTCAGCAGGTCTTTGAACAAGCATAAAGACCAATTATTTCAACTGTTACAAATCCCTCCCAAGACAAGGGAGGTAATGAAGGGGGAGTTATGTTGGCACTGGTTTCACGCAGATATGTGAAGACTTAATATTTGAATATAGCAACACAGGGTGTTTTTTGTGATTTATGTGAATGTATTTATGTTTGATTTATTGTACTATTCTATAGCAATGGACTTTTTTTAACAAGATAACAGTATTTTTTCAGTTTTCTTGCCAAGGGCATTTACTTCAGAATCCCAGATAAATCTCTGGATAACTTTTTTTTTAAGGATTATGGGTTTCTTTAAAAGTTTTACATCTTTGTGGTCTTTCAACTTCTAATATTCCTATAAAAACATGTTTCAGTCAGTACCATCAGTGAGCCCCGATTGTGAAAATGGAATTCCTAAAGCCTCACATTTCTATTTTTCTAACACTGTAAAACAAACACTTATCTGTGTCACTTTTATGTACAGGTGTTATACAATGGGGTTATAAATGATATCCCCCACGCTGAAGTATTGAGGAGAATCCAAGGGAGACAATTATGTGTTTATACCCTGGCATTGTATCCATTACGATGACCTGTTCTGTGGGATTTACAGTTACTGATGTATACTGCTCAAAGTTTGATGGAGATAATCAGGCAATTCATTCATCTTTTTTTAAATACTTCATGCATATGAATCAAAAGAAGTTAAAGAGCAGCCAGTTGTTTATTATTGTTCGTGTTGTTGTGAATGTCATTCCGTGAAGGATTAACTACAGTAATCTGAAAGAATTTGGTGCTCCTCAACCTTTTTGGAGTGGTATATTATGAAAATCAGTTATAGCATTGAAAGATAAAAGTATCTCTATCAAAACTTGAACAGTACACTCCAGTCAGTATATACCATGTGTACAGGGACTTCTTCCATATTGTGTGTGGTATGTCCACCTTGACCTGTGTTTTACTGAAAGGTGATACTGTCCATGTCATACGAGCTGATATAGCCCTAGCAAGAAAGTACCGCAACATATACTGTTGTATTCACCAGTCATACAATATGTGGTATGTATAGTTCTATATCAGTATGTATAGTTCTATATCAGTATCTATAGTTCTATATCAATATGTATTGTTCTATATCAATATGTACTGTTCAACATATTGTGTATATCACCTGTACAACAAAGGGTCTGCAAACTGATACTGTTCAACATTGCGAGTTTGGCACATCAGGATGTTGTCCATTATTGGGAACATTTCATGTTTAACACATGAGGATGTTATCTGTTATTCAGATACTGCGTTATTCAATACATCAGGAGATTTTTAGAACAAGCTAGCTTGTTTCTTCTTTATGTCATCAAAATTAGAATACTCTGATACCAATATCTCACTATACCATTTCTTTCTGTGACTTTAATGTATGTTTCAGGCTGATTGCACTTTCTCACATACCGAAATGTGGCATTTTCTATTTTCTCTCGAGGCCAATATCATAGTTGTAATGGCTGACTTTAGAAACAGCAACCACAAGTCCAGTAGCTGGGTATTTCTGGCGGACTGACCGGGAAGGAGATGATTTAAGATGTAGTGTGTATGGTGTTATATTATGGACAAACCAACACTTAGTTCTGATGTACACAGTGAGATATGTGTACTGTTATTTATTGTCAATTACAAAATAAACTTGTTTTGTATAATTCTGTTATTGTCTTTGCCTTTTCGTTTAGGAGTTGGATTGCTGATTTTGCATGTTGGTTGTTGTTAAACACAGCGATCAGCAGTATTCCAGCTATATGGCGGCAGTCTGTAAATAGTCAAGTCTGGACCGGACAATCCAGTGATCAACATCATGAGCATCAATCTACGCAATTGGGATCCGATGACCTGTGTGAACCAAGTGGGCGAGCGTGACCACCCAATCCTGGTAGTCTTACAAGTATGGGGTGCTGAAGACGAAGTCTAACCCGGATATTGACGGGTCAGTTTTTATATGTACACAGACAGATCGAACAAAAATCCCAGGTCAGAATAGGTCCCCCAGTACATCTGCAAGAACCGACGAGAAAGAGGATACGGTGCGCAGACTCTGAGTCTCTCCTGATTGTGTATCCTCTGCAGGTCCAAACTTCCATTAATGTTAATGTGGGGTAGCCTTGTGGTGAAGGCATTCACTCGTCACGCTGAAGACCAGGGTTCAATTCCCAAAATGGGCACAGTGTGTGAAGCCCATTTCTTATGTCCCCTGCTGTGATATTGCTGGAATATTGCAAAAAAAGAGGTGTAAAACTGAACTCACAATGTGACAAGTAGCTAGATACCTCTACCATTAATGTCTGTGATATGGTTGAAATATTGCTGACTGAGGCATAATGAACCTAAATGATATTGCTAAGGGCGGCGTAAAACCAAATTAACTCATTCATTAATGTTGCCGCTTTAAAAGAGTCCTTTGAAGGGATTTGGATAGACTTGATTCACTGTTAGATCCCGTTAGCTAGCTGCCATGGTAAAGATGTCATCTGTTATATCCAACCCCATCAACAGAAGTCATGTCCCTAGTCGCATAATGGGGAAGGTAGGTAGGTAGGTAGGTAGGTAGGTAATGACGCTTATTTTTCTCACATTTAATACAAACAAGATCAGCACAACTATGTTGTGTGAAGATATAGCTGCCATAGCATTTCCCTGTCAGGTCGTGGGATTCATGCCACGGATCTTCTGATCCAAGCTCTGGCGCCTTGTCCACATCACAGACGTCCGACGCCGTCGGTTCCAAATGAATTTCCGTGCTTCAAATACTCAATAACACCCGGAAATTGGCCAACAAATGATGTTTATCTCCTAACAGTACCTCAATCATCAGTTTGACTGGGTGCCTTTCAGTGAACTACAGGCCACCATTATAGAAGACCAATATTACTGAGGGCAGCATTAAGCATCAAAGAAATTATATCAAAATATTGAGGCTATAAACCTCTCAGCATTTTCAGTTCAAAATCTCTGACAAAAACATAAACAAATCACCAATAGTTCATATTCAATATTTATTATGGGAAGTGGTCAAAGCCGATGTGCCCTGCACCATCACAGTTTAATATCTTCATAGCCTGTCGGTTGTAGCATTAATCTGGTAAACAAAGGTTGAGGGATCGTGTCTCACTTCCTGGTGTCACAATCTGCATACAGAGACATCCTTCCCAGTCCACCCCCATGACACAACTGAATTATAATTAATAAGTGAAGGTAACCCTAAATGACTTGTCGTATGTGAAGACTTCAATTTTGCTACAAATTGGATCTGTGCAAACCTGACAAAAAATGGTAAACATTTTGTCTTATACAAGCTGGGCAAGTTACAAACTCTGAGAACTAGTGACATAAGGTTGACACCAGCATAAAAACATAATCGAATTTCTAGGCTGAATGAGATGAACTACCTGCTCTTCAGGACAGATACCCACCATTACGATCATCCACAATCAGTAACAGAGGACGACCACCCAGTAACGTGTTCCTCCCCTCTCCTTCATACCAGCAAAACCCCTCCCCCCGCCTCCCAACCATAAACCTTTCACAAAGTCCACAAGTTCCACCATACTATAGCTTTCATTACCAATATCTGTCTGCATTTTGTGCCAAACATGATGCACTTTAATACAGTTCAATTATTCACTATCATCATTTGAAAGCCGATTTCTAATGAGAAACTGCAAATTATTGTTTCTAATGAGAAAAAGAAGAAAATAAAAACCCGAACACAAAAAAACCCCCTGAAACAACAACCTTATATTTGGATGGGCTGAACATTGGGTATGGGTTGAGGTATGGGTTGAGGTGCGGGGGTGCGGAGAAAGAGGATGTCTCAAACATCACTTTGGAACTTCTGTTCTACAACAGTTACAAAATGATAATTGTACAGCTGCATGTTTATGTGCTTTGAAACAATGAATAGCTTAGACAGCGGGAAACTGATACTTCTGGCCATAGGATGCTACACAAGCAGCTCCTTCAAAACACTGAATCACAGCCTGTGTTGTGTGAATGGCTAGCATAATGTATATACATACACCTTCTCAATGTCGGAAGGAGTTTGATAGAAAAAAATATTCTTTTGTGCATGGCTAACAGGCTGACCACTAGCCAGTGTTATTCACAGTTCAATGGCCACAAGTAGATGATACAAATTGTGTCTGAATCCAACATGGCCGCTGCTATGACTCTTCCTTCTTCTCTGCTTTCTTCTTGTTGTATGTGAAACGCAACTGTGAGTTGTGTCCCTCTCGATCACGAGCGATTTCAATAGCAAGGAACTGTATCCGTAAACCTGGAACCAAAATACAGGCAATAATTTTGAGATTAAACAAAAAGCTGTTGTCTTACTATGCAACAAATTGATGCCAACTTTCTGCCGCACTTTCGCAACCATGCATTAAACAGAATTTGGTTCAAGCACACATCAAATTTCACCCTTTATACGGTTTAAGAACACCAGCAAGATCTTCCATAACTGTCATTTAAAAATGTTCACTGCCAGCCTATCAACATCATACTAAAATACAATAATATGATCATTATTTGATGACCAGCTAATGAAAGATTCCTGTCCTAAATAGCACGTAATCTAAACAAGGGTACAAACAAGGCAATCCTGTCTAATGTCCTCGCCAGAGTGAGTGAGGTGGGGTGGAGTGGAGTTGAGTTTTACCCCGCCCTTAACAATATTCCATCAATATCATGGTTGGGGACACGAGAAATGGGCTTCACACAATGTAGCCACTAGGCTACCCCACCGCCCCTATAGCACATTAACACAACAAAGCAAAGTGTGCTCCAAATAATGCCCCATCAGAAGTCTTTTGTGTGACAGATGCAAATATTTGCTATGTGTACATAAATCTTAATGTCATCTGTGTATCATTTCACTGATTGTTCCTTGGATGCAGACAACTATTTACCATGGTTACATACCCAAGATTGAGTTTTCCTCTGAGTAATCCTTTGCACTGTCGAGGCGCACAAGGGTGCCGTAGTTGTAGTCTTCGGTCTGGCCTTTGAAGGACTCACAGAATGGACGCCATTTCTGGATATTGATACATATCTCATCAGTGTTTTAGTGTGAGTGAGGTCTAATACTGTTTACAGAACCATTCGGGAGACAGAATAGATTTTATACATCAAACCAATGATGGGAATACAACCTGGATCTGGCATGCATGATTTCCGGTTGGTTGTTTAATTTTGCAATCAGCAATATGATGGCAGTTTATAAATAAGTGTAATAAGTTTAGCCTGATGACCTGATCCATGTAGTCACCTCTTAGGACAAGCCTAGTTTGCATGGATCTCAGTGAGCGTACAGTTTGCTGTTGAGTTTACATCAGAGTTAGTGTATTGGACACTGATATATTCAGTGTGTATTGACAACTATGTTTTGCTTGTTTGCTGTTTGATGCTTCAGTTATCAATACTACAACAGGAATACATCTGCCTGTAAATATTCAAGGCTGCACCAGACAAGCTTGTGGTTGTTATAGGTACCGCTCCTAGAGCATCCCCCAATGAACCAAGTGACCACCGTATCCAAGTTTGGTCACCTCATCCAACAAGCAACAGAACCCAGGGTCCCGTTCCATAAAGCAATCTTTGCATACGTCAAGGATGTGTTACGATCATCTTACTTCTAAACTCATGAGCTTGCTTATGGTGTTGACACACCTGGAAACATGACCATGTCAGATCCACACAGCATACATCTATAGCTTCCTTAACCATTGTAGCATTTGGGTAAGACTAGACTTGTTTTGTAGTATTTTCCTGCGTTACAAACATGATCAACTGATGATGTCAAATAACCAGTTTACCTCTTTTGCCTTTTCTGACTTCAGTTCATCTTCAGTCAAAACATCCACCTTAAAATCGGGAAATTCTTGTCTGAATTTTGAGTATATTTCATCATCTTCTCGTGTGAGCTTCAGGATCGACGGATCCACAGAGGTAATCAGCTGCAAACATACACATTGTTAAACAACAAAGCATGATGTTAGACAGGGGAAACAGTTAAAAACTTACAGAAAACCTAAACCATTTTTATCCATGAAACTATTATTTCTTCATGCATGTGCTGGAGTTGAAAACCATGATGTTAATTTTATTCCCACTATTCTTGATTATTCCTTAGTTTCATTGTAGATGGTTAAAACTGCTCCTAGGGCACTTTTATATATTTGGGATTAGACTGCAGTGACGCAGGTAGTAGAAGTCACGATCAGAAAATATAATAAACATCCTGTGAATAATCTTTAACTTTCTCAACTGCCCTATTCCTACAGATTAGAAAATAAAACAACATAAATGTACATAACTTGTACATCATGTACATAATTCAAGCACAAACTAAACATCTTATCACCAAACATTCTTTAGTATGCACCTAGTAAAAACTGTTTTCCCTTCTTCTCTGAACAGTGTTTCACTTGACTCAATTGTCATTCTTTGAAGTGTATGACCTTGGTGTGTTTAATGTAAAACACTTCACTCAGCAGTATTCCATGCATGATGTGTAAATAAGTGAGCCTGGTCCACACGAAACATGTTTGATATTGGGCGCAATGACACACACCATCAGGATACCATCAACCAATTAACAGCTTGTAGCTGTGTATGTATTCAATACAGATTGTCTGTTACATATAATATGTATCTCTTGGAAATAATGATGAATTACTAATGATTAGATAAGGAGTACTGTTCACTTACATGACCACTGTGACTAAAGAGCTGGTATGCTTGTATGTGTGCATGTTTTCGATATGGATTGCCTGTTGTATGTAACATGTATCTCTTGAAAATAAAAACATAAAAAAACCCACAAAAACAACAACAATTAACATGGCCTGAGGGACCAATTCTAACCAAGAATCACCAGCAAGAATGTAACCTTGGTCACACAGATTCCGGTTCCAGAAGGACCAAGTGGCAGTACCAACAAATTTAGAGTGAGTGAGTTGTGTTTTACACTGCTTGCAGCAATATTCCAGCACTATCACAACACGGGTCACCAGAAATGGGCTTAACACATTGTACCCATGTAGGGAATCGAACCTGGGCCTTCGGCGTGACGAGCGAACAGGTTAACCACTGGGCTACCCCACTGTCCCACATATTTAGTTGTGACTAGAAAACAGATGCTGCAAGAAGCAGAGTGGTTTCCCCCAGTCAATCTAGAAACCTATGAATGTTGGTTCCAAAACTGGTTTGCCCTGATCGACAGTGTCTCTAGGTTTGTCTGCACCATATCTGTACTCATGGGTTTCAGTCAATGTGACTTTCCTTCCACATCCAGACACAGTCGTGACAGGGTCACTGTCCTAAGTCACTGTAAGTGACATTAAACCTAACTCACTCACTCACTTGAAGATGTGACACTTACATTGAAGTAGGTTTCGGCATGAGCATAGGCCTTCACTGCCCACTGCAACTCCACATCTGGCTGAAACACATCATTACAGTTACCATGGTTATGGAACTTCCACACACTTAGTTCTTGGTGTCACCTGACTCATGTCTATTATAGAACTGTAACACCTTTTGTTTAATCTGTAATATGGCTGATGGATGATGCATGATTGGAGGCATGAGAAATCAAATACATTCAGTGAACCTCTTACAAAAATAACTTGGGATCTCTCACACAATTATAATAAAATAGCATTTTTAACAATGACAAAGGTAGTCGTATTGTCACCTGTTGTGCCACATCTATTGCGATGTGCCAAATATTGAATCATTACCTTGGTTACACCCCTACTCATCATATCAATCATAATGATTTATGTCTTAAGTACTCAGTGCACAATCTGACATATATTTGTCATGTTTGTCCTGATTCCTTGAACACTCAAAATTCTTACACAAAAACATACATCGTACTACCAAGTGTACGACTCTCCGGACTCACAACTATTTTCACATAATTTCTATATTTCAGTGTGAAAGATTGAACATGATTTCTTACATCCTTGACTATTCAGTGTTACTCTATTGTATTATCCAGATGACAAATGACATGATGATGAAAATAGATGCTCATCAAAATATTCTGTTCTTTCATGATTGAAACAATCATGATATATTTTGGGTGAGAATGAAGGCAATTTAGTCCTGTGAATATGGTACACTATATGAGAACTGGTTTAATTACTTAATGTCAAGCATTCCTTTTCCAAAGGCAGATTCTGTTCACAACATGGTCAAGTATTGTTGATATTACGGTAGTTTGAAATCTAACTACCACTAATTCAATACAGAGAGCCAGGTCAATCTCTTGAAACCAATTCCTTACTCTTGTCTCAAAATGATATGAATATTTTTCAGCATAAATCAATGATTTATTGGTCGAACTGCAAGTGTCTACATTTATCATGTATAAATTTTGTTCCCTCCAAAGAAGTCTTAAAACTGGGAAAAGATTCATTCAGTCATGTTACCTGGTTGACATAATCCTCAGCCTTTGATTTCAGAGCTGAGGCAGCCGACTGCATTCCTCCAATGCCCTGGATAAACAAGAATAAAGTGTGTAACTGTACAGCTGTCACCCTTTCATTTTCATTTACACAAATAAGCAATTGCATTTACAATGATAAGTTCAGCCGTGTCGGTCAGGAAAAGGCATGTCAACATCATTGTAGTCTATGCATGAGTAGTTGTGTTTAACCCCACTCTGAACAGTATTCATGTCATACATCAGCATGTCAGCTATATGGCGACGATATGTGGGAGTAAAGTCACAAGTTGCAAACATGGTTTGTTGTTTAACGCTGCACTCAGCAATATTCCCGCTATATAGGGGCGATAAAGTCACAAGTGATGCAGGTGTTTATGGACTTTGCTGTGACCCACGAAGCTATAAACATATTTAGAACAAACCAGGATTCGAACCCACGATCACACGTTTCTGGTGTGCACAAGGGACGCAACTCCTTTAACATCCTCTGAATATATTCAGAATTATATGCAGGAACTGGAACCTGTGTCATAAAGTGTCAGACACTCCTCGGAATGACAAACAACTTGATGAGACCCATTCAGTCTGCTATCAGATCTTTTTCAGTCGTTAAGTGAAACTATCGTGACAGCTAATACGACCACTTTCTGAATCTAGTCGTCGCTTCACTAGTCACATTCACCACCAGTATTGTCAGGTGACTGGTGTCATTTTTCTTTTGAACGGTTTTCTTAGGAAAATCAAATACTCACCAGGTCTGATAAATTGTAAGACATATTGCCTACTGCCTGTCCTGGTCCTAATTATTCTGTGGTGTATGGTAATCACGAAGCACGTTTTCAAACCCGGAAGTGATATCACAGTTATCGCCCCTGGTCATTTAAAACACGGAAAAACACACACAACAAATCGGGTACTACCACAATATTTCTATCATGTCCTTTTAATCAAAATCGAAATCATTGAAGCATGTATACAGAAAATAAATTATAAACCCTCAAAGGTGTATCCAGTTTCACTCAATACTTCAGGCTTTTTATTGTTTCAAATGAAGCATATAAAATGTTCCTTGGGAACTACTGTATAATGCTTCGAAGTAGAGATACAAAGATCCAGTTCTTTTTGTTTGTTCACATGTGTTTTGTTACTGGAATTGACTAAACAGATAAAATCAATGCATAGCATTTCTGTTTGGTGTAATTTTGATGTGGCTGCCAATTATCCCCAAACTATCACAAATGTTTGGTAATGTCCTCATGTGAATACTGACTTTGCTATGCTAAACCCTTGAACCTGATTTTGAAGTGGCTGAGAGCTGGGTGTAATATGTCTGTGAACAGAGGGAGGAAAGTGAGCTGTGGACGGTCTAATGCCACACTCAGCAATATTCCAGCTGTATGGCGATTAGTCCAGCATATAACTAGACGACTTTGCACTATACGAAGGTGTGCTCGATGTAGACCTTGGCTGGAATACGAGTTTATTCATATGAACTATATGGCGATGGTCTGTAAATAATCAAGTCTGGACCACACAATCCAGTGATCAACAGCATGAGCATCTATCTACACAGTTGAGATTTGATGTCAACCAAGTCAGCGAGCCTGACCACCAGATCCCATTAGTTGCCCCTTAAGACACACATGGGTTACTGAAGATAAATTCTAAACCGGATTTTCATGGGATGACATGTTTATAAAAATTGAGGAGTGAGGCATTATTTCGTTCCAGAGTCGATTTCTACCTGTAGAATTACCATCGTCCAATGGAATATCTTGCACATATGATTTTGATCATTTCTCAAGCACAAAAGAAGAACTTGTTTTACAGAACCATTTATTCTTCAACATGTTCAACAAAAGCAATGTAACTTACAAAATCTTGAAATCTATAATATAAAATGTAAAAAGACCTGTTTTGCACTCAATAAATCACTGCTGTCATCATGGTCGTACACACAACTTATTTCATTCAACAGGTCTTGCACATCACTGATACGGATTGGCACTTTGTTGGAATTACATCATAATCACAGATACAGCATGAGATCCAGGTAACCTATAACACAGTTATTCATGCATCATTTCTTTATTTCAACTTTTTGACATGATTACATTTGATCTTGTTTCAACACATCATTTATGGTTAACTAGTCAGAGATTTTTGTTTCACAACCTTTAACATAAACAGCATTTCACCTATATCACCAAATCAGCTTAAACTGGCCGGAGCGTCCAGTGTGAAAGTCATGCATCTATTGCCACCATGTAGATGCATTACAACATACTGGTACTCCATGCCTCACAGACCAGCCATTCTCATCTAGTAATTTTGCTTGTGGCAAATGACTTAGGAACATTTTCATGATTTTAAAATTAAATATTATCAACTTTTGATCGGACATTCTCCTTTTACATACTCCATATCAGACAGACTTGACATTCTCATTCACTTGCTTTGTTAGCGCCAAAATGACTTAGGAAGATTTCCATGATTCCTTCTTAAGTTTTGATAAGACATTCGTCTATCATGTTGTTTATCAGTAACAAATTTTGATACAATGGCATAATGCTCGGAAAAGTTTGGATGTCAATAAGTTTATGTCCTTAGAAATGAAAGATGTGAACCCTTTAAGTATAACATATGTGCTATCCTCTAAGCCATGTAAAGAGTAAGCGGAATTTCTTAATGAATTAGTAAAATGCAGTTGGAAACTGAGTTCTAATCAAGGACACTTTTACGATTGATTAAGATCATTTAATATGGTGCACAAAAAATATTTGCAGAAATTCTCTTAGAGGACAGCAGATTGAAATATTGGCACGAACTACCATTTCCTGCCCCTCTTACAATCAGATGTGTCCATCCTTTCCTTCTAACATTACATGACATAATCCACTGTGCAAATTACAGAATTTTAACCCAACAAGGGTATGAGCGAAATAGTTAATGTGTCTTTCAATACTCTTATAACATAAAAATAACAACATGTTCTGTCCTAGCTTATTGATTTTTATGGAGCTTATCATCCTACCACACTGCTTGAATCTCACATGAACTGTCCAACTGATCAGTTTAAGCATGCACTCATGAACCAGTGCCACCAATTTGACGAATCAGTTTAACATCTTCTTTTTCCTTCACTGTCTTGATGTACATGTCCATTTCATCTGCAAATTCATTAGGATCAATTTCAGTAGAGTTGATCACATGTCCATATTTGGCGGATATCTCTGCATCAATTTCATCATTACTTTTTACACCCGGGTCGCTGTCCTCAACCTTCCTCTTTCTACTTAAGGGTGGTTTTAAACATAGTTCTGTTCTATCATGTCCCAAATCAGCTGACTCCCCATTTTCTTCAACAGCAAAGGCTTTTCTCATGAGACTAGCTTTGTACTTAACGATATCTTCAATATAGTAGAGCAGTTGTGTTGGCTTTATGCTTTTAATCCATGGAATACGTTCTGCCATTGCAAGCAAAATATCCTTCATTCTTTTCAGGATGCCATTACTTTTTGGAAGACGGAGATTGTTTGCTTTGCAAAATGACGACAAACTGACACAACCAACATCTGACTTCTGATATGACAACCAAGCAAAGTAGGCTGCTATGACAATGATAGCTTCTGGACTTCGGCCACTAACAAGCCAACATTTATCACATATTTGCATCAGCTTTTGGGTTCTTTCAATAACCCCCCTATCAAAATTTGCTTTCTGCAGTGTATGGGCCGTGAGTTGCCCCATGCTCCATCTTGGCAATTCAATTTTCATTATCTGTTTCATACGACGCAACATCAAAATGAAGTCATTGATGGGTAGTCTCCTTGAACTTGTCATTTCCCTTGCAGTGATTGGATACTCATGTCGGCGCAAAACAATATACATACAGCAAGCACCCAAAGCTTCTTTGAACTGTTTGGATCTGTTTCTAACCTCCATGTCTGGATGTTTACATGCATCTTCATATATCATCATTCCTTCTTCCTTCCAAGAACTGCTGATGCCCCCCATCGCACTGCATATGCACGTTATTTCCTCTACACCGATGGGGCTGACAAAGTCACTTTTCTTATCGGCGTCTCTTTTAGCAGCGAGTAAACTTGAGCTTGCCCCTGTGGGCAGGGCGCCGAGTGACGGAGCGTTGAAGTAACAGTCTGTACTATCCTCGAAAGTTTGGTCAGACACAACCAAACCACACTCGGAACAAATTGATTGTTCGTGCGCTCCTATCTTATCTTTGATTACAGCATCTTCTCCACAGTATGGGCACAACATTGTCAGACGTTAGTTTCCCCTCCTGAAAACGTTTTGACGACGCCCTCAAATTTTGTAGGGCCGGTGTAACGCAAGCGTGAGCTGGTTCCCGGCTCTCACTGCGCGTCGTCTACTTCAGATAAGAATAGACCGAGCCCAACATGATGTTTCCCCAGCTTAGGCAATCTGCCACCAGGGAGCGCGCGTTGCATACCTTAGAAGCTCCACATCAGTGTTTGACATGTAGTTGTTACCTTCTCGAGCGCGACAAGACATTGCTGTGTGGAGCTTGGCACAGCAGCGACGTCGGACTTCTGTTTCCGGGTTCAGCCTCGAATGTGAGCATTCTTGTCGTCTGCTAGACACGGAAATGGCGTGGTGACAGGAATTTACTCTCAACTTTCGCAATGCCCGTACCCCATACTGTACGCACTCTGAAGCAAGCATGTCTTCGCAACATATCAAAGAACATGGATCGACTATGGAGTGCAGACTTCGACCGTCTCTTCGCGGATACCCCACGCCTTTACTATGTTCTGGGCCCATTCGATTACATGAGTGAGTACTCAACATTCTTTGACATTTATTACATAGGTCGGTTTGTTAATTCGTGGTTTATGTTTTTGTTACTCCCATCGATTCGCAGAGGCTGTAAAGGTACGAAGTGTTCTGAATGACTTGGCCCTTGTTATCGATTTAAGCTAGGATCCAACTTTCCGAAAAATGTTGTGAAGAGAAATCAAGATTAGAATGTTGTCCTTTATTTAGTTTCTATGTCAATGACGCTGTTTACTGTGCATTTCCTTTTCAGCAAATATTAGCTTTTTACTCAACATTCTTGGCTAAACTTGAACAGGTCTCTAAGGCAATAATTATTAGTTTATTTTCAGATTGAATTTTTCTAGATCATATTCCTATATATAAGTAATAAGAGAACACCGTACCCTAGACATAAATAGACTGCATATCTATCTCTTTCCTGCTATGATCATAGAATTACCACAGATCCATGGACTTTCATTCAGTACAGCATTGGAGCAAGGCTTGACCGAGACAATCAAGAATAGGCCTAGCAGGAGTACTATTGTGCAAATTAGTCTTCCAGAAGTTCAGTAGCAGCAGAGGGCCAAATGCTTGTCAGACAGAAGCTAGGTTTTGTCTTTGAATGGCAGTTAGGGCCTACCTTTAGAATACAGCACAACAAACTTTAAAAATACGTCATAATACCCTTTTATGTAATGTAATGTGATTTTGTTCGAAAGCATGTTCTCGAAACAATGCCCTATGACGCCTGCATGGCAACACGGTTGTCTAGCTCAGCGAGTGCTCCACTCACTGGTATTTTATCTCTACTGGCTATGTTATTGCATAAGCCCAACGATGTTGAGAGTTTCCAGTAGTTGTATACCGGCGGATGCGCAATTTTTTGCAAGCACCAGTTTGAAAATTATTTTTTTCTCACTAATACGCTCATATTTATTTGTATTATGGGGTGCTGAGGTGTTATGTTTTGTGTATTATTGTACTTTGTATTTTTTAAATTTAGCGAGAATGCGTTACACCGGTCTGTATTATATATATTCGATTATTTGCATTTTAATACTTTCTTTCACACAAAAACGGGAAACCGAAAACGTCGAAAGTACACTATGAAATGGTTTAATGTACAAATTGGCCTGGAATTTGCACTCAAGCCTCTTTCACACGCAACATTTGTTCAGTAATGATTCGAAGGCTAACTCACCCTTGTGCCGTCACTACACATGCTCATGTCTCCCTCGTTCCTTAGTGCGATCCACATTATCCTTACAGTGTTCCCTACATCACTTTTCTGTCACAAAATCACCGATTTATATCAAAGCGTGGCATTAATGCATGCACCATGACATCTACGACTGACGCCTGACGTCAACAACCTTTTTCAGTTTGAGGCATATCGGCCCATTCTTGAAGATTACGGAATGGGACGAGTGTGCCAAATGGCATCGGGTCCATTCGGCCATTGTCCGTAGATTAAAATCACGAGACACCAAGTCTACCCGTAACCTTCGTAATTGTCCGTGACCTATTCGACTTTTTCCGTTCATTGCCGTGACGTCACAGGAATGACTCGATACATTTGCACGATGTGAACAGTGTGGATGTAGCTCAGTCGGTTAGCTGTTTAGCTAACAACCCGAAGGTCGCGGGTTTGCGTCCGACGGTTTCTCACAAACTGGTTGCTTGTCTTAATGACACGTGACCTACGGCAGAGATCGTCCTCACGAGAAGTTGTGGTGCTGTATTCTAAAGGTGCTCCGCAGTTAGGAGTGATACACACAAAAGAGAGAATTTATTAATGTCAGTTTTCTCATAATGAACACAATGAGTTTCAGAGTATATACTTACTCCTTCACTGGAAGTGATTCAAATTCAAATAGACAGACTTGTAAGAAGCTTAGTACAATAAGTCTGGACAGAAGTGACTCAAATAGCAGACAAATCTGTCAAGAGCCTCTGGCTATAGCTTGAGGCTAGTCTAAAGGCTTTAACCGAAAACCAAGTCACTCAATAGCTAAGGATGAACAGATAAATTATTACATGACAATGATGGTTTATTCATTTCACTCATTTCTGTTTTCTAGCTTCTGAAATGATTCAAGAACTTCTGGACACCCTGTGTGCTGACCACCGAGTAAGAAGGTCACACATGCATCTTCTTCTCACTGGCCGCCTTAAGGAACTGGACTTCAGCAAGTGTTCAAACATGACTAGCATGCTACATCTAGTTGGCATCAGATGCCAGGTGAAATATTCTACTTTGCTAACTTCTGTCCAGGTGTCTGTCTCTTACATATTATACAGCTCTCTAAATGGTTGGTTGGTGTTTAACGCCACACTCAGCAATTTTTCAGCTTTATGTCAGCAGTCTGTAAATAATTGAGTCTGGACCAGACAATCCAGTGATCAACCTCTGACAGTGTGCTGTTTATGAATCATGTGAATACTGGATGATATCAACCTATCAGCCATGATCATCATGCATTCATGGGTTAGTACTCATGTATCTTGTTGGACACCAGTCTCCCCTGTTTATTTGATGCTACTACTCCCCTTGCACCTGTGTGGTGTAGTATAAAGAAACCTTGACATTGAACATCAAAGCAGTCCATAAACATCAACAAGTAACAGTACTAAAAGGAAACAATAACAGAGAAAGAATAATTTGAATTTCATTGAATATGCAGGAACATACATTTCATAGTAGCATAATTTTAGTAATAAATATGCAAACATTTCCAGTGAACATTTTGCGAGTGTTCCAAAGCTTCTAACACTTAAAGAGATAGTTATCATGACCTGTAGACTTTAATATATGTGTTATATACACATGCTGAGTTCTGATTTTTTAATCTTAGCACACACACCACTGTTCTTCCTTTTGTTAAAAAATGTTTAGCACATATTTTATTCAGCTTGCCCAAGTTTTTGTTTCATTTCATGATTCTTTTCATTGTCTTAAGGTGCTGTCAATTGATATAAATCATAGAGATTGATAATCATTGAATAACTAAGAGCAAAACTGCCAAGAGATTCTGAAAGAAATCAACACATTTCACATACATGTGCATTTCATATTTTGTAGAAGCTGACAAAGTTAGACCTCTCCAACTGCAGTGTAGCCAGCCAAACTGTTCTGTGCAGTATTTTTCAAAGTCTTCCATTGCTTCGCTGGCTGAATCTACGTCAGACAAAGACCAATGACCAGGTTTTAACCACTATTCTATCTTCATGCAAGAAACTACAACATCTGAATCTATTTGCCTGTCCTGTTACTGATCGAGGAATCACCAACATTTTCAAGGAACCTGAGAATGGTAACAGCTCTTCAAATATGAAGCAGAAGAATACCTGCAGCACCAGTGGTGTGAGTCTGACATACCTGAACATTAGTGCCACAAAGATCAGCAGTAAGGGAGCTGTCATCATTCTAAATATGTGTCCCAATCTCCACGTTCTGCTGTATGCAGATGTTATTGATGCCGTGGCTCAGATAAGCAACTCATCAGACCACGAACACAATCTCAAGCTAAGGACACTCAATGCCAGTGGACTCAAATGCAGAGAGGTCAGCCCAGAGTCGGTACAGCTTGCGGTCCTACGCTGCCCCTTTGTGACGGAAATTAATTTTTACCAAAATGCAAATGATTCAACTTTGCAATACCTCAAAGAATTAAAGCATTTGAATACCTTGGAAATTACAAGTGACCAATGGGGAGATGTGACATTCTTCGATGGTCTAAAGCCTCTCTTCTTGTCAATAGGCCCCAACATTCGGTCCCTCGGCCTGTATGACATAAAAGATCTTGACATTGGACAACTTGGTGTTCTGTGCCCCAAATTAAAACGACTAAAATGTGTAATGGCAGTGTTTAACTCTGTTGCATTTATTGACACTCCATTATCAGGAAAGGATCTGAGATCTATTTATAGAGATCTGGACAATCTCATGGTTGTGATTGGAAATGATTGTACTGACTTTAGTGCATCTATGTTTGAACAAATTTTAGAAAATGCAACTGGTCTCTCTGAGCTGCATCTGATCAATGTCCAGTGCATGTCCTCTGATCTGCTCCTTCGTATCATAGCGATGCATGGTATGCAGTCTCTGTCTTCCCTGACTCTGGAGTCCTGCAATAGGATCAGTGGGGATGCAATATCAAGACTGATCCGTTGTGAGAACCCCTTGTGTGCTCTGTGTCTGAGGAACTGTCAGGACACCACCCAACAAGATGTTGATGGTTACAGGAAATATGTGAAAAAACACAACCTCCAGCTGTCCATAGTCTGGGAGTAAATATCAGGAATATGAGCTAATGAAGGTTTGATGCTGCTGTTGGTTGCAATCAAGGGTTATGGCTTCCTGTAGATAATGAAGCCTCGACCAGTGTACCAGTGATTGACAGCATGAACAACAATCCATGGAATGACAGAAGCATGTGTAGCCAATGTAGATCAAGTGGAAGGTTTACGCCACAATATTATTTATTAACACAGTTCTTTTACACTGATTTCATGCTGAATTTTGTTGTGTATTTATATTTTATGAATGTTACTTCCAGAAAGTTAACATAGTATTTCAATCAGAGCTTCATTCTTAAATAATATATATATGTGCTGAATATGTAATGTTTTGAAATATTGATCATTGCGTATAATTGTTAGAATTCTACCTGTATTATATCATTAGCCATAAATTTCTATTTTGGTTGTCATCACACCATAAATCTTTGTGTATTTACAGATGTCCTCTTCACTGCAAAATGGGACTGCATACTACTACCGGTATTCCACAATATACGTATGAAATGATACGTATTGCAATATTTGTTTTGATAACCGGTTCGTAAGGTAAAAAAGTATGTGAAGCTTTGTGATTATTTCTGTGGTTAAAGTTAAAATCTACATAAACTTTCATGCACTGCTGATGTTTCCGTTGTAATTATTTGGCAAAATTTGACAAAACAACATACATTGAAAATTGTACAGTAAAGAAAAATGATTAAAAGACTGCTGTTATCAGAACATTAGGGATTTAGGGTCTTAGTATGTTGAAAATAAGATCTGTATGTACAGTGTCACTCACTGTCAAACACTTTCTCTCCCAATACCTGAATCCCTTTGAGGACCTTACTTATTCCAGATCCTATAGGTTGGGCATTTTAAGACACAACTTCCCATTTATAGGTGAGGTGAGGTGAAATTGGGTTTAACGTCGAGCTGGAGAATATTTTGCTCATATGACAACGTGCATGTGTGTGTATGTGTAGGTGCGGCTGCTTGTACTAGCCCAGACTGAAGCTGGTTTTATAGTGCTAGCCCACTGAGATACCATGCCGCAGTGAAGCATGAATACCCCACTCAGACACATTATACTGACTCCAAGCCGACCAGTCCTTGTTGTACCCATTAATGCTGAGCGCCAGGCAGGGACCAACAAGTACCATATTTTAACGTCTTTTGGTATGACGCGGTCGGGGATCAAACCCGCGACCTTCCGCTCTCCGGGCGGACGCTCTAACCACTACACCATGGAGGCGGTCTCCCATTTATAGAGTCTATCTTGTTGTGGTATATATCACTTATGACGTCACATCCGCTAGATATTACTAGTTGCACCTTTAGGCTCACATAGTAGCATCCATTACCACGTGCTGGGCTAACACATTGTTGTCATTTCCCTCAAGGGAAGTCACTTCCATTACATGTTAGTGATGTAGGTGTATAGGCGATGTATCCCTTGGTACTAATGTCTCCTATGGCATGATTTCCCAGTGTACATTGCTTAATCCGATACTAACATGGAGAAACGCTATGTCACCTTGACCTGTGATTCCAGGCATTAGCCAGTGATCTGCCCACCACAGGTAGATGAGTATGCACGGATCAACTCACTTGAGTTTTTATCGGTGTTCATGAAACTTTAACAATCCTTCTACTTCACAAGAGAATGTGGAGGAGATGTTACTGGGGTACTGTCACTTATGCTCTAAGGAGAAGGAGAGTATAGTCTCCAGAGATGGGTCTGTACATCTTTAAGATGGTCCAAAGAAGTTACATTGTTAAATAAAATTATTTTAATGTTTACATCTAGGCACACAGGAAAGAAGTGAATGACCTTTTACTGTTGCATCTGGCGTAGGATAGTGTTTGCCTGATGACTATTTAATATGTACGTGAGTGGAAACATGATTTGAAAGTTTTCATTGTGTGGTGACCGCCCAAATAGGAATTTGTGGCCAATGATGTAAAAGAGGTTAAGTATTCAGATGAATTACATACTGCAAGAAATGATGTCGTTGTTATTTGTCATTTTGAGGGAATGTTGAGTGGTCATGTTGATATCTGGAGCTTTCATTTGTTTTCTCGTAAACTTATTATAGCATTGACTATGCAATTGAGTGATTAATTGCAAGATATTTTGTTCATTATGTGCATTGATCATATTGATGAGATCTTGCTGAAATACTTTCCCTTAATTGGTCCTTTTATAAAGTTTGGTTTCATTGTGCTTTCAAACCTGAAAGTGTCTTAAATTAAAAAGTCAAATTTTGAAAAAGGTCCCAAAACATGAAAATGTGAATTCACCAAGATCAACTTTATATAATATGAGCACACAATCACAAAGAATGCTTCCTGTAGATTTTGTTATCAATAGCAATACAATTTGGCATTACTCAATGTCGTCATGGAAACTCACAATGCATCAACTGTTGGATCAAACTTTGAAGCTTTAGTGTACACCTTGTGAATCAGGTAATGAGTACCATTGTGAACCTGGGAATGAAAATGTCAGATTTTTGTGCCTCACTTTTACATTTCATTAACTGTTTCATAAGGTGGTGCAGGTTTTGTCTCATTTTTATGTAGCATGATATGAAAGTGTTGAGGAGACTACAAAATTACCCAGCCATGGTGTCCTGCTACCAGATATAGCACTTAGAGGCTGCAGTTTGCATCAGTGTAGATGTATATACCGGTGTTCAACACTAATAACTGGTTACATGAATTCACTGTGATATTTTGTACCAGTGCATCATCCACAGAACATGTAGTCATACAAACTATGGTACACAAGAGTACAGCATTTAGAAACCTATTTATCATGTTAAACTATATTCAGATATATATTTATTTTTTACCACCAATATCATGTATAATATCTGCTTATGAAAGACGAAGGATCAAACATATGATATATGTGAAATATTGGATATTTTATATCTAGAACACTGTTGATATTTCGGTGAACAGGTCAGTGTTATATTCTTTAGCCAGGACAGGCATTGTATACTGCTATATCAAACTGTTTTATCAATACTAAAGTAACAATAAATACTAGTAGTCAGGGAATTCAATTTTAAACATTTAATGGGATCAGCCTTGTTCCTATTTAGCATTAAGTTGATTATTGCAGGTTCTTTATCTGACCACATAATAGCAGCTTTATGTTGTCAATCAATATATGTATTGGCATGTCAGGTTGTTTTCGAGGTCGGTATATTTATACAAAACTTGCTAGTCAATGAAATCCCAATTTTCAGCTGACATTAATAATGGTTTGTGTTAGATAATGTCACAGCATATTGTCTTTCAAATCTTTTCATTTTGCAACACTTCAGAATCCATCTGGTCAAATATTTCTGAATGTGACAGGATAGTAAACATGGCCGCTTGGGTAGCCATATTATAATGATATCCAGTAGGCTGGGTGTTTACAGTGAGGTATGTTGATATATCTAATGGTATCAATGTGTATAGTCCATATACAGCAACAGTGAATAATGTATGGAACCACTGGAAGGTTGTTTTTTCTTTGCGTCATGTTTATCTAATACTTTACAAGGTAATCTACTGTCGAGTGAGCTACATCACCTATATTATTGCCTACACGTTGCAGGTATCACTATTGGAAACAAACACTGCTCATTGACCACGTTAAGACAATATGGCTATTAACATTAATTTCACACTAGTTATCTTGTTTTTTTTACGCCAGTATACGGTCACAGCCTTGTATTTTGTGCATAAATCAGTTTTATCCAGACAATGGCTAATAAAACAAATATATTTACCCTAGGCCATAATAAAATAATTATTACATTAAACTCCTTGTCTCTCTTATTACTAATAAGGAGCAGCAGGGTTGTCCTGTAGTTAAAGCATTTGTTCGTCATGCCAAAGACCTCGGTTCAAGACCCAGGTTCTAGTCCCTGGTTCATTTCAACATGGGAACAATGTCTGTTTCTAGTGTTTCCTGGAGTGATATTGTTAGCATACTGGTAAGTGATGCAAACCTCACTCACTCACTTTTTTAAATATATACTTTTGTTTCCTGTAGTGTCTTCATTTTGAAGAATAAAAATATACTGCTCTCTTTTAGTGGATCCATAAACTAGTTGGCTTCAGTTTTCAGTGTTGAAAGACCAGCTATGACGATCAGGACGATTTGGGATTCAAACCCAGACCAGTGGATCAATGTACAATTAAGGATTTAATTCTGCACATCCTGATGCAGGCTCATACCACAATAACCATTAATGGTCCATCATCCGTGACCAATGATGAAGTCCCAGAAAAACTGTGTCATGTGTTACCATGGTTACAGAGTAATGCAATACAGGTTAAACTGTGCAGCAGTGCCGCCTGGTGTTGAACTGGCCCTTCCAAAACTTACAGCCACAGGAAGACGTCAAGTATTTCATCCATGCGTTTGTTTACTTGTGTGTAAAATACAGATAAACTACAACATACACATGATACATGGACAAGGGAAAAAATAAGCTGAAAACATAACATGGTTAGAACTTTTTATTTCATAATATAATGCAATATATATAAGAACTGTAAAGGTCATAAGGTATAAAGAGCAGTAACAACTGATGAGGATACCGAACACACTCTATTAATGGGAACACATTCGGTGTTGTATGTTGGTCCCTGAATGTCAAGTTTCATCACTGATTCAGTCATCCTATATAAAACTGAAAAGCCTAAATTGCCAGTATGCTCATTTCTTTCTTTAAATAGATGTGATGCCTAAGCATGAGATTCTTAACATTTGTTCTAATAATTTGTAACTTAGCTACCAGAACTTGGGTTGTTCACAGCCTATAGTTCACACACATTTGGAAATGGCTGGCCTCTGAGTTATAAGTGGGTACCCAGTAGGTTGACAAACAGAAAACTGACAGTGCAGTTTGAATGAACAGGGATAATGCCATCATTACATAAAAACAGATTTTAATCAACTTAAAATTCAATATTGGATTAAGGAAATGTATCAGTGATGTGACAGCTGACACATAGAGTTGTACAGGCTGAGTTAAAGGTCACATGCAACCAAAAAATCAAACATAATTAAAACACAGTTATCACTTATTCATGACATATAATATACATTGCTGATTATGAAAAAGCATATAAACAAAATTATAAGTGTACAATCGCAAATCAAAAGTGCAATATTGTGTACTTCGGTTTACTTCCCAAGAAACGAAGCAGCTGGGATACCGAACCCAGTCAGAGCGGGTGGTTGTGCACTCAAGTGTAACGGCTGGTTTATTTGCAGATGCCCTCACGGCTTATTGTGTGTGTATATATAGAGATGTTGGGTTTTGTAAATACATACTCATTTTTTGTGTATAACATTTTGCAATCAACAGAAATCATAACATGTCATGTGTTCAAGTATCACGCCTGCCTGTCTGTGTAATTACATAATGTGACAGAGACCGAACTCGGGCCATAAATCAATGCATTTTGTTTATGGTGTATAGCCTGATTGGTGTTAAGTTCAAATTGCATGCGGTCAGTGATAGCAGCTGTGTATTGAATATTGTCATTAGCAGACAGGCAGGCAGGCAGACACACAGGTGTCAATAAAACAAGACATTGAGTTTTGTCTGTGACAACGACATATCTATATCACAGTTAGAAATTCTGTCAACGCTAAATAATGACATTGCTTTTAAGTATCGAACTGAGAAAGTTACTCGGTAAGAAGAACGTGTGGTGAAATAGACACATGAAATTATATAAACAGTTAATTTACTGTCATAACATATAAAAATCTCGAGTCTGTGAGATATCAACAAAACATTAGAAAAATAGCTCACACCAAAGCCTTCACCAAGTATTCACCGGACAACCCGCTTCCAAGCTGCGCGAACCTATTTCACTGCGCACGTGCTATGAGCGCAGCCCAGCTGTTGAAACCCGTTTTCCCCAGAAAAGTCGGGGGAAAATTAGTGAAACGTTTGAACTCCGATTTCACGCGTTTTTTTTCATCGCTCAACTTTATAAGTTGAATTTGCTTTTTTGACGATTTGTTTCGGTAAGTCCATACCGAAAGGTATCAGAATCTGCAAAGTTGTGCTTTACGTTGCATGTGACCTTTAAGATACCAGTTCAACAGTTATCACTCTACATGGGTTGTCAAGAAAAAAGGGTACTAGTATTAAAATTGAAAATTCTAAAATATAAAATGGTAATACATGCATCATGCTATTTCAACCTATTTGTATCATGTGAATATAAGTCTAAAAAGTTAAAAAAACACATAAAGAGAATCAATCAGTAACAAAATATAGTAACTTGACACTAACTGTGAGGAGCACCATAGCCTTTCTCATTTGCATGCATATTTTATTTTGCGTAGTAAAAAATTGCAACACATACATAAATCTCAAAGGTATACTGTTCAGTACTGTAATGCCATTTACATAAGAGGATAGTATTGAGGAACTGTTTTTTTAATCACATATACTTGCATCAAGGTTCAACTGGAACTCACTGGAATGTTGAAACTATGCCACATATATCTTCCTACAGCACATCTACACAGAAACTAGACTAAAAGATCAAAAAGAACTTTGTAAGAAATTCCTTTGAAATATAATCTCCAGAATCTCATTGAAACATTATCTCCAGAAATAGAAAGAAGGCAAAATACTGATAAATGACCATAAAACTAAAACAACATGAGATTCCATCCAAGACTATATGACTTGATATAGACATAGCTAATCCAAACAGAATATAGCAGAACTGCTGGTATTATTAACTGTTCTCCATTGAGATACCGTTCTCCATCAACTGTTCAAATACTTCGGAAAAACATGAGAAATGACAATTGAAACAAAATTATCCAGACCATGCATCACTGAGTTACATGTTTGGATTACACTTTCTCAGTAAAGTACAGATTCTAGTACTTATGTTGGGTTGAGTCCCTTCTGGGATTCGAACCCACACCCTCACAGTCAGACACTTATTGCCAGCACACAAAGTCAGATGCCTAACCAGTCTCAAATCTGTACTTTACTGAGAAAGTGTAATCCCAAATATAACATATGTTACATTTGACCACTTTCTAACTGGCATTGTGTATTCACCACTGAGTTAGATCTGGAGGAATATAGTCCGCCCCTCTCTACTTTGTTGAACATTTAAGTGGAAACGTCTTGTTCATGAGTAAATTACGAAGAAACTTTAAACAGGATAAAACTTTTCATTCAATTCCCCAAGCCACTAAGGCATATATCTCGAGTTATGACAACTCAGAATGTTTCCTTCTTCCTTCATGTATTGACAGATACAGTAATATAAGAAGGTTGATGCTTATTTGAACAGTACAAAATATATAAAATTCATTACCATAATAAAAGGTGGAATTCCACTAAACACCAAAACATATCTGTAACATTTCAACAGAGTGAGGTTGTATACTACTCAAAACAAGTCCCAGATCACACAACTAGGAGGCTGTGAGTTGCTGAACATACCACGACAGTTTGACTACAGTCATATGAACTAAGTCAGATTTCTTTAACATCTTTTGAGTAGTATATTTTTGTAAACATCTAGTAAACAAATTGTGACTCTCATAACCCTTCAATTAACAACCTGAGTTGTGTTCGGAAACATTGCAGGAATTATCTAGGAAGCTTGGCTAAGAATGTCGAGTAAATCACACAATGGTCCCTCTGTAGACCGATTATATACATGGTGATGTAAGTTGTTAGGATGACACTATTCTGAATGTCGCATATATAGACTAAATAGAAAAGTCCAACCACAACCTGAGATGAACATACTAACAACTTGCCATCAACCATGTGAACTAGAGTTATCCCCTTTAAGCATTGTCCTCCTCTTCCCCTTCTATTAGACTACCAACAGATGGGGCAAGAGGGTTAAAGCTGTCAACTTCGTCATCATCATCCTGAACTTGGGTGAACTGCCTGGGGGTTGGGGCATGCAGGCGGGGTACGAGGCTAGCGCTACGGGTCAGACGGTAGCGTTTCGGGGTCTCGTTGTGGGCAACCCCTTCGTTGGAACGGGAGCGGTCAGCAAAGCACTGAGGAGTGTCATCCGGCAGAGGTGCATCATGGCCAACAGTGGATTCATGAGGCATCTGGAAAAAATAGTTAAAATGCTTGTACTCAGTAGCACATGGAGTTACAGTGAGATGCCAACAGCCATCTTGTTTTGTCCTGGACAGGATAATCAAATTTTCCAAGGTATCACTGCACTGATGCTCTAAACAAATTGAAAGTTAGTCTCAAAGGTATGATGATGTTATTATTCAGCAGTTTTCATATTCACATATCAGAGATAAAACGGAGTGAGTTGCTGCTATGAACAGTGTTCCAGTTATGGAGGACAGCCTGAAGTGAGGCAGGTCTCAGATATTTAGAACTTTGCTGACAGACCATAGAGAAACAATAGAGGCAAACCACGATTATAAAGCACAATCATAGGTTCTGGGCATGCCCAGGAGACGTAACTCTGCTTAGCGAATTATTGTGAATTACAAAACTGATTAATCCATTTCCCCTCAACGCAACAGAATTGCACGTACATTCTTGGTGAATATTCTACTCATGGCAACACACTCAAAACCTTTTTTGAAGACCAAACAATAAATCTGAATTCTCTCCTTTATTTCATATAATTTTCTCACATACTGATCAGGTTTGTCACAAAAACACATTAATCTGTACAGGTCCGTTACTTTTACTTGCTGTGTTATCATTTAAGTTAAGATATCTATTGCTAATAGTCATTAAACTTGCAAATATTCCTTTCTGGTTTTGCATGTTATGAGTTGTTTGGAAAGCAGTATCCCAAGGCTGCAGTATTACCAGCATGGCTGGAGCCCTGAAGATGTAGGTGAACGGGTAGTGGATGAGGTTCATGAAGGACGCAGCATACAGGTCGGCTTAGCGCATCACCTGGCTGGCGAAGAATGTCTGGCGTGATCCTGGAAACAGGGAACATGAAACAGTAGTTCTCCATTAGAACATAATCGAACTGATAATATATGAACTAGATGTGGTGATGGAACTATGCTGTCTCATAATTAAGGAACTTATGCCATTTTGATACCAACGGTCGGATGTGTTAGTGAGTGATTGTGTGAGTGATTGTGTGAGTGGATGTGTGAGTGGATGTGTTAGTGAGTGATTGTGTGAGTGGATGTGTACTATAGTAGTCAACTTATGTCGCACACTGTAAAAGTCACACAAAGACCATGGTGTCAATTTGAAGAAACCTCAAATGTATCTCTTGTATAATCCTGTAAATCCCTCGACCTTCGATAAATACTGTTCACCTTTGTGTCTCACACATCACTATACTTTTGTAAAATCCCACACGATGCTTTACTATTGTTAAATACACTACACTTTTCATGAAATAGTGCACACACCTCAATTTCTTAAGAATTGAGCCCACATCTGGACTTTTATAAAATCCCATACCCTTCATCAAACCAAGAACAGACATCCATTTCTTATACATATGATCACTGGATTATACAAATGAAGACCAGCATGACCTCACCGCTTCTGAAGAGACTTCCCAGTATTCCATAGGCCATATCCATCTCATGAGTGACTTCCTGAAATAAGTATACAAAACCATTACTTTTTCAGCCAACGAGTGAGAGAGTGAGTTTTGTTTTATGGCGCCTTTATCATTATTCCAGCAATATACGTTCGGGTATTTTACCCATGTGGGGAATCGAACCTTGGTCTTCGGTGTGACAAGCGAATGATTTAACCTTCAGGCAACCAAACCAGCCTTCAGCCAAGGGAATACCTACCCCAAATATGGAAATAGTAGACCCAACCCAAATACTTGACAGTTTCTTTTGACCATCTATTGGCAGGTCTCATCAGCGCAATTCAAATGAATAACTAACTAACTCTAGACATCTATACCTACTTCAAGATGAGTTCCAATCTTCGGCACAGATGTTACCCTAATGGACGTCTGTACCCAGTTCAAGATGAATTCCTGCCTGGGACACAGATCTTAACCTATTTGAGGTCTGTACCTGCTCCAAGATGAGTTCCCTTCTGAGTCACCGATCTTACCATAGTTCATGTCTGTACCAACTTCATGATAAGTGACTGTCTTGGGCACAGATCTTTACCAAATGGACATCTGTACCTACTTCAAGATGAGTTCCATCTTGGACACAGATCTTACCCTAATTGACGTCTGTATCTTTGTGATGTCTGGCTTCACCTGGCTGCTACTGTCCAGGTTTCTGAAAAAAGCCTACATCTTGCACTTGTGTTGCATATATTGCATAATTTGTATGCCATAAAATTTCCGAGTGCCATGCTGGGATTCAAACCACGGACCTTCTGATCCGAAGTCGGACACCTTGTCCACATGACCAAAGAGGCTAACCCCATAAGTATGCTGTCAAGGTAAGGATGTCTTCTATGTCATCCACGCCCTGCTACATATAGGTGAGGTGAGGTGAAATTGGGTTTAACGTTGCTTGAGAATATTTCGCTCATATGACGACGTGCATGCGTGTGTATGTGTATGTGTGGCTGCTTGTACTAGCCCAGACTTAAGCTGGTTTTATAGTGCTAGCCCACTGAGATACCATGCCGCAGTTAAGCATGAATACCCCATTCAGACACATTATACTGACACCGAGCCGACCAGTCCTTGTTGTATCCATTAATGCCGAGCGCCAGTCAGGGACCAACAAGTACCATATTTTAACGTCTTTTGGTACGACGCGGTCAGGGATCGAACCCACGACCTTCCACTCTCCGGGCAGACGCTCTAACCACTACACCTCGGAGGCGGTCTGCTACATATAGGCAGCTTGCAGTCTTAGAAATTTTATCAGTTTCTTAGTTCCTGTTGTAGTACTTGTGTGGACACTCCTAAATTTGTTTTATTCAATATTTTGGTCATGAAAACTTTAACTTTCAGAATTAATTTGAATGCTGAATTGTTTACTTACTGAAATCACACTGCTTTAACATCACTTTGAAAACTATTTGAGATCCCTGCGGACGTCAGCTTATGACGATGGAGCCCACAGAGATGCAGATCTTTGACATATTAAACCCACATATGGTGCTAACAAACCTATAAACATATAATCAGGTAGATGTTGATATGAACTAACAAAGATTTAAGGATTTCTGATGCAGTGTGTTGAGGTGTACTCACTTGTAAATGTCTCCAATCTTACAGTCGAGCTCCTCCAGCTTGGAGAACAGGGACTGCTTGTGAGTCCACACCTGAAGTTCCTGGGAGATCTCAGGGACGATCAAGAAGGTTCGCCATCCTCGGCTCTTCTTGGACTTGAGAATGTCTCCAAATATATGGTCACCGACATAGAGAACCTCACTGCCATACGTGCCCATCAGCTCCGAGAACTGGTCCACAGAACCTGCCGACAGCACACATTCATATCACCATGCAAATGTTAAGGTATATTTCCTCTTTTATTGTGGGACTCCATTGTTATAAGGAGGGGGGTTCTAGAAACCATGACACAATGCAAGATGGTGGTCACCAGAATTAATGGGTTTGGGAGGCCATCAAAAGTGACCACAGTTCTATCTTTTCCAGTTAAAACACTTAGCATTATTTAGAGACAGCTCATTCTTTATGGGGACCGGGGCATGGGGAGGTTTATGAATAAATGTAACGTAGTATGTAGTAAGGGTATGTACGGTTGAGATTTCATACACTTCTGAGGCCAAACCTACAGGCCCACCCAACCCTATAATGTCCTGGACTGTAGGTTACTGAATATTGAATTCCCTTTCTGAATGAACCTGAGACTGGACCAGTTTGCGTGTGAAGTTTGTGTTACCATGGCAATGGAATAGTGTGTGAACCAACCTCCTGAGTAGATCTGCCCAGACTGAATAGGCCCAGTGTGTGTTCCAATCTTCAGAGACCCAGTGGCCTAAAATGACAGGTAATCATGATCAGCTCTCCAGACGCTGCATCAACTCATCAAATCTATAGAAGCATATACAATTAGAGATTCACATATGTGTTCAAGAACAGTTTAAGTACATCTTTAATTCCAACCAAAAGAAGCACAAGTGTGTCCAGTCTCAAACAGTTGCACATTTAATCAATATAAGGTTGAACTGGAAATTGACATTTTATGACTGCTTCAAGCACTGAACATTGACTCCTACGAACTGCCTAAACCAGTGTTCAGGTAGTTACCTTTCCCTCACAACTCTTCACCACAGTAGAAATTTTATGTAGAACTTTATGTTATCATTGTGTTTCTTTGCAATAATTTTTCCAGTATCGTAGGTGTCTTTGTTTCAAAAAACAATATCTAATGTCAAAATACTTTGATGTAATAATGTAAGTTTTCCAACTCATATCATTGTCAATACGCTCTTCATACTTTAGTGAATTTCTGTTGAAATGATTGAGTATGATAGAATCATCTTGCCAGTTTGATTTCTCCATTACTTATTACAGCAACAAAACTTCTGTTTGCTACTGTCCTGACATACTTGACGTCTGCCAGATGTCGACTCACCCTGTCCACCTGACGGAGGATGGTTCCTTCAGTGAAGAAGAGAGGTTTCCTGGCATCCACCACGATGTAGTCGAAGTATGACGTCCAGTCTCTCTTGGCGTCTGTCGACTGAACAGGTTCTCAATATCAGCACTTGTGGTTACACCGAGCAAGTTCCTTACCCACATTCTGAATGATTTGTTACAAGGTCCATTACCATACAAGCATGATTTATAGAAGGTTGAACAATGCATAAAACTGCAATGCCCAACTGTATTGGTGCCTGAAATAAGATATGTCCTGTGAACTGATGTTTCAGATCAAGACAGATATGCTGAAGAAGCAGTCAGTTTAACGTCTGTATAATACACCTGCACCAATGCTGTTCCTACCTTCTTTGGTAACCCGTGAAGGTCCAGGTTAGAATTGATCTTCAGTAATCCATGCTTGTCGTAAGAGGCGACTAACGAGATCGGGTGGACAGGCTCGCTGACTGGGTTGACACATGTCATCGTATCCCAATTGCGTAGATTGATGTTCATGCTGTTGATCCCTGGATTGTCTGGTTCAGACTTGATTATTTACAGACCTCCGCCATATAGCTGGAATATTGCTGAGTGTGGCGTAAAGCTAAACACACTCACTCACTCACTCTTACCTTCTCTGGAGGGTAGTCCAGCATGTAGCTCATGACTTTCTGAAAGGAGGAAAACAGTTCAATGAGGACATATTTGAGTGAGTTCGGGAAAATGTAGCTAAGTGGAGATATAGTTCAAAGAGGACATAATTCAGAGAGGACACAGATCAGTGAGGACAGATCAGGGAGGACATTGTTCAGGTGGGACACAGTTAAATGAGGACCCAGCTCAGTAAGGTAACATTTCACGGGGGACAGACTTCTACGAGGTAACATTTGGCTGAGAACAAGCAGATCAGTGAGAACATGGTTCAAGAAGGACATTATTCAGTATGAACATAGTTAAGTGGGAATACAATTCAGTGAGGATATAGTTAAATGGGGACACAGTTCAGTGAGTTAGTGAGTGAGTAAAGTTTTACACCGCTTTTAGCAATATTCCAGCAATATCATGGGGGACACCAGAAATGGGCTTCACACACAGTACCCATGTGGGGAATTGAACCCGGGTCATGGGCGTGACTAGCAACTGCTTTAACTACAGGGATACCCATCACCCCAATTACTACAGCCAGTTCAGTGGGGATATAGTGTATTCCTGATATGGGATATATACCACACAAGGGTTATACACTCTGTATTTCACCCCTGCCATGTATGTATTACAGGACATTGTGATAGCGCCGGAATATTGCTGACTGCAGCACAACACAACAACCATATGTTTAAAAGTGTAAATACATTTCAAAATACTTACATCTGAATAGGTGTAGCCACTATTGGTGGCAAGAAACACTTTGGCACCATTCCTTCGCAATCTGAAAATATATAAATAATTGGCTAAAGAAAATTGCAACAAACTGTTGAAACAAATAAAATGGCAAAGAAAGTAGCAGAGTAAGATTTTTGTCCATAATCAGTTTGATTTAGATGTTATTCATCCCCAGTTTGAAAGAACTTTTATCAAGCCAAGGAGGCTTGTTTCAGGGTGCCACAGTACAACGTGGAACAACAGGCAAGGCTATTTATGCTCGTGAGTTTCACTAGTAACGGTAAAGATCAACAAGCTCCTCATCACAATCATGTTGATGTTTCAGGCCAAGTCTTGCTAACACACCTCGATATGAATGTATACAGTGGCTTAAGTTGTACTGTCCTGACTGTAACTTGGCTCCACAACACTCACCTGTCCAGCAGCACAGGCAGACGGTCATCTTTCAGAACATACTTGCTCAGATTCTTCACAGTCTCTTCCTTCAGAGGACCCTGAAATCGCAACATTCATTCAAACATTTGTTTGTGCAAATAAACCTTACATTCAAAATCTGAATTAAACTTTCAGACACAATGTCTATTCATGATTTAAGAATCATAAATTGAAAAAATGCATTAATAAATGAAGCATCTATAATTATCGAAGCTCATGTAAAATCACCTACAAATATATGCAAATATAGTTCTTCTTTACGTCACTGAGTGGCATTTTAAAGTTGCTATGATGAACAAGGGAGAGAGTTCTATGGATACACAATTTCTTTATTGCAAAAGATGCGACATTTCGGGTGTAGCTGCAGGGCTCCAGATAAGGGCTGTATCGGCGTATGTACGGATATAAAATGTGCACGATACGGTAGGAAATAATTTATAAAACGTAGCAGATACGCACTACAGCAATGGTGTATGGCCTTAGAATCATATTTATCTGAAAAAAGTATTGTTTTATAGTTTATTGACCTGTTTACACAAGAGTACCAATGTTGTGGTGCATATATGAAACGAAACACAAGATTAGTGATACTCCATTAAATTCCATTAAGTACTCTAAATGTACTCTTATGGTTTTCCAGTACTCCTGCATTGAAACAGTCAGGAGTACGTACTCATGATGTTGAAAATTTATCTGGAGCCCTGAGCTGCTAACACTTGCTTGATAACAGTCTTAGCATTTACACTGAAATGTTGTACTATTGTAATGAATAAGTTGTATATGCATACAACTATCCCCATTATTTCTTCTTTGTTGATTGTTCCCAGATGATTGCTTGTTGAATTTCAAATGGTTTTAACAAAGCATCACAGCATATGCATTCTAGTATTATAATCCATATTTAAAATGCGCTGTTTTCAGTTCAGAAAACATCTGACAACTAACAAAAAACCCACTGTGATGTTGTCAAAAAAAGAATCACATGTCTATACCTGAAGAATAAGCATGACTCAAAACACACATTCTTTAGTGAAAATTAGTCACAATGGTAAAACAAATTTATTACCATTCAAGGGAAGTAAGTCACTATTATTCATGAGGGCAAACACATAAATAGAGTTACCTCCCTTACACCATTAAAATGATCAATGTTGTGAGCTACGATGTGTTACTTGTACAAAGATGAACTCACGGATGGGCCATGGACATGTCCTGTAGCGACAAGGACGTCTTGGTAAATGGATTTAAAAGTCATAGTGATGTCGCCAATTTTAACACCTGTCTTCATCCTAGATAAAAAGAAAAATTCATTCATGCTTCAACTGATAAGGCATTAATACTGCTATAAGCTATATATCATGAACACCAACAAAAATACCAGCAGCAAAACTTTAAGAAGGAATTGTCTAAATTGAACTGGTGCCACTATTGGTAAGTGATGGACATAAGCTTAGAGCTTTTATCCAACAGGCGGTAGATCCCAAAATGATCAAAATCAGAACCTTTCAGAAATATAAGCATATGTGTTACACCCCTATTACTGATGCTGAGAACTTTTTACCTCTAGAAGCTAAACTAATTACAACACAGTAGTCTGTGAATGTTAAGTTTGTCCACGGTACTTTCACATCACAAACCAACTGTACAGAGTCTGCGTTTGTTTTTGCTTGACACCAAGGAGCAATGAAAGTTATGTTTAGTGTCGTCCAATTAGTTTTAGACAAAGCAGGAGCCCAGTTAATGTTAACAACATCACCATGCTGTTATGATAAACACCCTCAACCCAGTGTGAGGACATGTTGATGTCACATCTCTCGATTCCTCTCGCTCACAAGTGTAATTTGATTGGATGGTTATTTTAAGCGTCCTGCATATTTATTATACCAGAATAAAAATATACAATAACTGGGTATCAAGAATCGTAAGTCTGAAATTTAATCCAGATTATAGATTTTAGTATGTCAAATCTGTGCAGTACAGATCCTGGCTAGCCTTGCTCCAAGGCTGTACTGAACAAGTCCAAGGAGTTTAAGTTTAGTTTTATGCCACACACAAGTCCAAGGAAGAACAGTAAATGTATCCACATAATTGTCAAGTGGCGAGAAACTTATACTTCAGCCAAGGATGGAAGGAACAATCTGTTCTTATCATGTATGTAACTTAGGAATTATAAATTAAACAAATTTTCGTTGCCTCCAGACTTGTGCAAGTCTAATGACTGGCAAGCCATACCACCAATTCTGAATACTTTAATTACATTTTTTCAACAACTCAATTTCTTCTCTGATCATTCATCTTAAAGGCAATTTGCTCAAAATAAATATACATGCTACAAAATTCTCAAATGGTTGACTCTGACAAGAAAGCATGAATACTTTCAGTGTGGATGATTTCAGAAATTTCTCAATCAAGTAAGCCCAAAATACCCAAACTAGTTTCATGTATTTTCAAAACAAAACATGCCCCGGTAACCCGGTTTCCTCAATTCTGCAAATGATACACTGCAATTAATTTTAATTGGTTGTTTTTCAATGTCTGACGCAACTGGGAATGATTCCTGATTATCTCCCCTTGAGCAGCTGACAGGAAGACCTAGGTTTAGCTGTGTAAGTGTCATGGACAATTTTAAATGAGATTTTTCTGGTAATGAGTTAAGGACTGGAGAGGAATAAACCTAAGTCTCGCAGTAATTAACACTTTCTCACCAGAAGCTTCATGTCCAGCACCTGTGCTCACTGCCACAAGCACTCACAGGAAAACATGTTACCCAGTGACGTCATGTGCTTGTCAAATTTTATCTACACTAAATTACTTTCAACTACTGAAAACAAGGGCCTAATTTCAAGAGCATGGTGTTGCGTGTTTATATCTCACTGCTAGCCAGGGACACGGGTTACCCACACAATGTAATCTCGCTGTGCATAATTGTGTCCCTTGGGCACGCCAGGAATCTAAGATCGTAGATTTGTATTCCGGTCAGTTATTCCAGTCATTCCTGTAATGTTTCTTGGTTTGTCAGCACCAACCAAAGTGAATAAACATATTAGACATGCTTCACTTTGGTTTCCTCTAACGTGCTGCTATGAAACTAGAAAACTGTTCGAAGCAGCATTAAGCCAAACTAACTCACTCCCTGCTAAGCAGTAAGTGTAAAATGATTGGTCTGCTGCTTTGAACAGTATTCCAGCTATAGAAGACCTTCTTGTGCCACAAATTGAACACAAGTCCTACTTTAACTCATTTCCATAAAAAGGAAAAATAACTTAAATATTTTTGGGAAAGTTTTTGTAGAAGGATGTACCCCTTACAGTTTCTGACTTCTGCTCCAGAAATGAATCCAACTGCCTCCATTTTGTTCAAGGACTCAATTCAATTTATAGTGAGTAAGTTTAGTTTTATGCCGCTTTTAGCAATATTCCGGCAATATCACGGCAGGGGACACCACAAATGGGCTTCACACATTGTACCCATGTGGGGAGTACTAGTATTTGGCATGACAAGGAAACTCTTTAACCACTGGACTACCCCACTGCCCCTTCAAATTTATAAAATTCATACGAAAAATATATGTGGAAAAACTAAATAGAAAAAGGTACATCTACACTATGTTTTTAATGCGTAAACCCTGCTAGGTTAAGATCTGTTCAACATTTTTTTAGTTCTTTTCTGGAAACAAAACGTGATCAACGGACAGACAGAACCTGTTTCCATATCCATCACAAACTCCTATCAATCAGACTATATGAAGGCACCGAGTTACCACTAGACCTATCTATTTACCCGGTACCAGTTTTGGCAAAGAAATATTGTATGGTTTCAGGATCTGCTACGGAAACGAAATAAGATGGTGGGAGGGATGTCACCTACTTCTCCGTTGGGGGGAGACAACTCAAGCCAATACAACAAGCAATCTATTTCATATACACGGATTGTGTCCTATTTTTAATAACTGGAGACAGTTGATTCCACGTCCTCACCCATCTAACTATACAGGCATGGATTACAGGCCGATTAACTGATTAACAATTATGGATTTTAGCTTGTAATGTCAGCATGTCTGCTTCCTGTGATTGTCCTTATTGCCACCTTCATCAGCATGTTCTTGTTGCTATGGACATACCGAGTATACTCCTCATTCTTGCAGAAGAAGTGCACCAAGCACGCCATGATGTACAGCACTGAAACAAAGAGGGTGGGCAGTCAGCATTCATGTTGCCAACACAGGATGATGGTTTGGTACAAACAAACCAGAACTAGTCAGGATCAAACCTGGCTGTCGGGGCTACCAGTACTGAGAACAAGTGTTTTTTGTTAAATACATCACCCGTTATCATATGATACTACTTCAGTAAGTGAGTAAGTGAGTGAGTTTTGTCAATCACCAGTTTGTCTGGTCCCGGACTCCCAATGTCAGCACAATCTACATTCACTCACTCACTCACTCTGAAATGATCAACCTCTGCTGTCAGTGCTGACTGTATTTTCACACAAGTCTTACTTTTCCCCTGTTTGCCATAACGATTACACTATTCTGTGTAATCAGCCATTGGGCTGTAGTGTCCACTTTCCGCCTTCCAACATTTCAGTATAATCTCATTAATCCCATTAATCTCAACATACAGACATAAACTTTCAATTCAAAGCCACATTATGATTAGATGCTTACCAAGCTCAAATAAACTATAAAGATAAACAAGACATTGCTTGTTCTTGTACATTTAACCACATTTCATCCATCGACTAATTTAATTATTTCATATATTTTAATAATTTCTCTCTTAAAACTCAGTTATTCTCCCATAAAATTTGTCTCGGTAAACACATAATCACGTCCCGACTGCTGAATTTGAAAGTTATGCATAAATACTTCATTTCTAGAAAATTGGTTTAATATGGCACCCAGTGCATTGTATGAGAAATCAACAAACAGATTATACCACGAATGTTTGATAATCAAAGGAATTTAAGTAATAATGTATTTTTGTCCAACTTCAAGTGGTTTAAACGCCATAACCCATGGAATGGCAGCAGCCTGTCCTGCAAGGCATCACGAATGTCTCCGTCAATTAAAGGAGAACTGGATCCCCTCAACAGGGGGGTTGGGGGGACAACTGCACTGTTAGACTCAGCCTCTCCCCCATTCTTTCCCCCAAGGCAAATCATAGAAGGACAAGTGATAATTCAGTTATTCCAGTGAGTACTTGGTACCTTTCATTATTACATAACAATTGTGCCTTCAAAATTATTACTAGCTTTGAGGATTAAAATATCAATGATGTTAAATTGATGTTATTGTTTGTATAAATGCAGCTGTTTCTTTATCAGAGAACAAGGACAAATGTTATCTTATTCTTGTCTGTTTAGGTTCATTTATTACATGTTTTTGGTCCAATGAGACAAACTTTGAAAAGTTTTCCAACCGTTTCATTCACAGTAAATTAGGCACATTTAGGTCTGAATCATACATAAAGGCAGGGTGGGGGGAGTTACATTGTTCTGAGCAATAATTCAGAGTTTCAGTTTTCTCTATAACAAGTCATGTAAGCTTTGTATCCCAAGTCGATGTTTATGTGCAATAAAAATCACCCTCGTCTGGTAAAACTGTACCCATATCTGAAGCCAATGAATGGATCACTATAAGATAGCCGGACTCACTTTCCCTCCTCAAATGTCAAGATCCACCTACCACCACTGGGATCCATTCCTTGGCTGCCTAACTGTACCCATCCCCAATCAATGGATCCCCTAAAGGTTACCAGACGCAATTTCCCTCCTCAACTGTCAAGATCCACCTACCACCCCTGGAACCCACCCCTTGGCTGCAGAACTGTACCCATCCCCAATCAATGGATCACCTAAAGGTTACCAGATGCAATTTCCCTCCTCAACTGTCAAGATCCACCTACCACCCCTGGAACCCACCCCTTGGCTGCAGAACTGTACCCATCCCCAATCAATGGATCACCTAAAGGTTACCAGACGCAATTTTCCTCCTCAACTGTCAAGATCCACCCACCACCCCTGGAACCCACCTCTTGGCTGCCTAACTGTACCCATCCCCAATCAATGGATCCCCTAAAGGTTACCAGACGCAATTTCCCTCCTCAACTGTCAAGATCCACCCACCACCCCTGGAACTCACCCCTTGGCTGCAGAACTGTAGCCATCCCCAATCAATGGATCACCTGAAGGTTACCAGACGCAATTTTCCTCCTCAACTGTCAAGATCCACCCACCACCCCTGGAACCCACCCCTTGGCTGCAGAACTGTACCCATCCCCAATCAATGGATCACCTAAAGGTTACCAGACGCAATTTTCCTCCTCAAAAGTCAAGATCCACCTACCACCCCTGGAACCCACCCCTTGGCTGCCGAACTGTACCCATCCCCAATCAATGGATCCCCTAAAGGTTACCAGATGCAATTTCCCTCCTCAAATGTCAAGATCCACCTACCAGCCCTGGAACCCACCCCTTGGCTGCTGAACTGTACCCATCCCCAATCAATGGATCACCTGAAGGTTACCAGACACAATTTCCCTCCTCAAATGTCAAGATCCACCCACCACCCCTGGAACCTATCCCAGTGCTCTGGTGGTTGTGACCCTTGTACAGCATGTCCAGTATGGCAGTGAAGACACACTGCATTCCTGTTTCGTGTATCTGTCAGCCATCCTGATTACTGTTTATACCATTCAACAGACAACATCTCTAAGCTGTCGACTTACACTGAAGACCCCAACAGCTGAAGTCAGATCTGGGCTGAGTAATTACTGTGTACTTACCCCGACAAGCCATGTTAAAACACAAATAGTGGTACTAGTTCACAGTCAGATTGGATAATCTTTCAAACATCGCACAAAATTGTCAGACTTCCATTAACGATGTAGAGCACTTTAGGTTCCTACCAGTGCTTAAAAATGTACTCCACACTTCAGGTACTGATATATGAAAGGATATGCTCCTCATCAGTTGGTTGTTACGACAATCATGGTGTACCAGTAAACATGGGTTACATATATCCACGACAATCATGGTGTACCAGTAAACCTGGGTTACATATACCACGACAATCATGGTGTACCAGTAAACCTGGGTTATACCTACCACGACAATCATGGTGTACCAGTAAACCTGGGTTACATATACCACGACAATCATGGTGTACCAGTAAACCTGGGTTACACCTACCACGACAATCATGGTGTACCAGTAAACCTGGGTTACACCTACCACGACAATCATGGTGTAGCCTGGGTAAACCTGGGTTACACCTACCACGACAATCATGGTGTACCAGTAAACCTGGGTTACATACCTACCATGACAATCATGGTGTACCAGTAAACCTGGGTTATACCTACCACGACAATCATGGTGTACCAGTAAACCTGGGTTACACCTACCACGACAATCATGGTGTACCAGTAAACCTGGGTTATACCTACCACGACAATCATGGTGTACCAGTAAACCTGGGTTATACCTACCACGACAATCATGGTGTACCAGTAAACCTGGGTTATACCTACCACGACAATCATGGTGTACCAATATACCTGGGTTACACCTACCACGACAATCATGGTGTACCAGTAAACCTGGGTTATACCTACCACAACAATCATGGTGTACCAATATACCTGGGTTACACCTACCACGACAATCATGGTGTACCAGTAATCCTGGGTTATACCTACCACGACAATCATGGTGTACCAGTAAACCTGGGTTACACCTACCACGACAATCATGGTGTACCAGTAATCCTGGGTTATACCTACCACGACAATCATGGTGTACCAATATACCTGGGTTACACCTACCACGACAATCATGGTGTACCAGTAAACCTGGGTTATACCTACCACGACAATCATGGTGTACCAATATACCTGGGTTACACCTACCACGACAATCATGGTGTACCAGTAAACCTGGGTTATACCTACCACGACAATCATGGTGTACCAATATACCTGGGTTACACCTACCACGACAATCATGGTGTACCAGTAAACCTGGGTTACATATACACCGCGACAATCATGGGTGTACCTGGGTTATACCTGGGTTACACCTACCCACGACAATCATGGTGTACCAGTAAACCTGGGTTATACCTACCACGACAATCATGGTGTACCAGTAAACCTGGGTTATACCTACCACCGACAATCATGGTGTACCAGTAAACCTGGGTTATACCTACCACGACAATCATGGTGTACCAATACAATCATGGTGTACCATATACCACCTACCACGACAATCATGGTGTACCAGTAAACCTGGGTTATACCACCCGACAATCATGGTGTACCAATATACCTGGGTTACACCTACCACGACAATCATGGTGTACCAGTAATCCTGGGTTACGACAATCATGGTACCTGGGTTACAACGACAATCATGGTGTACCAGTATACCTGGGTTACACCTACCGACAATCATGGTGTACCAGTAAACCTGGGTTATACCTACGACAATCATGGTGTACCAGTAAACCTGGGTTACACCGACAATCATGGTTACACCTCATGGTGTACCACGACAATCATGGTGTACCAGTAAACCTGGGTTATACCTACCACGACGACAATCATGGTGTACCAGTAAACCTGGGTTACCACCTACCACGACAATCATGGTGTACCAGTAAACCTGGGTTATACCTACCACGACAATCATGGTGTACCAATAAACCTGGGTTACACCTACCACGACAATCATGGTGTACCAGTAAACCTGGGTTATACCTACCACGACAATCATGGTGTACCAATATACCTGGGTTACACCTACCTACCCGACAATCATGGTGTACCAGTAAACCTGGGTTTATACCTACCACGACAATCATGGTGTACCCATATAAACCTGGGTTACACCTACCACGACAATCATGGTGTACCAGTAAACCTGGGTTATACCTACCACGACAATCATGGTGTACCAATAAACCTGGGTTACACCTACCACCGACAATCATGGTGTACCAGTAAACCTGGGTTACACCTACCCACGACAATCATGGTGTACCAGTAAACCTGGGTTATACCTACGACAATCATGGTGTACCAGTACAATCATGGTGTACCAGTAAACCTGGGTTACACCTACCACGACAATCATGGTGTACCAATATACCTGGGTTACACCTACCCGACAATCATGGTGTACCAGTAAACCTGGGTTATACCTACGACAATCATGGTGTACCAGTAAACCTGGGTTATATATACCACGACAATCATGGTGTACCAGTAACCTGGGTTACACCTACCCGACAATCATGGTGTACCAGTAAACCTGGGTTACACCTACCCCGACAATCATGGTGTACCAGTAAACCTGGGTTAGTACCTGGGTTATACCTACCACGACAATCATGGTGTACCAGTATATACCTGGGTTACACCTACCACCACGACAATCATGGTGTACCAGTAAACCTGGGTTATACCTACCACGACAATCATGGTGTGTACCCAGTACCTACCACGACCATGGGTTACACCTGGGTTATACCTACCACGACAATCATGGTGTACCAATAAACCTGGGTTATACCTACCACGACAATCATGGTGTACCAATATACCTGGGTTACACCTACCACGACAATCATGGTGTACCAGTAACGACCATGGGTTATACCTACCACGACAATCATGGTGTACCAGTAAACCTGGGTTACACCTACCACGACAATCATGGTGTACCAGTAAACCTGGGTTATACCTACCACGACAATCATGGACAATCATTGCCAGTAGTACCAGGTTACACCTAAACCTGGTGTACCAGTACTGGGTTATACCTACCACGACAATCATGGTGTACCAGTAATCCTGGGTTATACCTACCACGACAATCATGGTGTACCAATATACCTGGGTTACACCTACCACGACAATCATGGTGTACCAGTAAACCTGGGTTATACCTACCACGACAATCATGGTGTACCAATATACCTGGGTTACACCTACCACGACAATCATGGTGTACCAGTAAACCTGGGTTATACCTACCACGACAATCATGGTGTACCAATAACCTGGGTTACACCTACCACGACAATCATGGTGTACCAGTAAACCTGGGTTATACCTACCACGACAATCATGGTGTACCAGTAAACCTGGGTTACACCTACCACGACAATCATGGTGTACCAGTAAACCTGGGTTATACCTACCACGACAATCATGGTGTACCAATATACCTGGGTTACACCTACCACGACAATCATGGTGTACCAGTAAACCTGGGTTATACCTACCACGACAATCATGGTGTACCAATATACCTGGGTTACACCTACCACGACAATCATGGTGTACCAGTAAACCTGGGTTACATATACCACGACAATCATGGTGTACCAATATACCTGGGTTACACCTACCACGACAATCATGGTGTACCAGTAATCCTGGGTTATACCTACCACGACAATCATGGTGTACCAGTAAACCTGGGTTACACCTACCACGACAATCATGGTGTACCAGTAAACCTGGGTTATACCTACCACGACAATCATGGTGTACCAGTAAACCTGGGTTACACCTACCACGACAATCATGGTGTACCAGTAAACCTGGGTTATACCTACCACGACAATCATGGTGTACCAATATACCTGGGTTACACCTACCACGACAATCATGGTGTACCAGTAAACCTGGGTTATACCTACCCTACAACATGGTGTACCAGTATACCAGTTATCATACCTAGCCTCATGGTGACAATCATGGTGTACCAATACCTACCACGACCTGGGTTATACCTGGGTTACACCTACCACGACAATCATGGTGTACCAGTAAACCTGGGTTACACCTACCACGACAATCATGGTGTACCAATATACCTGGGTTACACACGACAATCATGGTGTACCAGTAAACCTGGGTTACACCTACCACGACAATCATGGTGTACCAGTAAACCTGGGTTATACCTACCACGACAATCATGGTGTACCAGACAAATGGTGTACCTGGGTTATACCTACCACGACAATCATGGTGTACCAGTAAACCTGGGTTATACCTACCACGACAATCATGGTGTACCAGTAAACCTGGGTGTACCAGTAAACCTGGGTTACACCTACCACGACAATCATGGTGTACCAGTAAACCTGGGTTACCACGACAATCATGGTGTACCATATACCTGGGTTAATACCATGACAATCATGGTGTACCAGTAAACCTGGGTTATACCTACCCGACAATCATGGTGTACCAGTATACCTGGGTTACACCTACCGACAATCATGGTGTACCAGTAAACCTGGGTTACATATACCACGACAATCATGGTGTACCAGTAAACCTGGGTTACACAATCATGGTGTACCTACCACTACCGACAATCATGGTGTACCAGTAAACCTGGGTTATACCTACCACGACAATCATGGTGTACCAATATACCTGGGTTACACCTACCATGACAATCATGGTGTACCAGTAAACCTGGGTTACATCATGGTACCCACGACAATCATGGTGTACCAATATACCTGGGTTACACCTACCCGCGACAATCATGGTGTACCAATAAACCTGGGTTACACCTACCACGACAATCATGGTGTACCAGTAAACCTGGGGTTACCTACCACCGACAATCATGGTGTACCAGTAAACCTGGGTTACACCTACCACGACAATCATGGTGTACCACCTAAACCTGGGTTACACCAATCATGGGTGTATACCAGTACAATCATGGTGTACCAGTAAACCTGGGTTACACCTACCATGACAATCATGGTGTACCAGTAAACCTGGGTTACACCTACCACGACAATCATGGTGTACCAGTAAACCTGGGTTATACCTACCACGACAATCATGGTGTACCAGTAAACCTGGGTTACACCTACCACGACAATCATGGTGTACCAGTAAACCTGGGTTACACCTACCACGACAATCATGGTGTACCAGTAAACCTGGGTTACACCTACCACGACAATCATGGTGTACCAGTAAACCTGGGTTATACCTACCACGACAATCATGGGTGTACCTGGGTTACACCTAACAATCCTGGTGTACCAGTACCTGGGTTACCTACCACGACAATCATGGTGTACCAGTAAACCTGGGTTACACCTACCACGACAATCATGGTGTACCAGTATACCACGACACCTGGGTTACACCTACCACGACAATCATGGTGTACCAGTAAACCTGGGTTACACCTACCATGACAATCATGGTGTACCAGTAAACCTGGGTTATACCTGACAATCATGGTGTACCAGTAAACCTACCTACCAGTAAACCTGGGTTACACCTACCACGACAATCATGGTGTACCAGTAAACCTGGGTTATACCTACCACGACAATCATGGTGTACCAGTAAACCTGGGTTACACCTACGACTAAAACATCCAGGCCCTGGACAGTGATATCCATGGCCCTCAGAACACCCAGGGACCTGTAGCTTGAGAACTAGTCTGTCTTACAGTCCCTGAACCACATTATTCTCCCTACTGTCCTCCCTGCAATGCTAATGCCCTAAATAAAGCAAGTCTAGATTCTCTCAGGTTCAGGCTGAATTTCCCATCTCACTGGGGCTCGTTTTCAATTTAAATGGCTGACTGACTGACTGAGTTTAGTTTTACGCCGCTTTTAGCAATATTCCAGCAATATCATGGCGGGGGACACCAGAAATGGGCTTAACACATTGTGCCCATGTTGGGAATCGAACCCGGGCCTTAGGCGTGACGAGCCAACGCTTTTACCACTAGGCTACCCCACCGCCCCCAATTTAAATGGGTTTATTTGAAAGGTATATATATTCAGAGACTAAGCATTAGTCTACCTGAGAACACACAGTCCCTAAACTGCATTATTTCCCTTCCACCAAGCCCCTTCTGCTAAAACCCAAAATGAAGCAAGTCTAGATTTCCTCAGGCTTAGGCTGAATCTCCAACCGCTCTATGGCTCCTTTTCAATTTCAATAGGAATTATTTGTTTCTATCAAACTTAAACCTTCAGAGAGTACTTGTTAGTCTGCCCGAGAACTGACAATAAATTCGACCACTGTTATTATTGAAAAAGTTTCAGATTTCAACTACTTGACACCCATGCTCGAACTTCAAGTCATTCATCATATATACATGAACATAAATCCTGTTCAAATGTTTGCAATCATTTTACAATTAAGATAAATCCACAGTTTGACAAACATTTGACCTTAAACATTATTAAACATTATTAAACATTAAAATATAAAGACATAAATTTCACATTTCTTGTGAAAAAATATAATCCTTTTGATAATAATGACACATAAGAGCAGGGATTTAATGAAAATCCATAATTTTAGCAATTTCAATCAAAAATGATAGAAATAATTTCTCCAAAGTGAGATCCATTTGGACAAGATTCAAAGAACACTTGGCAGCCATAACGTTTTATCATCTTTATTCACTCATCTCATCAAATTCTTCACATTGGCAACATGTCTGGCAGATATGGCACTTACTGACTTCGCCCACCCTTCTCCAAACATTGAACTTGGAAACACGTAAATACTTTCTCCTACTCACAGTCACAGGGATGGTGGGAATATTTCAATTCCCTCTAGTGCTTTGGTACAAGACTTCTTCTACCAAAATACTGAAAATATTCTTTGAAGTTCAAAACATAAATTTCCTGTTCAAGGCTCATTTCAAGTTTGGATTATCAAGAGAAATTTATGGCAATTTGTGTTTGATATTTGCTGTATAAATATATGGGCAGGATTCAGTTTAAAGAAATTGTTGAATTGTTAATTAAATCATTTAAATCAAATTAATGATGCCAATTTTGTTCATTACATCCTCACACTGCACAGCTGATTCCCATGTACAGACATCAAATACATTGACAACCATGTTTTTTATTCACAAAAAGTTAGTTTGAAAAAAAATGTTGTGCAAATCAGCTTATAATGAATATTTGATAAGATGCATGAAAGAAAAAGCCGTTGACAATCCTTTATCATTTTGACAATCATTTCAGTTTCCTGATTCAAATCAAGCAAAGTTTATACAGAACCACAAAGATTATGTACATCAGTGTAATCATCTGACATTACACGTGGATTCGGCAGTTCACGGAATCTCCTCCAGAGCTGTCCTCAATGACCTCTGAGGCTGAAGAGCCTCCCACATCAGGGGTCGTTCAGAACAGATGCTTCTCGCACCACAAGACACCGCTGAAGATACCAGGGACGTTAAACTGTCACCTGTCAATCCTGATGTCAGGAAGACGTATGGACAGCTTGAATATGAACCATGTAATTTGTAAATGTTAATCGTGGATTATTAACTCATTATTGTGATATTTGTCTGTGTGCATGATTGGCACTTACAGACGAGATGAGGGCATCTAGTACACCAGCCATGTCAGTTTGAAACTTACATAATCACTGAGTAATAACTTGATTTTCGGTGTAATTGTGAGCGTTAAATTTATCAGTGACATCAATCCCTTATGTCTGCTAAGTGACTAGTAAGTAATTTTGTCACTCTTGAAAGTGAAGGTTATATAATACCACTGACCCAAGGTTGGCATCGCTGAAATGGCAGTGCCACAACTCCAAGAGTGAGTGAGTGAGTGAGTGAGTGAGTGAGTGAGTGAGTGAGTGAGTGAGTGAGTGAGTGAGTGAGTTTAGTTTTATGCCACACTTACCAATATTCCAGCTATATGACGGCGGTCTGTAAATAATTGAGTCTGGACAAGACAACCCAGTGATCAACAGCATGCCCATCGATCTGTGCAATTGGGAACCGATGACATGTGTCAACCAAGCCAGCGAGCCTGACCACCTGATCCTGTTAGTCGCCTCTTACAACAAGTATGGGTTACTGAAGGTACATTCTAACCCGGACCCTCACAGGTTTGACGTAAGTACATGAAACATGATGCTTGAAGATAATGATGATTGTCTTGCCTGTTTGTATGATTGTAAACACTTACCGCCTATTTTCCTGTTCGTATAGTTCCTTCGCTAGGAGTGACATGCACCAAATGTTTACAGATACATTGATCAGATGTTGGGAAAACACGTCTAATTTAAGTGTATTGTTCTACACGCTAACAATTTCAGAAGGTAGTAAAAGTCATTAAAGTGACATTTACCCAATATATAGATTTTCTATTGGATGTTGTGCGCAGTGACATTAATGCAAATCTTAAGCCTATAAATGACCCATTTTGATGTTTATACATTGTTCATATGCATGAGACAGTGTTCTTGCCATGGTCCAACACCTGGGAAGGTAATACCTGGGTATTCCCAGCACAAATAAATCATTTAGATACTTTAAATTTAGACCTCTTGAAAATTTGCATAAATTGGAAAATATCTGGGTTATTCACTGCACATGACATAATTGCCTCGCTACAACCCACACTGGAGATATAAGATGAAGAAATGCAGGCCCAGACTCGCCTGTTCACTCAATCTGTATACATTGTACATGTAAACCCACAGAAGGCAGGGAATAAATGTAGACAGAGGTAGTTATAAAACATTTAAAAGTGCAATATACACAAAGTAGCAGGAACACTTCTATTCTAAGGCCTACAGACAAGTACATTTTTTTTCAGGAATATTTTGTATAAGAGACAATTTTAGCAGAGAGTGCTGTGGGTCAAGAAGTATTTAAAGTGACAGTGAGTGCATAGCTAAGGACTGACTGACTGACTCAGTTTAGTTTTACTCCGCTTTTAGCAATATTCCAGCAATATCATGGTGGGGGACACCAGAAATGGGCTTAACACATTGTGCCCATGTGGGGAATCGAACCCAGGTCTTCGGCGTGACGAGCCAACGCTTTAACCACTAGGCTACCCCACCGCCCGCATAGCTAAGGAGGGTGATGACATTAGTTTGTGTCTCCGATCTTTGTAGAGACTGCATGTCAACAAAACATGTCCGTCATCTTCCACTTCAGCAGTATTTCAGAAGGTATATATTCTGTTGCTGAGGTGCTGTAGGTGTTGGCACTGTTTTCGCGAGGTGATTACTCTTAGATATTGTTTAATTTAATTTCAAATCTATTGCCAATCTTCCTGAAGTGCTAGAATGGCGATTAAACAATAAGGACTGAACAGAGCTTGTAGCAACACTGTCACACTTTGTACACACTTTGTAGAAACTCAACAAGGTGTTACGCATGATGAGTTTATGCTTTACCCGCTGAGTGAGTGAGTTTAGTTTTATGCCACACTCAGCAATATTCCAGCTATATGGCAGCGGTCTGTAAATAATCAAGTATGGACCAGACATTCCAGTGATCAACAACACGAGCATCGATCTGCGCAATTGGGAACTGATGACAAGTGTCAACCAAGTCAGCAAGCCTGACCACCCATTCCCGTTAGTCACCTCATTACGACAAGCATGGGTTACTGAAGATCAATTCTAACCCGGATCTTCACGGGTCCCCCAAGCAGAGGATCTGAGTCTTTCCCACTTTCTCACTCTCAGCCAAATATGCCCACACACTCATTCCCCACCTCGACCCTATACCCGCTCAGACCCAACCTCACCCCTACACCCGCTCAGACCCCACCTCACCCCTCCACCCGCTCAGACCCCACCTCACCCCTACACATCCGCTCAGACCCCACCTCACCCTTACACCCGCTCACTCCCCACCTCGACCCTACACCCGCTCAGACCCCACCTCACCCTTACACCCGCTCAGATCCCACCTCACCCCTACACCTGCTCAGACCCCACCTCACCCCTAAACCCGCTCAGATCCCACCTCACCCCTACACCTGCTCAGACCCCACCTCACCCCTACACTCGCTCACAATGTGTGGCAAGTCTAGATTACCATAGTTTCAGTTGTGAAATTCCAAGAAATAATGTAAATTTGTTTAGTCTCTGAAAATGAAAGAAGTCTCTTGGCTCTTTTTGTTTTATTTTATGATTTTAATTTATTAACTGTTTTATCTGTTGATTTCAGAGACTAGATGTTAGTCTACCACTGGGCATTGGGCTGCCAGACAGCTCACAACTCATTCATCCATTCAGGGCTAGAAATAATTACTACCCAAGAATATCTTTTAAAATCAAGTTTAAAGAAACATACGAATTTGTACCTGTTAACATTTGTTAAGCATTCTAAATACATAGTTCCCCTAAACTCATTTCAAGCACAGCTGAACGCTGATGGGGAAGGAAGATTTGAGATTTTTCACAATAAGTCTTGTAAGTGATAGACTGTCAGCCTCGCAATCATCTGTCAGATACTGCTGCTGGGGCTAGACGTACAAAAACCTACCAACCTATCATTCTTTCAGTAAAAAGCATTTAAAATGTTTACATAAAGATGCCATTTCCCGACAACTAGTTAAATGACAGAAGCATTTGGAGAATTGCTTTGATTTTTTTTTGTAATGAAGCATAAATATAAATGTAACAACATTCTCTTTTCTTATTTATATTTTCTTTCAGTACAACTTGAAATCTTAATGAGTTATAGTCCAAATTTGCAGTTTCTGCAAATGAAATATGAAGTCACAATTTTGTCATAAACATCAGATCAGGTAATAAATTAATATATATTTTCTCATAACTTAAATGTTTTTACATTTAGTTTTTGTAATTCTTCCCCTTATTTACAAATCCATAAATTCAAATTTCATTTTCCTGTCATCATGATAGTTCATCATAATGTTATCTTGGGAGCGGTATGAAATTATTACATTGTAACATTGGTATGCTTTATTGCATTTCTCCCTTTCATCTAAAATACCATTCACGTTGCTTTTTTCACCATGTTTTGGGGTCACATGCCATTTCTTAACACTTCACCACAATACCGCTAAGTCTGTGCATCCGCACAAACATCCAGACAGCGGGAGATTTTTTCATGGCCCAATTCCACCCCATCTTGATCTCATTTCTCAGCCATCACAAAGTTTATATGGGAGATGCCAAACTCATTTTCTCGTAAAACACAGACCAATCTTTCATCAGCATCTCTTGGAAGCCGTCAATCAGGGGGAAGGATGTTAATGTGTTAATTTCACTAATTACGAGAAGGACAGGATGTTAATTACATGCAACCACATGTCCCCCTCTTTCTAGTGTTCCACAGAGGGGGGAACATCAGAGACCAGACTGTCGGTATCACCTGGATTGTATCATGTTAATAGACGGGGAGGGGAGAGGAAGGATTATGGGGAAATCAGCACATTATGAGTGTGATATACATCAGCTTTTATCATATGTAAACTTATGTTTTTGTGTACTGGCGATGCACATCATTGTGTGTCTGAGTAAATTCAAGTTTGGTAACGATGCAACCAATGCATGACCACTACCAACAGGATTCAAAGGATTGATGTAAGTTTGACTGAAGCATCCAGTCATAGATGAATGAACTATAGGCTCAATGTAGAAACTGCTTGAGGACCAGCTGGTGAGGATCCACTGGATGTTCAATGTAGGCCAGGTAACTGTAGGCCAGGTAACTGCAGAGTCACAGATGGAATCAAAGGAGGAACTGCTTCAGGACAAACTGAAGGATTCTCTGGAGGACGAACTGTTGGACATGAGTAGGGTTCATTCTTGGACAAACTGAAGAATTCTCTGGAGGACGAACTGTTGGAGATGAGTAGGCTTCATTCTTGGACAAACTGAAGGATCCACTGTAGTGCTAACTGCTTGATGTAGGATACAATGTAGGACAACCTGTATGGCCAACTGAAGGATCATCTGCCTCCTGTCTAGAGGACCAACTGTTGGAGTAGTGTAGCATTCATTGATGGTCCAACTGTAGGATAGACTGCAGGACAAACTATATGGCGAATTGTTGGAGTAGTGTTGGGTCAATCTGTTGGATCTTAGTAGGGTTCAATTGAAGAAGGCTGGGACCAACTGTTGGATGGGTAGCCTAGAGGTTGCAGGACAAAAAGCGTTAGTGTAGGGTCGTCCACTGATTGAAGACCGGGTTCGATTCACTGTAGGATGCACTGTACAATGTGTGAAGTCCATTTCTGGTGTTGGATTGCTGGAATATTGTTAGGCGTAAAAACTCACTGTCACTCACTGGATCTTAGTAGGGCTCATTGAAGGCCACCTTAGGATCCACTGTGGACCCATCTGTAGAATCCAGAGGAGTAATTGATCCACAGAAAGATCATCTATAAGATAAGTTTTGGATCGACTGTAGAACCAGCTGCAGGGCTGCTTTTACCATTTAATGTAGGATCCAGTGTTGGAACATCTGCAGGGTCACTGTAGGAATTTCACTGTAGGATCTACTGATGGACCAGAGTCTAAAACCTTGACTCAAAATACCATGCATTGCTCCATGGAATGTTGTAACTTAAAGTAACGCATTAACATCACAAAATATTTACATCAAAGTGGATTTTCTATGGCTGTAAGAATTAAACACTTCACTATCACCTCATGAACCTGTCATTTAAAGCAAATAATTTTGTACGCTGCAAATGAAAATAACTTTCACAGCTCCCCTTTTCTGGAACTCACTGCCTCTTCACATTATTATGGTAAATAGAAAAGAAAAGAGGAAATATTGTGCATTTGGAGATGATGAACATTTTTGTACCAGAATATTTAAGTGGACCACTAGAGAAAATTTCAGAGTTTACAAACAGATGTAATTAAACAGTTCTCACATGAAAGCTCTTATGTTACAAGCATACAGAGCACTAACTCATAACTATACATGGAATTTGTTTAAACGGTTGATCAACTGTCTGTATTCTCGTATCATACAAGCTACACTCGAGGCGAACAGAAGAGCCACCAGCATTACAGTTGTATCACAGCACCCTGTAAAACTCAGGATCTCAAAAACTAGTGGTCAACAGTCTGAGCATAGAGAGAAGAGGTCTTCATTGGTGGTCACTCACTGAGAACTGTTTACACTCCACAATCACACAAACTAGTGGTCAATAGTATGAACATAGAGAGAAGAGGTCTTCATTGGTGGTCACTCACTGAGAACTGTTTACACTCAACAATCACACAAACTAGTGGTCAATAGTATGAGCATAGAGAGAAGAGGTCTTCATTGGTGGTCACTCACTGAGAACTGTTTACACTCCACAATCACACAAACTAGTGGTCAATAGTATGAGCACAATCAGAGGAAGTCTTATCTAGTGGTTATCCATCAAGAACTGTTTACTCTCAACAATCAACTTAGAATCTTAATGCCTCAGTAGCCTTGAATTATGAGAATATGGTTGTCTAAACCTAGTCGAGCTAAGAATCCTTACACTGCATTATATTTGTACTGAATCATTAAAAATGTTTTTTCAACATTTTTGCATAATCATGACATTTAGGGAAAATAATAAACCAAAGAACATTCCTTCTTTAAGTACCATGCTCAGAGAGTTCAACCTGTGAATACAACATTTCCTTTTCTACAAAAACTCAGGAAAACAATAATGCCCTGAAACACTTAGACCAATTCCTTCAGCGCCATAGAATTCCAGGAATCATGCCAATAATGCTCCTTTTTCTCTACAGGTGTTAATTATTCGTATCCCTCACACTCACATGCTAATTGTACAACCACCACGTGGTGATTATAACTGTGGCTTGGGGCTGGTGTGATGTCACTACCAGATGGCGCTCTACGTCACTGTCAGAGAGTAAGTGGCTTTCCAGGTGGAAGTACTACCTACCTGGCAACTCATACAGGGTATTGAAGATCCGGAAGCGGTGTTCATCCATCTGAACAAACTTGCTTGGATAGAGGGTTTGGATTTCCTGCCTGTGAATGAAACATTGAGAGGAATTACAATGGAATTTAAAAATGCTTTGACTTCAAGATGAATGAATTTACCTTGACATGAAATTTAGTATCTAGGTCTTACATATGTCTAGTGTTTTGTTATATACAAAATTTGTTTCATTCAATATTATGTCAGTTCTGGCAATAATGCACTTAGTGATGTCGGAGGTCAATGAGGAGTATTCAAACTGACTGACTGACTGACTGAGTTTAGTTTTACGGCGCTTTTAGCAATATTCCAGCAACATCACAGCGGGGGACACCATAAATGGGCTTAACACATTGTGCCCATGTGGGAGAACCCGGGTTTTGACAAGCCAATGCTTTAACCACTAGGCTACCCCACAGCCCCAGTATTCAAACAGTGCAGAGTGACCGCTTTTAGCAATATTCCAGCAATGTCACGGCAGGAGACACCAGAAATGGGCTTCACACATTGTACCTATGTGACGAATTGAACCTGTGTCTTCAGCATGACAAATTAATGCTTTAACCACTATGCTACCCCTCCACCCCAATATACAAGTGAGTTTGGTATGATGTCCCTGTGAGCTACATTCCAGTTACAGCACTGCTCTTCTCTTGCATCAGGACAGACGAAAGTGAAGCAGGTGTCAGATGTATATATGTTGGTAAACCCCACTAGCATGGGTATGCTGCATGATAAACCTAGAGGCATAATCAGGGTGAACCAGGATTTGAACCCACAATGATAGCTTTCTTGTGTGCCCCAAGGGAGGCGACTCTGCACAGAGAATTGCATCACTTACACAACTGGGTCAGGAGGGAAACATTAACATTGCAAAAAATGTATTTGTAGATGACTTTACTGTATTTGTTGCTGACCTCATGTAGTCACCTGACAAGCAAATATCTCACATGTAGTATTTGATATTTGTTTAAATGTAAGAAGAGAGAAAGCTTATTTAATTCTTCTTACATTTGTTTTAATGAGTAAATGCAAATGTCCAAATATGGACCAAACAATCCTGTGATAGATATTATGAACAATAATCAAAATATTTAGAGCATGACGCACATCCAAGCATTTCAGTAAGACAGACCACAAGACATACATATATCTGAAAGTCTAAGTTCACTTTATTGCTTATTCAAATAATAATTCAAGTCAGTTAACATGTCTTTCCTTGCGATCATACTAGTTGACATTTTGCAAACTTAAAAAGCAAGCCGAGAATAATGTGTTTGAATGTGTAAAGCCCATATCATGCTTTTTATACCATATTGTAAATTTTACCTCAGTTTCTTGGCATTGAGGCTAAGTAAATGTGATAAAAATGATAAAATAAAACAACTGTCTGTTGACAAAAATAGAAGACAAAATGAGAATAAAACGCAAAGACTGAATGAAACATGGTATGTGTCAAAAGCAAATGCATCTAATAAATTTCTTTAACTACACCATCAAAACAATTTCTCAAAAAGATCTCAATTTCTCAAAAAATCTTCTTCACAAATCTTTTCTTGAGCAAATAAATGTTCCTGACCTCAACACAAAGAACTCGTCAACATTTGAGGAATATCCACCTAAAGATGGGTACTATCCAGCCATGTGTTAAAGAGGAATAGAACCTGCACAAACAGCCAGAGAGAGCTGACAGCTGCCCTATAATAACAGTACTGTGCTAAGCAAGCGTTGATGACCAGGTGCCCCCCCAGTGACATTTGAACACCTGCCGCCTACCTACTGATATTTCTACATCTGTCTACTCATAAATAAATGCAATCAACATGTGAAAAATATGATGGTGTGTTTATTTTTCCTCATGCAAAAACTGATATATTCTGGCTCCCATACTGGGTTTCAGTGATGATTGATTGGGGCTGCTCAGAATACTTCCAGGAAGGTCCACATGTCTAGTTCTTTCCATGGACATGTTCAGAAGCAGGCGATACGAATTATATTTTCCTGTTTCACATATCCATTATTGATGCGATCTAGTGTCTTCAACCCAGGTAGGTCTGCCCTGTTGGTAGAATTCCTGGGTGGTCGTAATACACCACATAAAATAATCACAGTAACAAAATGAAATATGTGTCAAATGGATAAGGATGAACAGTGGGAGACATTGTCAATGTCAGGTGATCGTGGACCATCATGAACTGTAGGGGTGGGCGATGTGGGCGATAATAGCGGTTAACCGGTATATTGCAATTCAAACTTCACAATACGATATTGCAGTACACTTTTCGCGAACCAGTTCACCCGATATGATCCATGATCTGTAGTTTTCGTGATGTAGAAAAAATAAGATTAATGTTTGTATATCCTTTATATTATTATGCATTAATAGTTTTAAGAATTTAAGAACAGTTTATAGGTCATATAATAGCATTTGCATGACTTTAAAACCATATAAATAAATAAAAAATAGATTGGAACCGGCACTCGTTGTAGGGATAAACAATTTGGAAACATTTTCAATTGATCTCTTGTACAATCACAGCTGAGTCCTGACATTGGCCAGTGGCATTGTTTCAAAAGAAAGGAAACAGTAATTTCATTACCTTTTAAAAACCATGTGTGACACTTTCACAATATATTGCTATACATATGCCAATATGCCAACACATATCACGATATATCGCAATACGAAAATTTTGGCAATACCCAACCCTAATGAACTGCCTCCACTCCATGAGTCTGTCGTACAGACCCTGAAACAAATATATCCAAGAAAGCCCATGCAAGTCTAGAATATGTGGCAAATCTAGGTTTCCACAATTGCAGAAAAAGAAGAAAGTCTCTTCACTGTATTTTATGTTTTTAATTCAGGAACCACTAAAATATGTTCATTTCAGAGACTAGATGTTAGTCAACCACGCCAAGAGCATCCATGACTTCATCACCATTATGATGACTATAGGGGATCATCATCATCATCATCATCATCATCATCATCAAAATTACATTCAAACTTACATTCACTCACGATCATCATCATCACATCAGCAATCCAATATAATCACATAATCAACTTCATCATTATCACTCATAAGAAATCAACCTAAATTTTAGTGTGGATATCAAGGATTAAATCTATTACATCATGTGGTGATTGAAACAGAAACATTTCAGCCATGAGAAATCTACACATGGCTACCCATAGCAGACTGGTAGTGTATTATCTCAGTACACACTGATTCATCTTGGAACAGGACAGACAGGAACAGGATTGGCCTGTGTTGGCAGACCAGGGAAAGTGGCCTCACAGTGATGTAGCAGCCTCTGTTCCTGGCAGTGTTCCTGCTGAGTGTCCAGGCACCCTTCCCAGCATGCCTTGTTGTTCACATTACGCTTGTTCTTTTACACAAACCTGAGAATATCCTGATAGTGTCTGTCTATTTCCATTTCAATTTGAAATCTGGCCAAGAAAGATTGATGTTTTTCCTCAACACAAGCTATAGATAGATTGGGTTTAGTATCCATTATCAAAATTAACATCAATTAATTAACATGTGTGTTCAGTGTTAACTTTTGGCATGGAAGTATTCAAAGGTCTATCCTTGTTTCATGTAATCTTATTGGCAATTAAATCACTGAAATGAACAAAATAAAGAAGACAGGCAGGATGCAATACATTGTATATCTCAACAATAAAGTTCTAATACAATGTATATCTCAGTAGGCAGGATGCAATACATTGTATATCCCAACAGTAAAGTTCTAATACAATGTATATCTCAGTAGGCAGGATGCAATACATTGCCTATATCTCAGTAGGCAGGATGCAATACATTGTATATCCCAACAGTAAAGTTCTAATACAATGTATATCTCAACAGTAAAGTTCTAATACAATGTATATCTCAATAGGCAGGATGCAATACATTGCATATCTCAACAGTAAAGTTCTAATACAATGTATATCTCAACAGTAAAGTTCTAATACAATGTATATCTCAGTAGGCAGGATGCAATACATTGCATATCTCAACAGTAAAGTTCTAATACAATGTATATCTCAACAGTTTAGATGCAATATGATGTATATCTCAGTAGGCAGGATGCAATACATTGTATATCCCAACAGTAAAGTTCTAATACAATGTATATCTCAGTAGGCAGGATGCAATACATTGTATATCTCAACAGTAAAGTTCTAATACAATGTATATCTCAACAGTTTAGATGCAATATGATGTATATCTCAGTAGGCAGGATGCAATACATTGTATATCTCAACAGTAAAGTTCTAATACAATGTATATCTCAACAGTTTAGATGCAATATGATGTATATCTCAGTAGGCAGGATGCAATACATTGTATATCTCAACAGTAAAGTTCTAATACAATGTATATCTCAACAGTTTAGATGCAATATGATGTATATCTCAGTAGGCAGGATGCAATACATTGTATATCTCAACAGTAAAGTTCTAATACAATGTATATCTCAGTAGGCAGGATGCAATACATTGTATATCTCAACAGTAAAGTTCTAATACAATGTATATCTCAACAGTCAGGATGCAATATGATGTATATCTCAGTAGGCAGGATGCAATACATTGTATATCTCAACAGTAAAGTTCTAATACAATGTATATCTCAACAGTCAGGATGCAATATGATGTATATCTCAGTAGGCAGGATGCAATACATTGTATATCTCAACAGTAAAGTTCTAATACAACAGACAGGATGCAATATGATGTATACATATCTCAGTAGGCAGGATGCAATACATTGTATATCTCAACAGTAAAATTCTAATACAGTGTATATCTCAACAGTGAGAATGCAATATGATGTATATCTCAGTAGGAAGGATGCAATACATTGTATATCTCAACAGTAAAGTTCTAATACAATGTATATCTCAACAGTCAGGATGCAATATGATGTATATCTCAGTAGGCAGGATGCAATACAATGTATATCTCAACAGTAAAGTTCTAATACAATGTATATCTCAACGGTCAGGATGCAATATGATGTATATCTCAGTAGGCAGGATGCACTACAATGTATATCTCAACGGTCAGGATGTAATATGATGTATATCTCAACAGTCAGGATGCAATATGATGTATATCTCAATAATCAGGATGATATATGATGCATACCTCAAGAATTAGGTTGCAATATGGGCAAGAAAACACATAACTCAGGGCCTGTCACGCAGAACTAGGTGTGTACCCATTACTAGTACCAATAATCAAGAAGATATCTGATTACAAGTTCCATATAGATAACACAACAAATATCATTCATAAAGATGCCTTGGAAGCAAATATCAGTCTCTGTGATCACAATATAGGCTGGGTTCATAAAGTTGATAAAATAAAGCAAACATTTCAAATAGTGACCATGACTAAAAGTAATTTATTTACCATGAATAAACTCCAGCCCAAATGTGAAGACATTCAAGCATTCATTAAGTGATTCCCCTACTTCAAATAACAAATTAAGAACATACAGATTGGTCAAGTCATCTATAAAACTCGAGAATTATCTATTTTACTGTAAAAACAAAGCTCATAGATCACATTTCTCACTACGGTTATGTAATCATAAACTCAAAATTGAAACTGGAAGATATACAAAACCTGCAACCCCACTAAAACAACGTCTCTGTGAAATGTGTAATGTCTTAGAAGATGAGCTCTGGCGGTCGGACGGGCCTTATTTCATACACTGATATCACCATGTCCAGTTGATTATAGGAAAAAAAGTCCTATTATTGTGAAAACAAATTAAATGGATGTTGACATCAAAGTTATTGTAGAGAAAAGTGATTGTGTATCATAGACATGGATTAAATGCTGAGTTAACCAAGAACAATGATAGTTTAACTGGGCAGATCTAATCCAGGATTTATGTGATTGTAGCTGCTTGTATCAGAGAATAATTAGTGTTAACAACAACATCAATCCCAGAGTTTCTCCATGGTGTGGCCACCAATATTAAACTGCATAAAACTCAGTAAATGTCAGGAAAGTCTTGCAAATTGTCAATTGTCAATTTACAGTGCAAAGTGAAAGTGCCTATGTGAATAAAGTATTAGAAATGTATCAGTGCAGATGCAATTATTTATCAATTTACATTGTTGTTTGTGAAAGTGCAAATGTATCAGTGCAGATGCATTTTTTTTATCAATTTACATTGTTGTTTGTGAAAGTGCTTATGTGAATAAAATATAAAAAAATTAAAAAGTTCTGCAAATGTATATTTGTCAATTTACATTGTTGTATGTGAATAAAGTATTAAAAACCCGAATATCTATTTTTTTCCTTAACATTTGTTTTATAAAAAAAAATAGGACTTTTTTTCCTAGGCAAATTTAGTACTTTTTTAACGGTACTTTTTTTCTGAGGACTTTTTTTCCGAACACCGTCCAGTTTGGGTAGTAGTTATTGGGTAGTGGTTGGCGGTTGGATCACTAATCAAATTGTACCTAAAACCTCATTCACTAACATAGCTCTATTTTGGGCCAAACGGAAGGCATGACAAAAATAGCCATGCAATCAAATTAAACTTGTGAGAAAGAGAAATAGTGATCTAAGTTAGAAATGAGAGCATTGGAAAGGGTAGCATCACTTCCAAACTGAAGCCATGGTATAGTTGCCACAATGGCTGCCCAAACACCTTTGTGAGTGAGTGAGTTTGGTTTTACGCCGCTTTTAGCAATATTCCAGTAATATCATGGCGGGGACACCAGAAATGGGCTTAACACATTGGGGAATCGAAGTGGGCCTTCGGCGTGACGGGTGAACGCCTTAACCACTAGGCTACCCCACCGCCCCTTCAAACACCTTTGTACAATGACAATAGCGAAACAGCACCAATAATCGTTCCTATGGAAAAGACACACATATCACAGACTTCTGATATTCACTTAACGATTTTTATTCTTAATCTACATTTTGTTGTCATTTCCTCATCCATTTGACCTTGGTGACCTCTGACATTTGACCTCCCCCCCCTGTATCAGGAGTAAGTCTCTGCTATCTCTGATATCAATACAAAATCATTAATCTCCTCCGACTGGCATGATAACAAACACTCTCTTCATTATGTTGAGGCATACATATGACATTTACCATTTTTCCCTGCTGTCCAACAAATCATTAAAGGGAGGTTGTTTGCCACGTTTTGTGAAAATTAGGTCCAGACATCTTGATGTGAAAAAATACACACCAAAACAGTAGGTAGACAGGCCGTCATTGCGCGAGTGTTAATGATTAGCTTAACGACCTCGTGTCTGGTCGGGTGGCCATCTGATGAGCGCCACCTGGAGGCAAACGAGGACAGAGACACTGACACGCGACTTGTTCAACATCTGAAAGAGATCTCCCTGTCTGCTTTTAAACCATACCAGGCATTCGAATGGTTAATGAGATTAAATGTAAACAAAGATGTTTGTTTTTTTGGTAAACAAATTCAATTAATCTGTCAACAGTTCAATTACTATCAAAGGTTTTAAGACTTAATGGATTGCTTTTAAAAAATGTATCTGCTTTATATCACTGGGTTCTGAATGCCCATGGTAACAAGTAAACGCTGCTATTTTCTTTAAACAATTTTACATATACCCGGTACATAACAATATAATCATAGTTAGCTTGTAAAACTGGCATCTTGTCATATATGTTTATCTCAGTAAATCAAGTAGATATTGTCATGAGCATCCCCACCATGATTATTGTGATTAGATATATAAACATACATGACTATGCTCCTCAGACAAGCAGACTTAAGGAACATTATTACCGTATATGACCGTAGATAAAGCAAATTTTACATGAGTCAGCAGATTGGTATAAATCTAGCTTCTTGGGCAGCCTACAACCTGATGTTCTTCACACTGCAAAATGTTCCTACCAGGTACCCACTTACTGCTGGGTAAACACGGTCTGGAATAACTAGGAGGGTTTACAGTAAGTCTAAGTTGAAGTCTTTGTATAATCTTCAATCCAACCAGCTGGCCCTGATTTCTCGAAGCAAAGTTAAGTTTTTACTCATATATATTGCAAACTGAGTTTGAAACAACTGAATTTTTAAATCAACTGCATTTTTAAAATCAAAAAGCCCAAACAACTTTAGTAATCTATCCAACAAACTCAAATTGTGTTCTATGTTTGAGTTTAATATAGAGTTCAGTTCATTCTGGGAAATGCATTTTCCCATGTTTTCTAAAATTTGAGCAAAAACTCTAAATTAAGTCAAAACTCAGACTTAAGTTTGTTTCGAGAAATTGGGGCCTGGTCAGTTAGTTCAATGATAGACCCATTTATCAACATTTATTACCCAATAAATTATTACCTGTAAATATATAACTTAGAGAACATCAGGACTGTTCGTGTAAACACACACAGACAACTATCACGATGCTCCGTGAAGGATCTCCAGCAAGAAGCTGCTATACGTGTTTATGCAGTGATTGCACCCGATGCACGACTGCACTCTCTGACCCTCCAATGGCACAATGGTGGCCTGCAGTGCCTCATCATAGAAGCGCATGGCCAGTCACAATGATAATGTGGGATAACGCACAGGATGGCGCCACAGCCGGGAGGCACGTGCTTCAAACACTGTAAATGAAATGCTGACAGATGCAAATTATGACAGAAACAAGTAGGCCATCCGGAGTCGGAACCTGCAAGAACAATGCTAGATTTGATACCGGTAATTGTATGTGTCAGCTGGTCATTACAACCTCGTATCACATGGCAACTATAGACCTTGTAGCAGAAGGTGGTGGATATATGTCTTAAAGTCTTCATCTTCATTGTGATTGTGTAAAATCATCATCATCATCATCATCATCATCATCATCATCATCATCATCATCTTCTTGTTTTTTTAGAGAAAGGAGACAAAAATATATGGATAATCAAGGACTTATTCAATGAAACCATACTTGCTAAATTTATATGAGTAATTGATTAAGTTATTGTCAAGTAACAATAAAAAAGAATTGAATCTACATATTCCCCCATCAATGGAAGGTCACATATACCATAGGTGGATCCAGGAATTTCAAACAGGTGTGTGTGTGTGTGTGCATGCGTGCATGCGCGTGTTTAGGGGTGGGGATGGGTGGTCTTTAGTCATTTCAAAAGGGTGGGTGGGTTGGGGCACGCCTAGCACGCAAGCACGCGCACACACCTATCCGCCAATGCAATACCATACTCAGACCATGTCCAGCTCTACTTCTGGCACCAATGTAGCGGACATAGCATTTCCCAGAACTGCATTTGAACAACAGACATCCTGATCCAAGACAGGTCTTACCCACACTACCAAAGAGGTTAACCCTGATGGCAAACTCACATATGGCTGGAATATTGCTGAGTGCGGCTTAAAACTAAACTCACTCACTCACTGTAGGATGATTCCATGCTCTACCACACCGACAAGGTAATGATGTCATCTGTGGGATAACTTCACACCCTGTTACACATCCAAGTGGTGAAGGTCCAGAAAACGGGAACATTAACTTCCATAATGACCTTGACCTTATAGGTGTCATATCATCACTGGCACTAGATTTCACCAAAAATGATCTTCACCAAGTTCCATTCCCCTAAAATAAATACCTCAGTTATCGTGTGAACATTTACATACAGGACATATACTGAGTGGTAAACATACCTGTCACATACGTAATAGTTATGTCAAAATGATTCCACGAGCAGGACATAACAGAGATAGATGGAACATGATATCCCTGAGATGTCTCAACAACTTGTTATTTCAAAAACAAAATGCCAAATCAGCAGCGAGCACATGCAACAAAACCTTTCAGCAGGCAATTAATCTTATGAGAATGAGCGGGACGCATTGCTGGACCTAGTACAAAAAGTAAAACTAAATCAACACTTTCTTGGAATAAAATATGCCGCAAATCATGAATCATCATGGAAGTGTTAAGTTTCGAAGGAGATTTTCTCCCATATTTCACCAGCCACTTGCTAAAGAAACTCCTTCTTTTACCTTCAATATCGCTGTGTAGGTTTTCAATGCATATCACCTCTGACACTACAGCACACCTTTCTGTTACTCCACAATAAATGAAGACACCTCTGTACTAAAATAACAATATAAATAAAAACCTAGAGCTAAATTCAGTTAAGGCTATGCTCTGGCATTGTTGTTTCGAGGTACAACAAATCCTCTGTAAGTTGTGACTTAATAGCGTCATGGTGGACTGGGAGCCTTTAATTTTATGGATCAGCAAGCTGGAAAATATTGTTCACACCTGTATCACTGAAAACAGAGAAGGACCATTGAATTCTTTCATATTCTGATAGTTGACCTGTCAAACATATACCCCTGGTGGGGAAATGCTACCCACAGCCCCATATTCAGGAGGTTTGGTTTGGTTTGGTTGTTGTTTAACGCAGCACTCAGCAATATTCCAGATATATAGCGGTGGTATATAAATAATCAATCAGGACCAGACAATCCAGTGATCAACAGCATGAGCATCGATTTACACAATTGGGATATGATGACATGTGTCAACCAAGTCAGCGAGCCTGAACACCCAATCCCATTTGCCACTGAAGACTAGGGGTGACTATTGTGGGAGAAAGAACTATTGCGATAGCGATAGTCTACTGCGACCAACTATTGCAATAGTATGGCAATAATTTTTTCTCCTTGAATTTTCTCATTTCATGTCATTTCCCAAATGAATGCATAGTTTATATGAAATGAAAACAAGCACTGTCACTAAGGTGACATAATCCCCCGCCGCAAATTATGAAATCAAACTTAAAAAGTAATGAAAGTGAAGGTCGTAATTTAAGATGAAGTTAAATGCCAAAAAAACATGACCAGTCAACCTCTCTTGATATCTTGCTCTGTAGTTGTTCAAACGCACAAATATTTTCAAGACTCACTTTGACCTTGACATGAATGTGTTAGTGTATGAAATATGCAAAAATAGTAATAAAGAAATTGCTTATTGAAAAACATTCAAGGGAAGTCTTGAAAGTCTATGAAGAAAATCCAGTGAACTGTTCTTGAGATATCTCGCTGACAATCTTAACATGCAGTTTAAGATACTGAAATCTTCAAAGTGTCGCCATGACCTTGAAAAGTAAGGGAAGGTCACCAAAATCGACTGGGCCTTGCACCTTCCCAAGATGAAACTTGGTGTCAAATATGAAGAAAGTCGAGTGAATGGTTCTTGAGATATCTCGCTGACAATCTTTACATGCAGGTTAACATGCTGAAGTCTTCAAAGTGTCGCCGTGACCTTGAAAATTAAGGGAAGTTCACCAAAATCGACTGGGCCTTGCACCTTCCCAAGATGAAACTTGGTGTCGAATATGAAGAAAATTTAGTGAACGGTTCTTGAGATATCTCGCTGACAAGGGTAAAACGTTAAAGTCCCCTTGGGACCTTGAAATGAAGGTCAAGGTCACCAAACCTGACCGGGACCCTTTTTTTTACTGTGATGAACCTAGGTACCAAATATGAAAAGAATCCAGTCAACGGTTCTTAAGATATTCCAATTTGTAGGTACAGACGTACGGACGGATGGAGCCTAATTCTATATCCCCGCTTCGCGCTAAACGCGCGGCGTGGGATAACAAGTTGAAGTAGTTTCAGTCTGAAACATGAACTCAAATGGGTAAACAGTTAAAACATAAACTCAATGAAGCTGCAAGTCTGCACCGAAACAATAAAAAAATACAAAACAACATAAATATTTAGTAAAAATAAAGTCAGTTATTAAACTATCGATAGTCACACATTCTATCAATGCATCGATAGTTTTTCATTTCTACCATCGAATAATTGCTATCGGAGACTCAACAATTGCAATCCATCGATTATAGTTCAATGCATCGTTACAGCCTTACTGAAAACTAATTCTAACCTGGATATTTACTGGTCAGGAATGTAGTTGTCTCCAGTATAAAAATGTCCTTTTCACAGCATTTCATGAAAGTTCACTTGCTTGGTGTATCAATGGCACATGACGGGTCAAGAGGCCTTGTCTCACCTCTATCCCTGAATGATCAGGTCAGATTGTTTCATTTGATCATGTTGTTCATAAGGCAGTAGACGAAAGCTTAGTCTCTGAATATATATAATTTTGACAGTAACAAATGAACCCATGTAAATTGAAAAGGAGACGGGAAATTCAGCCTTAACCTAAGGGAATCTAGACTTGCTTCATTTAGGGCTTTAGCATTGCAGGGAGGGCTAGGCAGAAGTGAGTGAGTGAGTGAGTATGATTTTACACCGCAATATTCCAGCAAGATCACGGCGGGGGACACCAGAAATGGGCAGGCAGAAGGGAAAATAATGTGGTTCAGTGACTGTGAGACAGACTTATAAGGCACTTGACACAGCATGCTCCAATGAACAGTTGTTTTCTATTTTCAATTTGTTCTAAATCTTTCACAATGGCGGATTGAAAACTGCCAACCAAATAAATCTGTTGTATTATGAGGTGTATATGTGTTATAACGCTTCCAGCTCTTGGAATCTTAGCAATTGTCTCAGACTCATGGTATAAAACCTAACATGGGATGTAATAAAACCACATATATGCCTCATGACTTAGATCATAACTTAAAATATCTCCCATATCTGTCATAATACGTAATATATAACAACTCATATCATTATCTCCTCACCAAACAACTTGCACAGACCCTTGAGGCTTCGCCCATCGTATGCAGTGTGCACGTGTATTTTGGTAAAGCAAGTATAAGAGTTACCTGCCTTAGTTCAAAATCGTGAAATAGACACCCCTGATGCTGGAGGATGAAACGTAATACCTTTTTAGGGCGCCTAACACCACACATCCTTATCATGCAGCTTTCAGTTGTTGAACTCATGCCTCGTTTCAAGAACCACTCCAACAACATAGTCAACAGTCTGAAAACAAACCATCACCATCCATATGTCACACATCACACACTTCCTCTACACGCTGTGTGACTGTTGTCTGTCTGTGTACACTCACACACATGTGATCGTTGAAGCTCCAAATTCAGCTTTCATCAAAAGGTCTCAATCGGATGTATCCTTGTAACCCACATGTACATAAAAGTGTATTCTACATATGTTTTCTGTACAGGACATTTTCAAGAAGCAACTTCAAAAACATCGTCAAGGAGATAAGAAGATGTTTTCCCTTTGATCAATTAAAACCTCGTTAAAAGAGAAATCAAAGCCAATCCTCAGACTTTACCAAAGAGAAACAGAACTCCACGAAGACAGATGTCTATATACAGATGACGAAAGTGACAGAATGTGGATCCAACTCCAGGTAAGGTCTGAACGTCTATATGTACCTGTCAGACCTTACCTGTAGGTAGGTATATAGGTAGACAGTCAGACCTTACCTGTAGGTAGGTATATAGGTAGACAGTTAGACCTTAACTGTAGGTGGGTATATAGGTAGACAGTTAGACCTTACCTGTAGGTGGGTATATAGGTAGACAGTTAGACCTTACCTGTAGGTGGGTATATAGGTAGACAGTCAGACCTTACCTGTAGGTAGGTATATAGGTAGACAGTCAGACCTTACCTGTAGGTGGGTATATAGGTAGACAGTCAGACCTTACCTGTAGGTGGGCATATAGGTAGACAGTCAGACCTTACCTGTAGGTGGGTATATAGGTAGACAGTTAGACCTTAACTGTAGGTGGGCATATAGGTAGACAGTTAGACCTTACCTGTAGGTGGGCATATAGGCAGACAGTTAGACCTTACCTGTAGGTGGGTATATAGGTAGACAGTTAGACCTTACCTGTAGGTGGGTATATAGGTAGACAGTTAGACCTTACCTGTAGGTGGGTATATAGGTAGACAGTTAGACCTTACCTGTAGGTGGGCATATAGGCAGACAGTTAGACCTTAACTGTAGGTGGGTATATAGGTAGACAGTTAGACCTTACCTGTAGGTGGGTATATAGGTAGACAGTTAGACCTTACCTGTAGGTGGGTATATAGGTAGACAGTTAGACCTTACCTGTAGGTGGGCATATAGGCAGACAGTTAGACCTTACCTGTAGGTGGGTATATAGGTAGACAGTTAGACCTTACCTGTAGGTGGGTATATAGGTAGACAGTTAGACCTTACCTGTAGGTGGGTATATAGGTAGACAGTTAGACCTTACCTGTAGGTGGGCATATAGGCAGACAGTTAGACCTTAACTGTAGGTGGGTATATAGGTAGACAGTTAGACCTTACCTGTAGGTGGGCATATAGGCAGACAGTTAGACCTTAACTGTAGGTGGGTATATAGGTAGACAGTTAGACCTTACCTGTAGGTGGGTATATAGGTAGAAAGTTAGACCTTACCTGTAGGTGGGTATATAGGTAGACAGTTAGACCTTACCTGTAGGTGGGCATATAGGCAGACAGTTAGACCTTACCTGTAGGTGGGTATATAGGTAGACAGTTAGACCTTACCTGTAGGTGGGTATATAGGTAGACAGTTGGACCTTACCTGTAGGTGGGTATATAGCAGTAGACAGTTGGACCTTACCTGTAGGTGGGTATATAGGCAGACAGTCAGACCTTACCTGTAGGTGGGTATATAGGTAGACAGTTAGACCTTAACTGTAGGTGGGCATATAGGTAGACAGTTAGACCTTACCTGTAGGTGGGCATATAGGTAGACAACAGTTAGACCTTACCTGTAGGTGGGCATATAGGCAGACAGTTAGACCTTACCTGTAGGTGGGTATATAGGTAGACAGTTAGACCTTACCTGTAGGTGGGTATATAGGTAGACAGTTAGACCTTACCTGTAGGTGGGTATATAGGTAGACAGTTAGACCTTACCTGTAGGTGGGTATATAGGTAGACAGTTAGACCTTACCTGTAGGTGGGCATATAGGTAGACAGTTAGACCTTAACTGTAGGTGGGTATATAGGTAGACAGTTAGACCTTACCTGTAGGTGGGTATATAGGTAGACAGTTAGACCTTACCTGTAGGTGGGTATATAGGTAGACAGTTAGACCTTACCTGTAGGTGGGCATATAGGCAGACAGTTAGACCTTACCTGTAGGTGGGTATATAGGTAGACAGTTAGACCTTACCTGTAGGTGGGTATATAGGTAGACAGTTAGACCTTACCTGTAGGTGGGTATATAGGTAGACAGTTAGACCTTACCTGTAGGTGGGCATATAGGCAGACAGTTAGACCTTAACTGTAGGTGGGTATATAGGTAGACAGTTAGACCTTACCTGTAGGTGGGCATATAGGCAGACAGTTAGACCTTAACTGTAGGTGGGTATATAGGTAGACAGTTAGACCTTACCTGTAGGTGGGTATATAGGTAGAAAGTTAGACCTTACCTGTAGGTGGGTATATAGGTAGACAGTTAGACCTTACCTGTAGGTGGGCATATAGGCAGACAGTTAGACCTTACCTGTAGGTGGGTATATAGGTAGACAGTTAGACCTTACCTGTAGGTGGGTATATAGGTAGACAGTTGGACCTTACCTGTAGGTGGGTATAGGTAGACAGTTGGACCTTACCTGTAGGTGGGTATATAGGTAGACAGTTAGACCTTACCTGTAGGTGGGTATATAGGTAGACAGTCAGACCTTACCTGTAGGTGGGTATATAGGTAGACAGTTAGACCTTAACTGTAGGTGGGCATATAGGTAGACAGTTAGACCTTACCTGTAGGTGGGCATATAGGTAGACAGTTAGACCTTACCTGTAGGTGGGCATATAGGCAGACAGTTAGACCTTACCTGTAGGTGGGTATATAGGTAGACAGTTAGACCTTACCTGTAGGTGGGTATATAGGTAGACAGTTAGACCTTACCTGTAGGTGGGTATATAGGTAGACAGTTAGACCTTACCTGTAGGTGGGTATATAGGTAGACAGTTGGACCTTACCTGTAGGTAGGTATATAGGTAGACAGTTAGACCTTACCTGTAGGTGGGTATATAGGTAGACAGTTAGACCTTACCTGTAGGTGGGTATATAGGTAGACAGTCAGACCTTACCTGTAGGTGGGTATATAGGTAGACAGTTAGACCTTAACTGTAGGTGGGCATATAGGTAGACAGTTAGACCTTACCTGTAGGTGGGCATATAGGCAGACAGTTAGACCTTACCTGTAGGTGGGTATATAGGTAGACAGTTAGACCTTACCTGTAGGTGGGTATATAGGTACACAGTCAGACCTAGCTGTAGGTAGGTATATAGGTAGACAGTTAGACCTTACCTGTAGGTAGGAATATAGGTAGACAGTTAGACCTTACCTGCAGGTAGGTATATAGGTAGACAGTCATACCTTACCTGTAGGTAGGTATATAGGTAGACAGTCAGACCTAGCTGTAGGTAGGTATATAGGTAGACAGTCAGACCTAGCTGTAAGTAGGTATATAGGTAGACAGTTAAACCTTACCAGTAGGTAGGTATATAGGTAGACAGTCAGACCTTACCTGTAGGTAGGTATATAGGTAGACAGACTTGGAAAATCGATTGATTTCATTGTTAATAAGCAAGAATGGAGTCTGATCATCTGACAACTGCTCAAAGATGACAAATTATTTTGTATGTGAGCACCAATGAACATGAAGAAAACCATACTGATGATCAGTTCAGCTCACGAATCAATGACTATGTTGTAATATAAATGTATTGTTTGAATTTCACTTTGAACAAGCATTAACATTACAGAACATTCAAATGTCCAGTCTAGAACAATTCCTAAACCACAAGTTAACGTTTGTAATCCTTAAGCTTACACTGAGATACTGTTTCCCTGTGGAAATGTCTTTGACACAGAATGGATCACAGATGTTTATCCTTTCCAGCTGAAGTCATACAAATTACGCTCCTTGACAATTATCACCATCAGGGTACGATGGTTTGCATTCAACCAGGGTACGATGGCTTGCATTCAACCAGGGTATGACGGCTTGCATTCAACCAGGGTATGACAGCTTGCATTCAGCCAGGGTACGGTCGCTTGCATTCAACCAGGGTACAGTGGCTTGGATTCATCCAGGGTATGATGGCTTGCATTCAAACAAGGTACGATGGCTTGCATTCAACCAGGGTACGGTGGCTTGGATTCATCCAGGGTATGATGGCTTGCATTCAAACAAGGCAAACAAAGATGCGATGGCTTGCATTCAACCAGGGTACGGTGGCTTGGATTCATCCAGGGTATGATGGCTTGCATTCAACCAGGGTACGGTGGCTTGCATTCAACCAGGGTATGGTGGCTTGCATTCATCCAGGGTATGATGGCTTGCATTCAACCAGGGTACGATGGCTTGCATTCAACCAGGGTATGGTGGCTTGGATTCATCCAGGGTACGATGGCTTGCATTCAACCAGGGTACGATGGCTTGCATTCAACCAGGGTACGATGGCTTGCATTCAACCAGGGTACGATGGCTTGCATTCAACCAGGGTACGATGGCTTGCATTCAACCAGGGTATGGTGGCTTGCATTCAAACAAGGTACAATAGCTTGTATTCAACCAGGGTACGATGGCTTGCATTCAACCCAGGTACGGTGGCTTGCATTCAACCCAGGCACGATGGCTTGCATTCAACCAGGGTACGGTGGCTTGCATTCAACCAGGGTATGGTGGCTTGCATTCAAACAGGGTACAATGGCTTGTATTCAACCAGGGTATGCGATGGCTTGCATTCAACCCAGGGTACGGTGGCTTTGCATTCAACCCGGGTATGATGGCTTGCATTCAACCAGGGCATTCGATGGCTTGCATTCAACCAGGGTATGCGATGGCTTGCATTCAACCAGGGTATGGTGGCTTGCATTCAAACAAGGTACAATAGCTTGTATTCAACCAGGGTGCGATGGCTTGCATTCAACCCAGGTGCGGTGGCTTGCATTCAACCCGGGTCACGATGGCTTGCATTCAACCAGGGAATGCATCCAGTGGCTTGCATTCAACCAGGGTATGATGGCTTGGATTCATCCAGGGTATGATGGCTTGCATTCAACAAGGGTACGATGGCTTGCATTCAACCAGGGTATGATGGCTTGCATTCAACCAGGGTATGGTGGCTTGCATTCAAACAAGGTACAATAGCTTGTATTCAACCAGGGTACGATGGCTTGCATCCAACCCGGGAATGATGGCTTACGGTGGCTTGCATTCAAACAGGGTATGATGGCTTGCATTCAAACAAGGTACAATAGCTTTTATTCAACCAGGGTATGATGGCTTGCATTCAGCCAAGTCACCAAGTTTGATGACAAGGTTATCATGTCAGATCTGACAAGCTTACCATATCTCAGGACAAAATCTAATCAACAATCTGCACTGGTTTTCAAACACCTGCATCAACTTCATGAAAAAGCTGCCAGTCTGCCCATGCAAGCATGTTGTCTTACATGTTACACCTGCACCCAATGTTTCTTGAAGGCCAGCTACTTCGCAAGTCATGTGTTCATTATGGAGCAGTGGTTTTTACTCTACCCTGGAGCATCAAACCTCTCTGGTATGTCTGAATGAAGCGCATCCTGAAGCTGAAGGACTCTCCGGTCAAAAATGGAGTACAGCCTCCTGGCCATGTTGTTTTTGAGAATTCATGAAATGTGGATGTTTTTGTCCTCACACTGACACAGAAGCAGAGGTGTTCTGTGAAGCAATTTCAATGTTTTTGTGGCAAGTTGGGAAGGTGTATATGAGGAGATTGCAGGGAATATGATCATTGTCAATTTGTGAATTACTAGACGTCAAACTTACAGCATCTTGCCATATACAAGTATTACAGGAACTCTTGGATATGTTCAACATGATCATTTGATTAAGTGGTTTAGAAAATTGTTTCTGGGAGGTATAAACATGATGCCAGATAATATACTACTCAAAAGAACATCTGATTCTTGCATATTACTTTAGTTAATCCATCTTGGCATGATTCTTGCATATTACTTTAGTTAATCCATCTTGGCATGACACCAGGTGTTCCTTAACATCTCTTGAATAGTATACATCATTAAGTATTTCATGAAGATTAATGAACTGACAGATTTGAGAAACATATGAATACAACTTATACACATAAATGTCAAATAAAACATACTACACAATGTTTGTTAAGGATAATCAGATGTGTCATTTGGAAAGATAAGAAATATATACCCATAAAGTGGAGTAGTATATGTACTGACTCAACCAAGTCTACTTGTCAAGATACATTAATTACTGCTTGGATATGCCAAAGTGACTGAATGTTGTTTGATGGCAGTCTGCAATACTCCAGCAAATATATCACTCAACTTCTGATAGATATAATCAGTTATGTCAAATATATTTAAATATACACCTGCCACGTTTTTACTATCAGTTTTGTGTGTGAAGGAAAGATACAAATATCCAAATCAAAAGATGAACAGAATAGTCAAGAAGTACTGGCAGGGCCAACCAGTGATTGACAACATGAGCAACAGGGTAGAGAGGAGTGAGTGAGTGAGTGAGTGAGTGGAGTGAGTGAGTGAGTGAGTGGAGTGAGTGAGCATGGTTTTACGCTGCTTTTTGCCATGTTCCAGCAATATCAGGGCGGGGGACACCAGAAATGGGCTTCACACATTGTACCCATGCGGGAACCACTAGGCTATCCCACCGTCCCATGGCTCTCAAGCAGAAGTCAGTGACTTCTCTCCCTCTATTCTCCATGGGTGTGATTTTAAAATTCCTGGAGTGAGTGAGTGAGTGAGTAAAATTTATTGATACTGCATCAGCACATTTTCAGTACTGACACTGTCGTAGCAAATACTCTCCTTAGGAGTGAGTGAGTGAAGTCGGGATTTAATGTTAAGCAACATTTCAGCTGTATCCTGGTTAAGGGATTGTGCCAAATGCCTGCATATTCATGATCGAGATATCTGGGTTTAACGCTGCATTGAACATTATTTCATACTCTGTCAGTTTCATGTAAGAAAAACGCTGAAAGTGATTTAGGTCCAACTAGCCATATGATTATCTGATCCTTGCATACCTAAGGGAGGCAACTCTGCAAATTATCTTTTATCAGAGTAATAATTATCTTTAAGCTACACAGTGAAGAACATGGAATTAATTGTGTATTGCAGCACGCAGTATCTCATTATTGACAACACTTATCATATCTATACATCAAGCAGACATAGTTTGGCCAATTGACTTCCCTCAATTATTTTCACTTCCGCTCTGTCAGTGGTCTGGCCTATTTAACATCTCACTTCCGATGGTTCTTCCCTAATTTCTTGATCAGTGAAGGATTTAGATTCACTTGGCTGCTACTGCTGGTCTTATCATTATAATGAGTTGGAGGAGAACATTATATACTACCATCCTAACAACTATCTATTTGTGCTTTATGTATTCCTCCATAACTGAACCAAATGGAGCAAGGCATGGTCTGAAGGTTTTCTCATTGAAAGCCATTTCTTTAAGGTTAAGCTTTATCTGGGAGACAGTTTTTATGTTGTGAGAGAATTTATTGAAGAGTGAGTGAGTATGGTTTACGCCGCTTTTAGCAATACTCCAGCAATATCACAATGGGAAATTTATAGAAGAACTAGTTCACATTTCTGAGTGGTTGACTGACATCAAAACATGGCTGAAGGGGACGAGAAAGGAGAAGCCAAAATTCTTCAGTGAAATTGTTTGCATGATATATGTTAGAAAACTATTATTACTACTACTAAACAATAGAACACAAAAACATGACTCATTTTGAACTGAATCTTTTATTTATTCATAATTTGAATGTATTTTACATGAACCATAATTTGTATGCCAGTGTACATAGTCTGAATATTGATTCCTATGTAAATGTTAAGTAACCATACCATTCTCTGAAGAGTGTGACTGATAGTAGCCGACTATCATGTAAACCCTCACAAAGGAGAAGCCATTGAGATGCGTACAGAGATACTTCATGCCTCCCCACAAATATCGCCCCCACCCCCCTCTCTTACAACTTGGAAGCGACATGCTCTGTTTACAGTTTTCATTTTTCTGGGTAAACACTTACAGGAAGTGAGAAATAATCCTCACTACATGTTAAAGCAACTTTTTGTCGTCACTTCCGTTAGCTTGTCCAGTATGACTTTCTCAAACTGTTTCCTCAAAGCTAGTAGTGAATGTGTTTGTACAGGAAGCACAACAGATCTTCCTTCGGGATGAAAGAGAGATGGTTTTGTCTTAAGAATTATGTTTCTGCTTTGATTTACAGATCAGTATTATTAAAATAATCCAATAATCCTGTTTCTGTCAGTCAAAATTAATTTGCTTAAATTGCAGCAAGCAACCAGGTGCACATCACAACCGTATACACATTAAGCTGTCATATGTTGGTAAAGACACATTTGTGCATTCTTTTCATGTTTACTTTCTGGAGATGAGTGTGTACAAAAATTCACGCTTACATTTAATTGAAATTAAAGTTTGAATTTTAAACTAAAATTTACATATAATTGAGCTACAAAGATTTGCACAAAGTGAGTGAGTGAGTCAGTCAGTCAGTCAGTTGGGTTTAAATGTTGTTTTGAGCAGTTTTCCAGTTGTATTATTGCTTAATGTGGAAGGAAAGCCCTTTGTAACTCATGGCCACACGTGTGGTACTGACAATGTTGAACAAAGTGTAAACTTCTGAGGTTTATTTGTATTTTCTTTAACAGATTCCAAATGTTTTCATAGAAAACCTTACTTCAAACATAGTAACATGCTACTGTCAACAGTATATCATTGATGTGACTGCACGTCGCTATACACCTGGATCGAGACAAGTATAAGAGGGTTACCTTTTGATATAACACATGGGCACTGGTAAGTTGATGAAAATATCAATGATCACAATCACAGTCAATCTGGAAATTGAAGCCATGAACATAAGATCCTGGCACACCGAGGGGAAACAACTGTGTACAAGTAATGGTGGCACCTCTGATGGCCTTCACCTTAGAAGACAACCTATGCGCACTTAAGGAACAGAAACTGATAATCAAGTGGACTTACTATCGCAGTGCTACCCTTGTCATTTTTCCTGAGTAAATATGGTTTAATACTGCTTTAGCAATATTCCAGGAATGTCATGAGGCACACCTGTATCAGGCTTCACATATTGCACCACACTGAGAAACGAACCTGGTCCTTTGGTGTGACAAGCAAACGCTTTAACCCCAGTGCTACCCAACCGCCTCTGACATATTCCTAACAACTCCTATTGTTCTGCTCTAAGCCAGCCATCTTGGATGCCCTGTCTGAGCCTTGTCAGTACATACATCACAGGTGAAGCGGAGGGTGCAGACAGTTCTGTGTGTAACTCTTCAGTCAAGGAAGACAGGAAACAGAGGAGCTATGCCAACACGTGAATACTTCAATCACTATATACCAGCTCATGATAACATGTTTTCCTCACAGAGTAATTGGGTGGAACAAAAATCTACACACAAAGTGTAGTACCAATCATAGAAGGAACTCTTCTGTAGTGGAGGTCAAGAAAGGATTAAGTTGGTTGGCGAAAATACATGTTTGCTAAGCTTTAAATGCGCATTCTTCCTTCCAAACATTCCTATCATATTTCTGACCAGTAAAAACTGCAACACATTCACCATTTATGGTGTTTTTCTAATATTACTGAATGAAAGTTGTGGATTATAGACATCCATGCACATCCAAAGGTAGTACTTACACAATCCCAACAGTTAAAGGAATATAGCAATTCACAGAGCCAACTATGCCTTCTGAGAGAATTTAAGAGCATGGTCAAAACATCAAAATAAAATATTGCAAAACATTCAACAAGTAAGTTAAAACTAAACAAATCTCAAATAGCATTAATGAATAATGGCCATTAACAGATTTTTTTTAATATGGCTGCCATGGTAGAATGGGTGTCAACACAGGTTAGCACAAGTATGTGAATTGTCAGCTTCATTGGTCCAGTGGTTTCTAAAGAAATAATGTTTACAATGTGGTCAAATGGAAAGGGTGTAAGGTGAATATTGAGGAAAATAGAGTATATACTGGTATGTCAAACTCTCTGCTAAATGCTCACGACTTCTTCAAGTGGCATTTCTAAGTTTATTACAATGTATGTGACATTTATCAAGCATGTGATGTACAGAAATGTGAAGTAGGCAGATCATAAACATGTGGACAATAATAGCTCAGTAATGACCAAAAGAAGTGAGAACAAGTTAAAGTGAATGGTCAAACCATGGTCAAAATGAAAAATATTGCAAGAAGCAAAACATTTATATTGAGCCCCATTATTATCTGTACACATGCCAACTGTTATAACAACTTTAACAAATATGACCAAGTAAGATTCATCAAGTGTTTGGTCACTGCCAGATAGAAATTCAAACCTCTTGAGCAACTTGTGTTTCAGCATAATTGGTTAAAGGGTTTCTTTGGAATTGCAAGGCAGACTTGCATGAAGGCCAGGATGTAAGCTCACCTTATTTCTGATCAGGTGAGCTAATATCCATTGGGGGACATTACAAGAACAACATGAAGCCAGTCATGAGCAATTATGAAATAAGATTTGGGGTAATTTCTCACGTGATTTTGAGGTGTCATAATAAACTGTTATAAATATCACTGCATGAATTTCCCTCGTAAACAGAACATAAGCGTTTCAACTCATATACATACAATCACATAAAACCTGTTAACTCACAGCAATTAACATTTGTAATGAGCCAGAGAATCATATCATATTTTGGCAATATTTGTTTTTCTAGTGAAACTGATATCGTTTATAAACAAGGTCAGGTTGCACTGTAGGGATGTTGACAGTTTAATGTGGGGACTTCTTGTGACATTCACTTAAAACCTGTGAACATCCTGGTTAGAACTGGTATTCACAAACCCATGCTTTTCATGAAAGGTGGCTTAGCAGATCAGGTGGTCAGGCTTAATAATGACTATAATTTCATTAACAGCTATGAATTTCAGAATACATACTTAGTTTGTCATAAAAGTCATCAAGCATAATACCCCAAATCAGACACTATGTCTGTCGCTGTGTACGCTGGAACATGTAGCAAGGCAGGTAACTCTGGAAAACAATCATTTCGCGGCACCACTTTTCGACCGTATTGTGACCAACATCGGTTGTTAAATTCAGGTCTGTAACTTAGATAAATTTGAGAAAACTTGTCCCCATTTCACACAACGCTAAGCTGAAAAGTATGGAGCAGGGGCCACAACTCTGTAAAAGCTATTTCAAGATACATCTATTTAAACTTGTTTTAGATGGTGACCATTGTGTGAAATTTGAATTCTCCAACATCGGTTATAAATGTTACACAATTTACACCCCTTCAGCACATTTCAGCAGCATCACAGAAGGGTGTGGACTGAAGATCCGTGTCATGATGAGCAAATGTTTAGCCAACAAGCTAGATCCCACCCTCTGCCTGAAAATGTGACCAATGCTGTCAGTCAATTCCAAGGACACCACAGTTAACAACATTGATGTCTCTCCAGGGCTTGAATGATGGCTTCAGGAGTTTATATTAGTCGATGGAAATGTTCATACTAACTTGTGAAGCCTAAAACTCTGGGTCATCAAGCCGTCCATCTGTACTTAATCCTATCACCCATCCGAGCAAGTCATAGAGGAAACAGGCTAACATCAGTCACATCAACATGCTAAATCACTTTTGTGACAATTCAGAAAATGAACCTGTACCTTGGAAATTTGCCATTTCAGAAAAAGTCTTGTTATTATATCTCATCCTTTAATGGGCCATTAAGTTGCAACAGGACAACATGGCGATGATCCTGTTAATGATACAGTTATGAGTAAAGAACATCAGTGATAACGTCTCTATGTAACATTATATCTGTAACGCCCAGCAGCATCTGAAACCTTTGATACCACGATCTGGATAATCGGTGAATATTTCTCGTCTGAAAGTGTCTTCTTTCATTTCAGTTTTTTCCTTGTTTTGGTTTGAACATCATGGAAAAGAAGGGAGCATGGGTCTGGTTGTCTGAAACAATGTAATTGGACACAGCTGTGTCCCTTTGGTCATCAGCTACCTATGATTCAGGGTTTAAATCTCAGTTGACCAGCTTATGTTTCTAGACTTGTCATGTCCATGCTTGGAGGCGCTAAAGGACCTACATCACTCAAAGCTTTCCCAACACATGAAATCAATGGAATATTGTTAGAGGCAATGTTGAACCAAACTCACCCTTCCACTCACACACCATCTAGGTCCACATATTTCAAGATTGAGTAATAAAATAATGAAGAAATAACCTTGTGCAAAACAAAGATCAACTTAAAGGCCATTTCTTTAAGCATTTGGGACTTTAACATCATATTTACAAGGGAAGTATTACTTAAAGGAACCAAGACTATTTCCTAGAACTACACCAGTTGCAGACATTAACAAATCATTAACCGAAAATATCCTCACAAGCATATTTATTATTTCCTGGGCCTAGTTCTACTGCACACAAACCTGACAGTATAGCACTCATCAAATGATAGACACCAAGGTACACAAAGATCTTCGCAAAACTATTAATGTAAACAAACTATACTTCACAAGTTACTTTTTCACATATCTGTATAAGTGTTGCAATAAACTGCGTAATGAAGTGAGAGTGGTTGGTGCTGATCTGATGTATATTGCATGAAATGTAAAATTACTTGTAAACAAGGATGATGATGATGAAGACATTGGGGACACAGCATCAACAGTTTGACAAGGATGATGATGATGATGATGATTGAAGACATTGGGGACACAGCATCAACAGTTTGACAAGGATGATGATGATGAAGACATTGGGGACACAGCATCAACAGTTTGACAAGGATGATGATGATGAAGACATTGGAGACACAGCATCAACAGTTTGACAAGGATGATGTTGATGAAGACATTGGGGACACAGCATCAACAGTTTGACAAGGATGATGATGATGAAGACATTGGGGACACAGCATCAACAGTTTGACAAGGATGATGATGATGAAGACATTGGGGACACAGCATCAACAGTTTGACAAGGATGATGATGATGAAGACATTGGGGACACAGCATCAACAGTTTGACAAGGATGATGTTGATGAAGACATTGGGGACACAGCATCAACAGTTTGACAAGGATGATGATGATGAAGACATTGGGGACACAGCATCAACAGTTTGACAAGGATGATGATGATGATGATAACATTGGGGACACAGCATCAACAGTTTGACAAGGATGATGATGATGATGATAACATTGGGGACACAGCATCAACAGTTTGACAAGGATGATAATGAAGACATTGGAGACACAGCATCAACAGTTTGACAAGGATGATGTTGATGAAGACATTGGGGACACAGCATCAACAGTTTGACAAGGATGATGATGATGAAGACATTGGGGACACAGCATCAACAGTTTGACAAGGATGATGATGATGAAGACATTGGAGACACAGCATCAACAGTTTGACAAGGATGATGATGATAATGATGAAGACATTGGGGACACAGCATCAACAGTTTGACAAGGATGATGTTGATGAAGACATTGGGGACACAGCATCAACAGTTTGACAAGGATGATGATGATGAAGACATTGGGGACACAGCATCAACAGTTTGACAAGGATGATGATGATGAAGACATTGGGGACACAGCATCAACAGTTTGACAAGGATGATGATGATGATGAAGACATTGGGGACACAGCATCAACAGTTTGACAAGGATGATGATGATGAAGACATTGACACAGCATCAACAGTTTGACAAGGATGATGATGATGAAGACATTGGGGACACAGCATCAACAGTTTGACAAGGATGATGATGATGAAGACATTTGGGACTCAGCATCAACAGTTTGGGGACATTAGGGACACAGCATCAACAGTTTGACAAGGATGATGATGATGATGATAACATTGGGGACACAGCATCAACAGTTTGACAAGGATGATGATGATGATGACATTGAGGACACAGCATCAACAGTTTGACAAGGATGATGATGATGAAGACATTGGGGACACAGCATCAACAGTTTGACAAGGATGATGATGATGAAGACATTGAGGACACAGCATCAACAGTTTGACAAGGATGATGATGATGAAGACATTGGGGACACAGCATCAACAGTTTGACAAGGATGATGATGATGAAGACATTGACATTGGGGACACAGCATCAACAGTTTGACATCAAGGATGATGATGAAGACATTGGGGACACAGCATCAACAGTTTGACAAGGATGATGATGAAGACATTGGGGACACAGGATCAACAGTTTGACAAGGATGATGATGATGAAGACATTGGGGACACAGCATCAACAGTTTGACAAGGATGATGATGATGAAGACATTGGGGACACAGCATCAACAGTTTGACAAGGATGATGATGATGATGAAGACATTGGGGACACAGCATCAACAGTTTGACAAGGATGATGATGATGATGAAGACATTGGGGACACAGCATCAACAGTTTGACAAGGATGATGATGATGAAGACATTGGGGACACAGCATCAACAGTTTGACAAGGATGATGATGAAGACATTGGGGACACAGCATCAACAGTTTGACAAGGATGATGATGATGAAGACATTGGGGACACAGCATCAACAGTTTGACAAGGATGATGATGATGAAGACATTGGGGACACAGCATCAACAGTTTGACAAGGATGATGATGATGAAGACATTGGGGACACAGCATCAACAGTTTGACAAGGATGATGATGATGATGAAGACATTGGGGACACAGCATCAACAGTTTGACAAGGATGATGATGATGAAGACATTTTGCATCAACAGTTTGACAAGGATGATGATGATGAAGACATTTGGGACACAGCATCAACAGTTTAACAAGGATGATGATGATGATGAAGACATTGGGGACACAGCATCAACAGTTTGACAAGGATGAGCGAGACACTTCAACTGGTGCAAGGGATTCAAGTCAGTAATTGGGATCATGTTCGATCAGTGGAATGGAATGAGTTCAAAGAATTGACTCCAGTATAGTTGACTCAACTTGTGCAAAGACTTGAGTTGAACTGGTGAAAATGATTGAGTTCAACTTTTTCTATTCCAACATCCTCTTCATTCACATGATCAATTTGGATACAATGACACACAGTTAACAATCCACTGAGCCCAGCCAACCAATCCACAAAAGACACCCAAAAAGATACCCAACCAATCCACAAGACATCAAACCAATCCACAAAAGATGACCAACCAATTCACAAAAGACATCAAACCAATCCACCAAAAATGCCCATCCAATCCACAAAAGGTGTCCTAGAAGTGATAGAGTGATATATGCCTATTTAACACAGGAAAACATAGTATTATACCAGGATGAAGGCAGTTATGTACGTCGAGTCGAGAAAGCTTATCCTCAAGATATGGTACACATGCCCTCCAGATTCTATTGTCTGAGACGGATACTCTCTGTTCAAGTGTATGGCATCGCTGTGAGATTGCAATCACAAAGGAAGGGGGTTATAACGTACTGTTTTCAAGCGATGAAGAGGGGATTGTAAAACTCAGATTAGAAAGAAGAAAATACAAGTTTCTCTGCTACCTTACACACTGTGGTGTAATTTACACAGAAACTTTCCCCTGGAAGTCCTGAAGCAGAGTCTGGGCATCTGAGAATGTGTTGAGAATGTCTGTCATGTAAAGATGTTGTAGTTCCATTCATACTGTACTGGAGTGAGTGAGTGAGTTCAGTTTTACGCTGCTTTTAGAAATATTCCAGCATTATATGCAGACCTTTAGTCTGTAATAACGATCAGCTGCGGCTGATGAGGATGACATTAATATGGTATGTCTACCCAATGAAAGACTACACAACGCAGAAGTGTGGATGACAATGAGCGCGGTGTGGATGGCGCCGACGGGACCGGATATATAGCTTAGCTTTTTGCGGCCCTCCGCCGTGTAAAGGCAGACAGGCAAAGCATAGGCAAGTTTGCACTTCCTCCCGCGGAGACAGCAGGCAGGTAAGGCATTGCAAACTTTGTACTTCCTCCCGCGGAGACAGCAGGCAGGAAAAGCAGGCTGATAAGGCATTGCAAACCTTGTATATCCTCCCAGCGGAGACAGCAGGCAGGAAAAGCAGGCTGATAAGGCATTGGAAACTTTTGTACTTCCTCCCGCGGAGACAGCAGGCAGGAAGGTTTGGGCTGCCACTGTGAAAGCAGAAGCCAAGTATCCCCCTTATTAAGCCTATTTAGTGTTTAGTCCCGTCGGCACCATGCCCACCGCACCTGTTTATTACAAAGGAAGCAAGACACAAAGGTTATGGTACATGTTATGCATACTGAGAACTGTACAAAGACTTAATATAAGTCGTGCATTTAACAACCTCTGCGCCCAGCACCCCCACTCCCCAGATCATGTGCTGCAGCAGGGAAGGGTGGGTGGGAAATTATTATGGATGAAGCAAGATGGTGAACCTGTCAGGACAGCATGCAGAATAGAAAGGAAGCGGGCGTGGCGTATGCCTGCGGATGTGACATCACTCCGAAGTGGCGTAGCTACTATTATGGAATCACGGAAATAATACACTGCCGTCGCGTTGCTACACTGGATACTTATCATAAGATAAGTGTATGAATACTTTGCAAGAATTGTATATTCCACCCATCCCCTTTTATCAAATTATGCGCTTTAGTACCTAAAGGTTAAGACAGATATTTCACGAACTACACTGCCGACTGTGTGTTAGCCGCATGCGAAATGAAGATGAGTAGAAATGACATAATTCAAGGTGAAGTTAAAGCGTTACATATCCGAGTGTATTTCACTTGCCAGAGCAGTGCTAGAGCTGTGCGAATGTAAATGCTGCCTATAAACCCATTTAGCAACTAATGCTAAATGCCATTATATGCAGACCTTTAGTCTGTAATAACGATCAGCTGCGGCTGATGAGGATGACATTAATATGGTATGTCTACCCAATGAAAGACTACACAACGCAGAAGTGTGGATGACAATGAGCGCGGTGTGGATGGCGCCGACGGGACCGGATATATAGCTTAGCTTTTTGCGGCCCTCCGCCGTGTAAAGGCAGACAGGCAAAGCATAGGCAAGTTTGCACTTCCTCCCGCGGAGACAGCAGGCAGGTAAGGCATTGCAAACTTTGTACTTCCTCCCGCGGAGACAGCAGGCAGGAAAAGCAGGCTGATAAGGCATTGGAAACTTTTGTACTTCCTCCCGCGGAGACAGCAGGCAGGAAGGTTTGGGCTGCCACTGTGAAAGCAGAAGCCAAGTATCCCCCTTATTAAGCCTATTTAGTGTTTAGTCCCGTCGGCACCATGCCAACAGGCCCGCACGCTGCCCACTGCCGGACAGCGAGCGGGGCTGCCATCCATAACGAGTTAAAGAGTTAAAGGTGGGAGTAGGGGAGAGGACGCAGAAAAGGTCTTAATGTTTGAATGCTGCCAGGATGGCACGATGTTGGGCGTCCATACCTGGCTTGGTTAGGTGAACCCCGTCCAGATAATGAGCGGGGTCAGGTGTGAATGATACAACCCCCGCCGCCCAGCTGCTCTTTCCGCGATGTTGCTGACTCTGATTTAATTTCTCTTCAGCTTTCGAGGGCGAGGAGATCAATAGCTCCACGCCACTCGAGCAGAGGCAGCATCTGCGACCAGATGATGGTGGCAGCTGGGCAGCGCGGCTGAATATACAGCAATTCCTGGTGCATGTCATCGTAGAGGACTTTGGAAGGACCTCACACAGGTCGTTAGAACCCAGGTGGATCACGATAAAGCGACCTGCATGGGCCCCCCTCGCCCTTATTAGCCCGTCCACCCTGCTGCGTAGTTCCGACCACCTGAGGCCCCTGCTTGCCGACCAGATGACCCCGGCGAGGCCCAGGCTGCTTCGGTGCGGCCCGAGGTGTTGTTGCAGCCTCGCCATGTAAGCTTGAGCCAATCACCCACGATGGTCCCTGCAACCCATATTTCTTAAATTAGTTTTGTGTGCTTAGCCGGGGATACGGATATACGCCTGGTAGGCATTCGATCTCCAGCGGCCAAATTCCTGAATCTGAACTGCGGAATTCCTTGCAACGCTGCTGCTGTGGTTGCTGCCCTATCGAAATGAATGAGAAGAGTAAAGATTAATATTGATGGGTTGTTTTGCTGCGCTAAGCGTCTTCCTGAGCACTGCCTGAAACTGAAATCTTGTTAGAGGGCCGAATTAGTGTGAATAAAGAAATATCCATCTGTATGCGTGGCCGCACTGCCAAAAATGCGTGTCAAAGCTTTGGCGGGGCACGAGTATGGACCGAGGGACTGCTTGAATGGCGATGCGTGTGCGGCGGCCTTGTTGATCTGTTTTGGAGGCCCGTAGGACCACCTCGGCGTAGGATTGGTCGCTAGCGAAAGATAGGTCATTCAGCAACAACGCCCGCTGTGATGAGTCGCTGATTGAACCGGCAACTACCTCACTTACCCTGAAAACCCAAAAATGTTAGCAGGTATGCCGCTGAAAACATAGAAGCTTCATATGAAGACCTACATACAGTGGGGAGGAGTTGCACAATGCGGGAGTTAGCAGATCGAGTGTAATCGGCTGGCGTGTATCTGGCTGCCTCGATCTCCTGGCCATCCCTGCAATGGCTTTCTGCACTAGGAAGTGGTTAGACATGCACTGCAAGGAATTGAGCTTGTGTATGGAGGATAATGCTGAAATGTAAGAACGGGCCGTGCTGGGAGACCTACCTGATAATGAGAGATAAGCTATAAAATGAAGCATATGATCTAAAGGTACAGGCCATATGTCAGGCAGGGAGTACACCACCCGAAATAGCCGTAGTGACTGTACCGCCGACTCATAAGTCCTCCAAGTGTTTGCTGCCATCGAGTTTGCTACTAGACTGTTTGCTTCCGCTGTTAGATGAGCCAGATGTCCGCTGGGATTCCTGAGGCCTGATGATCCCTGTGGGGCTGCTGCTCGAAACCGTGACCACTGAAATCTCGAAAGAGCGTCTGCTATTATGTTGGCCTGAGTTGGTATATACTGTGCTTTGAAGTGTATGTTGTTCTGCAAGCATATGAGGACCATTCGTCTGAGCAGTTTCATTACCCTTTGCCCTTTGGCAGTGTGCCTGTTGATAATACTCACCACGGCCTGGTTGTCACAGAACATTAGTACCCTTTTGTTGGCCAGACTGCTGCCCCATATGCCAATGCCACGACTATAGGAAAGAGCTCTAAGCATGTAATGTCTTTCACCCATCCTTGTTGTATCCATAGATCTGGCCACCTGGCATTGGCCCAATGACCTTGGAAATATGCACCCCAACCCTGGTAGCCAGCTGCATCTGTATAAAGTTGGAGTATTGGGGTTGTAACCCAACCCTGTTCCAAGAATAAGGTTGTGCCATTGTGCCTGGCAAGAAACTGAAGCCACAGATTAAGGTCTTCACGCATACCGCTGATACCCGTATCCTGTGGTGTGGCTTGGCGTGCCCCTTTTGTCGTCGATGAGGCGCTAAAGAATGGACGACCCATGGGAATTGCCTTGCATACAAAGTTTAGCTTTCCCACTATTGACTGCAGCGTATGCAGTGTAACTTTCTTGGATGATGAGTCTACCAGCTGTGACAGCTGATGGACCAGTTGTGCTATCTTGTCCTCCGGTATCCTGATTTCACCCGAGCCGTGTCTATGGTGAGGCCCAGGAATATATCAGACAAGTTGTAGGTTGTACAGTCTTCTGGTGGCGATAGAGCAACGCCCAGATTATCAGCCAGTTGCAAAGAGGTGTTAAGCATGTTGGAGCATTTGCTTAGGTCCACTGCGCCAGGATAAAATCATCAAGGTAATGGCGATGTCCTGACTGCACGTAGTGGCCTTGATAGCCCATTCAATGAAAGTGCTGAATGACTCAAATAGGGCACAAGAAATGGAACAGCCAAAGGGAAGGCATTTATCAATGTAAAATTGTTCTTGAAACTTAATGCCGGTAGCTGAAAGTCCGATGGTACCACAGGCAGGAGGCGAAAGGCTGATTTGGCGTCAAATTTTGACATGTAAGCACCCTGCCCAAGTTTTGAATCATGGCTACAGCCTGGTCGAAACTGGTGTACTGCACTGTACATGCTTCCTGTGGTATAAAATCATTGATTGATGAGCCTTGAGGATGCGATAAATGATGGATGAGGCGGAAGGCAGCCTCACCATGAACTGATGAATCAACTTTCTTAGGCACCAAAGCCGATTGGGGAAACTATAAGAGATTGCACTGGTCACCAATACGAAAATGGGCCTGCCATGCGACCCAACAAATTTCTTTTTGCAGCTTTTGCTCCACTATTAGTGGCTGTTCCTGGCAGATTTAAGGTTGACAGCGCCCGAATGACCCGTGGCCCTTCGTGAGTTTAAGCTGAAACCCTTACTGAAAACCCTCCTGTAGTAACTGAGCTGCTGCTGGATTGCACAATTTATATTGCTGCAACCATTGTTCCAAGCAAGGGATGTTAATTGGAGTTGGGGCCGTGTGAAATAGCTCTGCCTGGCAAGGTAGGTTGACGCTTAAGAGATTGGGCGGTGGTGACTGTGTTCTTTGCCACGCGAAAACAAGACATGGCGCCATGCCGCTATGTTACATGCTGAGCACCTGTGTGCATAACGGCACATCTGACCCTCTCGCCAAGTGCCACGATTGAAGTTTCTACATACCTCTGTGCGCTGCTGAGTGTAGGTGGAGGCTCTGGCTGGGTAGGCAAATGCCTGCTGCTTGTGGCTGGGGAGCATTAACTGCAGCCACAGTTGTCCGTCGATGGCACCCCATGACCGAAATGGGTCCCTCTCCATTTTTTGCCTAAACTGGACGTCGTACTGAGACCAGCAGTCACCGCCAAATCGTGATGCGGCACGCGCGGATCGTCTCCATGTAACGAGAGCATTTGTTGTATCTTGTTGACATCCGCCTGGCGGCTCTATTACCACGCTGATAAAAGTCAAGAAAGCAGATGTCCAAGCCCCAATGTTTAATTGACGGACAGACAGCTGCTTGGGTTTAAAAACTACCTGTCCTGAAATATCAAGCTCCATTGTGAAGTTGGAACTCTCCTGTGCTGCCTGGTTCTCTGGTGGCAATAGGGACCTCATATCTACAAATTCCCCGCGATGGATCTTTTCCCTCACTGCTTGCTTCACATGGAAACTTATAGTCTCCGCCCTGAAGTTCAGCTGTTGATTTGACAGTGCCTCTGCATTAATCAGTGACTCCGGATTAGAGAAGGGTTGCCCCTGTATACAGAAGTTTGGCATAGCGGTGGGGACCTCGCGGTGGCTGTAACTCAACATCAGGCCTAACAGAGCTTGGAATTAACAACTCCGGCGAAATACTAATATGCCCAAAGTGAGACGCATACCTTGATTAGTGGATGACGGAGCCATCGGGTGATGAAGCTTGGCTCCAGCGGGGTGTCACATTGATGGTTGCGGAGGAACCTCGTGGTGTAGACACAGAGGGTGGTGCGGGTTGGTTGGCCTGAGGGGCAGCGCCCCAGGGACAACACCAGAAGCGCCGCGTGCCCCCTTTGCCTGACGCCTGGCAACCTTAGGGCGTCCCCTGACCACAGCGTGGTTGATGGCTGCCTTAGCGGCTTTGGTGGCATGATGAGTTGCTTTCGAAAGAAAGTTGTACAATTATTTAAAACAATCAAGAATTCAGATGAAAAGGGCGTAATGTGATAGCGGATGCCAATTAAGTATTAAGTTAATTCAGAATTTTTACGAGATAACAAAATTTGAGCGAAGATCGAGAAATTATTATGGATGAAGCAAGGCGGTGAACCTGTCAGGACAGCATGCAGAATAGAAAGGAAAGCGGATGGCGTATGCCTCGCGGATGTGACATCACTCCCGAAGTGACGTAGCTACTATTATGGAATGCGGAAATAATACACTGCCACGTCGCGTTGCTACACTGGATACTTATCATAAGATAGTGTGTATGAATACTTTGCAAAGAATTGTATATTCCACCCATCCCCTTTTATCAAATTATGCGCCTTAGTACCTAAAGGTTAAGACAGATATTTCACTTAACTACACTGCCGACTGTGTGTTAGCCGCATGCGAAATGAAGATGAGTAGAAATGACATAATTCAAGGTGGCAATATCATGGCGAAGGGACACCAGAAATGGGCTTCACACATTGTACCCGTGTGGGAATCGAACCTGGGTCTTCAACGTGACAAGCGAACGCTTTAACAACTAGGCTACCCCTCCGCCCCTACTGTACTGGACCACTCGGTACTGTTGGTGTCGTACTCAGTACTATTGGCCTTGCACTCAGTACTGTTGGTATTGTACTCAGTGCTATTGATGGTATTGATGTTGTATTCAGTATTCAGTACTATTGTACTCATTACCATTGGTGTTGTACTCAGTTCGATTTGTTGTACTCAGTTCGATTATGTATGTGTGCGCATATGAGAGTGTTGTACTCAGTAGTGTTTTGTATGTGTGCGTTTATGCGAGTGTGCGTGTGTTGTACTCAGTAGTGTTTTGTATGTGTGCGCTTATGCGAGTGTTGTACTCAGTAGTGTTTTGTATGTGTGCGTTTATGCGAGTGTGCGTGTGTTGTACTCTGTAGTGTTATATATGTGTGCGTTTATGCGAGTGCGCATGTGTTGTACTCAGTAGTGTTATGTATGTGTGCGTTTATGCGAGTGTGCGTGTGTTGTACTCTGTAGTGTTATATATGTGTGCGTTTATGCGAGTGTGCATGTGTTGTACTCAGTACAACACCCTGTTGTATGCATGCATGTGAGTGTGTACATGTGTGTGTGTTGTACTCAGTACTATTTCTTGTAGTCAGTACAGTACAGTGTTGTGTGCATGTGCATGTTCATGCATGCATGTTTGCGGTGTGAATAACTGACCCATTACCAAACCATCCACTGCTTGATATCATGAGCATTCATCCAACCAGTACAGGTTGCTGGGGACAAAGTCTACCCTGGAACCCCCTTGGGTCATAACATGTGCAATAACTCAAGATGCACCATAGCCCGTACCTTCCACTAGCAGAGACTGACAGGGCCTGCACTGCCATATTCACTGATCAACAACTATATTCTTTATATATCACAGGACCAACACAGGCATGTTTAGTAGTCTTCCTGGGTGAGTGCGTGAGTGAGTGAGTGAATATGATTAGCAGACGCTTTAAACACTACCCCCACCACCCCTACTCTTTATGAAATGTCACTGTACTCAGCAAGGTTTTCAGCAATATTCCAGCAATATCATGTCAGGAGACACCAGAAATGGTCTTCAGCATGACAACCAAACACTTTAACCACAAGGCTACCCCGCCACCCTCCATCACTGAATGTGAGATAACTGTCAGATGACTGTTTCAAATGTGGTTGCAAACATCCATGACAGATGCATCAGACGCACCTTTAGCCTCCAAACATGTGTCTAGTAAGTCTTGTTTGGTCTTGTACAGTCAGTTAATAACAGAATATATGCAACCATAAACTCCACTGAATAATAATACCAAGGGACAAATTTAAGATAGCAGACTCTGAGGATTTTGGCAGAAACTCCCAAGTGAGTACACACCAATAAACCTCCATTCACAGTCCCAGCCAAATTACCTCCATCTTGGAAACATTGCCGCCATTTCAAGTCATCCTGATAGTTCAGTTTGACCTACTAGAGTAGGCGCCCAGTTGGCACAATGTACTGGCAAACGAACACCAAACTGTCACAAACAGTTCAGAACGGTCTGATTCAAAATGGTGGGAGAAGTTCCAAGTGATTTCTCTGAAATGCCAGAAAGGATATTTTCTAACCTGAGTCTGGCTGATAGGACTGCTGTTAGTGTCACGACTGTTGGCAGGTGTGATCCTTAGCCATGTCAACACAACCCAACAAAACTGTGATTAGGACGAGCTGGAAGGTTGATACAAACAGATATCTATTCATTACCTGCTGAAATAGATACATAAACTTGTGAAGAACCTTCTGGTTGCTATATCAATGACAGGGGGAATCAGACACACAAGTTTACTTTGGCACAGCACTTGCTCATCGGAACTTCCACTCCTTCCAAGGCCATCAGGAGACTTCTGTTGGCACACCGGAGAGTGCTCTACACATCTGACTATCAATCCATTTGCTGCTGCAATTTTGAGAGTGTTAGTTAGTTGGGGTTTAATGCCATTTTGAACAGTACTTATTGTAGTGTAACCTTAATCTTGGAGGAAAGTGATGCATTTGGTAGACTTTTACCATGTGATATAACAGCCATTGTATGGTGCTGTCAGCTATATGGATGTATGACAAGTAGAGCTTGTTTGCATCATGCTCACTTTGCTGGATACAATGGCTGATGATTTGTCTACATCTTATAAAACATACACAAATATGAGACCAGAGAAGTTCGGGATTAGAATAGGACTTCAGTAACCCATGCTTGTCGTAAGAGGCAACTAACGGGATCAGGTGGTCAGGCTGGCTGACTTGGTTGACACATGTCATCGTATCCCAATAGATCTATGCTCAGGCTGTTGATCACTGGGTTGTCTAGTCCAGACTCGATTATTGACAGACTGCTGCCATATAGCTGGAATGTTGCTGAGTGTGGCATTAAACAACAAACATACAAACAAACACAAAAATATGAAAGTAAAGTTAAATTGTAGACAATTTGAGATATATTAATTTCCTCAGCTTTGTGCGTCACAGACTGTGGAATGTTCATTTCAGAAAAATGGGAAAATTCCAAGCAAAAAATTGTTGGCCAATTTTCACATTTTTTCTTGTATAAAAATGTCTTACCTATTTACACAATGCTCTACCCTCATAGATGCTGATAACAATTACCTACTGACAGGCTGGATTGTCTCCCCTGTCTCCACCTATTATGGAGATAATATCTCACCAAGCATACCATCCTCCTCTGTTTTCTGTACAGCTAACACGATCTTCGTTAACATTAAGTCAACACGGCAAAGCTTTATCTAAGTTTCAAACACTCTTTCATCAGCAATGCATTGCTAACTGTATTTGTTATGCTAGGCCGAACTCTGTCACAATCCTTCGTCTTGTCTCGGATTTAATCAGAGAAATTATACTCAAAACAAAGAAAAATTTAGGGAAAGAACTTTTACCATATTTCAAAAGCGGTATCTTTGCAAGGCTTGACGTGCACCTATACTTATACCTATCCAAGCTTGATAAGAGTACACATGCATTAATGTCAAATGTTCAGCGTTCTGAGGAATGCAAACATTTTTCCTGTACAGACTTAATTTCGACAGTTACACAGGCCAATCCCAGCAAGTAACATGCAAATAATTCAGGGTAGCTTTACTGGCCTCTTATTTCATGAAGATCAACCTACCAGTCAGTGATCACCATAACGACAGCAAGATGATACTGTGTCAATTTCACACAGATAAAGCACTAACAAAAAGGCTGGACTAGTCTAGAAACTGACACTGGAGTGTTGTCTAATGTCAAGTGCCATGACTGACTTCATCCTATAAAAATACGAAGGACAGTAAAGGTTCAAGATGAATTTATATTTTTAGGTCTTTTTCATAGGGAATGAACAATACAGCGACATGTGTCACGCATTTCAGTCTAGTTCTTATCCTACTGGTACTCTTGTAGGTATTTGAAGCCTTCCACTGATCTGTGCCTTTGAAGAGTATAGTAATGTCTTCCTTGTGGACCAAATGGTGTCATGTTCTACCCCCAGTAGAGTGAGTGAGTGAGTGAGTGAGTGGGTGAGTGGGTGAGTGGGTGAGTGAGTGAGTGAGTGAGTGAGTGAGTGAGTGAGTGAGTGAGTGAGTGAGTGAGTGAGTGAGTGAGTGAGTGTTGTCAAACACTGCATTTAAATATGTTCCGGCTATACAGAGGATCTGACCCTTTTGATATCAAACGCATCTACACGAGTTGATAAAAGTGCCAAAATATGTTTGACATATTTGATGTGAACAGACATGAGGGCGAGATTCTATAAATAACCCCAAGTCATAGTTAAAACATTCTCAGTTTGTATACAGTAATAACCAATGTCCTGAGTGTAAAGTGTACAGCCAACTAGCTTCAGTAGCTGATGTCATTTGATTGTGACGTCATATAGACAGACAACATCACAATGGTCTGCAAAACATTCAGATACATTTACTTAACAGTGATATTTCCTAGGAAATGTCATTTAATATTACCTGGCAAGATCTCCTGTGGGGACAAGTTTGGGATGAAAAATGGCTATATCAGCTGAGACTGGACCAGTGACCAGTGCCATACATACCATTAGCCAAACTGCACACCCTAGTCTAATCATATAGCACCTTCTACACCTGGCACAGGGATTCTGGAGGTCTAAGCTCACCTGGGTGCCCAATACAGTACTTACCTAAAGAAACTCATAACATTTTTTATCTCCTGATGCCTAATGGATCAAAATAACAATCAATCCTCTGTCCAGGTGAGCTTCAACTGTCTCTGTTTCAAAGTTAAAATATTGAGTGGTTAAAACTATATTCAAGATTTAAATAAATTGTATAATTAAGTATCTCTTAAGAGGGCCTCTCAAGCTGTATCTTCTGGCTCCACAGTGATTATTCTGTTGGCTGGACAAGGAAATTAAACTGTTGAAATACACATTTTGATTGAGTACCATGCCAAAGCTTGGACCACCAATGGATGTTGGTTTGGTTTGTTGTTTAATGGTGCACTCAGCAACATTCCAGCTATATGGCAGATGTCTGTAAATAATGGAGTGTGGACCAGACAATCCAGTGATCAACATCATCAGCATCAATCTATCCAATTAGGATATGACAAAAAACCAAGTCAGCGAGCAAGCCTGACGAAACAATCATGTTAGTTGCCTCTGACGGCAAGCATGGGTTGCTGAAAGCCAATTCTCACACTCTTCACTGGTTGTAATGGATGTAATTTCAATACATATATCAAATACACAGAACATGAGGTGAGAGGGGCAAAGTTATATTAATGAACCAATGTCTCATTTACAGTAGAGATTTGTAGTGACTGTTAGTGGCAGCAAATGACTGAAGCACTGATAAAATGTCAAGTGTTGACAAGGCAGGATCTTAGTGAGACATTCAGCAGCAAATTAATTAGCATTCCTGCCCTTGATGGTTGTGAACAATCGGACATTGTTTCATCCCCACTTACAACATACACAGCCAGGTATCGAACACTGACCGTCTGCTCCCGAGGCAGACGCACTATCCCTGAGGCCATTCACTGTATTTATCTTATAACAGACACATCCAGAACCAGACTCAATTTAAAGGTTCATGCACTGACATCCTGGACTCAAAAAATTTAACTGCCAAGCATACTTGGGACACAGAAACTAACAGACATGTTGTCTAGAAAACTTGAAGTGTCTAAATGGCAACAATAAAGGTATATATATTCTCGAAGTGAGGTTAATGTTCCTGTTTGAGTGAAGGTTGAAGTGGCAGACGTACCATAAAGGCTCTGTGTTCCACTACACCTGTATCCACTCACCTAGCTATTGCCTCGTTAACATAATTAACGACATTCTAAATACAGGTATATCACACACAGAGCATCACATATCTAAACATTCGGTACATTATGTCATTTACCATGCAAGTCACATGATGCACTCGTAATGATGCAACACGATCTGGCAATGAATGATACAACCATGTTTTACAATGACTTCTCACATGATTGGTTGTTTCAGGTGGTAGAAGAAGGAAAATGTTTTAACGCCTATTCCGAGAGCGTGAGTGAGTATGGTTATATGCTGTTCATAGAAATATTCTAGCAATATCAGCGAGGGAGACAACAAACTTTACTCAGGGTCACACCTGTTGAGATACCTGTTTCCTTGATACCCTGGACACTTTTGCGATTGTTTGATCGGCATTCTAGAAGTTGGTGAGTTGATAATAAAGCATACAACTTTATGGACAACAGCTTACTGCATGAACAATTTCTGGCATAGAACAAAAATGTTTGACTGACTGAGTTTGTACCCCGTAGTCTTACACCGTGGGGATTTCAAGTCTTTAAAACGTAACCAAGTTGTGTAATAAACAAGAAGCTGTTGTCCATGAAGTTTTATGCTTTATTATTGACACAACTGTATTTCACAAAAAGTGAATGTGGACATTGACCTATATCTCTATCTTAACCACTTATCTTGTCCAGAAACATCTTTCAGAGAAAGGGGCATCCACCCAAACAGAATTGTAACCACAAACATTTCTGTGAATGTACTTCTATGTCATGATATAACTTTTTTAAAATAATTCACCAGGTCCATTTGGCAGGTCACCGGGAGCACCAACAGCGCCGGTGGCGATGGTGATCGGAAATGTCTTAGCTGTAATGTTTCATGGTCTAAGGTGAGGAGGTTCACCTGTTCCAGGAGTTGTTTGTCCATTTGCGATGTGTCTGCTGTAGCAGATGTACCAGACATTGAAGGGATGGTTGAGGAATGGGAGGGTGGTCTGGTTCACGATACAACAGGTTGCACTTCTAACTGGGTGTATGGCAGGATGTTTATAGAGAGAGGCTATGTGAAGCAAGAAAGTGGCACTATAGTTTCCTATTGTAGATCTCTGACCTTAGCATATGGCCCCACTTACAGTGTAATGGGGTGTTGAACAACGAGTGGATCATTTCTTGGACACAGTAACGCTGGAGTAGATGATGTTCTTAGTCTGTCTGTCTGTTGAATGTCAGTACTATTTCTCTACTTGATAAAGCTGCTAAGCCTTATGAATTTGTCTCGATGTTTGATGAGGGTTTACATGATCCCAATGTGAGTGAGTGAGTGAGTTGGGTTTTGCACCGCTTTTAGCAATATTCCAGCAATATCATGGCGGGGGGACACAAGAAATGGGCTTCACACATTGTACCCATGTGGGGAATTGAACCCAGGTCTTTGGAATGACGATCATTCCACTAGGCTACCCTACCGCCCTGATGAGGGTTTACATGCTCCGAATGTTGTTGCCGAGTCTCAGTCTCCAGCAGGAACCATACTACCCATTAGCTCTTTACAGATCATAAGAAAAACATGCTGTCCAATCATTTTATCTGCAGCACACACATATCTTGCCATTTTGTTGTGTCCAGCTGTCTTGACAATGTGTGTTGGGGAGTGAATGTTGTTTTACGTCACTACCTCGATGTGAATATCTGGACCAGACAAACCTGTGACTGCAAGTAGCAGTAATGACTGGCACAACCAAAGCCAAGTCATAGAATCAGACCTAATTAACACACATACATTAACTATACTGAGTCAAAAAAGAAACTTCACATTCTTTCTACAGGGCACTATAAAAGAACAAGAGATGGTAAAATGGTTAAATTGTTATTATTTCATTGCTGAGATCTGTGTGATGTACTCGATACACCGACAGTGCCATAATCAGTTCCATTAGGCTACACCGCCATTCCAAAACATGGGTATACAGAATGTCAAGTCACAAGAATAAAAATGCGAAATTTCTCAGTTCAATATCGTGTATGGCCGCCCCGCGCATTCACCACTGCCAAACACCGTCTCCTCATCGACTGCCTAATGCTTGTGAACACGTGGTTGGGGATTCTGCGCCATTGCTCTTGCAAGGCAGCGCCAAGTTCCTGCAAATTCTGAGGTTGGTTCTTAAGACCACGAAGCCTTCTCCCAAGTGCATCCCAAACGTGCTCTATTGGATTAAGGTCAGGGGACCTCAATGGCCAGTCCATGACGTTGATTCCAGCGTTTTGAAGGAAATTTCGTGTCAACATCGCGGTATGCGGCCGAGCATTATTATGCTGGAACTGTAGACCTTGGCCATGAGCCGCCATGAAAGGAACGAGTTCAGGGGTGAGCACCTGGTCGCGGTAAGCAGCAGCTGTGAGGTTTCCACGGATGACCAGAAGTCGGGAACGGTTGTTCCCGCAGAAAGCACCCCACACCATGCAACTTCTGCCCCCGAATCTGTCGACTTCCTGTACACAACATTGGGCATACCGTTCACGACGTCGTCTCCAGACTCTATGCCTGCCGTCTGCAAATCTGAGGGTAAACCTGGATTCATTGCTAAAGACGACTCGATTCCAGTCTCTCTGGGTCCAGCAGACGTTGACGTTGATGAAACGGCGTCAATATTGGCCCACGATATGGACGTCGAGAATGGAGATTGGCAGCCCGCAACCGATTTCGAATGGTCTGTGAGGACAGTCGACCTCTAAACATCTCAGCCCTGGTTCGTGTAGCCGGCAGAAATCTGTCACGTAGGTGACGTAGGACGATTTGACGGTCTTCTGCTCATGACGTCACACGTGGACAACCCGACCTTGGGCGAACAGAAGTGGTGCCAGTTTGTTGTAGACGACCTCGCAAGTCATACACAGTACGACGGCTGCATCCCATTGCTCTTGCGACGTCAATAACTGATCTTCCCGCTTGCAACATGCCAACGGCACGTTCACGATGCACATTTGACAATCGTGGCATTTCAAGTACCGTTAGAACTGTGGTTTAAAAGTGTTTTTTCAATTCTTGAGGCCAATGCAAACACGTGCATATGAAGAAAACTTCGATGCGAAGATCACGTGATCGACTGCACGTGCAAAACCTGATTTGGCACTAACATCATTTGCACGACGAATGGATGGGTTTGAGTGGGTTTTGCTAACGTTTTTCAAGAGTCGAAAGATAGGGATCCCATTTCGGATACATAGATGTATCATCAGAGAAAAATTAATCATTATTTTTCAAATTACATTTTGTGAAGTTTCTTTTTTGACTCAGTATATTACAACATGGGATTGCCCCCCCCATTCCCATGTTGTAATAGTTAATGTATGTGTGTTAATAAGGGTGGCGGCTGAGTCTTTTCTTGGAATCAAGGAGAAAAATACCCAAGATACAAAAGCAGATGATGATGGTGATGATAGTGATGATGGTGATGATGATGATGATGATGATGGTGATGATGATGATGGCGATGACGACAATGATGATGACAATAATTATGAGATTGATAATAACTTTAGACAAGACATTTTACAGCAAGAACATGTTTCCAAATTATGAAAAGTACTTTTCACATGTCTTCGAACAGATTGGAAAGATCCTTAAAACTACATCAAAAGCGTTGGGTTTTTTAAAAAATTTCATTGCAAATTCTTTACTGATGACAAATAATGCAACAATAAGTAATTACTCTATTTATCCAAGAAGTAAAAGTGGTCATGCACAGGATATAGTCAGAATCAAATGCCCAATCTACTTTTAGATTTTCTTATGACTTTGGGAAGGGTTTCATTGCGTTTATTCCAATCCTGTGTTTTTTAGACTTCTATTTATGCCCAGTGTTACTGTCTGCATTATAACAATGTTATCTTCAGGTAGTAATCGGGCCATGTTGTTCACGGAGTAAGCCTTGTGTGCCACGTCTGTTTACACCCCATCTCCTCCGCCACAAACATCCGCAACATCATTGCAGTGACCTTCAACTCCAATCAGACGCCTGCTGCAAGGTGAGAGTATGATGGCTTCCTGTTGTTGATTCTGACACCTCTGCGCCTCAGCTGACTCTTGCCACGTACAACCCCCATACTGATCAGCCAATCACAAGCATCTCCACACTCATGCATATTGATCACATGATTGACATTAACATGAATATTTGGTAGTTTTCCCAAATTCTCGCATGGAACTTTTATGGTATGTAGTAGGCGTGCATAAATGAGGCAAAATAATAAGATATCGTCATTTATACGTTACACGAACTAGTGACACACATCGTACAACGGGTAAAAAAACACATTTCAAAATATATTGTATGTTCCTTAGTCAATTTATTCTTCCTTCTGTAATTTTCTTTGTATGTAAGAAAAATTTAAACATTAAAGGTTGAGGTTATAAATTCAGTCATTGAGGAAAATCTATATTTTCTCAAATAATCCAGACAGGATTATATATCATGTGATACTGTTGAAACATCAAAGCTGAATTATAATGGAATTGTAAAACCCACTGCTTCCAAGCATAGCACCACGTTTAGCACTAATGAATATGCCAGGTTTTAATACTCAAGCATCACGTGGGTTTTCAGTCTGTAGAACGTGGCATGGATGGCATCAGTCTATCTGTATTAATATGAAACTGGAAGAATTTACTCCCACTTCCTGTCTCAAGAAAACCAATCCCATGTAGGGCGCATTCTTGAAATCCAACGAAAGCTCATGATAGGTAGCAAGACGCAATTAAAACATAAAATTTCATCTGGGCTCTGAAACACTTGGTTTGTTATTCCTTGTTTGATGTTGCAATTTATCAATGACGGAAGCCTTGTTCTAATTGCTCCAACCTTGTTATTCCACCTCTACTAGGGAATAAATGATTTTTTATTACGAGGAAATGTCAAGGATTCCCTTGGCAATGGTGGAAAGTTATTGAACATATGGCTTCCATAATCTCATATCACTCAAGAATGAATAAGATAGAGTTTGTGTTTTTACATGTAAAAGCATTCCCTTTTTATTCCCCGACAATGAGGACACACATTTACCCTAAAGGCTGTTAGCAGCCCTGTTCTCTCTTGTATGCAAAAAAATATCGGCACCTTGCCCGTCAGAGAATGTAACAAATAAATATACAAGATGGCAGTTCCCTGTGCATTAATAGCCCTATTTCCATCTTGAGATGAACTTGGCTGACTTGGGTAGAATCAAATGTTTCATGAATGTCAAAGAAGAATTGTAGTACCTAACATTAAGAGGTTTTTAAGAGCACAGGTTACGAAAAGTATATACCCCCAATGATTTTATCAATGGAGTTTATAAAAGGAACTTTAATCATAAAAAAGGGTTAAAATTTTAGAATATTTTCTTAAAAGGTTATGATACAAACCCCAAACATCTGCCAATACTGGTTTCTGGTGCAGTAATATCAGCATAGCCATTTAGATCATTTGTCTGGCTCCATGTTAGTCAAGACACTAGATATATATGCAAAGTAAACTCATTTCAAATTACTTTGGGATTTTTCAGCAATTCTAGAATTTTCCTTTATCATACTGAGAATAGGTCTTAATAGTAATACAAGCTTTGATCATGAGATTAAGCTTCGTCCAAAGTTCATGAGCGATGAATTATTTTACAGATTGTTTTGTTTTCAAAAGTAACGTACAACACCCAACCACAATACATAAAACAAAAACAAACGTTTGACAACACCTGACCAAAATGTTCATATTCATAAATATGAGAAACTAATGACTTCATCATGGCTGCACTAATAAAGGGAGATAACCTCGACCATCAGGTACAGACAGAAGTGATAATCAGCGAAAGGTGTATATCTTCATTATCTCCCACAGATGCAATGATGGCACTTGGCTGCGGAAGATGAGAGCCACTTGTCCACAGACCCACATTCAACAAAAGATAATAACCAACTCTACAGCTTTTAGAAAACTATACTCATGATCAAATGAGAGATAACCTATATTTTAAAATGTATACTTATTAGGAGATTGTAAGATGATGAGGAATGAGTTATTTCATATTACAGCCAATATGAAAGGTGTATAATTATAGTCTGCCACAATTATGCTCAGTTTGGATTCAAACCAATGCCATATGGATCCTGATATGACAGCGGGAGTGTAACAAACATTCTCTGTACAGCTCTGTCCCAACAAAAGGCAAAAGTTTTGTTGAAACATTAGCGAAAGAAAAAAGTTTCCTTGTGCAAGTCTCTTTTCTGGTGCCACTTATTATGCTGAGCACAACTTTTCCACTTTTTGTTGGTTCCACTGGAATGGAAGACAGGTTTTATCTCTGAGGATCAAAGCCTGGGGGTCTAGACCTTCCTTTGTGGAGTGAGACGAGAAGGTCTGTAGGGATTAATTACATTCTCATATCCTGTAGGATCCATAAAACACAAACAACACTCGTCAAGTCACTTTGATCAAGTTAATTGTACCTGATTCCACGTAAATAATTACACAGGAGGTGCTGACAGGGCTGTACTGTTTCCGGGATCTAACCAACCTTATGATCCGGCACTAAACCTTCATTGAACTATCTAAAGTGAAATAAAGGCATCAGAATGCGGATCAAACCTTACCCACTGTTAATATCTATCATCATTGAAAACATCTGTTATGATTTGTGAGATCTGATTGTTTACAGACTGCAAGGATATAGAAGGAATATTGCTGAGAGTCGCATTAAACACTCACTCACTCACTCATAAGGCTGACACACCATAATGTTTAATTGAGACAAAGTTACATCTCACTCACTCACTCCACTCACTCACATTAATGGAAACAGTTGTAAGCAGGCGATAGCATTCCTGGCTTTGAAGGCATGTTTCATATTTAAGGATACTGATCATGATGAAAGTCTTTCAGGTCAAACATAAATTCTAAACACTTTTCATCAAAGTTTTAAATCTCTCAAGATTCTTATATCAACTGGTGCAAGTAACTTTGACAAAATGATCACTTTTCAATGGAATTAGCCAAGGATAATTAGTGTACAAGTAGATGGTGGGTTTAAAGAGAGCTTGAGCATATGGTTGCTAAGGAAATACAAGCACATTACGTTATTTTGAAAGTTGTCAATTAAGTGCGTAGTGTCTTACACAGGACAGGAAGTGGAAGCTATCTTTGCTTCAACCATTGCCATGGGTAATTATGCTCACAAGAATAGTCTGTGTTGCGTATAATTTGAAAAAGATCAAGACAAAAATACACGGAGGTTGGCTCCCAGACCTGACAGGTCAATCTTGGGGATGGACTGACGGGCTAAGCACTGGATATGTAACACAATCTGACATCAACAGTCATACACAGCAGGACTGGCTGTGATCATTGGGTGGAGGTGTAGTCTTGGTGCTGAAGTGTTCGCACCTAGTACCAACTGCCTGGGTACGATTCTGCACATGGGTCCAAAGTATGTAGTCCATTTCTGGTGTCCCTTCCTGGCTATGCATGAATTTCTTTAAAAGCTGTATAAAATCAAACCCACTCATTCATTACACCAGAATATCAAATTTCACATAGTTTTAGGTAAGGCTTTTTGGTGGGATTCAATTTTGTAATAGTCTCATTTTCTTTTGACTGCAAAAATACTGAATTAAAAGAGAGCTTGCAGGGAATACCTTTGGCTTATGAAAGACTGACAGTGATCATGACCATAAACACCTGATTAAATATTCATACTTTCAGAAGTTGTTGTCTGTCAATACTAACCACAGCAGTACACTAACTGGATTGATAAGTATGCGTGGCAGGTCTAAGCCATTGTGGTTATGGAAGGGGATACAGAGTTTACAACCTTAAAAAACATCAAGGAAACACTTTAAAGATGGCACCAACCTTTCTACAATGTTTATTAAAAATTTCCCAGATTGTCTCCCTTGAAGAACTCTTCCAAAGTGTGAGTATCAAAAGTGATGAAGAAGTAATGGAGGCTGTGCACAGTTCAAACAAAAGCAATTCCTGTTAATTCTGAGAGGAGATAAATCCTTCCTGTAACATAAAGGATGTTTGTTTTAATCTTTCCCTTTCGTCTGACACCAAGTTGATTTGGTGAGAGATTGAACTCAGATTCTCTCACAACACCTTGCACGTCATTGCCTCTGGCTTTGAACTGCGATCTTAAAAGAAATTACGTTGTAACCTGATTCAATTCTAATTTTATGACAAATGCAGGGTGAAGGAAGCAATTTAACCATGATTTTTAAAAAATTTGATTTCAATGACCATCATGCTATGAAATCAAAATACCTGAAAACAAGAAAATGTCTCATTACTTGCACTGTGATCATACTGGGCCCTATTACCAGATGGTCTGTAGAATAATGCAGTCTGTATTGTAAGTAGAATCAGCCTGTCAGGTGAAATACCATGAAATACATGTACTTTAAAACAGAGAAACTTATTACACATTTCTCTGCCTTATTTTCATTATTGTTGTTGTTGTGTTATTAATTATTGTAATTCTGATGTCTCTAGTAACTGAATTCAGAAACAGTTCTACTTTTTCTCAACATAATCAACTGTAATGTCACCTAACTCTTTGAGGTGAAAAACCTGTTTTAAACAACTCTGTACATATTATTGAAGATATATAACAATAAGAAAACACTTTTCAATAATAATATGCATATTTGGACACTAATAATTTTCTCTTTTTGTTTCTTTTGCAAAGCTGACCTCAAATAAACCCAAACACATTTCAAATGTTCCTATATTATCACTGAAAATTCTCTAACCTTTTCCTTTGATTTTTTTCTGATTATTTATTCCCCTAAAAGTAATAATGAGACAAAATTTTAAAACAATGGTAGCAATAACAAATATTTCTTTGATGTGTAGGATGTTTTGATGTCAAAATGAAAGCAACAGCTTTGGTACTGTGGGGTGGGGACTTTTATCACGCTCAGATTGTGTTGTCTCCGCCAGGATTTCACGACACCCCCCTATTAATGTGCACAGCATCTGCCAAAAAAATCCTTTGAACTATACAATGTAAATTCAGACAAATATTGGATTCAGGAAGACCCCAATCTTTGGCTTTTCCTCTTTCTCGTTCACACTTCCTGTCGAAAAATATACCAAAGTGAGGCCCCATCTCTGGAGCTGCAAGGAGTTTCCTTACTCTTCCTTGTGTGAACTCTGAAACATTCTCACAGTCAAGACATTGGCTGTTTGTTATTGTATGCATAGGCAGAGGAAATATCGGGGACTTAGACGGGTGGAGATCTGGAAACGATTGTCATGTGCACATTTAAATGTTTTGAGCTTAAATTTCAGGGTTGACTCAGTTCTCTTCAGACATTGTAAATTTTGTGGAATTTACTTTTTAAAAAAGCAAAACAGTGGGGAGAACAATTAAGAATGCTGCTGATTGCCTGGAGATAGAATTCTCCTGTTGTTTTAGAATAGCTTCAGAGGAATTTCTAACTTTAGAATATATACATTCTAAAACAATCTAAGTTCTAATTAGGAAATTATAATAATAATGATGTTAACATTTGTATAGCGCCTGAATCCAAGGTTTGCTCTAAGGCGCTTGGTCGAATGCTCTGTTGAAGAGAACTGTTTTTAGTTCTTTCTTGAATGGAATGATGTCTGACAAGTTTATAAAATTTTCAGGTAGTTGGTTCCATAACAGAGGACCTGCTTTGGGCAAAATCTCTATCGCCATAACTCGCTCTGCAGATAGAGGGCACTGCTGCTTGTTTTGCAAAGGCTGATCAATTATTCAATTTTCTGGTTAATACGAAGGTTATACCACTACAGTGGGGCAGATCAAAGTATTCAATAAAATATCTATATATTCCCTGAAATTAAATTTAGCTTGTGTGTGAACAAGCCCAATAATAATAATGATAATAATGTAGTAACCCAAGACCACCCAACCTCTGTCTGTTGCAGTTTCAGTTTAATCTGTAAAACAAAATACATAATAATGTATAACCTTGGCAACTGCTGACTTGTTATTTTCTCCTACAGGAGATTACTTTACTAGTGAGTGCTAGGAAACAATTTGAAGGGATATATTATAACAACCACCACTTACATAAATGAAGTTACGCAAGTTGTAAAGAAGCTATGGTTGTAAGCAGTTAAAATAGTGCCATTTCACAACAAGAAAGAAAGGATCCCTTTTGCACGCAAAAGATGAAAACATGATTTAAAAACGTGATGACGTCAAAAACGTCCTCATGAATCCCGAGCAAGCTGATCCAACGTAAGTAAACTTGAAGTGGCTCATCCTGTTTACGCGTGTCCTCAAAGATGTGCATCACACGGCAAGGACTACTACAACCACTGCCTCGTCACTGCCGCCAGAGTTGTCCCATATGTCACAAAGTGTAAAGACATCCCCATATGGCCTCCAGGTGGCGCAACTCAGCCATGCGCAGGCTCTGAGAAAGGTTTACCATATTCAGTATAATAAAATCACTCGTATCACTAAAACTAGATATCTACAAAATAGAAAAGCATCATCCAAATTGAGCCCAGGAAAATGCTGGAGTTCAAGAGTTGAGGTAGTCTAACCTTGCCAAACCATTCTAGGGATTCTTGAGATGGGCTCCTTTTCTTACTTATTCTCTGAGGTCAAGGATTCAATCACTAGATGTATTTTGTGTTTTCTGTAAAATCATCATGATAATACTTATAATTAGACTGACTGACTGAGTTTGGTTTTACTCCGCTTTTTTAGCAATATTCCAGCAACATCACGGCGGGGGACACCAGAAATGGGCTTCACACATTGTGCCCATGTGGGGATTCGAACCCGGGTCTTCGGCGTGACTAGCCAACACTTTAACCATTAGGCTACCCCACCGCCCCACTTATAATTAGAACAAAAATAAGAACAACAATAATAATCATAATATTTATGAGTGCCAAATTCACCCCCTAAAGCATGTTCAGAGTGCAATATTATTTCCCCTGTCAATGGATAAGTGAACAACTGATTTTCATTCTCAACTCCCTTGGAAGTCAACAACCCAAGCTAATTGTCACCAAGCTGCCTTCAATGCTCGGTGAGCAGAAGCATATTTTAAAGAAATTCACCTGATTATGGAGACACAACATGTCACAAGTGAGTGAGTGAGTGAGTTGGGTTTTAAGCCGCTTTTAGCAATATTCCAGCAATATCAGCAGGTGACACCAGAAATGGGCTTCCCATATTGTACCCATGTGGGGAATTGAACCTGGGCCTTCGGCGTGACAAGTGAACACTTTAAGCACTAGGCTACCCCATGCAACAAGTGCTTTGGTGCAAGCCAGTTCCGAAGCCCAGAAAACTCTCAAGAGTCCAACTGGAACTCATCACACATGTCATGAAATTGCTGAAGCATCACTAACTTGGGCAAATACGGTATGTTTTCATGCCAACATTAATGATGCCTTGAAAAAAGTCTCCGGTTGAAATCTATCCAGGGGATATATTAAAATTTATTTCAGTTTTATTATTTTAGCAGAAGAAAGGATGGTAAATCATTTATCAGGTTGTAATATTTGGTCATGGCTCATAAATCATGGGTATGAGATCACATGGTTTTGGATTTCCAAATATATTAAATTCAATATATATTTCATGTCAGGCTGTTAATTAAGTAGTTGACCTGTAATGTCTACACATCAGGATCCAAAGTGAGAAATGTTCTGTATCAGGTCAGCATGGGTCGACTTGAAAAATTTGCTAGTAAATTAGCTTTTCATGTGTCTGACTTGATTCAGAGTTACTGAGAACTGAAGCAGCTGAATTGAATCTAAACGTCTAGGTCAATGACAAGAAACTTTTTGGCACACAGGATTCACATAACTAAGTGGAAGGGGTCCTTGTCGGCACAGGTTTCTTATATAACGTAATCAATGCATCTAATCCAGTATGGTATTGTGGTTCGATCAATAAATTTCTTATATAACATAATCAAATGCATGGAATCAACTATGACAGGGTATGTTTCTGTATTCCGATTTTGTATTCTGATTGTGGCAAAGTTACGTTTCTGTATGTACCTGGGGTAGACATCTGTAGTACCCGTGCCGACAACGATGGCTTATGATGAGCTAAACTTTCTAATTATCAAAACAAAGAGTCTTCAGTTATGTTCAAGATTGATAGAATCACACTTTGTTTGAATACCGGCATATTTGGTCATGACACGAAAACTCTCGAAATCTGATCATTATTACCCCAGATAAACGAGCTAGTTACCTGTTAGGCACTAGAAGGTTATTAGTCTCACAACTTATTTTCTGCTGGGTGAACAGAGGTAATTTTGAACAAACTCGCGTACATGTCTCAAAATAGTCCATAGAGGTTTATATGAGGATAATGACAATACAAACAAATAATACATAACATATTTTGTGCCAAAAACTAGAATTAGATTTCAAAGTTTTAAATTTTAAGTTCAGCTTTAAAATTTAACATTTCGAAGGACACTTTGTTTAGGGTCCCGGGTATGTTTCTGTATACCAGAACATACCTGGGGTACATTTCTATAGTACCTTGCCGACAACGGCCCTTCAGACTCACTGATGGTAACAGATCCAGGTCTCTCTAACAATAATGGATATCATCACTGATGGCAACAGATCCAGGTCTCTCTAACAATAATGGATATCATCACTGATGGTAACAGATCCAGGTCTCTCTAACAATAATGGACATCATCACTGATGGTAACAGATCCAGGTCTCTCTAACAATAACGGACATCATCACTGATGGTAACGGATCCAGGTCTCTCTAACAATAACGGACATCATCACTGATGGTAACAGATCCAGGTCTCTCTAACAATAACGGATATCATCACTGATGGTGACAGATCCAGGTCTCTCTAACAATAACAGATATCATCACTGATGGTAACAGATCCAGGTCTCTCTAACAATAACGGACATCATTACTGATGGTAACAGATCCAGGTCTCTCTAACAATAACGGACATCATCACTGATGGTAACCTATCCAGGTCTCTAACAATAACGGACATCATCACTGATGGTAACCCGATCCAGGTCACAATAACGGACATCATCACTGATGGTAACAGATCCAGGTCTCTCTAACAATAAGCGGACATCATCACTGATGGTAACGGATCCAGGTCTCTCTAACAATAACGGACATCATCACTGATGGTAACCGATCCAGGTCTCTCTAACAATAACGGACATCATCACTGATGGTAACAGATCCAGGTCTCTCTAACAATAACAGGCATCATCACTGATGGTAACAGATCCAGGTCTCTCTAACAATAACGACATCATCACTGATGGTAACAGATCCAGGTCTCTCTAACAATAACGGACATCATCACTGATGGTAACGGATCCAGGTCTCTCTAACAATAACGGACATCATCACTGATGGTAACAGATCCAGGTCTCTCTAACAATAACGGACATCATCACTGATGGTAACGGATCCAGGTCTCTCTAACAATAACGGACATCATCACTGATGGTAACAGATCCAGGTCTCTCTAACAATAATGGATATCATCACTGATGGTGACAGATCCAGGTCTCTCTAACAATAACGGATATCATCACTGATGGTAACAGATCCAGGTCTCTCTAACAATAACGGACATCATTACTGATGGCAACAGATCCAGGTCTCTCTAACAATAACGGACATCATCACTGATGGTAACCTATCCAGGTCTCTCTAACAATAACGGACATCATCACTGATGGTAACGGATCCAGGTCTCTCGAACAATAACGGACATCATCACTGATGGTAACAGATCCAGGTCTCTCTAACAATAACGGACATCATCACTGATGGTAACAGATCCAGGTCTCTCTAACAATAACAGATATCATCACTGATGGTAACAGATCCAGGTCTCTCTAACAATAACGGACATCTTCACTGATGGTAACAGATCCAGGTCTCTCTAACAATAACGGACATCATCACTGATGGTAACGGATCCAGGTCTCTCTAACAATAACGGACATCATCACTGATGGTAACCGATCCAGGTCTCTCTAACAATAACGGACATCATCACTGATGGTAACAGATCCAGGTCTCTCTAACAATAACAGACATCATCACTGATGGTAACAGATCCAGGTCTCTCTAACAATAACAGACATCATCACTGATGGTAACAGATCCAGGTCTCTCTAACAATAACGGATATCATCACTGATGGTAACCGATCCAGATCTCTCTAACAATAACGGATATCATCACTGATGGTAACAGATCCAGATCTCTCTAACAATAACGGACATCATCACTGATGGTAACCGATCCAGATCTCTCTAACAATAACGGACATCATCACTGATGGTAACAGATCCAGGTCTCTCTAACAATAACGGACATCATCAGTCACTGGATGACCACAGAGAAAAACTAAACCATTTCTGGAATTATTATTTCAGTGTAACGGAAGGAACGAACATCATTACAGAGACATCCTCTAAAGTAAGCAGGAAGTGGAAGAAAAAACGTTGTTTCCATATGTCTTCCTCGGTTGAATCAGGACCTGAAAGTGTAACTCATCGATGTGAGACATTTAACTACAAGTCACAGTATTTGTACACTTGCTACTTCCTTTCATTCACAAAATGTTTGCTTGTCAACAAGTAAATCAGGTGTGGATGGGTCTGTAGATAAACAAGGTTAATGCTATTACACAGTGACACGGTTGGCAAACAATCGGCATTCTTTCTAGGAAGATAACTCGTCTGGATTACCCCTCCTCTTGCTGGTGCTGAAGACAAGTACCATTTACTAGCAGATACTAAATCTAGAATGTCTGCGACTGTTTGTTGTGAAAACATTGTAAACAGGTAAATAACCAAACATACACAAACAATCTGGTAGTATTTGACAAGTAGTGAAAACAAGAAAACATGTCAGAAATTCATGAGATAGCCTGATGGTTAAATGGCTTGCTACCTCACTGTTACAATTTCTTCACAAATATAATATTTACTGATGTATTAGTAAGTGAAATTAAAAAACACTGTATGCATAATTTAATGAAGAGTTTAATTCAATATATAACATCTTCAATATAAAGTATCTTGCTTTCAAAGATGCTTCCAAGAAAGAGCTGTATAACGAGGAGCTATAGCTGGCACTGACTGCATGCTTGTGGTCTATAGTACTATGATAGCAGCACCATTCAACACCCTTCATCTTATGCTGTAATTCTGGGCTATGTTCATGTTGATTTTCATATTGCTTATATCATTTCAAAACAGTTCAGTATGAATGAATTATCATTACAGTATGACAGAGAGAGAAACTAACTTGCACATGTACTGAAATTATTTGTTTGGTAAATACTTCATTCTGAAGGTGGCAAAACGGCCTCATATTTTAAAATCAACACATACATAAATATAATAATTTTATATTTGGATCAACATATCTGACCCATTTAAAACGCCATTCAACAAATTTTATTATTTTTGTGAAATGTGAAATACAACATCAGAAACCTAAATATTATCGGAAAGATAATGAACATTGTCCAGAACATTCTCGGTAATAAACTTATAGTGAGTATCTAATCGGTGAAGTATCCTGACAGCTGCTGATGCTACTGTCCACATAACTGTTATTTGATGAAGTCCAGTGTAGAACCTGAGATGTACATCACACTACATACCTTCCTTGTCTTAGAGGTACTAGTGTAGCAGACACTCCTCCTATCTGTAACACTGCTTATCTTGACACTGATCAGTCAACATTCATTACAGCAGGGCCAGGATCTCGGTGATTGGTCTGCTGTACACATCTGTATCACACTAAACTATAGTAACGAGCAGAAAAAATGCGACAAAAAACTTTATTATGTAGACTCGATCCTACTATCAAAAAAGCCAAAATACATTGTTTCTAGCCGCCAGTAGCTTGCCTCGTTGGTATGGAATTATCTCCCTTGGGTTCAGGGATGGCTTGATCATGTGACCTCGTTGCTAGCAGAGGATACCGAAGCTTTGCCTTGATGTTACAAAACAACAGAAATCGACTTTTGGCATATTATGAAGCAGGTATTACATCCGTAACTAGACTTGTGCAGGGACAGAGCGACAGGCTGGATCGGGACGTCGTGCTACTCTTGGGGCAAATGACAGACGTCGTATCCACGCGTATCCGCGTGCGTGGCGGCGTACCCAAACTGGTCTGCAAAACAGCTTGCTGTGAAGGCGTCAAGTCAAGGAACCCTAAGGTATCAGAAAGGACAATCAGAAGATCTTTAAAGCAATCTGGATATGTCAAGCGAGTGCCGAAGAAAGTTCCATTGATGACAACAGCACATATGGAGAAAAGGCTTGAGTGGTGCAGGGAAAGCGAATCAAAGTTTCAGTTTTATAGGATCACAAGCAAGAGGTGGTCAGGAGGTGGAAGTAGCTGCAAAATGGTTCCGAAGTTCTGACCCAGTGTCATGGTTTGGGGTGGTATAGGCAAACTTGGGGTAACGCCGCTGCTAACTATTACATGACAGATGGATTCACGCAAGTACTGTCAACTTATACAAGAAGGCATAGTGGAATCCCATATAGGACACTGTGGAATACCTTTAAAACTTTTACAGGACAATGCACCTGTACACAAGTCAAGACACACCTGTAACTGGTTTGAAACGAGTCACGTGACCTTACAGAAATTTCCAGCGGCATCACCAGACCTGAACCCAATTGAAAATGTGTGGCAGATTATGAAGGACAAATTAGAAAAGTTGGAACCGAAGAGTGTCGTTGAGTGGTCTAATCTCATCAGTCAAATATGGGTGGGCCTACCCCAGGACTACATAGACAATTTGATTGACAGCATGGGACGCCGTATTCAGCAGTGCATCGAGAGGAATGTGGACTAACACACTATTGACTTGCATAAATGTAAACTTCAGTATCCAGAGTGGATGTATGAAAAATATAACTGAATTTATCAGTAAATAAATTTTGAAACTACGTCTGTGAAAAGTCGCATTTTTTCTGCTCATTACTGTACATAGTAGTTGTACAACATCATAGAATCTAATATCTTATTATATGGTCTCTGGTCTAAGGTCGAACAATGTCCGAAATACATGTGTAGTCAGCTGATGACTGCTGTAACATATTGGACTATATAGTAGTTGTCTGGAATGTGTTATCTAACTAAAGCAGAACAATGTCCAAAATACATATGCATAGTTAGCTGATGACTGCTGTGACATATTGGACTATATAGTAGTTATCTGGAATGTGTTATCTAACTAAAGCAGAACAATATCCGAAATACATATGTGTAGTCAGCTGATGACTGCTGTGACATATTGGACTATATAGTAGTTGTCTGGAATGTGTTACCTAACTAAAGCAGAACAATGTCCGAAATACATGTGTAGTCAGCTGATGACTGCTGTGACATATTGGACTATATAGTAGTTGTCTGGAATGTGTTATTTATCTACAGAATGTGTTACATATCTACAATAAGCAGCACTATGTCCATCATATACATGTACAATCTGGATGATGACAGCTGTGTGACATACTTGAATATATATATGCTGATCAGCATCAGGAGCTAAACAAAAATTTGGGGAACCATAAATCAAAATGGGTGAAAGTAAAACTATGAGCGCAATATCCTCAGTATATGAGACCTCCTGGATTTGAAACAAGCACTTGTTATTTATTGTCCCATCTGTTCTCACATACATGCTGTGTGCTAACACCGGTCATAGTCAACTGCAAGACATATCTATCACTTCCTGTGTGTCTCCCTCACAAAGACATGGCACAAATTAAACATCCTTTGAAGTCATAATTTATTGTATCCCTATACAAACTGGCTGTTATCTTCTGAAGGTTGAAAGCTGGGAATATATACTGTGCAATCCTTAACGCATTTTCTTTGATTTGTAACTTTAGATATTAACATGAAAATACTTACAGCATTAACACTTGGGAACAGTCAGATCAGAACAGTTACATATTGACATTAATGCTAATAAAATTATATAAATAAATACCAGCATACACAAACTTTCAAAATTGTAGAATTTTAGAATGTTCTCTAATAGATGAAAAATATTAAAATTTGTAATTGTGCAATAGCCAAAATATGTATACATATATACTATGTGATGTCTGTAACTAGAAGATATTGGGTGATTAAGTTTAATGCAGCCCTATACAATATTTCAAAATAAAATATAATGAAAAGGAGCCCTGAGACGTTCTTCATTTCCCTGAAGCTGTGGAAATCTAGACTTGCGTGGGCTTTCTTGGATATATTTGCTTCAGGGTCTGTATGACAGACTAATTCTAGCCGTACCTTGATGTACATCATGGCGGAGAAACAGATGTAGACTAACGCTTAGTCTCTGAATATATAAATTTTTGGACAGTAACAAATAAACCCATTTAAATTGAAAAGGAGGATGAGAAGAACCTGAGCAAATCTAGACTTGCTTCATTTAATGATTTAGCATTGCAGAGAGGGCTAGGCAATAGGCAAAATAATGTGGTTCAGGGACTGTGAGACAGACAAGAGCTAATACTTTAACTGCAAGGCCTTCCCACTCAACACAATGCAACAGTATTATATAGTTATGAATTAAATCTTCAGTTTACCAAGTGTTTATAGATATATATCAACCCCAAAAGTAACACCAATAATATATGAAAAAAGCACAATACCGTTGTATAGAAGATGAACCAAAGCATGTTACGGTATGATGTTATATTTCTGTACTGTTAAAGTGACAACTCATATTATCCTATTCTATTAAACCTCTAAGATACATCTGGGGCGGTGGGGTAGCCTAATGGTTAAAGCGTTGGCTCGTCACGCCGAAGACCCGGGTTCGAATCCCCACATGGGCACAATGTGTGAAGCCCATTTCTGGTGTCCCCGCCATGATGTTGCTGGAATATTGCTAAAAGCGGCGTAAAACCAAACTCAGTCAGTCAGTCAGTCTAAGATACATCTGAAAAACACCACCACACATGTGACACATTCAATTTTCAAAGTTCCAAAATAATATCAAACATCATATATTCCAATGACTGGTCAGATGTATTTCAACAATTTCAATATTATGATGGTCCAGGAATGAAAATAATATTCGCATTCATTCAGCGCTAACCTTCTTACAACGGAATTTATTTATTAAAAACCCTGTGAAAGATGAAATGATTCTGGATTAAAGCCAGGCATTTCTTGCTTACAATCACAAATTACTGCTTGATAATTGCTTCAGCTCTTGGTGGAATGGTTTTAACAAGGGGACCACTGTGTCATTAAGACATCTGGTTGTCGTACAGTCAACATCAAATAGAAGGTCACAACCAAGAATACTCTCATGTGTGGAGGTCACAGTTCCATAGAGAGGCTGGTAGAGGTCATGAACATCAGAAAGAGGCTTCAGTGGTGGACACAGAAACATGAAAGGAACTATCATAAAGTGTTTATTAATCAATTCATAATTTCTTTGATATATATGAAAATCATGTGTGCAGGATGTTTGACCGAGATCTAGACCATAACTTGTTATTAATATTCAGACCTGACGTCACTGTTCACACAAATGTCGGGTTCATCCATGTAGGTACACCATCTATGACTAAGCTGAACTTTATGACATATTTTGTATGTTAAATTCAACATTGTTCAACATAATGTCAAAAAGAAAATATGAAAAGGAAGTTATTTTAACTCTGATGTTCTTAGAGTTTGCAAACATAATTCCTTTTTGACCATATCAAACAAGTCACTTCAACAAATGTTTTCAAGAAAGACAAACTAAAATGTCAACAAAACCCTTATTTTCTCTGCTGTGTATTGAGAGCTCAGTGTGGGGTCGTAGAGAGTACTGAGGAAGTGAGGACTGAAAACTGTGGTATTAATATGATAAAATGAAACCAAATATAAAATAATAACATCATTTTATTCCATTTTCAAAGAAAGCGTCATCCAAAGCACCCAAGATGTAATTAAGACTCATCATTCTCCCCAACTTTCCCCAGTCAGACTACACAAAGACCAAACAGTCGCTGAATTTGTATAACAAGATGACTTCTCATCTTTAGACACCAACACATGACTTGTTTACATCATCAGACATTAGCAGATTTTACAAAGATTATACTCAATTTCAAAACAATATTCCTGATAAGGCTGCCATGACAGACAGCCATAGAAGCATCTGATCACGATAACTTGCGCTTGGTATTGCTTTATACGACAAACACCTTTAGCTGATATCTGTACCCAAGCGAAAACAATCCTTCTAATGGCCCTCAATGTTTTCCCAACAATTTTCACAGCTTTCAAATATCCAACATCATAGCCGTTCTGTCTCCTTGCTTCGGGAGAGGGGAGCCCCACCCAGTGACGGCTGTCTTGGTTTCAGGATAGCTTTCAAAGGTGATTTGTTTTAAATGTGGGTGGCGAGGAATGAGCTATGTGAGCATGTAATACGATGACGTATCACATGAACTACAGATGGAATCACATGGACAAATGCATATGTTAATTTATATCAGGTCTTTGGAGAAATATGAGTTAATGTGTCCATATGTCAGAACAGAGGGGTTAACAGGGCAAAACGGCAAATAACACGTAGGGCATTGTTTCATATATATTTTTATATTGTTTGGGATATATAATATTAAATTGTTTTTCAGCAAAAGCTTAATTTACCTGTCAGAAGGGTCTATTACTAACCACCAACACATTAAGCAAGCGAGGAAAGAATTCAGTTTTTCTTATGCAACTGTACAGGGAATGGAGTTATACCACAGATGCCGACCCTGCTTCGTCAGTGTGGCAAAGCATGGAGTCATCGCACAGATGACGTCCTTACCTTGTCAGTGTAGCAGGGCGTGGAGTCATCGCATGTAGCAGGGCATGGACAGATGATGTCCTTACCTTGTCAGTGTAGCAGGGCATGGAGTCATCCCACAGATCATGTCCTTACCTTGTCAGTGTAGCAGGGCGTGGAGATATCCCACAGATGACATCCTTACCTTGTCAGTGTAGCAGGGCGTGGAGTCATCCCACAGATCATGTCCTTACCTTGTCAGTGTAGCAAGGCATGGAGTCATCGCACAGATGATGTCCTTACCATGGAGTCATCCCCAGTGTCCTTACCTTGTCAGTGTAGCAGGGTGGAGTCATCGCACAGATGATGTCCTTACCTTGTCAGTGTAGCAGGGCATGGAGTCATCGCACAGATGATGTCCTTACCTTGTCAGTGTAGCAGGGCGTGGAGTCATCGCACAGATGATGTCCTTACCTTGTCAGTGTAGCAGGGCATGGAGTCATCGCAGTGTACCAGATGAGTCATCGCACAGATCCTTACCTTGTCAGTGTAGCAGTGTGCAGGGTGTGGAGTCATCTTGTCAGACAGAGTGGGTGGAGTCACATCCTTACCTTGTCAGTGTAGCAGGGCATGGAGTCATCGCACAGATGATGTCCTTACCTTGTCAGTGTAGCAGGGTGTGGAGTCATCGCACAGATGACATCCTTACCTTGTCAGTGTAGCAGGGCGTGGAGTCATCCCACAGATGACATCCTTACCTTGTCAGTGTAGCAGGGGTGTGGAGTCATCGCACAGATGATGTCCTTACCTTGTCAGTGTAGCAGGGCATGGAGTCATCCCACAGATGATGTCCTTACCTTGTCAGTGTAGCAGGGTGTGGAGTCATCCCACAGATGACATCCTTACCAGGGTGTGGAGTTGTGTGTAATATAGCAGTGTAGCTGGAGTCATCCCACAGATGACATCCTTACCTTGTCAGTGTAGCAGGGCGTGGAGTCATCCACAGAGATGATGTCCTTACCTTGTCAGTGTAGCAGGGTGTGGAGTCATCGCACAGATGAGATGTCCAGTGTAGCAGGGCATGTGGAGTCATCCCCAGATTGTCCTTACCTTGTCAGTGTAGCAGGGCGTGGAGTCATCCCACAGATGACATCCTTACCTTGTCAGTGTAGCAGGGGGGCATGGAGTCATCGCACAGATGACATCCTTACCTTGTCAGTGTAGCAGGGTGGAGTCATCGCCACAGATGGCCATGTCAGTGTAGCAGGGCATGGAGTCATCCCACAGGCATGGAGTCATCCCACAGATTACCTTGTCAGTGTAGCAGGGTGTAGCAGGGTGTGGAGTCATCCCACAGATGACATCCTTACCTTGTCAGTGTAGCAGGGCATGGAGTCATCCACAGATGACATCCTTACCTTGTCAGTGTAGCAGGGCGTGGAGTCATCCCACAGATGACATCCTTACCTTGTCAGTGTAGCAGGGCGTGGAGTCATCCACAGATGATGTCCTTACCTTGTCAGTGTAGCAGGGTGTGGAGTCATCGCACAGATGACATCCTTACCTTGTCAGTGTAGCAGGGTGTGGAGTCATCCCACAGATGACATCCTTACCTTGTCAGTGTAGCAGGGCGTGTAGTCATCGCGACAGATCATGTGCTTACCTTGTCAGTGGAGCAGGGTGTGGAGTCATCCCACAGATGACATCCTTACCTTGTCAGTGTAGCAGGGCGTGGAGTCATCCCACAGATGACATCCTTACCTGGTCAGTGTAGCAGGGTGTGGAGTCATCCCACAGAATTCGCCACAACAGATACAAAATAAAATGTATAAATATAAATGGAAATTGAATGAATTTTCTGCCTTCAACTTACATATATTAGAGCATAAACCTTCTCCACGATGACCCAACATTCAAAGCACAGCATTACATGATGGACATTCAGAATCTCTTTTTGAGATATATTCAAAATTTATTTGAGCCCTTGCACCAAATAACACAAACATTTTATTTAAAAAAATGCCTATCATACAGAAACAAAAAACATTTCAAAGATGTATTGAGACAACCAAAAGCACAAAAAATACTCAAGAGTTAGTTGTGTGACCCATACGTCAGACATGTTGAGACACGGCTTGTCAGAGCTTCAAAGCAGAACAGCAAATGCCCAGGTAATTAGAAACTCATGCAGAAGCAATAAATTGGAAAAAGATTTTGAGGAGCAAGTCAATGTGCACTGGGGTTTGAACCGTCACTTCCATGTCTACCAACATCTGTCAAAGAGCAGCTCATGTGGACAGTGACCACTGGTCAAGGGGCTGGGATTACCTCCCTTGGATCACAGTACCCGACAACAGATCTGACTGATTCGGTCAGTGTTGTGAAGTGAAGGGACATGATGGATGATGCTAAATATTGGAATCATGGATGAAATCACAAACATCAAATAGGAAGGCTGTCATCAGGGACATTCTGGGATTTCATCTTTATGTATATTTACATGTTTAACAGTTATCTAGTTTCAGTTTCACTGTATTCAGATGCAAGAAAGTCCTTATTTAACTCCCTTTCCTCTAAAATGAATAACTTTCTCAGACTTACTACCACTGAAAAATTTAACCTCCTTTTTAGAAATAATGATCCAAATACTATAGAATTTATTTGCTACCACATGTACAACTTTAAACAAATATAGAAGATCTGATTGTGCTAGGCCATTATTATTATTATACACATTTGTATTATTATATGTTTTATTGCTCATCATATATATGTGATTCATCATATATCTTGTTTATGTAGTTTATAGAATATTGTCACTGTTTCTGTATGGAACGTTTGCACAATAAAATATTTGATTTGATTTGATTTGATTCTGTATTATGTTTTGTGTGGACATGATATTGTTAGGGGCCGTTCATAATTTATGGCTGGGGGTTTTGGTGGTGGTGTTTTTGTGTGTGTGTGTGTGTGTGTGTGTGATGATTTTAAGGGGGGTCACCCATTTTGTTCTGGGGAGCTAAGGGGGTCATCAATTTTGTACACACGCATTACTAGGGGGTCAGCGATTTTGTACATAAAAATATGTTAAAATTATGCTTAGAAATTATGGGAAGGGGATTGATTTTGTACATGACATGCAGGGGGGTCACTTATTTTGTACATAAATTTTTTGGTGGGGGTTCATCCACATTGTACATGCTTCTCCATAAAAATCATCATCGACCCCCCTAGACATAAATTATATAAATTATGAACGGTCCCTCAGGAGGTATTTCTCTTGTGTCAGGAGTGTATGTGTATGTATGTACTGATACTGTGTAGATTCTGTACCATGTAGAATATTGTCACCATTTTGTCATCTCATCTCATCTTATCTTATGCTAGCTGCAAATCCTTTTATCATCCCAAACTGTGTTCCACAGGAGATATCGCTTGTGTGAGATCAAACGACATCTCCGAGGATATATTGTTTTGACAGTAGATTTTGTACAATACCCTGACAATGCTATGACATCATGAGCTTGATGATGTCACAATGCTATGACATTGCTGCACTGAAAGTCTAGTGGCAGTAATGTGTTCAGAGATGTACATTTTTCATTGAAAACTAATGAAGAGTGATTTTTGATGAATCAATAAATAGAATCTCACCCTCGTGTCTTCTGATATCAAATATATCAACCATTCATTGATAAAAGTAAAAATTTGTAACCTTATCGACTTGTGGAGAGATATTTGATATAAAAAAACACTCGGGTGAGATTCTCTATAGGCACTGCAACTGAAATTTTCTCCATGTGTCAGTTTCATCAATTTTAACTCATGGTATGTTTTATGAACACTTTTGAAACTTTTTGACATCTGAATCTGATAATCTCCTTATTTATTTTCCTACCAAAAGTAAAAAGAACACTTCTAAAAAAACATGTAGCTATGTAATGACAGGTTGTGACAATGTCAATATCTTATACTTTCATGGCTGTTTTTATATCAGTTGATATCAGATAAAGTTTTGTGACATTTCAAGGAATAATCACCAACTGTCAAATCCTAAAGTGTTTGGAGTTAACTTTATTCAAGACTGAAAATGTGTCATCCCTGACCCAATTCTGTTAAAGGAATCAAATCATTCCCCATTTAATTGACCCTAAAATCCCATCAATTTCCAGTATTTGATGAAGCGGCTTGTGACAAGGACTTCCCCCTGTGCCAGTCCATCATTCTCTACTGGGAGCAGACAACAGATGACCAACAGACATATTGTACCTTCTGCCAAGATGGCCGCCTGCCAAGGTCAACAGAAGTCATCCATACTATCATCCAATCAAACACTCCTAGGACACCTGTTGGCAGATGTCATTGGCTGTGACTGATAGCTGTAATGGCCAATCAGGGAAAGGTTACTCTCTATGGGTTACTGCAATAATATCTGTCTACATGTCACGTTAATGGAAGCTTGGGCCTTGCTTGTGGTTTGAATGCCTCGCACTGGGAATATATGTTACACAATATCAGTGTAGGTTAGTGTGAGAGAATAAGTGACATGAACATTACAGAAGAAAATCATACTCTGCCTTTGTAAAGGTGCTAATAAAACTGTCATGGGTCTCGATGCAATAAGAATTGGAGGAATCAAAACAGGAAAACTACTACCAATGAGCACACCTTCCCCTCTCCTCTTCTTCCCCAGACTTAAGCTACCAGCAGAATTTGTACTTCTTTTTTTTAATGATAATATGTAATATAGATGGATCACAAACTAAGCACTGAATAAGGAAGATACCCCAGAAATCCAAAAACTTGATTCAAATATATTTTTTTTTTACATCAACTTCTTTATTTGTTAAAAAAAATACCTTTGACTCTGCGCCCATCTCTTTTCAAAGACTTTGGTGCCATTATTAAAGATGGAAAACACTATATATCACACTGTGCCAAACATAATCATGAAACAGTTCATTTGTTTCAAACAAGTGTTAACAACAAAACATTTTAACACAATTTCTTGTACAATTTATCAAATGATGACATCACCATCATAAGTAGTAAATGTCACCATGTTTACAAATTTAAACAATTATGCACCAAATCGCATGTTTCTGAGAATTTGTTTCACTCCTCTAGTAAATAGGCTCTAAATGTTACCTGTGTGTTTGTATGCAAATAAATGCATCTTATTTTGTCTTATCGTACCATGTTTGCAATGTTTCTCAAGTATAAAGGTCAAATACGCTATAAGGATGATAATATGTCATGAGATGTTTCCTAACAACTATTTAAAGCTGTGATAAAAACAACTGGGTGACAAGTGAAATAACACACTGGTTGGGACCTGAAACAAATATATTAGGCCTAAAATACAAGACAATACTGTTTAAATAAAGAACGTAGTCAAAAACATGTTTCGAACACCTTCAGTTTACAAACTGCCAAATCTCATAGTTTTTATGAGAATTATTTTCTTTCAGTTCAAAAACGTAATGAGCATTGGTAATGTCTCATTGGTAACAACCTGCCAAAGAAGGTCTTGTATTGCAGCCAAGGTGTCTTTTCTTAAAATTGTTTATATTAGTTTCCCCTTCTCATCATTTCAGTTTGAAATTTATATCTTAATTCTGATTTAAATTGCCTATTGTTTTAAGACCATAAGACACAAAATGAAAGCATGTCTTGTGACATATGGTCAGTACAATAATGATCAAGAATTTGTATCTGTACAAGACACCACTGAGCTGTTGGGTACAAACTTTCTACACCCTGGGACCAAATATAATTGCATGCATGAAAAGAAAATATACATATAATGTATGCAAGGAGGTATTACAAATTATCATTTTATAAGATACATGTCCATACATGTCACATGTTTCATGGTGTCCAACACAAAATCATTTTCTTTCTTCTGGGTGATCTTAAATCAAGTTACCACACCTTTCTTCTCAATAAATTCATTACTTTAATTGAAAGTGTCAAGATGACACTATTATGGCCAACACTAACTACATTCCTTTATATTTGGCCCAGTTCATTTGAGGTTCTTATGCAATGTCTGAATATTAAAGACACACAGCAGTTGAATAAATGGCCATTCTTTACAGAGTGGTCTTTAGGTTTCCATATTGCACTGAAGTGTTTCATTTGAAGCCATGTGAATCTGAGTAATTGGGCAAGATCTTTGGCCATGTTTGCTTCTGAAGTAATAACTGTCAAGAAGGGTCCATTATGGCCCTTGTACATAACAGTTACTGGAGCATGATGGGAGTTTGTGATGCCCTACAAACATGTTGTGCATTATGGGAAGTGATCCATAGCTAGAGAGGTGATATCATTGGAATAACAGCAGGGGGGCTTACATCACTTCCTGTTATTCAACATCTGCTGAGCCAATTGAATTACACTTGTGTGATAATAGAAAATATCCTAGACATCTTGGGGACATCACTGTACAATGGGTAACAAATCAGTTAAGCAAATCTTATTTCACCATCAGATTGGGACATTATTTGTACTGTTGGACAAGAAATAAACAAGCAATTACCTTAATACGATTACAGTGCCTTGTGTACAAATGAAAATTTGAACCACACTTTAAAACCTTGAATTAATAAATCAGTAATGTAGTCAATCTGATTCTTTATACAATTGTGTGAAGGCACATTATTGTCTTTTAATCGAGATAAACATTACCTTGCCAAGACAGAGCATTCCAATAGGATATGTTAAAGTTTTCAGTCTCACTTACAAATTCAGCTGAGGGATATTTATTTAACTAAAAAAAATACAAAAAATATACCCCCCTAAGTTATTTATTGTGACATGTAAAAGAACGACACGAAGTGATCATTATCTGCTAATTTTTGGACTAAGAAAACAGTCTCATGTTTGCCATTCTGAAATTAGTTTTAAGATTTTAAACTTGATTTTAAAGCTTACAACGCATGTTTTATTTGTAAAGAAACCTCATATATTAACGTAAGGGTCTGAAAACATTCCTGCAATATTATATGTTTTCGCAGACTGGTGTATGTTTAAATGAGACAAACTGACGGTGGAAGTGTAGGTCACTGAAGAATTTTTTCAAATCCAAACATCAGGAAACTGGGTCATGCAGCAAACAACACTTAGTCTATTTTACTCAAAACAAAACCTAAATTCAATCTTTATAATAGTAACTGCTATTCAAACACTTGACAAATGTTCTGTAATTCATAGTTGCCAAATAGGACATTTTCTTTCAATTCAATTCCTTTGCACTTCTAAGGAGCCGTTTTGAATGATATTGGTGCCTTGCTACAGATTCTCTTTGCGGCAAGATCCACAGGGAATAGGCCTATCATCCATGCATATAAATAGCAGTACATTATAGCAATTAAAGAAATGGGGCTTCACAGCTAAAGACCACTGTTCCTCATGATATGGGCCCCGGCACCGAAGGGAAGGACTAATCACAGGAGTAATTGAAAGGATGGGAA